>NC_141613.1:27392444-27992444 GCF_047967505.1 Dipteris shenzhenensis
TGCTCCCATTGGCTCTCAGAGAGCTGAACCTCTGGGCCCCTTATATAGGCTTGGGCCCCAAGCGCCAAAAATAACGAAGACCTCTAACTGGTTCATACCCTTGCCACTCGACCTGAGAATCAAGCCTGCCTAGCTCTAAGCCTCCCCAGGCTACTTGAGCTAGTCTTGTGTACCTAGTACACATCAGATACCAGTGCGTGCACATGACATACTTCCCCTCCTTTAAGAACTCACTCCTGAGTTCGCTAAAAAACCCGGGAATGTCCTCTGGAGGTTCTGTAATGTCTCCCATGTTGCATCCTCCTCAACATGATCCTTCCACTTGATCTTGTGTTCCGTGATAGTTCTATTACGAATCTGTCTATCCTGAAATTCAAGAATACTCTCAGGTTCGTGTGGAATAAAAGTCAAATCTGTAACTTCTATTATTTCTTGAGGAGAAACAATTTGATCATTTGCACCTAGTAACTCTTTTAGCCTACTGACATGAAATACTGGATGTACTTTAACGTCAAGAGGCAATTCTAGTCTATATGCAACTCGTCCAATTCTTTTAATAACCTTGAATGGACCACAGTATTTGGGGGATAACTTCGGAACCAAACCAGTACTTAGGCTCTTAGATTCCTTGAGAATTCGCAAATATACCATCGTTCCTTTAGCTCAAAAACAAGTGTCCAAAAGTTACTTGTAAACTTCGAGTCCCTGTTGCTGACTATGTTAGAGGGCAAACCATACAGCTTAAACAAGTGGTTCACAAACTCGTGAGCTAGTTGAACAGCTGAAATAGTTGTTCTTGTAGGTAAGAATCTAGCCATTTTTGTTAGACGGTCGACTATGACCCAAATAGAGTCATGACCCTTGCGCGTTCTTGGCAAACCGGTAGTAAAATCCATGGAAATACTTTCCCATTTATTACCCGGGATTTGCAATGGCTGTAATAAACCCGCGCTTCTAAGGCGTTCTGCCTTAGTAACCTGACAAACCCGGCAACTTACCACAGTGTTCAATAAATGCATGCATCTTAGGCCAATAAAAGGTATGTTTCACAAGAGACAGAGTCTGATGTATACCTGGATGTCCAGCACTAGGAGCATCATGACACTCCCAGAGAATCTTGGATCGAAGATCCAAAACCTCTGGCACACATATCTTTCCATTTCGGAACAGCAAGCCGTTCCTAATCATCCATTGACCTCCCGCCGCCTGTACCGTAGGTGGCACAATCCTTGAGTCCTGGTTAACCATGGAGCTCCCATCCTGGACTCTCTGCCAATAAGAACTGAAATGACTATCAGTTGCGCAAAGCCCTCTCAAGGATTGAAATAGGTATGAGGATATTTTCGTAAATGACATAGCATTTACAAACTTGACTCGACTTAAGGCATCCGCCACACTATTCAGCGAACCCTTTCGATAACGTATTTCACAATCAAAATCTTGCATTAATTCTGCCCATCTAGCCTTCTGTCCCCTCAATTTAGACCCATCACACACATACTTGATTGACTGATGATCGGTCAATACAAGAAACGTCGAACCATACAAGTAGTGTCTCCAAACCTTCAGAGCTTACACAACCGCATAGAGTTCATTTTCTAGTGTGGGCCAACGATATTGGGTGTCGTCGAGCTTCTTACTCTCAAAAGCTACAGGTCTGCCCTCTTGGAATAAAGCTGCCCCAATCGCAAAATCACTCGCATCGGCCTTTAAAACATAAGGCCGGGTAGAATCGGGTAATGCAAGAACGGGTGCTTCCTTGATAGTTAACTTCAAGGTTTCAAAAGCCTTGTTCAATGCATCATTTCAAGAGATCGGCTGGGTAGACCTGCGTCCACGACCTTTCAATATGTTTGTTAGGGGTGCCGTGATGTGTGAATAATCACACATAGACTTCCATAGAAATACCGTGAATCCTAGGAAAGAACGAAGTTGTTTCACAGTCTGAGGGATAGGCCATTCTAAAACCTTCTGGATACGATCCAGATCAATGCTAATACCTTCAGAAGAAATCTTGTGTCCTAAATAAACGATCTCCTTCATAAAGAAGTCACATTTACTCATCTTGGCATAGAGCTTATGCTGTCTTAGAATAACTAAGATAATCCGGAGGTGTCCTATGTGATCCTCTAGCGTTCGGCTATATACCAAGATGTCATCCAAGAACACAACAACGAATTGCCCAGAAAATCTCGAAACAAATCGTTCATCGTTTGCTAGAAGGTGGCAGGAGCATTGGTCAAACCAAAAGGTAATGCGAGAAACTCGTAGAGGCCATACTCAGTTCAGAATGCGGTTCTATGTATGTGTTTAGCATAGATACGGATTTGGTGATAACCCGTACGCAATCAATCTTAGTGAAATACTTCGCTCCGGTCAAACGGTCTATCAAATCATCGGAATGAGGAAGGGGGTATCGATTCTTAATTGTCACTTTATTCAATTGTTTATAATCTATACACATTCTCCACGAAGTATCTTTCTTCTTAGGAGGACAGGTGCTTCCTAAGGTGATTTACTAGGACGAATATAGCCCATATTCAGATAATCCTGCAGATGTGAATCTAACTCATCCTCCTCAAGCTGGCTCATCCTATAAGGTGGGACACTAATAGGTTGAGCCTCAGGGATTAAATCTATGCGATGGTCTACTGCCCGTTCTAGAGGTAAACCTTCCGGTAGTTGAGCAGGGAATACATCCATGAAATCACCTAACAACGTTCTCAATTCATGGTGTTCAAATACACTTAAATCATTCTTGGTATTAACAGAAACAACAAATGAAGAAAGCGGAATCAAAACACACTGATACACATCATAATGAGAAGTGTTTAATATATTCCGAAGCTGCATCATAGATACAATAGGTCCCTAAGAAGAGGGAAATCACACTGAATACAAAATTGGGTGTCCTTATCCAAAAAAGAAAGAGTATGTTCCTTTGATCCAATCCGAATATCGTGGGTTTTAAACCACTCTATTCCGATTAACAAGTCCACAAGCTCCAAGTGCATGACATAGCACGTAAGAGCCGCTGTGTAGTCTTGAATCCGGATAGAAAGCGCTTCAATCTTGCGATCCCAGAATTGCTTCCCAGCGGGAAGCTGCACTTTGTAGGTGTGATCGCTAGGTATCATGGACAGCCCCATCTTCTGCACAAGTTTGCAATTAACAAAGTTGTGAGAGCTGCTCGGGTCAAAGAGAATGTGAACTCTTTGGTCCCTAACTTCTCCATAAACTCGAAAAAGATCATGGGAACCAAATAACGAATTATTAAAAGTGCAATTACAAGAAAATGGGCAGGTAATGACATTTACAGAAATACCTGTAATCGAAACTTGATTAGCTCCCTTAGCTTTGGTACCTAGACCCGCATGGAGCTTCTGGCCCGGCACTTGCTTCTGGTCCTTGCGCTTAGGACAATCATTCCTAGTGTGGCCCCACTCTTTGCTTATGAAGCAACATCCTTTTTTCTTTAGCTTCAGGGTACGAAGGAAACAGCACGACCATTCTTCGCGTGAGTCGAATGGTTCTTGGAGGCGTTGTCTATAGACTTCGACTCCCCGGTACTAGTGGTATACTGGAATAACTTTCTCTTGTTCTTCCCACCCGTGTCAGCAACTGTGGTTCCCTTTGCGTTGGCCATGGTATCAAACCTAACAAGGTCACTGGATCCATCTTTGTAGCTCTGGTCTGCAAATCCTGAAACCTCTGAAGATAAACCTCAAAAGTCAGATTCAGCTTGGACATATCGAGGGCTTTGAGCTTGCGTACGATATCGTAATCTTCCTCCTTCTTCAGAAACTCCTGAAGACCCCTTCGAATTCTATCCATGTTGCAAGCTTGGGTTGGATTTCTTCCACCACAATAAAGCCTTTCCTGACATAAACCCTGCTGCAAGCTGTATTTTCTTGTCATTGGGTAAGGGTGAAACTGGAAGTGTACTTGCCACTTGTGCAACCAAGTGTCAACGACCTCCTTGGTACGAGACTTCTGATCTCCGCGAAAAGGATCTGGAGTGATGTTCGGACCTAACATTGAGGCCATGGCATCCACATGTGTGAGCGCCTGAACAGTGCTAGTCAAAAGTGTGAGTGTAGTCTGAATCCCTCGGAGTTGCTGTGTTTGATTCGTGTTAACCTGCTCAAACTTTCCATCAAGAGCAGTGGTGAATTCATTGAAGGCTTTCTTCGTGAGGTAGTTCATATCCTGATCTCCCATCGCAAGTGCGGGGTCTACTGAATCAGCCATATCTGAAATCTGATCTGATGAAAGGAGTAACTTAGAGAAGTTACAGGTGGGATCCGAGCTAGGAGAGTGGACCAGAAGAAAAAACTGTCCAGATAGGAGGTGACGAAAGAGAGGAGAGGCTGGCCGATGAAAGAGATATGAGACTGACGATCAGCTCGAGTCAGTGAACCCTGAGACTCCCGCTGCTGGCTGCGCCGTACGGAAGTCTACTGCAAGCCATACCTAGGTGACGAAATCCGCCAGGGGTGTGGAGGGGTCTTCTCGTGTGCACAAGCATAAGCTGAGGCAGAACTATGGTCTCGCCAGGCTATAACGTAGAAGGTACAGCTTTTAGAAAGCTATGCTTTTTAAGAAGCCGACCCTCCCAAACTTGGAGGGTTGGTGCTTTTTTTAGCATCCAGCCTCCCCGAACAACAGCCTGGCTGCAATCTTGCTCCAGCCTATGGCGCACCCCTCTACACTCTCCTGCATGCGTCACCTAATCACTGCGCAGCCCTGACCATACACGGGATCCCCTGGGGTTCCCCTCAACCCATCGCTTGCCTAGCAGCCCCTCTCACGCCTCTCCTCCAACCCTCTCCACTCTCTCCTAGCTACACCTTACACTCTCTCTCACCTAACCCCACTTATTAGCCTCGAATTCACCCTCTCTCTCTTCTTCCTTCCTTCTTTCCCTAAACCTAACCACTTCCCTTAACCGATGAACGAGCAGACACTTGCAAGGTTTGAGCACGAATTTCGAAATTAGGGCATACCTGGAGAAAAAATTGTCCAAAATTCTCGCAACAGAAGTTTCTACCTCAGGAGTTGGCTCTGATACCAAGTGACACGACCCCAGCACTCTTGAAATCTTTGACCTGCAAGCAAACACAAGAACACACCAAACGTGAGGAATCTGAGCAAGTTGCTCACCACTCAACCATGACATCTACGGGATGCGATCCCGAATCAGGAGATGTCCCCTTCGAGCCACGAGCTGAGCTGCTGGCATGAACTCCCAACTAGATCCTAACTAGCGTGGTGTCCCATACCACCAGGTGGCGCTGTGAAGCTTGGGATTTGCTGCCGGGCCTTGGGCTATGCTATGATGTAGGTGCACGTCCGTGACTCAATCCATGATCAGACCTAGCACTTGGGAACGAGACTTGCTCCCATCGGTTCTCAGAGAACCGAACCTCTGGGCCCCTTATATAGACTCGGGCCCCAAGCACCAAAAATAGGGAAGACCTCTAATTGGTTCGTACCCTTGCCACTCAACCCGAGAATCAAGCCTACCTAGCTCTAAGCCTCCCCAGGCTACCTGAGCTAGTCTTGTGTACCTAGTACACGTTAGATACCAATCCATGCACATGACATGATTTCTTGGAAATACGTAAAAACATTAGGACAAAAGGCCTTTGATTATGCAAACATTGGTAGAAACCTTATAATGCATGGAGAGTTAGCTTATAAAAGGTTTGCTCTTTTCTTTCATAGTTCTTTAGGATGTGTTGTTACCATTAATAGTTCAGTCCTTCATATTTCTTTTCCTATTTTTTGACTTTCTTCCTATAAGGATTCGTGTCTATTAAGAGCCATAGAGAAAGATGTTTCAAAATTTGCTATCTAAGTGGAAGAATCCAAGGTCTCTTATTAGATTGGAAATCAAACTTTCAAATCTAGCTGCTTAAAATTAAGAGAAGTTCCTTTGATTTGCACCTTTGATAGTGGTAGCTCGGGACAAGGCATCCCTGTGCAGGTTCCAATAAATATTTGTGATCTCTTATGTAGACATGCTCAATTAATTTCCTTCACTTTCAAAACGTTTTATTTGCAATCTCTACTAGGAGAATTAACTATTCAGCAAAGCATACCTCAGATGTGATTTTAAAACATCAAATTTTTTGTAAGTCTTTTGGGTTCATTTGCAACCCAAATTTCTGCAGCTTAGAAGTTTATAAAAACCCCTAGAAACCTAGATTCATTGCAGATGCTTGTAAGGCTTTTTCAATAGATGTCTCAAATGTGGTTGAGTTATTGCTTCAAGGTCATGTTATATTTTCCAGTAGATTTAAGTTGGATCTTGAATGGTTCGGTATATCAATGATGAAGTTTTTTAACTCCCCAAAGTGTAGAGATGTGCACTCCAATCTTGCTTGGAACTTCGATTTTACTACACTCAAATAGATTTGGAAGATTTGGCGTCACAAATAGGAAATCTTGTCAATTACAAATAAGAAAAAAATAGATGCAAATTTCAAGAGTAAAAAAATCAGCCTTTCATTTTGACTATTGTTGGATGACATGTGTAAATCAAGCCCCTGAATGGAAAGAGAAAAGTTATGGATGCTGAAGGTGTCTTGGGTTAAATATTCTTCTAGATAATTCGTTCAGAACTAGGGGATTGTTTATTCCAACAAGGCATCAGCATTCCCATGGGCACTAACTGTTTTGTTCTCTTAGCAAGCTTCTACTTGTTACTTACAAATGAGTTTATGAGACGATTGATCTTGTTTGAGACGTGTCTTATTGTTCTTCATAAATTTAGTCAGGTTAGGAGGTTCATAGATGGCTTATTTGTCCTAGACATTTTAGACTTTGGTACCACGACATCCGGACGACGTAGACTGCCATGGCTAGCCCTGACTTCATCTATGGCATTGGAGGCAGAGGGGGATCAGAGGAGTTTATATGCTTGGAATCGGGTTTCTTTTCAGTCGCATAGACCCTTTGGTCTTTTGTAGATGTTAATAAACTTTCTTTCTTGCATTTCCTTTTCTTGTTTTTTGCTTTCTTGTCTTTTTCTTCAATATCGAAGTTTTTGTTGTTTGGTTAGAATTTTAAAGCTTAATAAGCATTGGGTTTATCCAAGAGGTTCTGGAATCTTTGGAAACCCAGATGGCAGCTTATGCTTGGGTATTGATGAGAATATATGCGTAGGTTATCTTACTCAAATGTTTTATTTATTTGTGTCTTTTACTCTTAATTTTGTTTAATGTCTCTTACAAACTCCCTTTTCCCTTGTCTCCTTTTCTCTTACAACCCCCTTATTCTCTTCTCCCCTTTGTCTGTTACTCTTAATTTTGTTTGATGTCTCCTTCTCTCTTACAAACTCCCATCTTAGGGATTGCCTTCTCATCTGCCCATTTTTGCATCATCTTTGAACCCTCGTTGATCCTGGCTTTACTGTTTGCCAATTTGTCTACCCTTCCCTTTATGTCTTCTGGGGTGAAGAGGTAGAGCTGTGTACCCTCTCGCGCATCCATCACCTTGTACCCCTATTCCTTTGTGTTCCTTTATGGAAGCCTTTGGGGTCCATGGTGGTCTGCTTAGTTCTCTTTATGAATATCCTCTTCATAGAGTTATTTCTCCCTTTTTGAGCAGACCAAATGCTTTTTGGGCCTGGTTTAACCCCAGGGATGCCTTGCAATCAGCATCAAACCATTTGTTGCATTGGAAGCTTTCCGTGTTTTGTCTTTTTCCCTTCTTTTCTTGATCTTTAAAAGCATTTATCTTTGCTCCCCATGAGCATAGATGCATGCAGCTTCTCTAAGAAATGGAGAGAGTGAGGGCAGACATGCAGCCCCTTGGGCTGCGAATCACAACTGCAAATGAGCCTAAGGGGAAGCAGAGGATGGTAAGGGTATGAAGGGGTTAGGGATCTCCCCTCGGGGGAGGCTGAGCAACCCACTATTTGTGGGTGATTAGTGATGGTAAGAAGTCTTCAAGCGCCTTACAATAGTAGTATGGAAGCTGTATTCAAGATTTGCATGAAGACATTAGTGGCTAATTGATTCCCTTTTTCTAGCGGAGCAACTGAGTGTAAAGGTCCAAAGGAAGCTCAGTAATTTACAGACTGATTTTATGTTTGTAACTGAGCTATATGGATGATGGTCTGCAAAACTTAAGAATATTCAAATAGCTGTAATACGTTTGGAATGTTGTTTGTCCTGAAAGATCAGTTTTGGGTTCTTGCCCAGTAATACATTGTCATGGTCTGCACTTGATGATGCATTTTACTAAACTGAAAGTGAGCATACTTGATTAGATGGATTCGAATTCTGTATTAGGTTTTTATATGTTTGTTTTGCCTGCCATGCTACGGAATCTCTACCAGAGTATAAGTGCATACCTCCTGTTCTGTCTTTTGCAGGATGGAATTTTTGAAGTTCAGTCTACGGTCGGTGCAGGTCTCTCTCTCTCTCTCTCTCTCTCTCTCATGCATATGCACATGGGGGCATGGACACAACATGCACAGACAGCAGAATGAACTCAACTGTTCTTCCTTGTTCATGGGCCAAGAGAATGTACCAGGCAGACAAGAAGTACAGAATTTTGTGCTTAGAAACCATCTTCACTCATAGTCAGTCACCTTATCTGTGTACGTAAGGAATATACAAAGTTTCATTGTCAACAAGAGTTACAAACATCACCATATTTTTGTGGGAGATGGAGAGAGACAGAGAGATCGTTGCATGCATGCACACTAGAAACCCTGGGCATTAGAGTAGACATGTGTGGCATTTATAAAATCTTAATGGACTATTGCAGTAGGGTTTTTAATGTTTCGAAGAGTGCTAATTTGAGTTCTGCATGTGCAGACAGCTCGACAAAATTTGGACTTGTTTTTATCCCTTATGCCAGAAGAGGCGTTAGAGGCTGCAAAGAAAAACGTGAAGGTTTAATATACAATCCATGATTTAGAAGGGATGAAGTTCATATACTTTTTTCCATTCTAGCTTTATCTTCTAAACACTCCTTGTTTGAATCTTGGTTTTGCAGCCCTTGGACAAGTCAATTCAGCTGCAATTTGTACAACCATATCTAGAGTGATTACCTGTTTTCCTTGAGATCTGTCCATTGTAAATTTATATGATTTGCAAAACAGTAAGCCAGCAATTGATGGTTTTTTTGCAGCTGCTTGCAAACCTATGTAATTTAGTCTTGTGAATGATCAGTATTTCAGTGTTTAGTTAACGGTAACTTCTTGATACTAGTCTAAGAAAATCTGTCTAGAGGGCCATTGTTCGGCTAGTCCTTCTTTGGCCTGCCCCTATGGGATAGGTCTTATTGGAGGTTCACTTCTCTAAGAATGGAAATTCCGAATTTTCATATGTGAAATTCTTGAATTATTGTGATTGGTCCCAAGTTCCCAGTTGCTATTTTCTTCCCTTGAAATCCTCCCATATTTTTTCATAGAAACATTCGACATCTCCTCTAGTCAAGTCTCTATGAGCGTTTTATATGGGATGTTCCTCGCAAAATAATCCTGGAACTGTATGATCCAATGTTAATTCCTTGCTGAGAACTTGTTGTAAACATGGTTTGAGGTTGTGCAGTGGTGTTGGTAAACTGCTGTGTACGACTATTGAATCTGAGCTTCAACTAGTAAATTCACTGGAAACATTTGTTGCATGTGGCTTGTGTCACTTTGCTGTCTTGAAGCTTGGGAATGTGAGCAGTTTTTCTATTAGCTTTTTGGTAAGTATGTCATTATTTGAAAACAACTTTTGGCATCTGCATTTCATGCAACTGGGGTGCTCCGTTGTAATGAGGGATCCCTCAACATGTGCCATTATTACCATCAGTAGGTAACAATGCCTCAACCTGTTCCTAGTCCTGTAATTATATAGCAAAGCAAAAGTGCAATGTATAATTATAAATAGATATATAGGGATAACTATGCAACATGCTCATTCATACGCAAGGTCGGACAATGGATTAAAGCAAGTTCATTACAGTTGCGAGATGCACCGATGGCCAAATGGCTCAGACTGTGTTGGGAGAAAAGGGTGTTCCATTCATTGCTTCAATTTAGCACAAGTCCATACAAACTGCATTGCTGCACTCGACACACTCATTTTCTATCTTCTACTCTTCGCTTATGAACATACTTTGTGAGTCGATGATTGCATATTTGCCAAGTACAAGGCCAATGCCTTGACAACTCACAACAACTCCATACAACTGCTTCGAACATGTGCACACAAACACCTCTTGAACTCTAATCTATTATATCCCTACTCATGCATCCACTAAGTACAATGCCAATGCATAAAATAGCTGCACGCTTATAATCTTGAACCAGCCATTTCACAATTAATGTAATTCCTCACAACTCTTGATTACTCATCCCTTAAGTACTCTCTCCCCCAAACATTGGGCATTTTGATGAAGTCCAAACATCACTAAAGACATTGTCAAGCCTTGTGCCTGGATTTCTATCAAGGTTGTTGATGGAATTCCTTTGTGGTGTTGGTATCCTTTCCACTTAGTGCGTCGCCTCCATCCCTTCTTTGCAGTTTAGTCTAGACGATTCAGGATATAGGCCATAACTCGCTTTGGCTCTTGTTGGTTTTGCGTGGAACTTTGCTTCATGTTTGGATCTGCTCTGTTTGGGGATTCAAAACTGGTCCCATTTTTTATTTATTACCTTGGATTCTCGAGATAGGTGGGTTTGCATAGTCATTCAGCAAGTCTATTTGTTGGGTTTGACTTTTGAGGTTTGAGACATTTTGTAGTTAATGATCTTTAGCCTGCTTATAATAAATGCTCCATTTCCTCTTTGTTTGGTGTGGCCATATGTGCAATGTTATCCAGGAGATTTAGTATGTTAATGCCATCCTTGAATCTTCTTTGCCTTTGCGATATATGGAGTTGCTTTATATTCATGGGAATTTGTAACGTGATCGGAGACACAAGCTCCCTCTATTGGGTCTCCATTTGCCCTGATTGATGGGCAGCCAATAGAGTCTACTACCTCATGCGAGGCACTGGAAGTTGAAAAGTTGGTTGGCCTTTGCTTTGGGCTCGTCTTCAACTTGGGTCACCTTTTGCGCACGTTGCTTATCTGCACTTTATTGGCTCCGTTTGGAGATGGGAAGTTGTGGTGCCTCCTCTCCTCGTGACTTCCGGATGCTCTTCCGCGTGGTTGGGTTGAAATGATTTTTTGTCACTCTTTTGCTTGCTGCTCCCTTGGGTGCCAAATCTAGACCTTGGTCATGTTTTTGTATAGCATTGAATTTGGAGGGCTCGGATGGTTTGGTTAACACATGTAGCAACTCCTTGACTTTGTTTTGTAGCTCACCTTGAAGATTTTAGAAGCTCATTCGTGAACTTGGGTTGCACTGTTTTGAGCTTCGCTTTGCAAACTCGCACTTTCTTTGATTGCTTGGTTTACTTGCATTTCTTAAACCTCTATGTGCACCTTGAGATCGATGCTTTCTTTTGCTCACCTTGTCCACTCATGCGGTTGTTGCTTCGATGCGATGCTGCCTTCTTTAACTCGGCTTTGACCAATTTGTGGACCGATTTCTTTGCTTGCTTCTTTCTCCCTTCACTGGCACATGTTTTGTCCAGCTTTGCATATTCCATGATCTTGGGGGGGAGGGGGGGGAGCGGGTGGGTTTTGGAAATTTCTGCAGATGGGCTATGATGTTGACCGCCTGCTTAAACATTTGGAAGTAGGTGTTGCTCTCTTGTTTGAGATCTTGTTATGCGGACCTATCGAGGTTGATTCATGGGATGGATGGCAACCCTTCTTTGTTGTAATCGTAAGGGTTCGCTTTTTGGATCGGTTGCTTCCCTGCCTGGATTGCATTTTGGACGAGTTGCACACAAGTATCCAGTGTTCCTTAAAGGCTTGTGACGTAGCCTTAGCCTTATAGCCAAGCTCTGTCAAGTAACAATTCATCGCACTCGATGCTCGTCATCTTTGTTTGGAACTTTGAATACTGTCGACACCTCGGCTTCATTCACGTGAATTCATCTCCTACCGGCCCGGAATGATTTCATCGTAGATTTGTATGTGGCGATGGCATTCTCCTCCTTGGTGTGATCGAAGACTTATTTTGTTTGAAAGCTTTTAAGCCACATTTGTTCCAGCGCTGGTTGTGGCCAATTTGGCTTGGGTCGGCCAAGCTACAAAGAAGAAACCATAGAGGATGTTTGCAAGTGGTTGCCACGGCTCCCAAGTGGGACTCCCCAAGGTCCTCCACGTGGGGGAATGGCTCGTGCTCGGTCCCTTTCTTGGTCAAAAAGTGCTTGGCCAATGGCTTGTAGCCAGCGATTGGTCGGGCATTTTCCTCCTAGGAAAGGACCAATTTCCCTATATAAAATAGATAATGAAAGGAGTGATGAACCCAATACAAAGTGAGAATGAATGTGAAAAAGGAAAAGATTGTGAAAACGGATGCATGCAAATGTACTAAGCATCGTTTCTAAGAATTTGATTATCTTAAAACCAAACGTTTTATAGCCTATGTCCCCAAGATGTTGAAAAATTGGAAATGCATATTAATTAGCTGTGGGGAAAAGAAGAGGGGTGAAAAGGAAGATGGCAAGGCCATCATTAAACTAAGGGATAAAGGGGGAAGGGAAAGAGTTTCAATTAAAGAATAGGGGCATTAAAGAAGGAGCCACCTTGAGGTGAGATTGGGGAGAGTAGGAGGGACCATTTATGAAGAGGGCATTAAAGAGGAAAAGACATGGAGGGGGAGGAGAGACCATTTATAATATTATATTATCTTTAGGGATGCTATACTACTCTATAGCTTAGTGGTAGAGCTCTAGTGTGTGAAATAAAAGATTATGGGTTTGAATCCCCCACTTGAATTTCAAATATAATATGCACCCCTCTTAGACATAAGCTTAAAAGATAACCTATGCATACAATATATTAAACCATGGAAAAACATAGGATTATTAGCCTCCATGGGCCAAAACAAATAGGAATAAAGTTGAGGTGAGCTCAATAATTTTTGGAGCTTCTACAAGCATCATAGTTTTGAGGAAAAATAAGCATGTAAATCGCTTTGAACTCTTCCCCATGATTGCTAGTTCACTACTACCTTACCGTATGGTGTCTTCTTCAAATTCACGGGATCCCTTCCTTTCATGGCATCATGGGATGTTGATGCTTGAAGAATCTTGACAAGATTTAGTGCCTTCTCTTCCATGATCATGTCCTTTCAGGTCGTTAAGCTTGATTTGACTGTTAGCAACCATCTATCAGCTAGCTGAATCAATGTGTATGGTACACCCTTAAGTCAAGGTACTCCCATGCAAAGATTTGTTCGTCTCGTGATAAGAGTTCATAGGAACTCTTTAAGTAGTTCCTCATTAATTTGTATTATCTTTAGTTGTCTTTCTAAACCCACATTAAGTTCTTTGGGGGCTTGTTTCTTAGTGATTTGACCATTGCTGTTGATATGGTTGATTCGATGGCTGGGTTCTTCTCACATTTTTCTTTTTACCTGTTCATGTTCAGTGAGTCCCTTTGGAAATGCCAATTTTGGCTCCCTTCATCCAATAACATCTATATTGCTACTCTCATGGCATCAAGTATCACCATCACCACAATGTTCATTGTGAGTAGCTTATCTTGTATGTCCATGCTTCCTCCCTTTCTAAGCATATAGGTTTGCATTCTTTGATGATTGTTCTTTTTCTATCAATATCTACACCTCCTTTTCTTCAATTGCAATTGAGAGCGTATCACTTTTCCAATTGTGCACCACTTTTGCTCCTTAACCTTCCCCGCCTCATGGGGTATCCTTGCTCATTTTCCATCTTGACTGTGATGAATGTCACCGTGAAGTAAGCCCCACTTATCTTAATGCATACATCCCTTAGTATATGCTTTGGCATCACCAACTATTGCGAAGAAAGTCCCACTTATCTTAATGCCCTTTCTATCGATATCTGCACCTCCCTTTCTTCAATTCCAATTGAGAATAGCCCCATGATCTCTCTTGAATCTACATTTATTTTATGGTTATATGAGGTCAATATAAGATCTCCATACTAGTGAGTTAGGGATGGTGAGCTACCATGGCATGTCTTCCATGTTTTTGACCTAGGACATACACTGGCTTGCATGTAACAAATGTGCCTTGTGACACACATTGACTAAAGTCATTGCAAGTGCATGATGCTTTCTTGTAGATATGAACTATATGTATTGCCCATATGATCTAATTTGAAGATTTCTCTTCATCTTCATGTACACATTGCACCATTCTTGGCATCATAGGAGGTAGCATGTGTAGAGAGCGATCAATGCCGTTTGTAGTTGCCTTTGATATGCTTGTCTTGTGCTATATCTTATGATGATGGTTCACTATAAATACACACTGAATGTATTTCCCAAATAATCTAATTCAAATCTCTCTTCAGCTTTAGCTACTACACATTGAAACATTCCTGGGGTCATAGTAGTTGGCATGTGTAAAGAGTGATCAATGCAGTTTGAAGCTCCTTTGATATCTGCTGTAGGAGTTATTTTCCAAAGAGGTTGGTTGTTTGATATTGTTTCATTTGTAGGAATTTTTCCCAAATTCTTAGAAACATCGAGAATAAACATAATCCCTTTGTACTTGCCACTTTTCAAAGCTTTTGGGCACCAATACTCTTGTGCTTAGTGAATTGCGACTATGCATGTGTCACATCATCTGATAGAACCAATATTTGAGCTTGGTTTGGCTTATTCTAGATTGAAACATGGGGAGACATTTCCACAAATTTATTCTCATTAATCAATTTCCACTCTATTTACTAAAACTTGAAAGCCATGCTTGGCAATGCACCTGGCTTCCACGCTCCACGATGCTATTATTGCTCATTTGTTTCCCACACTTGTGACAAAACTTGAAAACCATGTTTGGCACTAGAACTTACATCCTACACTACAAAGGGCCCAATAGCAAACATCATAAAGGTATTTTTCCTACATTATGACATACACATATTGCCTTTTTGCATTGTTTGAACATTGGAACCTTATGTAGGCACATAAGTGCTCTCTTCAAAATCCAAGGCTCTACTAGTATCTGTTCATGGACCCCCTTTTTCTTGAACCATGTATTCAACATCATGGAGATGAGAGGCATTTGTCCCTGGGAGATATCCTTGCCTTTTGTTTTGCCAAACACTCTCCACATCTCTTGGGAGGGGTTGTTAATAAGTGTGTATTCTAGTAGCATGGATTGCTAAATTTACAACCTTGACTTCTTATGGTGGGCTAATGTCAATTGAAGTTATATGGCCTATGTGTTGAGGAAAGTTCTCTAGGGAAGGGATATATCTAATATGCTCACACCTTGCAATTTGTAACAATGAATACAAGAATCATATAGTAAGATTTTCCTTATGTAACCTCGTTATCTTGGGTATTGTGCATTTGATGTGATTGTCTTGAAATAGTGGCCATTGCAAACTAATTTTTCATAAGTAATTTGGAAGGTAACATCTTGTAATGATTACTTCATAACTCTTGGAAGGAAACATCTTGTAATGTTTACTTGATAACTCATTAATAATGTGCAAGATCAATGTTTGTGGTGAATTGTTAAGCAAGCTAGTGGAGCAAGTGCAGGGGCTCAGGGAGGGGAGAACGATGATGAGAAGGGAAGTAGTGGTGGCTATGGAGATAGTGAGGACCCAGACAACAATAATGAGGATGAGTAAAGGGGTAGGAAGTAGCTAGGGATACTTTTGTATAGATACATTCAATTTTGTATGAAACAATAAATTTAGTTTGATACAACAATTTTGGTCTTGCAAAATATGTTATAATTAATTATAGACACAAATGGATTCTCACTCACACACACACACACACACACACACACACACACATGTATGCACGCATGCATGCACACACACACACACGCATATGTATGTATGTATGTATGTGTGTGTGTGTGTATGTATGTATATGTATGCTAAGAATGATGATACTATCCAAACATATACATATGTATGCTAAGAATGATGATAATACCCACATTTTCCCAATTTTGGATTTAAAAAAAAAAGTAAATTCTATCAAAGTGATAAGGTAGAGGGTTATGTGTATGGGAGAAGAGGATTGGAGAGGTGAAGGAATGGAATAGGAAGCATAGAAACAAACACACATATTTTCAAAAGAAAGTAGCAAAAACAACATGAAAAAGCAAAACAAATAAGGTACTTACAAAATGTTTAAAATGGATAGTAGGTTGTCAATTCTACAACAAAAGCATAATGTTTTGTGAGGAAGAAGAGGGATAGACAATACAAAAAATACAAAGCAAATACTCTTGGAAAATTTCATAGCATTTTCCCATGAAAATTTCAATTTTAACCTTTGTGCATTAGAAAAAGAGATAGTGAGATATAAAAGAACAATGCAAGTTTCCAAAACTTTATAAATGGATACAACAAGGGGGTGGGAGATGGTGGAAGGGAAATAAGTGGAAGGGGAAAGGGATGGATTTGGGAAGGGATAGCTAGGAAGGGAGAAAAGATGGAAAGAGGAAGGGAAAGGCAAGAAGAAGGGCTACCCTCTTCTCCCTTTCATGAATCCTCTTATTCCTCTTCACCTCTTCATGAATCTTCCTTCCCCTCTTCTTAATCATGCAAAGTCAAATCAAAGAGACCCCTTTAAGAAAGAACTGGAAAAGAGGATGCGAATTGGTAGCACAAGACCTACCTAGCACACTGCAAAGAATTTGTTTTTGGAGGCTAGATGTGACTCCTCACACAATGTGGATGTGTCTCCAAAGGAAGAAGTGGGGGAGAGATGGGTAAAAGGTTTTATAGGCTTGAGATTTTGCACAAGTAGCTTAAAGATTTGTAATGAAAGCAATGGGTTTTGGGATAGGGGGTTTCTCCTAAGTGTTGATATTACCATTGCAATTTGTGCATACATGAATTTCCTCAAAACTTAATGCTTCCATCACTTCTAGTTCTTGAAAAAGCTTAAAAAAGGATAAACTATATTGGATTGTGAAATTTTGGAACCTGGGAGGTTTTATTTTAGGGTGTAAGGCTAAATTCATGGCTCCATGACCTATAATACTTGGTATGACTCGATGGCATAGGGGACCAAGGTCTGCAATGCACTTTTCTTAGAAAAACCCTAGTGGCATGACTGGGACATAGCTCAGTCCACAATGTTGATTTTTCATGGGGATGTTGGGAATAAAGGGTCAAAATGGAAAAAAAAAAGGAAGGAATCTAAATCATGATGTTACGAATATATGCTAGGTGTTAGATTGCATTTGGAGTAGCATGTTCCAGGGTGCATATTCCTTTTCTAATTGCACCTTGAGTGATAAATTTCCAATTAGGCAAGGCCGAATCCATGGCTCCATGACTTGTAATAGACAAGACATTCTATAGCTCTAGTTCACTATGCGCTCAAGCATCTTGTCCCATAAATATGTCTTCACATGCATTTTTGAAAGGAAAATCCAAGTGGCATGCACTAGGACATGTGTAAGTCCATGACATTGGTCTTTCATGGGGATGTTGGGAATCAATAGTCAAAATGGGACCAAAGTTCGCACAATTCTAGTTCATGGTGGTAAACGTATTCATGATAGGTGTTATTGCATTTGGAATAGTGCGACACCTTGTTTTAGGGTGTGTATCTTTTTTTATCCTACATCTTGAGCTAATAAATTTTCAATAACGTAAGGCCAAATACATGGCTCTATGAATTATCATAGGACAAGTCTTGGTATGAATCTAAATCACTCTATTCCCAAACAGTGTACAAAATCTTGTCCCATAAGTAGGTGCAGACATGCACTTTTGTTAGAAAAGACACGTGTGGGCCCATGACCTTGGTTTTTCATGGGGGTGTTGGGCATCAATGGCTAAAATGGGAGAAAAATTCAGGACTGAAGTCATAATAGTACAAAAAATTCAATCTAGATGTCATTGCATTTGGAGTAGCATGATGCCTTGTTTTAGGGGTGTAACCCTGTTTTTACCACAGTTTGACATGATAAGGCCAAATCCATGTCTCCATGACTTGTAGTTGGACAAGACTTGGTATGAATCTAGTTCACTATGGTCCTAATCACTATAGCAAAAATTGTGCCATAAATAGGTCTACAATTGTATGTTTTTAAGGAAAACCATCGCTGCATGTACTAAGACACGTGTGGTCCACTATGTTGTTTTTTCATATGGGGATGCTAGGCATTGATGGTTGAAAATGGACTAAAATTTATAGACTCTAAATCATGATGATACAAAGATTATTGCTAGGTGTTATTGCATTTGGAGTAATGCGATGCTGTGGTTTAGGATGCTTATCCCTTTTTTTGTACACCTTGAGTTATTTTCAATAGGATAAGGACAAATCCATCATTCCATGACTTGAAATGAGACAAGACCTAGTACGACTCTAGGTCACTATGGGCCCAAGATTTCTACCAAATTTTTTTCCATACATAGGCCTATACATGCACTTATTTTAGAAAAACCATAGTGGAATGCACTCGGACATGCGTGGGTCCATGATGTTGGTTTTTTGAAGAGATGTTGGGGATAATGGTTGAAATAGGACTAGAATTGGCATGAGTCTAAATCATGATAATACAGAGATTAATTCTAAGTGCTATAACATTTGGAATAGCACGATGCCTTGTTTTAGGGTGTGTATCTCGTTTTTCACCGCTATAAGTTAAGCTAATAAATTTTGAATAGGGTAATGCCAAATTCATGGCATTGTGGCTTGTAATGGGATAAGACTTGGTATGATTCTAGGTCAATCTGGTTCCAAGCACTGTAACAAATCTTGTCCCATATATAGGTTTGCACATGCACTTTTTTTGGAAAATTCCAAGAGATTGTAATTGGACACATATGGGTCCACCACTTTGGTCACTCGTGCACTACATTGTAGGATATGGGGCATCAAAGACTACAAATCATGGTGGCACAAAGATTCATGCTAGATGTTATTGCATTTGGAGTAGTGTCGTGCCTTGTTTAAGGGTGCATATATTCTTTTTAATCACACCTTGAGTTGATAAATTTTCAATAGGTTAAGGATCAAATGCATGGCTTTGTGACTTGTGATGGGAATGACTCTAGTTCATTCTATGACCAAGTACTATAACAAATCTTCCATAAATAGGCCTTCACATGCACTTTTTTTAAGAAAGCTAGTGGCATGCACTAGGACATCGTAAGAACAAGAAAATGCATTCCCATGCGACCTTGGCACACAATGGATATGATACTTTGACAAAACATTAAACTAAGTAAGATTAAGCGGTTTTGAAGGTATCACACCCATCAGAGATATACGTAGGCATGATACTTAGTACAAAAATAGGAAATATGCTTCCAATGATGCAAATGATATGTGATGTATGGTAATTTTCATACGACTTAAGTTGAAAAATATCATGGCATGTGCAAATTATCACACCCATGTAAGACAAGCACATAGGATAGAAGCAAACTGATGCATGTTCTTCAAGACTCAGACATCATGTATGATAAGAAATAGGGAAAAATGCATACCCAACCATGAAAATGATATTCGATGTGTATGATACTTTGTAGATGCCTCAAAATTACTTAGTTTAAGGCTTATGAAAAGCATTTTTGGGTTCAAAGGAAGCTCACAGGAAACATCAAGGTCAAAGGGCAGTAAGACAGAATCCCCTAAGAAGTTCAGAAAGTTTTCATAGCCCATAAGGCAAAGTTTGTTGGAGGACAGAGGCGAGTACCGACCTGCATGCCTGATGAGGTAAATCAAATTCTTTAGGATGCCAACAGGTGTTATAACATAAGCTAAAAGCACATCTATGCATATATTTTAATACCAAGGCATGATGTGTGGTAAAAATCATGTAAATATGCATTCTCAACCATGCAAATCATATTCGATGGTTATGATTATTTTCTATAAGTCTCAAAATAAGTTAGATTAAGGGTTGTGTAAGGTATTACACCTATTAGAGGCAAGCACATAGCCTAGAAGCACACCAATGCATATTTTTCAACGCTTGACATAATGTATCATAAGAAACAAGGAAATATGCATGATCAACCATGAAAATTATATCCAAATGTTATGATACTTTAAACAAGACTTAAAGTAATCATAGTAAGGCCTATGAACATAGGTTAAAAGCACACATAGGTTGTATGTCCCTTTTTTTACCATGCCTTGAGTTGAACATGGCTCCATGACCTATAATGAGACAAAGCTTAGTTTGATTTTGGTCACTATTGGCCCAAGCACTATACCAAATATAGATCTACAAATGCACTTTTTTAAAGAAAATTCTTAGTGACATAGACTGTGGCACATGTCGGTCCATGATGTTGTTTTTGCATGGTGAAGTTGGGCATGAATGGTCAAAATGGGACTAAGGTTGGAAGGATCTAAATCATGATAGTACAAAGTATCATGCTAGGTGTAATTACATTTGGAGTAGTACGGAACCTTTGTTTTAAGGTACTTACAATGTGACTATAAGTGATAATTTGCAATGCACTGTGCGGACTTTGTCCAGAGGTTTGACAAAGGAAAGTTCACGGTGGCAAGTAAGCATAATATGTACTTTGTTTAGGTAGTGGTCTTGGGTCTAAACATAAACCATAACATATGTATCTATCAACCATATCTCTCTCCATTGGAACTCTTCTAGATTTCATCTTGTTCTAGAAATCACAAGGTTGTTTGAGCTATGGTGGTGGGAAGTTGCTGAGATCCCTCCACTTTTTAGGGGGACCTCTTGGGTGTTTACACAAAGCACACAAACCTCAAACAGGGAGTCATAAAAAATGACAACCAGTCATGAGTTGTCATTTGCAATAGACTATCTTCTTGTTTTACTTGGCCTAGATATTATTCAATTTTAGAAAGTTTTGGAAACCTTAAAGATAACTATTTTCATAACTTTTGCAAAATAAGCTTACTTTTAGAATTGATTTAGAAATTGCACATATCACAAATTCAAAATTGAGAAATATCCACTTTTCAAGTCAAATTAGAAAATTGGAAAATTGAAGTTCAATGATAAGATCTAATATTCTATAAATATTTTAATAATTCATGCATGTGTAATGTATAATGCATTCATCAATTATAATCACAAAGACATGTTTTTTCCTTCTAAAAGAAATGATCTATCAAAACAAAATATTGCTCACATTTCACCATGAAATATGTATTAACCATCAATAAAAAGATAGCAACAACATCTTGTGAAGAAGATAATGAGACTCATGAATAACACAAACATTTTTGAGTAACATGAGTAATGGACAAGAAAGTGAGAAATTCTATCCTAATGAGACTCATCAACATGAGTAATGGACAAAAAGACAAGAAATCCTATTCTATCATTGGATATTCTTCTTCTTCTTGGTGTCCCTATCCCTCTTGTTGCTTAAGATTAGCATCAAGAGTATTGGTTACTATTCTGTCCTACTCATTATGAGCATCTGGTTCATAATCAAATAGATCTACAATCTTCCCAATAGCTTGTTCACGAATGGAAGGTTGAGGCTCTCTAGAAGCATAAGAAAACCTTGGATCAGACTCTGTAGTCTCCATTCCTACTTCTTGGTACTCATCTGGAAACTCTGCTAGTGCCATCACTCTTTGTTCAATAAATTGTACCTATAAGGGGTCACAGTCAACAATAAAAACATTTCTCCCCCTCTTTAGAGCACTGACAGTTGTGGTGCATGTTCCGGCAAACAAGTCCATTAATTGAAAGAAGGTCAATTAAATCCATCATCAAAAGTTGACGATTTTGATGATAAAGATTAATTATGCCTGTTAATTTACCAATCGTATGCCTAAACTTTTTGCAAATGCCAGGTGTCTCCAAAAACTTTGCACGAGTTGGTTTCATGCAAAATTATATGTCCCTTGAGCTCTTAATCTAGATGGAGAGTGAAAACCAGTCATTGCAATCTCACATGCCTAAGAAAGTCGATCAAGTTTGTACCCATGGATGTTGGGTTTAGTCTTGCAAGTAAGATTTGACAAAACTGGAGTGCCTCAGGATCGATGGAGTGCTCCAAGGTGGATGGAACCTAGTGAAGACATGATGAAGAGAGTGCTCATGACATGTACCTCAAGTCAATTAGGTTCCAAGACAAATTGGCTTGGACTCATAAACATAATCTTGAGTTACAGAGTGCCCTTTGAATAGTCAACACTTGTGAGATCCTCTGATCCACATCTCTCCTTTTGGATATTGTTGATCCACATCTCCACATCATATGGTCCACATCCTAGGGTGGCTACTTTAATTATTTCCTATACCATACCTTAGCCTCTAATTATGTGCTCATGGCACCATATCTCAACACCTCCCCTTGGTGTCATGATCCATTGGCTACTACTACAAGGTGGTCAGATGTGAGTTACAAGATCAAATCCTCCCCTAGGTGCTTTCATAGCTACTCTCAGGTGTTTAGGTTTGTATGGGGCTAAAGGTGGCAAGGCTTTTGCTTTTCAATACATGTTGTCGATGGCAGTCTCTTCTTTGCTTGATGTAGCTTGATGGATGATGCTTTGTTCTACCATGTGCCTTAATGCTTTATGTGTGGTTGCCATGCTTTGTGCTATGGTCATCTCATACACGTGCTTTTGGCATGGTTTTTTTGCATTCATGATTCGCTTTTCCATTTGTTGCAAAGGTCTTACCATGAGCTTCGTTTTGCTTTAATGGAAGTGTCTGCTTCGTTTTGCTTTAATGGAAGTGTCTAATTGCATACAATGATTTTGATCTAATAGGCGCATAGAGCTCAAAAAGAAGATCACTTTTCCTTTTTGGAGCATGTGCAAATTCTTTCTGGATTGAAAGTTACGGCTAGTTGAAGTTTCTGTGAAGAAGAGGGGCAATTGATGATGTGGCAGAGGCTGTTCATATGCTGCAGACACACTGTGCTTAGTAAAGGCCTTTGTGCTTATGTGGCATTTTTACCTAACCTTAAACTAACCATGGCATAATGGGTTGACCTGACCAAGGGTTTGGCTTGACCAACCCTATCCACTTACTGACCAAGTTTAGTCCTATCTAGGTTAAGTTGACTAGCACTCAACCAAACTAACGAACATTCACTGTGGTTGGATTAACTTAACCACAATTAAGTCTTATCTTGCCACGTGGCCTTTTTTTTGGGGGGGGGAAGAAGATGGTGATGCAGATGAATCGGTTGTCATTGAAGGAGACGGGCACTGTAGAGAAGTGGAGTCGCCTGAGATGCAGAGAACGAGAGGAGCTGAGTCAAGGGTGCTTGATGCAATAAGTAAACACATCAAGTACTGATCAGACGGAGACCCATGAAACCAACACTCTAGATCATTCAAGGCCAGTAGCTCCTATACATTTTCTGCATCGCCTGCAGCAAGCGCCTCATAGAAGGCGAGAACGACCTACTTGTTTTCTTGCTCCAATGCTTCTGAGAAGAGGCTGGTATTAGCCCGTTCAATTAAACAAGAAGAAAATAACAGGTTCAGAGTATGGATCTACGCGTGTCAGCCACTGTAGGTGCAGGTGAGTTCACTAGCAGCTAGGAGAAATTTGGTTGGCCCGTTTGCAGGAGCTCTGGAGTGCAGAGTTCGACAAAAGACCAGGGAGCATAGAAGAAGAACTCGCTAGAGTTGTAGCTTGTCTCAGCTTCCTTGCATCAAGCTCATCACCACGTAGAGTCTTCTATAGAAAGGTTGTTGAAGGAGCGTGTGCTTGTGCGACGTTTGATAAGGTGGTTTGCAGCAGCTGATCATCAAGCTATTTGGAACTATGGGAGGTGAAGAGGCATTTGAGGCTCCGTTGAGGCCTTTAGGCTAATGAGAGCCTCGTTTGCCATCGCCTTGGTTGTGGTGGCTTGCTGGCTGTCTGGGATGGCCGAGATGCCTTTGCTGAAGGAGTAAAGCCACCTTTGCTGAAGGAGGTCCTTGGAGTTGAAGGTCAAAGCTTTCATTACCGGATGGAGCTCGGCCGCTTTGCTTGTAGCACTGCTACTTTGCTTGAGTACTTGTTGCAGGTTCTCTTGAAGGCTTCTCACTAAAACCCAAGCATTTAAGCACTCTACAACCCTCACTCAGCAGCTTGAACAAGAAACAGGGACACACCCTTAGCAACAACAAACACTTGCACACACACCTAGGAAAGCCTCTCTCAACATCTTTGGCATAGATTTTGAAATGTGAGTGCCATGGGAAGGAGCTCGAACACATAGTTAGTCCCCAAAATAGTATGTCTCTCTGATTTCAAAAATCTCACTCAGAAAGAATCTCTCTAAATGAAGAACTCTCGAGATCTAAAACTAATCTTACACTCTGAAACTAATCTAGGAATCGGAGCAATCCTAGTGAACTACTATAATGAGCTAAACTCTGAGAGCTGAACCTATGCTCTGATACCATGACAAAACTAGAGTACCTCAGGATCGATGGAGCGCTCTAAGGTGGATGGAACCTATGTGGAGATATGATGAAGAGAGTGCTCATGACATGTACGTCAAGTCAATTAGGTTCCAAGATATATTGGCTTGGACTCATAAATAGAATCTTGAGTGGATGTGCATTTCTCACACTTCAACAATACATGATAGGCCTCTTATATAGAGGGTTCCCTTTGAATAGTCAACACTTGTGGGATCTTATGATCCACATCTCTCCTTGTGGATATGCTTGATGCACATCTCCACATCATGTAGTCCACATCCTAGGTGGCTACTTTAATTTTTTCCTATACCATACCTTAGCCTCTAATTATGTGCTCATGGCACCATATCTCAACAAGATTCTAGTAAAAAATGCCACAAAAATGTAACCAAAAGAAAAGAAAGGGCTAGAGAAGAGAAAAAGTAGAAATAGTACCATATGATCATCTGATTCACCATGTTAAGATCTGTGAAGGCTTTTTGAGCAGCTGTAATTTGATCATGAGCATGAAAAAATATGAGTGCCCATGATTGACAAGTTGTCACTTTCGGAAAACTTTGAATGACTCTTTTATAAGAACTTACTCCATACTTCACATCATCATTGACTGAGTTTGAAGCTTTAAAACCATATGGAGCATCAACGATTGCTAAAGTATAAGGATGAACTGTCACAAATGTGGTCATCTCCTCTACTCATCCTTAATTAACTATCCAAAGCAAGGGAGGCTCATCCACATCATCTGAAATATATTTGGGTTAACCAGGAACATTTTGAATTGTTTGTTCTTGCTCTCTTCTTTTCCTCTCTATTCGACAACGAGACAAAAAATGTTTAAAGCTGTTTAAAGGGTTGATGAATTTCCCTCAACTTAACATGAGGGTCTCGATTATGCATTTCATAGATATTAAGTAACACCCAAGATACTTGAAACTTAAAATAGTATCAAAGAGTTCACATTTCAGAATGTAAATCATAACATTTGACAAGAAGATTGTTAAGCCTTAAAAATGAAAATATTAATCTTAGAATTTCACATATGACCTTAAGCTAGAACCTAGAATGCAAAGACCATCTTGATGAGACTAGAAGTGGATTCTAGAATTCAAAGAGTGTTCATGTGACCTTAAGATTAAAACTAGAAGAAGAACCTTACAAACTTGGAGGTAGGATTCTAGAATCCACTTACACATTTTTCAAAAATAAATAAGAATCTCTCAAGCTCCTTTGGGTTACTTGAATCAAGATGGTATTTCCTAACTTCATCCCAATCACTACAATTCAACTTTTCTATCATAATTCTTTGCATGTGCAAATAAGATTTTTGCCTACAAAGACAAAACTACATTTATCAAGAAGCTAAAAGCAAGTTCTTGAGTGAAAAATTATAAAATTTGAGTGAATGAGCAAAGTAAGAAAATATACATTTCAAATTTTGCTCCCATCTCCTCTAAGGAGATGTTTCCAACCTTCACACGTGCTAAAACTCTTACTATTAAAGATGTATCACGAATTCCTTGCAAAGATCTTCAAGGAGTTATCTTCATGTCTTCATAAATAGGATTTATGGCTTCATCTGCCTTGACTTTCCCATGAGAGCTAGAAGGATCCTTCAACATCTTTTGACCTTTCAACTTTCCTTGCTCCCATAAATCAAGAATCTCTTCTTGTAGGTTCCAGACATCCCCATCACGAAATGCCAACTAAAAATAATTATCATAAGGCTTGATGTTAGGCTTTTGGTCAGCACCACATGCATTATTCTTGTGTACGTGTAGACCACATCTCTCACAAAGAGTGACTCAAAATTTATGATCAACAATCTGCCCTTCACTTTGTTGTGTGACCCATTCATTATGAAAGAATCTAATTTTTTGAATGAAAGTCATTTGTAAGTGATAATTTGAGTCAATATTGTGATTCATGGATAATATTATGCACTCCTCGTCAGTCAAACCTGCATAAATCCAACAAATTGCTATCTTATAACTATCAAGGTGGTCATATTCTAGACAAAGTTCTTTTTTTGCAAGCAATCCATGGGTTCTACCTAGAACATAATACTTGTAAGAATCTGCCTAAGACTTTATCCATGAGTTCTTTGTAGGACATTGATCCCCGTCCACCAAAACAAGTAGTAGTAGCACCATGGTTGTAGGTTTTGATTTGGATCAATGGATGGTAGTTCAATACAACTGACAGGTAGCTCACAAGGTAAAGGATTGACCATCTTGTCTTCTTACACATCTCTCGAGTAGCATTATCTAAATTCTCATCTTGTGAAGCTGACAAGGGTGCACCTAGATGTGAGGGCACAATCTCACCTTCACTTAAGAGTTGTTTCTCCCTTTTTTTACCTTTACTACCTTTTGTTCTTTTGTCTTGCATAGAAGGTTCTTGAACTGGCTCCTCTTCACTCGAATCTTTAGTGTCGGTGTCCGCATCTTCTTGCGTCTCTTCATCTTCATTAGAGATACTTGCAAAATATGAACCACCAAAAATACTCTCCACATTCTCCAAAAATGCTTGACCAAACTCTAAAGTCCAATAAGAAAACTAGAACTTAAAAAAAGAACATGCAAATTATAGTTAGAAAAAGTAGGAGATGAAGAGGAAATTTTCTTACCAAACCTCTTGTTTCCATCGCATCTTCCAAAAATTGTTGTGTGCTTTGGGGATTGACCTCTTGTAGCTCAAATTCATTTTGAAAAAGGACAACAACTTCAAATGATCCTAGTTCACACTCAACTATAATGTAAATCTTTTTTGATCTTTGCTCCATCATAAACTTGATTAGTATCACTTGATAAACCTTTATGTTTAGTCACGAGCAAAAAGGTAGTTAGTAGGATCAACTATTGTCCTATGAAGGCCAAGAACTCCCATGGTCAATGTCTAACCATGCCCATACTTTGATTTTTTAGTCTTTTCCTCAAAAGAATCATCATTGCTAGTAGGTTTTGAAGCCTTTGGAATAGGAGCCTCCATCTCATTTGAAGAGCGCTTATGTGTACGACCTTTCACTCTTGATGGTGTTGACTGCTTTGCTATGGAAATTATTTTGCTGCAAGAACATGCTTTTTTTAAGACACTCTCTCCCTTGTTGGCATGACCTCACTTTGCTGTAGAGACTGTTTAGGTGCAAGAAGCTGTCTCCTTGACGAAAAATTTGGTGAGTTGAGCAATCTTGTCTCCGGAAACTCTAGACTCATGGGAGGTGCTTGCAAATGGGAAGGAGTCAAGGAGCCTGAACACCCCAACCTTCCTCTTCCATCACCTCCCACCTCAGAAGGTGATGTTATTTTGGAGGTTTTGGATGTTTTCTTGGAGTGGAGAAGTTGGGATTGTGATGCCATTGCTTGGAAAACAAATACTGAGATTAAAAAAACTTAAAGTAATGGAGGAAAGAGAAATGAGTGAAGAAGTTCTTGTATAAAAGTCAAATTAGCATGCCCCATCACGAAACAAGTTAGAAATTGGATTCTAGAAATTAAACTAAACAAAAGAAGATTAAAGAAGAACTAGTGAAGTGGAAAGTAGCATGGAAGTGAAACCTAGAACATTGTAAAAGAATAGTGAGTCACAAATCTAAGAGGTAGGATTCCAGAATCCCAGTATGAAAGGTACAAAAATATAAAAGCACAATTTTTACCAAAAAACATCTCAAAAGTAGAAATTGAAGAGAACATTGCAAAATCTCTCCAAATTCACATAAATTTTGTGAAATTGGGAGATAATAACTACAATATTTTGACCAAAAGAGCACTTTGATTGTTTTAAAAGTATAGAAATCGTTGCTTTCACTTGTTAAAAAAAGCAAGGAAGACGTTAAATAAAGTACATTTTTCAAGAAAAACCCAAGAAATTTCAACTTTTATAGAATTTGTAAACTAAACATGATCCTTGTTGAGAATTCTCACCTCTTTGTAAAGAGCATCAATGGACATAACTTGAGCATAGCGAAGTGCTAAAATTATGTTTGCTGAATGGGGTTTTGTGTGTGTTGAATGTAGAGTCATTGAATCCAAACTGAAGGATGGAATTTGATCCACTAAGACTCCTGTAAACATTGGAGAGGTGAAAGGAATAGAAGATCCCACGATCATAACCACTTTCCCTTCTTCTTCTCTTTTTGACATGATTTGCAAGATTTCACATCACTTGCTAGGCGTTTCCCCTAGGTATAGAGAACTCGGATTCTAGAATTTAATTTCATGAAAACAAACGGGAGTAGATGAGGGAAATAAGAAATAGTTTGAAGCTTTTGCATGATGTAAATGTTGTTTGTGCTGATATTAACATAATCGTGTTGATTTTTGGGATTCCAGTGTCCCAAGTGCAGAGAACTAAGATTCTAGAATCCCAAGTGTAGAGAATTGGGATTCTAGAAACCAACCTTCAAAGGAATACAATAGCTGTAGAGAAGGTAAAGTAGCTTCTATGCTACTTTTCAGACTTTTGCATTGTATTCTAGATGATTTTGTTCGTGCTCTCAAGGGCTGCCATCCCTTGAACCCCATACTATCAGGGGAACCCCGTTGATGCTTGAAGTTTTAAAAACCTTCCACTACATGTCTTTTTGTTTTGGGATTCCAAAATCCTTCACATCTTAGTTGGACTCTCGAAGTCCACTCTTCCCAAACTTTGGGATTCCAGAATCCCAAATAGAGCTATTTTGTTTCTTTACAACCAATGTAAGCTTTAAGGTTAGGATCCAAATCCCAATCTTCATATAAAGTGGATTCTGGAATCCTACTTTCCTTTTCACTAGTGCTAAAGAACCATTTCTTAAAAATAAGACTTCTAAGGTTTGAATTCTAGAATCCTTCCTTTTGGAATGGAGGACTCATCTTGAGAAGATATTTTTTTTTTCCTTTGCATGTTGTGTACTTTCATGTGTAATTATGTTTCAATAATTATAAACAATCGGCCCAAAGTTTATAGACAAGAATATCTCCTCATAACTAACTCCATACCTCAGACTAGCAAAATTTGTTCCTTATCTTTTCCAAATATACAAACTCTCATAAAAACTACCTTTGTGGAATCCCAAAACATTAACCACAAATTAAGTAATGTTCTGTTTAAAACTATATTTTTAGAATGTAAACTAAAGAAGACAAGTAAAAGACCAACCTTTGCTTAAAAGTTGTACAAAACTGTGTGCAAGCCTCTATAGTGCTCTCGAGCTCCAATTCCAACTCTTGCAATTAAGCAATAAGGCCCTACACCTTCTTTTAAAGCACTCTCTCTATTTTTAGAAAGTTAGATATTTTTAAATTTTAAATAATTAAATTCTGTAAAAAAAGGTTACACAGACTCTTTCCATGTCTCCAAAGCCTCATTTACAAGGTGCAATATTTGATTTGTGTTTGGTGATAGAGTGGTAACATGGAGCTCATGAGTAGTCCTAGTAAGTCCTCCATTTTTTGTCCATATCCTTCACAAACTTCCACTTTTAGCAAGGATATTGAAGAAATCAACCACACCCCCTCCTCAAAGAGACTTCAATTTTGGTAATCAACATGCACATTGAGCATCGACACTAGCAATGCTAAGCAAAGAGCTTCAAGAGGTGCAAGGAAGGAAAGGATACTTTCAAGAATTCCATACATGATGCAAATAGAGCATTTTGTTGTAGAAAGAATTGCTTGAGGTCACTAGGATTTAAAAAAATCAAGCAAGAAAGGCATCATTTCTTTGGGTTGAAAAGACGAGAAGAAAGTCTCTTCTTGAGAACTTTAGGGAGAGCCTCCTCCTCCTTGGCGACCAAATACTTTATTAGTGATATGATGGTTTGTAGATCAAGCTTCATGAAAGTGTTTTCCCTTGGAAACTTAAGAATGGAGAAAAAAATTACAAGCAAAGTACTTGAGGATTTCATCCAACTTATCACTCACAAGAAACACCACAAATTTCATTGTTGAGACAATGGCTTCAAAGTTTTGTCTTGCTCAATGGGGAAGTCCTCCCAAATTCTACATTCACTCATTTGCCAGAAAGTTTCACAAAGAAAGAAGTCTACAATATTTATGTAGATACATTCAAGTAGAGTATGCAAGAGGTTCTCTCCCTTCCCTCATTCTTGAGAGTCTGGAGGCAATATTTCTCTCATATGAAAATTCCTAAGAAGAACAAGATGGGCGTTTGTTAAATTTGTGTAGAATTGAAAGCAAAAAGAGACACCGCAATGACCAAAGAAGACAAGGGTGTGTACATTAGTTTCTCTTAAGAGTTTTTTTAAAATAAAGGGTACATAATTGAAATTAAAAAATTGTTCTCATCTTTTGTGCAGTTTCTCATACATTGCAGAGCAAATTAAAAAAGCTTTACAGAACAACAAAGCACAAAAAGGAAAAAGTTGGCAAAGCATAGGAAAAAATATTTGGAGAAGAAAGAAAAGTACTTGGGCTTGGTCGTTTATGCTATGAATAAAAAAAAAACCATGCTACCTCACTTCATACGCATCCAAAAAATGTGGAGGAAAACTTCATCCAATTGCATGTTGTTGGAGCGTTGGAGTTCAATGGTGTCTTGTCATCAAGAGTGTTCATCAATTTTCCTAAAATTCATAATAATCCAAAATTGATAGTCACATTACTTCAAAATATCATTGGTGGATGGCCTAGTCAATTACCACCTATTCTTTACTTGTAGCTTGGCAATAGAAGTAGAGAAAACAAAAATCAAGTTCTACTTGCATATTTGAACATGCTAGTGCACATAGAGATTTTCAAAAAAGTTAAAATTGGGTTCCTGTTAGTTGGACACACACATGATCAGATTGATCAGATGTTCACAGTAGATTCTCCATCAAACTTGCAAAGAAAAGTGCCTTTGATCTTTCACAAATTTACAGTGTGCTACAAGATGCATATGTTCCAATGCCTTCCATTGAAGTAATTGAGGAGACATATGATTTTAGATCATATGCAACTGGAGAAGGTGTCTACAATGCATCATTTGTGCAGCTCAATGACCATAGCTTTCAACATCAATTTAAAATAGAGAAATAGGATGAAAATACTCAGAATCATGTGGAGCAAAAAATATTCCAACTTTGAAACTTGGCTCTCACAAGAGGGAATCAAGTTCTTATTGTCCATTCCAACATGTGCAATATTTTGAGCTAAGCACATGCTACTCTCTTCCACAAGTGAGATAGCAAGGTCCCAAAAACATAATTGCTCAATGCATTTTCTTCAGTGCTTGAATGAAATTAAGGAGGTAGTGTGGGGTGCACATGCATATTTTCTAGCAAGTACACTACAATGGTGGCATAATTTTTTTGTACATCAAGAGAGACTCATTGAGGAGTTCAAAGATTATGCAATTCAGCTCAATGTACCATATGTGTGGCATGAAATTGAAGTTTCTAACACAAGCACCATGGATTGTAGTACAACAGCAAATGACATGCCAATTGGAGAAGAGTTATTAGCAATGGTCCATGGAGAAACAAGGGAAATGTATGTTGGCCCTAGAAAATCAACCAAACATCATCTACAAGAGAAGGAAATGTGGGAGCATAATGTAAATGAGCTAAATGAGGGCACAATGATAGCAGTTCTTGCTACTGAATGATGAAAACAATCATCCATTTTGGTTGGCCAAAGTCACAAAGCTTATCTATGAGGGCAATGTTGTTACTGCTGTGGAAGTATATTGGTATGGACCTCATTCAATTTATGCACTCAAGGGAAAGTATGATCCAAATATGATTAAACAAAGAAAAAAAGGAAAGAAAAGTGAAACCCATCGCCGTGTGGACATTCTTAATTTGCAGGATGTAGAAATTCTTATGTATGGATTTGAGTTAGCAAGTTTTGGAAATTTGCGCCAAAAAACCATTGATATTTCAAAGAAAAAGGTGGAAGGACTCTCCTAGTTCAATGGAAGAGATTCTTATTCTTTGTACTTTGTCATGTTTTCCAATTTGAATAATAGAACTCTTTTTGTAATTCAAAATTTTAGACATTTTTGGGTTATAGAGTCAAACAAAAGTACTATTTTATGCATTCTTTTCTCATATACGTAGTGGTTTTTAAAAAATGTTTCACATGAAAGTCTATTTTTTGTCCCAAAATTTTGAATAAAGGTACACTTTTTGATGTTTTTCCCAAAATGGAGTTGAGTTGTCATTTGCACTATTTTGTTGTCATTTTTTAATAACTTTTTGTTCTCATGAGTCCCTATAAAATTTGGGGGACCTTTTGAGTCTCTACTTAAAGTGGGGGGACCTCAAAATGTGTAGGCATTCAAAAGGAAGATGGAGCTTGTAAGTACTCAAGGAGGTACTTTTCTTTGAGAAACTTGGTATACTCCAAGCAAGTTGTGGCTCCAACTCGTTGCTTATGTTTGGAGTGATTTGCACTTGGCAAATATTCATTGAAATTTCAGAGAGATCCCATCCTTCTCTTGATTTCATATCTACGTATTGCTTCCAAAATTCACCAATGGGATTACTAGGCATGGGAATCCTATTTGTATCCTATTGCAACTCCCATGTGGGTGTGGAATTTGGATTATCCCCAATTTGTGAAGCTCATTGATGGAATCATTAATGGTGCCTTCCATTGGAGACTCAAGTGAGATATGAGGTATATGTAGTCTTGGGGGAGAGGAAGATGTTATAGGGGACAAACTTGAGGTGGAAGCAAGTAGTGAATTTGAGAGGGTAGAAGTAGGGATCTCAGTGGAAAGTGGAGGGAGATCAGGGCAAATGGATTTAGCGGCTTGATAGTCCTCAAGGGAAGGATTTTCAAGTGATGGAAAAAAGTTAGGTGTTATTGGATGGTAGGAGTTAGATTCTTTCATAAGAAGCTAGTATTGAGACACATGGGCAAACAGGCATGGCAAGGCATTAGATTCTTTGATAAGGAGGTAGTGTTGAGATGTATGGGCAAAGAGGCATCGCAAGGAATATGGGTTAGCATGAATTTCTAGAAAGATATGGTTACTAGAATTAGGGAGGTGTGTGAGAAGATAAAAAAAGAGAGTGGCAAAAGGGGAGATTAGATTGAAGGTAGAACACATATTCCTGTGGTAGATCTTTGTCACTTTTGGTAGGCATTATCAGCTTCAATGAGCTTCAATGTAGGATTTGTCTTGCATTTATATTCCAGGGAAGTTGATGGTGATTTTTGCACTAAGGGTAGGAGTCCATCGACTACTACCCAAAGAGGACTTTGATCAAGTACTCATATGCTTTAATCGTATGATATTTGCATGCACTGAGACATAGAACACATTTCTCTCATTCTCATCCATTTGCCAACGTAGATCTTAGGGAGTCTTTGAGCTCACTTTGCTGGTCTAATCAAGACCAGATATTGCATGTATCATCTTGACTTGCAATTGTTTCCATTGAATGCATATTGTTCCTTCAAGGTGACCCTCTTACTGGAGGACTACAGCAAGCTCTTGGTATAATCTAGTGATGCCTTGTAGCAATAAATCTTGTGCTGACTCCTGTACATCATCATTGGCTTGACTAGGACTTGAAGCTCCAACTTGGAAATTATTGCCTTTTGATTTTGCAGCTCTATGCACTTTTCTTTATACTTACCTGGTGTTGAGGTGTATGCAAGCTTTAGACTATTGAATTGTTGAGCTGCTTTTGGATGCCCTCGAAACTGATCATTAAGCATACGGAGTTGGATTATCTCTTGTTCTTGAGTATCCAGTTCCACTTCAGCATTCAGAATTGTCTCCCTTGATGCTATGCATTCTTTCTCTAGTGCTTGAATTTGATGCTTACCATCTTTGAGGTTGTGCTACAAGGTTTTTGTTTAAGTGCACCATTTGTTTTTTTAGATCATCACAAGAGACTTGCATTTCAGAGAGAGATAACTTGGCCTCTTCCTTTTTGCTAAAGGCATGACATAGGTATAAGTGTTTTCTTAGAGAAAAATTATGGCTTGTAAGGCATCCTTTCCACTTTCTACTAGAGCATTTTGCACAAAGAGCTATTGCTGCATTTTCTCTACCATGCTTTCCTTGAGCTTATGAATTTCAATCTCAACACTTTGCAACTTGGTTTGGACTGATGGGATCATCTGTCTTTCCATTTCTCTTTGCTACTCATCTGATGTCATGCTAGCAAATAACTATGACCATTGTTGCAATTGCTGACTCTGATGCTATATGATCGAGAATGTGCTATTCCCTTGCTTGTATTGGTCATATAGTTGGCTGCCATGTGCCCATGTGGAATCCTAATCTCTTTCTTAAATAGGTTGACTTGTGATTCTAGAAGAGGTACACTATTTGGCTCACCTGTAAAGTCATTGGGTGGCATGGTCTCCTCTTGGATTTTTGCCCTTGAGTCCTTCTATTGCGGTAGCAATTTTGAACTGAGTTGTAGGATTTTTTGGTAGAGATCCAGATTGTCATTCTTTGGAATTCGATCGGATTATTTTCCATCCATGTCATCCACATTGAGAGTAGATGGAGAATCTAGTTCCCATTTTGGAGACAATATCAAGTTTTCAAAGTCTTCTATATCTTATGTTGAGAGGGGTGTAGAAGCTTCCTCTTGTTGTATTACAAACCAATTATAATGGCCAATAGATGGGCAATGTAGCATTTGCCATCATGTGTAGTGGATACATCATTGGTTAGTAGCAAGGACATATGTTGAGCCCAGTCTTGTAGTTTTTTTGTGCCAAGGAGTGTAAGAGTTTTTACTGACATGTAATTTTTTCTCTCTTGTATAATTGAAAATTCACCCAGAAACTTGTGTGTCTCTTTGCATATGGGGTCCAACATCATATCATGGGATATTCCCCCACTTTGTGACTTTGTGTTAGGTGGGAACAAATCCTGAATCTCAAAGAATCTTGCATCCAAGTGTTTCATTGGATACTCTTCTCGTGCCTCTAGGAATGAGAAAGCTTCTTGCATTGTGGATCTACTAAGGTAGATCTATAAAGGTATTTCATTATACATTACTATGCCATACTTATCCTTCTCCAACTATCTACTTTTATATGACGTTGTAAATTGACCAATGTATTCTATCATAGCAGGTGTTGGTAAGAAGAATTGTAGCTTCTCAAAATTATTCCCTAGACCTGTTGACTATAAGAAGTTTTATGGATCGGTTGACATGGTGAACCTTGATACTTGTGGCCATACAAGTGCTATTTTTCCTCTATTGTTAGCTCTTTGTTGGCTTGGGCATCAAGTTGTTTTGCACCTGCATCCTACATAGTTGATGTCTCTTCCTTGAGTTCTCCTGACTCTAGGGTCCTCAAGTTTTGTGGCATATCTCCTTGGTATCTTGCATTTATTTGTTCATCACTGTCATGGTCCAGAACCACCAATTGTGGTCACTTTGGTGTTGACCTGTGGGTTGGTGACCTTGGATCTTGTCCTTCTTTAGGTCGGTGATTTGGGGAGGACTATTGAAGGTGAGGTTTGGGCTGTTTGGCTTGGTGTTGGTTTGTTGATGGCGTTGTAGGCCTTTTCCCCATCTTAGTGGACATGAATTAGGTCCCAATCTGCTGACAGTGCCAATACAGTGCCATGTGCCAACAGTGCATGTTTCTTTTGTGAGTGGCTGATGCATTTTACTCTTTTGGTGATGAGGTGTTGTGTGTGTGGACCAAATAAAGTATCACTTGGGGATTTTATTTGTACAATTTATTCGTGGTGCTCGAAATGTGTGGGTATGCTAAGCATGACTAGTGAGGCATGAGTTCCTCTTATATGCTTAATTTGCTAGGGAGGTCATAGGGTAGGTAGGACTCAATCATCACCTTTGAGCCCTAAGTTGAGATTGGTTAATGCTACCTATATGTGTGAAGATGTACATATGCTAGTGCATGCTTGTGATACAATATAATGCTAATTATAGAGTAACCATGGAAGACTTGGAGACCCCAAATCTTCATTATTGTCAGGGATTGCTTATATCTTGATGTAGTAGTGCTTTAGTTGGCCCCCATTTATTGTTGTGGTGAAGTGGACTCCATCCAATGTTTCTAGCAACACACCTCCAATGGGATTCATATTTTGGACTCTATAAGGTCTTTGACCTAGATATTTGAGTTTGCCCTTGTGGACTTTGGCATTGTATAGTAGGACTAAGTCACCTTTCTTAATCTCTTTATCTTTAAGGTTTCTATCAAACCATGCCTTCCTTGTTCATTTTTTTGCTATCATGGCATGGTAGGAAACTAAACTTGTCTCTATATTCTTTTCCATTTGATAGAGTCTTTCCTTGAGGGACTCATGGTCACCCATGCATTCTTGCACTACTATGCGTAGGCTTTGTATGACAAATTCCAATGGGACCACTGCTTTAAGGCCATACACTAATTGAAAAGGCGTAAATCTTGTACTAACCTTTAGTATGATTCTATAAGCCCATAAGGCTGCATTAAGATTTTTTGCCCAGTCAGATCTCTTGGGCTCCACTATTTTGATAAGGACAATGCATACTACCTTGTTGGTGGACTAGGCTTGTCCATTGCCTTGGGGATAGTAGGGTGTGCTTTTTTTGTGGATAACTATAAAGCCAAAAAATAGTTCTTGGATTATCTCATTGGCGAATTGTTTGCGTGTATATCTGAAACAATTCCAATGGGGCATCCAAATTGTGTAATCACATTTTCATACAAGAACTTTGCTGTGCTTCTAGCATCTGCCTTTCTCACTACTTTAGCTTTAGCCCACTTTGTGAAGTATTTGGTGGCCACAATGATGTAGCATACTTGTGTTCCCTTGGCGGCTGGATGTATGGGTCCCACAAAATCAATCCCCCATTTTTTAAATGGTTGTTGTTGAGCAATAACTATTGTTAGAGGATTGAAATCCTTGTGCTAGGGTTTGATTGTTCTTTGGCATACATCACATTGTTTGACATAGTCATAAGCATCTACCCAAAATCCTACTAAGAGGATCTTTCTTGCTTCCCCTGCAAAGTTTCCTCCTGCTATGCCTTCATGAACTTCTCTTATGATTGACATAATTTCATGTAGCATAACACATCTTTTGAGTATTTGATCATTGCCTATCTTGAATAACTGACCTACAATTAGTTGGTAGGGGGAAACTTTTAGAATTAATTTCCTTGCCTCCATTAGTCACATTTTAGGGGGTGGTCTTCCTGTCATTAAATACCAAATGATGTCTGCACACCATTCAGGCATAGCATCAATTTGAAATAGAGCAACATCTGGCAGGTCATCTTCTATTCCTTTGAGATCTTCTCCTATCATCAATCGTGACATATGATCTCCAATGTAGTGCTGAGCCCTTTCCCTTACCACTATCTTGAAGTTGAATTCTTGGAGTAGTAGAAGCCATTTGGTGATCTGACCTATGGTACATGGTCAATACACAACACACAATAGGGCTTGATGATCCGTGTAAAATACAAAGTCAATGGCCAATAAATAATGTTAAAATTTTTTCACACTATAGACCATTGCTGTGGCTTTCCTTTAATTGTTAGTGTAATTGACCTTTGGGCCTGCTTGCAAAGTAGATTGGGTAATATTTGTTGTACTTGCGGGGTTGACATAGCACGCTCCCTATTGCATATTTGGAACCGTCTGTATTGACATAACATTCTATGTGCCAATTTGGTGTCAGTAGGACAAGGGCCGTGATCAATCTCCACTTGAGGGTTTCGAATTCTTGATCACATTATTTTGTCCAAATGAAGTTGACTAGGAGCTTATATATGGGCCTTGAAATGATGGCATACCTAAGTATGAAATCTCTTTAGTATCTGGCATGGCCCATGAAAACTTGGACACCCTTTGCTTTTAGTGGGGGGAAGTTCCATGAAGATGTTTATTTTTGTCATGTAAGTTGCAATACCATGTTGAGAGACTATGTGTCCAAGGACTAGTCCATGTGTGACCAGGAATTGGAATTTGAGAGGATTCCATACTCCCTGCATTTCTTCAGTAGATTTTCAAGGCATTGCAAGTGATCCTTTTTGCCTGAGTGTATGCACAAGTCATTGAGGAAGATGTGTAGGAACTTGTTGAGAAATTCCTTGAAGGCAGTGTACATGATCCTTTGAAAGGTGGATGGGCATAAGCCAAATGGCATGACTGTGTATGCAAAAATGGCCCATTCTATTGCAAAGCTATCTTTTCTTGATCTTGAGGTGCAATTTGTACTTGGTTGTACCTACTAAACCCATCCAAGAATCTATACACTTTAGACATGACTACCCTTTCTAAAATTGTTTCACTCAATGATAGGGGGTAGTGATCTCTGATTGTTACTGCATTGATGTTCTTGAGATTCACATATATTATGATCTTCTTGTTTTTCTTAAGGACAATCAAAATTGGTGACACCCAATTGGTATGCTCAATCTCATAAATGAAACTAGCTTCCAGTAACTTTTCTACTCTCTCCCACAATCTTCACATGGTATCAGAGCCTTGTTCGTGGTAAGGAGCTCAAGAAAGCAAGCCAAGTTCGTGGTGTCCTGGTAAGAGGACCAGTGTTGCTTTCCTATTTCGAGTTTGGGAGCAAATCTCTGCAGGTAGCACAGCCAGAAGTGCAGGAGTGCACTGTTTCAGATTGAGACGTCCTTCGCGGTGTGGCGAGAGTGCAGTATATGCTGCGGGGCCGTTTCGGGGCCCGTTTTGAAGGCGGAAGTTCTTCGTAGGCACTCAGAAAAAGGCCCTGTTTTTTGCTGTGCGACCACTGCGCGGCTAGTCGGTGGAAAGGTGCCGCAGAAATTGCATCGTATGCCTGTGTGCAGAGATATTGGGAGTTGCAAATTCATGCCTATTGCCTCTTGATGCAAAATCATCACTAGGAAGTGACTGTGGGGTGAAATACCACTTTCGTCAGTTTTGCAGATCTGCTCGTGTGAGGCAAAAGTTGTGTTTTTTTGCAGTGACAGAATATTTTGCAGTGTTCTGTGATGGCATCTGATTCTCTTTCACAGATTGTCAGTGAAAAGCTTGACAAGAACAACTTCCAGGCATGGAAGTTTAGAATAACGAATTTCTTGATGGGAAAAGGCTATTGGGAGTTCATTACAGGAAATGAAGAAGAACCTGTTCTTCCTAATGTTCCCAGTCAACAGGAAATGCAGGCATTCAAAGGATGGCATGAGAGAGCCAGGAAAGTTATGTACTGGCTATCTATCAGTATTTCGAACTCCATGATTGTGCATATTCAGGATGCGAATATGCCAAAGGAGGCATGGGATACTTTGGCAAAAATGTACAGCACAAATACGCAAGCCAGGAAAATGCAACTCAAACAGGAGTTGCACAATGTGCAGAGAGAAAATTTGAGCATAAATGACTACCACATGAAAGTGAAGAAAATTGCAGATGCACTTGCTTCCATTGGGTCGCCAGTGGATGATGACGATTTGGTCTCTGTGACCTTGAATGGTCTAGGAAAGGATTATGCACAGTTCCGGACATCCATTGCCGTCCGTGAAAAATTTCCTGATTTTGAGGAGTTGATTGCTCTTCTAATTTTCGAAGAGCAGAGAAATGGTGGTGCATCTTCTTCAGCAGGAACTTCAAAAGAAACTGTCTTCTACTCAAATGCTGGCAGAGGTAGAGGCAGAGGTAGAGGAGGCCAATCTGCAGGCCGTGGTAGAAATCAGAATATGCAGCAAATGCAAGAAAACCAGTCCTATGCAGGAGGACGTGGTAACTCTAGAGGCAGGGGGAGCCAAAGAGGCCGTGGTGGATGGCAGAGAGGCCAAAATGCAAACAGCAATATTGAATGCTACTATTGTGGCAAAATGGGTCATATGGCTAAGGACTGCTATAAAAAGCAGAATGACATTATGAATGGAAAATTGCAGCAAGGCAATTATGCATCCTCTAGTAGACAGGGTGATGACAGAAATGAGCATTTGTTTATGGTGCAGCATATGACAAATTCTGTAACAAGTGCAGAAGAAAGCAATGATGTGTGGTATGTTGACTCGGGTGCATCAAACCACATGACAGGTCACGCTGAATGGATGCAGGATGCGAGAAAAATGGAAAAACCAGGATTTGTGGAGACTGGTGATGATACTGCACATCCTATTGTGCAGATTGGCGAAATTCCTTTGTCTATGCAGGATGGGAAAAAGAAATACTTGTCTGATGTATTTCATGTCCCGAACATCACCAAGAACCTGGTTTCTGTTGGTCAGATGGTTGAGCAGGGCTTGCAGGTCAGATTTAATCCTCATGGATGCTTTGTTGAGGATATGAAAAATAATGGTCGCTTGATAGCAAAAGGAAAGAAGAAGGGCAGGATGTTTACGTTGGATGCAAACATGCCTGAATTGAGTGCAGCAATGTTTGCACATGGGACCGGTGTAGTTGCAGATATTGATATCTGGCACAAATGCATTGGTCATGTTAATATACAGCGACTTAAATCAATGCAAGCCCAAAATATTGTTGCAGGATTGCCAAAATTCAAGGTTGCAGAAATGCACAAGGTTTGTGAAGCCTGTCAATTTGGGAAACAGGCAAGGAAACCTTTTCCTAGGCATGTTCAAGAGAGTAAAAAGCCATTGCAATTAATCCACTCTGATGTGTGGACTACAAAAGCTGCATCTATTGGAGGCTGTTACTATTTTGTCACATTTATTAATGACTTCAGTAGAAAACTATGGGTGTATTTTATGAAAAAGAAAAGTGAAGTGTTTGGGCACTTCAAAGCTTTCAAAGCTATGGTGGAAAAAGAAACAGGCCTGCAAATAAAATGCCTAAGGTCAGATGGAGGGGGAGAGTACCTCTCAAATGAGTTTGCAAGGTTCTTGCAGGAGCATGGTATAAAGCAGCAATATTCATGCAGTCATACCCCACAGCAAAATGGAATTGCAGAAAGAAAAAACAGGCATATTGGAGAGGTATCTCGGGCTATGCTAAATGAAAAAGATCTACCAGATTATTATTGGGCTGAAGCAGTTGCTACAGCAGTCTATATAATGAACAGGACTCCCACTTCAGCAATACATGGCATGACGTTAGAGGAGATGTATACTAGTAGGAAACCAGATATTTCTCATTTGAAGATTTTTGGTTGCATTGCCTATGTCCATGTGCCAGATGAGTTGAGGTCCAAGTTGGATCCAAAAGCTAAGAAGTGCGTCTTTATTGGTTATTCTCTGCAGCAGAAAGGGTATAGATGCTATAACCCTTCTACACGTAAGTTCACAGTGAGCAGAGATGTTGTTTTTGATGAGATGAGCAGCTGGTATAAACCAGTAAATGTGATGATTGATGTAGATGCACAAAATGGTAACGCTGCACAGAATGCACAGCAGCAATCACAAAATATCAGTGGACCTGGAGTGTCCTCTACCAGTGTTTCACATACTTCGCCATGGACAGGCAGATTGAGATCAGGAGAATCCCCTCAAAGCAATGCAGAGAGTGGTACGCAAGTATCACGAAAAGGAAAAGAGAAGGTAGATCAGCCCATGTTTGATGTGAATGCAGGTCACTCTTATGTGGATGGTGAATCCAGTGGCTCAGAACAGAGCATTGATGATGAGTTGGGTATTCCTTCTGTTGTTACACCTGGAGTAAGGAAGACCAGGGATGTTTTGAGAGCACCTGGAAGTGAGCCTATTTTGCGCAGGTCTACCAGGGTTAGGTATCCTGTGGATAGGCTGAAATATGATGGATTTACAGCCATTCACTATGCCTATATGGTCAAAGTGATACAGGAACCAGAACCCACTTCTTTTGAGCAAGCCATGGGAAATGAAAAATGGGAGAAAGCCATGGATGAAGAAATGGATGCCTTGGATGCTAATGCTACATGGGAATTGGTGCCTTTGCCTAAAGGCAAGAATGCAATTGGCTGTAAATGGGTTTATAAGATCAAGCACAATGCAGATGGTTCTGTGAATAGATACAAGGCAAGATTAGTTGTCAAGGGGTATGCACAGACATATGGCATTAATTATGAAGAAACTTTCAGCCCGGTTGCAAGGATGGCAACCGTAAGAGCAGCCATTGCTATGGCTGCATCAAAGGGATGGTCTTTACATCAGATGGATGTAAAGAATGCCTTCTTGCATGGTGATTTGCAAGAAGAGGTCTTTATGGAGCAGCCAGTAGGTTATGTTCATGCTATTCATCCTGAGTTTGTTTGCAGGTTGAAGAAAGCCTTGTATGGCTTGAAGCAAGCACCTAGAGCATGGTCTGACAAGATAGGACAGTATCTTGTCACTATTGGCTTTCAGATTTCCAAGGCAGATTTCTCACTCTATGTGAGAAAAACAGAGAAAGGGATTATGCTGCTGGTCATTTATGTTGATGATTTGATCATCACAGGTGATAGTGATGAAGATATCCTTCATGTGAAAATGCTATTGAGGCAGAAGTTTGAGATGAAGGATTTGGGAGAGCTGCGTTATTTCTTGGGCATTGAGGCGATTAGATCACCAAGTGGGATACAGCTCTTGCAGAGGCAGTATGGATTGGACATGCTGTCCAAATATGGGATGACAGGCTGTAAGCCTATTTCAGTTCCTTTGGAGCAGAATGTGAAGCTGAGCGCAGATGCAGGTGAGCTTCTGGAGGACCCTACTATGTACAGACGCATAGTAGGAAGTTTGATTTACATGACTATTACCAGGCCAGATTTGAGCTATGCTGTTGGGTTGGTAAGTCAGTTTATGCAGGCTCCAAGGAAACCGCATTTGGATGCGGCTAGACGCATACTCAGGTATGTGAAGTCCACATTGCAGTATGGACTATTTTATGAGGCTGGGGTTCAGATACAGTTGCATGTATACACTGATGCTGATTGGGCTGGTAGCATTTCAGACAGACGATCTACTAGTGGATATGTGTTCTCTTTTGGGAGTGCTGCAGTCACTTGGAGCAGCAAGAAATAGCCTACAGTTGCCTTGTCGAGCACAGAGGCTGAGTACAGGGGTGCAGCAATGGCTGCATGTGAGGTAGCTTGGTTGCATAAGCTACTTTATGATATGCATCAGTACAGATGGGCCGGTTGTCATTTATTGTGACAACATGAGTAGTATACATTTGGCAAAGAACCCAGTCTTTCATGCCAGAACAAAGCACATTGAGGTGCATTATCACTATGTGCTGGAGAAGGTTTTACTAGGTCTTATTGATCTAGTTTATGTCAGCACAGAGGATCAGGTAGCTGACATATTCACGAAAGCATTGGGCGCAGAGAAGCTGCGCAAGTTCAGAGACCTGCTTGGTGTGCAGGATTTGGGATTGAGCTCGAGGGGGAGTGTTGAGATATCGAGCTCCACTCGCAATATGCCAGGGTGATTGTTGTGCATTTATGTCACCGACTTGTTAGCTGGAGATGCGGTTGGTACACCGCCCACGAATAATAGCTGGATGACAGCTATCCTTATCTACACTAGTTCGTGGCTCAGTTAGTATGCCACCTTAGTTAGTTGAGTTTGGTTTGAGACCCACATATAGGGTTCTTCTATTTCTTTGTACTAGAGTTCTTTTGGCTTTCACAACTAAGAAGAGGAAAACTGTTTTCAGCCTCCACCTTTGTGTGTATTCCCCCAATTGTTCATGTGAGAAAGCCGCAAGTGAGACTCCTTCCCTCTCTCCCACAATCTTCACATCCTTCCCTTATGTACTACAACTTTAGGGAAAATCCCTTTCATTTCCTTGTAGGACCAAGCCATGCATTCTCTATATTCCATCAACAATACTTTTAATTCCTTTCTTCTTCTAGAGTGAGCTATTCACTGATGTATACAGGCTTTTCTTGTTCTCCATCCAAGGCAAGATTCAATTTTCTTGTCTTGGTTGGTATTTCAAAAATTGAGGTATCCTTAATATTCTTTGTTCCTGTGAGATTCGATTCCCTGACAAGCTTAGGCATTGCTATTGTTGCTTCTCCCCTGGTGTAGTTTTTGAAGTAATCATGAACTTCCGTTGGGCCATCATTGGCACTTTGAGGTGCTTGCATGGCTACTAGCTCCACTAAATGTTGTGGAAAATGTTTGGTCCAATTCATCTTTGCTTGCTTGCTCTTCTTTTTTGTGAGTATTCACCATTTGACTCTTCATTCTCACATTGGCATTGAATTCGAGAAGTTTTTTGCTTTGTGAGACTAGCAATGAATTTTCAGTAGGAGTCTCATTCCCAACGAGTGGTTCTTTGGCCATACATGCACCTTCAAGTCCTTTAGGATCCCATTCCAAATTTGGGGGCTTAGGTGCTTTTTTTGGCTTTGTCAAATATAATTCCACCACTCTGGTGTGCATTCTTTCAAATTCATTAAAGTTCTCTACTTGGCCTTTTGGCATTGCACACCCTCCTTCTTTTTCTTTGACCGATTGCTAGTGGCTAGTGCTCGAGGGTCTATCTTGGGGTATTCTATTGCCATGAGTGCCTGCAAGATTGCTAAGTCATTGCCAAATACTTGACCTTCTAATGTGGCATTATCGGCTTCTGTTTCTAGGTCCCAGCCAAAGTTTGCACTGTGATCTTAAATTATGGCCTTTTTAGATCACTGTCCCATTTGACACTTGCCATGAAGAATGGGACTTCCACCTCTTGTGATTCTTCATCCCCAATTGGTGCTTCTAGTTGGATCATTTGTGCATCCATATTTGGCAACATTGGATGTGTTGCTTTACAATTATCTATTGATGTATCCAATTGTTGATATCACGTTGCATATCCCCTTCTATGGGTTTTAGTACATTTGTAGGTAAAGGGGATGCATGATTGGTAGGAATAGTGGGTTTGGTTTCCCCTATTACCAAATTGATCTTAACAACAATTTCTCTATTTTGGATTGTGATCTGATCAGTGCCCCAATCATGGAGTACTGAATCTTCCCGAAGCCATGGTCTTCCCAACAATATTTGGTATGTTGTGGATTCCTTAGGGAGATCCAAGATAGTAAACTAGAGAGTGAACCTAACTCCGGCAATTTTTGCTAGCACATTGTCAATTATGCCCGGTGGCTTCATTTTAGAGTGGCCGTCTAGGCGGATGTTGATTGTAACCTTTTGCATTGGATGTAGACCCATTCTTCATAAAGATCTATTTCTAAAATGTTTACACCGGCTCCACTGTCTACTATTGCATGGTTTTGGTCAAGGGCTTTATGCTCCAGTAGGATGGTTATAATTTTTGATGTCATCCCTAGCACCAAATTTGCTTAAATAACCTTATCTTTTTCTTCAGATGGGGGGAAGAATTGCAAACATTCTATTCATCCCTTTTAACTCTCCCACATTGTAGGGCAATTTCTCAATAAGGTTCCAATTAGCATTGTGATGGGACAACTTATCAAGCTGGCTACTGCGGTACCATCCAATTGGGGATGTATTTCCTATTGCTCCTTGACCCTTTGGAAGGAATTGGGATCAATCATTGTGTCAATGCTGGGTGATGAGGGTTCTCTAACCTTTGCTATTGCTATCTTGCTTGCCTCAAATTTTTCTTACTCTTGTTATACCCATTGCTTCAAGGTGTGATAATGAGCTTTTTCAATTTTCGTGTTGGGGTAGGCTTCCTTCGCTTCTTGGGTGGCACTGTCCATGGGAGATCTCAACAACAGAAGTAGAATGGAAGAAGGTGAGAGAGAGAGGGAGCAAGAAGAGAGCCACACAAGTTTTGGTGGGTGCAAAACACAATAATCTTCTATGTCATCCATATATATATGTGTGTGTGTGTGTGTTTAAGTATTATACATAACTGGGGTTAAGGTACAGTGGACTTTAACCCCCACAATCTCCCACTTAAAGGCCAATGTGCCTTTAAGGGAGAACAACCAGTGGACATACTATCCAATGCCCATCAATACATGACAATACTCAAATTGCTGACTAGGTAGACTCTTCGCCAGCATATCTGCAAAGTTATCATCTATATGAACCTTGACAAGCTCTATGCACTTGTCCTCAAGTACCTCCCTGATGAAATGGTACCTAACCTCAATGTGTTTGGTCTTTGCATGAAAGACCGGATTCCCTGCTAGCTGAATAGCACTCATGGAATCACTATGCAATGTCGGTACACTTGTGTGAATCCCCAAATATCCCGCTAGCTGATCAAGCCATATGGCCTCCTTGTAGCCCTCTGTGGCCTGCAACGTACTCGGCCTCTGTGGTAGACAAAGTAGCACAGTTCTATGCACGAGAAATCCACGACATTGTACCACCTGCAAAGATGAACACATAATCAAAAGTGGATCTCCTGCTATCCACATGCCCTACATAGTCTGAGTCTATGTACCCAAGTACACACATCTCTCCTCTGCCAAAGCAGATACACATCTCCTTGGTACCATTCATGTACCTCATGATGCACTTAACTGCCTCCCAATGCCTCTTTCCTAGATTAGCCATGTACTGGCTAACAACTCCCATTGTAAGTGCAATGTATGGTCTAGCAACTATCATAGCATACATAAGACCACTGCTGATGCATAAGGAACCTTGGCCATCATGGCCCTCTCCTCATCTAGTTTAGGACTATCTGCTTGACTTAGTTTCACATATGGAGGCAATGGAGTACTTATTGACTTCCCCCCCTCCATATTGAAATGCTGTAATACTTTTGAAACATACTCCTCCTTTGAAAGCCAAAGGAGTTTCCTACTTGGGTCACGTGTGTGATGCGCATACCGAGAATATGACCTGCAGGTTCCAAATCCTTCATGTCAAAGGCCTCATGCAACTTGGCCTTCAATGCATCTAGCTCATAAGTGTTCTTGCTAGCCAATATCATATCATCCACATAAAGTGCCAAGAGTATTAGGCTATCATCCTTAGCCCTTTTATTGTAGAGGCAGTGATCAATCTCACTTCTTTTGAAACCAGCTACATCCATATCATCATGATGGTAGTCTTTAATGCCCCTTTCTGATATCTAATGAGGCACAGCTTTCTTGGGTTGAGGTGGAGGCAGTGGAGCAATCACATGAGGACATGTGGTAAAAGGGTAAGATGCATGATGACGACACTTTTCTGTGAGGTCCTATCTCAGCCACCATGCAACAACCTGTCATCAAGGCGGGGTATTGGCAATCTAGATTGCAATCCTTGGGAAATTTTTGGCATGTACTAGTTGCATGCGTACTATTCCTCATCTCACTCTCAATTCTCTTGATTTCCTTTGGCTTCCCACCTTTCCTTGCACTCAGTGCTCTTTGTTTTCTTCTACTTCGCATCGCTATGGTGATTGCACACACGCAATTTCACCCCTTCATTCTATTGGTCTACATTGATTCTCAATCTATTGATGTACGTCTCCAACATCTATGAATATAGAGCTTCACCATCATCGATTGGTAGAGGGTGAATGTTCACTCAGCAATGTTGATGCTTTGCTAGTAATAACAACTGGCAATGGGATCATCCTATGGAGTTTTTGGGAGAACATCGGGAGCTGACCATTGAATTAATTTATGAGCGATTGTATTTGCCAATGGATGGTGGATTATTTGTGCAGTTGACTTGTTCCAACAGAGGTGATGATGGCTGAGTTTGGGAATCCTTTTAGAGGAGAGTACAAGCTCAGTTCACGCAAGGATGTTCAAGTTCGAGATCTGTACCGTTGGATCTTTAAGTCGATCTGTTTGCAAGTGAAGACCTACATGATCACTCCCAAGACTTGAGGAATGATTGTCGTAGTTGAGCAACGAGCAGTGCCTTAGGCACATGTTTTAAAGGAGTGCATACATGAAGAGGCTTAGAGGGTGGTGACGGTGGTAGATAAGAAGCAAGTTGTGAACTCAAAGATTGGCTAGATTTTGGAGATTTTATTCCCTTTACAGCTTGAGTTTATTGCACCTCAACGGAAGACTATGATTAATTCTTACCCTTAAGCCCGAAGGACCTCTGCAGGTTCATGACATAAACTTAAAAAGTCTTGAGAGCAAAAGACAAACAAGTTAGGTACATTAAAAGGGCAGATGGCTGTGTCAGTTTCAACGTTTTTCTACCCGAGTGTTGGAACTCAAGTTTGGAGCAACCATTTGCATATCTGTCAGTTTTGGTGGACTCAAGAGGTCCTAAAACTTCTATGTTGCTCATCATTTGCACTCCATTGGAGTTTAAAAATAGTCAGTTTCCAAAAACGTTTTTTAGTCCGTGTGTTGGACCCCATGATTAGGACCATGATTTCCAAAACCGTCTGTCCCATTGTGTTCTGGATGCCTAAAAACTCCTACCTGTCAGTTCTTGCATGATTGGATGGAGTATTTTTAGAGTTATAGATCTCTATGTATTTGATTTTGTCTCTCTGTTATGCATTTTTCATTCTAAGGTTTTGAAACCTTAGATTTATGCCACATGGCAATGGATAAGTGTTGATTCCCATTTCTCAGAGTTCGATTATGCAATGGTGCCCATGTTTTAAGGCATCTCAGGTTCTATTTTTAGTAGTGGTCATTGCCATGGGACCATGATTTCTTGAGCATACCTTATGAAAATCACTCTGGTTGTAGTTTGAGCCATGTGCGCTCATTTATGGTGTGCATTGGGTTGCAGTGGATGATTTATTGGCTATTTGGATGCATTGCGATCCTTATTGGATGCGCTGATAGGCCCAGATTGCCTTGTGGGATGCTATTTTTATGGACGATTTGCACATGGACACTATTTTATGCTGAGGGATAGCCATTTGACACATTGCAGGTGATGCACTGATAGTGTTATGCTCTCTTAGATGAGATATTGTTGATGCATATGCCCATGGATGGTGTTCATGCTTGAGCCATTTTGCACTTATTGGCATTTTGGATTGCCATTGCAATTGGCATTTTGTTTTGGGCCAGATTTGCTCATATGGATGCATAGTACATGCACATGAGTTAACTGTATCTTTTGATGCTTTGAGCTTTGAGTTTTGGTGATATTTCACTCTATTGTGCAAAGAGTCTACCTAGTCAGCGGTTTGAGTATTGTCGTGTATTGATGGGCATTGGATAGTATGCTCACTGGTTGTTCTCCCTTAAAGGCACATTGTCCTTTAAGTGGGAGGTTGTGGGGGTTAAAGGTGACTGTGCCTTTACCCTGGTTATGTACAATACTCAAACACATATATAAATGAAGGAAAAAGAAAATTAGGGTGTCCTACACCCACCAAAAACTTGTGTGGCTCTCTGTTTCTCTCTCTCCCTCTTTTGTTTTGCTTCTGTTGAGAGCACTCTCATGTAGCGTGCCAATTGTAGATGGTTGGATCCAAGGTTTCATCCAAGGGATCCCCTCAATCCATGAAAATACCATTATTATGTTAGCCACACTCCCTACCATGCTATGAGTACATGCTCCCGCACACTGCCACGTGCCCACAAGCACCAATCTGTCATCGCAACAGTCTTCCCATGCTGTTGGATCAAGCCACAATCCAACGTCCATGATACAATGATGTATTGCTTTAATCTTATCCATTAGGTCATCCACGATCCAATGGATGTGATTGAATAAATGAAAGGGCATGCCAACCATTAGATCAAGCATGAACCAACCATCACTATAAAGCCATAATTTTTCCTAAAGTCTTTTACTTTGGTAATCCTAGTAACTTGGGATGGGGACCATTTGGTCCCACCAATGAGAAAGAGGGAAGAAACCTCCATTCTTTTAATGCTTGAGCCTCCTCATTGGCCAAGAGCTTAATCCATATTTTTAAGCCCCTAATGGAAGAGGCCCTTTTTGAGTTGAAAATTCTGCTAATGGTGGTTAGCCCGCAATGATTGGCAGTTCAATGTTCCAAGCGGTTGAGTCTTCAATGGTCTCTAACCAACAGTCGGTTCTTGTATGCATGCTATTACTAGCATTCTGTCTCTGTTCTTTACACAGTTGTTGAGAGAGCTCTTGCTTTGAGAATACAGAGTTGCACAGAGTTGTGATCTTCTATTCGTGTTCTCTGTATTCTATTTGTAGGTGTTGCGCATGTTGTTTTATCTCTATTGGAACATCAAGGACGATGATTGTTGAGAGTTGTGGTGCCATGAGCATATGTAGAGCAAAGGTATGAGTAAAGGGCAAGCTGCCACATGGCATGGAGGAGATATCCCACATGTGAGCAAGCATAGGGATGTAAGTACCCTCACCTATAAAAGGGAGGTTCATTTGAAGTAATATTAAAATCAAGCACTTTGCACTATCTCAAGATTCTCTTTATGAGTCCAAGCTAATCTATCTTGGAACCTAATTGACTTGAGGTACATGTCATGAGCACTCTCTTCATCATGTTTCCACATAGGTTCCATCCACTTTAGAGCACTCCATGGATCCTGAGGCACGCATGATTTCTCATGGTATCAGAGCTTAGGTCCTAGCTCTCCTAGATTAGATGTAGATTTCTTGATTGAGAGCTTCTCGAGTGTTCTTGTGAGAGTTCACTTCTATAGAGAATTTTCGTTCATTGTAAGAAAAATTTTGCCCATTCCATTCATCTATATGACATAGAGAGATCTTGTTTCTTTATTGTGAGTGAGTTGCTCATTCTTCCAAAGAGATAGATAGACTGAAAGATTTGTGAAATAGAGTAATAGATAGATCTAAGTTTGAGAGAGCTCAGAGAAAGATCAGTTTTTTGAGAGAAAGAGAGGATTCTTCTTGACTTCTTATGAAAGGTCATTGAGAGAAAGAGAGTTTTATTTTGGCTGCAAGCTCCATCAACGCCTTGCACATGGCCTTCCCTAGCGGCTTCTATGACCATCAACTGTAGGTTAGAGTGGCTCAATGACTCTTCCTTGCAGCAAGTAGCCTCACCAATGAAAGAAGTCCTCTTGCAAGGCTCCACGACAGCTCCTTTGCTCTACATCTACATCCTTGTCTACCAAGAGTAATGTGATTGGCTCCTCTGAAAGCTTCTACCATGAGCCATAGACAAGGCTGTAATGACACAGATAACCAGCTGCACACACACTGCTGAGCCAATATCCTACAAGCCTTTCGAAGGATCATCAGGTAGCAAGCACTTGCTCTCTTGTGCATCACGTAGCCTCTCCAGCCTTGACTCAGATGCTTAGCTCTCCACAGCTAGTAGCAGCAGCAAGCGGCTTCTCCCGTAGAGGAAAGCTCCGATAAAACTAGAACCTTCAGCCACGAACCCCTCCGGTAGTGATGGGATTCGATGAGGAGCGGTCTGCTCTACCTAAAACTACAGCTCTCCAATAGAGTCTCTACACTGGCTCTCCAAGCAACGCCTCCAGTGCCTACCTCTCCAATGCCGAGCTACGAGCTTGAACAACTGGCAACAACCTCCAACGAGCTGCTGAGTATTTGCACCATGCCTCTTCCATGGCCTTAGCTGCCTCATACGTCCTTACGAGCTCCAGCGCAGGAGCCATCTCTTACAATAATAGCCATCTCTTGTAACAAGCAAGCCAGCTAGCCACAAAGTAGCTTGTTCGACTCAACTTTCTCAGGATTCCTCATCGTCACCATCGCCGTCTCCTCCATGCTCTCGAAAACTCAAATCCTCTGCGTCGCCATCATCACCTCAAACCTTTCTTCTCTAAGGTTCACAAAAGTGACACGTGCTAGATAAGGTTTTAACTATGATTAAGGTCAACCTTGGTTAAGTTTATGGTTAGGTTCAGTTACTTGGACCATGGTTAAGTTTTCTTAGACTTGGGTTAACTCAGTCTGGTTAGAAGGCTGCCACATGGCATAGTGCCACCCAAGCACAGTCCTTTTGTAAGCACAGTATGAATTTTGCATGTGAATCCTTGTGCCACATCATCAAGAAACCCTCTTCTTCACAGAAACTTTGACAAGCCATAACTTGCAATCTAGGAGGAATTTGGACACGCTCTAAAAAGAAAAAGTGATAGCCTTTTGAGCTCTATGCGCCTGTCAGATCAGAATTATTGTTAGCAATTAGACATTGCTAATATTGAAAGAAATCAATTGGTAAGACCTTTGCAACAAATGGAAAAGTGACACATGAATGCAAAAAGCATGCCAAAAGCACAAGTGCATGAGATGACCATAGTGAGACCATAGCACAAAGCATGGAATCCACACACAAAGCATTAAGGCACATGGAAGAACAAAGCATCATGCATGAAGCTACACAAGGAAGAAGATTGCAGATTGAAGAACGAGCAGGACAACTACACAGAGTCATCATCAAGCCATGAGCAGAATGACAAGAACAACATGTACTGAGAAGCAAAAGCCTTGCCAACCTTGCCTATATTTTGTAAAACAAACCTGACCACCTGAGAGTAGCCATGTAGGCACCCAGGGGAGGATTTGATCTTGTAACTCACATCTGACCACCTTGCAGTAGCCAAAGGATCATGGCACTAAGGGGAGGTGTTGAGAGTTATGGTGCCATGAGCATATGTAGAGCAAAGGTATGAGTAAAGGGCAAGTTGCCACATGGCATGGAGGGGATATCCCACATGTGAGCAAGCATATGGATGTAAGTACCCTCACCTATAAAAGGGAGGCTCATTTGAAGTAATATTAAAATCAAGCACTTTGCACTATCTCAAGATTCTCTTTATGAGTCCAAGCTAATCTATCTTGGAACCTAATTGACTTGAGGTACATGTCATGAGCACTCTCTTCATCATGTTTCCACATAGGTTCCATCCACCTTAGAGCACTCCATAGATCCTGAGGCACGCATGTTTTCTCAATGATCATGTCATTGCAGAGGTTCCCCAAGGTAAAGGGTTTGAAAGAAAGATGAACAAAGAGCAAAGAGAGAATTTCAATAAGTTTTGTGTCCTCAATAGTTGTGAGATGCAAAGATGGGTGGAGAGATATGAAGCAAAAAGAATAAATGAGAGGGCAATATTTAGAGTCATGCATAGGTGGAGGGTGCCATATCCACTGGACCTTGCTCTTCTCCCTAGACACATGTCCCGTGATTGACTACAAGAAGCTCTTTGTGAAGCCGAACATGATGGAGACGACATAATAAATCGAGAGTGGGAGCTTGCGATCGAATGTACACCACATGTAAGTTTTTAACCTTTCTACTTAATTTGGTTATTTATGATCACAATCACTAAAAAATGCATCCTCATTGTTTTAATCATGTTCTTTTGTAGTATAAAAAGTACAGTGCATTGTGGTCACATGGATGAGATTTTTGTGTGGAACACATTGATTCAAGGAGAGTTGCATATGATTGTGGAATCATGGCTACCTTTGTACAAGATAGCCGAGCAAGTGCTTCTGATACCAATCTTCTCTTCTCATAGCTAGATTTTTGTGGACCATACGTGCCATCTAAGAAGTTGATTTTAAGAGATTTAGTATTTTCATTCTTGATGTCAAATGGTTTAGAACTATCTACAATGGTCCCAATGCTATAGTTAGGAGAGACAAATGTGGTTTCTTTGCCATTGATTCCACCAAACCCTGGACCGATGGAAGTGATACCTTTATTCTTCTAGAGCATTGTGGACATGTACACACTAACAAATTAATTAAAAGCTTATATCTTCATTTTCAAATAAATGTTGGTAGATTTTCATATATATATATATTTATACTTGAGCATAAATGAACATAATTACTAGAACCTAATTTGGACCTTCAATGTAGGTGGTCTTTCATCCAGATGGTTTGGATCCAATATGGTGGTATGTGGTCCAAGTTGCTCCTCAAAGCAAACATATTTTTGAAGATAGGGATGTGGATACGAAGATGCCGACAAAAGATCCAAATAATGATGCTGATGGATCTAGGGAAGAGGATGAAGATGACGATATGGGCCACGAAGTAGGTGACAATAATGAGGAAGGTGGAGATCACGACTTTGGGAAAGAAGAGGGATAACTAGAGCCGGTGAACTAGAGGATCAAGTCTTAGGTAGACATACATAGGGGATGATGATGTACATGATCAATTGTATTTAAACCTTGAGATAGACATATTTGGCAGGCAAGACTTGGCTCAAGATGAAGCCGTCGATGTAAATGCTACTCATTCATAGTTTTGTCATCGACGAGACTTCTTATCTATAATTTGGCTCTCACATTTTTATAGTGACATTTTGTACATTAATTTGTATGTTGATTAAGTTCACAATCAATATATGAGTGTTTTGATCTCAACTTTAGTGTACATACGATTATATTTTTTATCTTTCAAATGGCCAAACTTGTGGTCCAAAATTATTTTGGGACCCTTGGAAATGATGCTATGTAAAAACGTCAGTATGTGCAATCAACAATACATGATAGGCTTCTTATATAGACAGAGACTTTAGAATAGTCAAACCATGTGGGATCCTCCTCTCCTTGTGGATATCCTCAATCCACATCTTCACATCATGTAGCCCACATCCTAGGGTGGCTACTTTAATCCTTTCCTATACCATACCTTAGCCTCTAATTATGTGCTTATGGCACCACAACTCTCAACACCTCCCCTTGGTGCCATGATCCTTTGGCTATTGCAAGGTGGTCAGATGTGAGTTACAAGATCAAATCATCCCCTGGGTGCTTACATAGCTACTCTCAAGAGGTCAGGTTTGATTTACAAAATATAGGCAAGGTTGGCAAGGTTTTTGCTTCTCAATACATGTTGTTCTTGTCATTTTGCTCATGGCTTGATGATGACTCCACATAGTTGACTTGCGGGTTCTTCAATCTACAATCTTCTTCCTTGTGTCCCAGCTTCTTGTAATGGTGACACTTTGGTTTGTTCTTCAGTCTGCAGTCACTTTGATAGTGACCCATCCTTTTGCAATGGTAGCACTTCGTTGATGTTTTATTGAGAATAGTGCTTCTTCTTCATTATAGCTGTTGCGTGTTGATGTCGATGTTGATGTCTTCAACTCTCTTTCTTTTTCAAGAAGAGAGGATACACATTCCTCAAACTTTGGATCTGGCAAATTCTTCAAAGTGGTTGTCAGTGCACTGTACTCTATAGGCATGCTTTTAAGGAGAATTGCAAGCGCATCTTTTTCCCCTACTTTTGCATTTATGTCCTCTAGTTGGGTCATAATGCTTTTGATTTTGTTGACAAATTGTGCCATGGATTCATTGAAGCCCATGTGCAAACCATAGAATTAAATCTTAAAATGGATTTCTTGGTTTTTGGCTTTTGCACCAAACACTGTGTTCAACTCATCCCATGCATCCTTGGCATGATCCTTAGAGTTTATATGATGAATTATGTTTGGATCCAAGTGTAAACCAATGAGTGATAGTGCTTCTTTTTCTTTATGCATCATTTTGTGTAGTGGGTATGTCTTCTTTTACAATCTTCCAAAGCTTTTGATGTATCAGAAGATACCTCATTTGTGTAGACTAGGTGTCAAATCCTTCCCCGGTGTCGAATCCTTCCCCAATGAACTTCTCAACAATTGGGGTACGTATTGCCTTTGCAAAGGTCTTACCAGTTGAAGATACTTTCAAATCTAGCAGTGTCTAATTGCATACAAAAAATATGAGTTGACAGGTGTGTAGAGCTTGAAAAACCGGTTATTTTTTCTTTTTAGAGCATGTGCAAATTCCTCCTGGATTGCAAGTTATGCCTTGTCAAAGATTTTGTGGAGAAGAGGGGGCATGATGAAATGGCACAGAGAGTCACATGCTGCTTACAAACTAGTGCTTAGCAAGGGGTTACTGTGCTGAGGTGGTTCGATGCCATGTGGTAATTTTTTGACCCAACCAAAACTTAATTAAACCTACAGAAACTGAACCATAGTAAATTGTAAACCTGACACTAGCCAAAAACTAACTGTATCACTAACCCAAGGTGAGTGACTTATCTGCCAAGTGTCTCTACCTTAGGCTGCCATGTGTCTTAGGGTTAAGACCTTAGAACAAAAGGAAATGCAAGCTTTGAGCTTCTTGCAAATGGCGACGCCGTGAGGAGGATGATGGTGCATGGTGAGGAGGATGCTGGGAGAGTGAGTCTCGGCAATTGGGCTTCCCTTTGCTTTGAATCTACTCAAAAGAGCAAATACAAGAAAATCTTCAAGGTTGGGTGTGCTCGAGGTAGCATATGGATTCTAAGGAAGGGGGTGGAGGCCTGAAAACATGCTCCCACCTTCACGTGACACAGTCAACTTTGCGGCTCGATGGAGTCAGAGGCGGCATCCAGGTCCCATTGAGCAAGAAGGGCTTGACACTCATGAAGGGAGTGGGAGCACCTAGAGCTCTGATACCATGTAAAGTGAGGATCATACTAGCCTAATCTACCACTCAATGAGCATAAAGATCATGGGGGATCAAACCAAGTACGGAAAACCATGGGGAGAGAGAGAGAGAGAGAGAGAGAGAGAGAGAGAGTATGAAATACTCAATCTATTGCAAATGTGTGCAATCAATAATACATGATAGGCTTCTTATATAGAGAGATCCCTTAGAATAGTCAAACCATGTGGGATCCTCTCATCCACATCTCTCCTTGTGGATATCCTCAATCCACATCTCCACATTATTTAGTCCACATCCTAGGGTGGCTGCTTTAATTCTTTCCTATACCATACCTTAGCCTCTAATTATGTGCTCATGGCACCACAACTCTCAACAGGGGTACTAGTTGTGGAGGAAGAATAGATTATCTTACAATGAGTGAACTTTGAAATGCAACTCTTTTTGCTAAAAGGCGAGCAAGAGATCTTTCTATGCAACTATGGTGGGCAAAGTCTGGACTTTAACAAAAGCTAGCATACAGTCTCTTAATCGAAAGGATGTAAAAAGATTTTACAACAACATAATTGAAGCCCATAGGTTGGACAAATTTGGTGGTAAAGATGCCGTATGGGAATTTCTACAAGATGTTGCTACAAACATAAATAGGTCAAGTTCAAGACAAAGATATATAGCGAAAATACAAAGGCAATACTTGAGATCGCAAGAATTTGGGAAGGCCCAAGGTTACATGAATTCTTGAGTTCCAATCTTAATGGACCTTCTTTATCAACAATGAGCAAGGGAAAAGACTTGCCACCCAATTTGTATCAGGCATAAATGAGTATATTTTTGATGCAATTGCTGAACTTTATAGAAAGGAGAAAGAAAAGATCATAACTAAGGAGGATTTCTTAGATGTACAGCTCTCATGCCATTTCATGGTCTTCAATAAAGTACTAAGTTAGAGAATTTTGTCGAAGGCTTAGGTGCCCTTTACATCTTATAGGATCAGATGCAGTTGATATCTTCTTGAGTAAGATTGGAAGCATGGTGGGACATGAACGTGCTCATGACTTGTGATGAACATGCTACATAGTGTTGGTAGTCTAAACAGGCTTGCACACTTTGAATGTAAAGAGGATGGTCCCTTGCTTACAAGGGCACATAAGAAGCAAGAACATGTTTGGAGGAATTGAATCTCAAAGAGCAAATGCCAAAAGCTAATCTAGGAGCCTATAATTGTGTCTCAACTTAAAATCCTCGAAGCTTTGAAGAAATTGCTGAAAAGTGCTCATGAAATGTGTGAACATTTTCATATGAAGCCAAAGGGTGAGGACTTGAAGTGGTGCTTAGAACCTTGGTCAGTTGGATTTGCAGACATTAGGAAAAAAGGGAGCTCATTTTGGGGCCCTGTAAGAAATTCACTATTTTCTCTTTTCTCTCTCTACAAAAGCAAGAAAATATGGATACTTGCGTGAGAAATGTCAGTGTGAAAAGGAATAAATATATTCTTTCACATGCTTTACATTCAATGTTTATATAAGAGCAACACTTTTCTGTGCAGAATTTGGTGATTCTGACACCGCAGACGCGTCCGGAACGGCCCAAAATCCCAAGAACGGCACTGGAAACGCTGGAATCGGACATCCGGAGGCCCGGAAACGGCCAGAAAAGGCCAAAAAGTGAGATTTGCTGCAAAACGCGATTTTGCTGCAAATCTCACTTTTGATTTTGCTGCAAATCTCACTTTTTGGCCTTTTCTGGCCGTTTCCGGGCCTCCGAATGTTCGATTCCAGCGTTTCCAGTGCCGTTCTTGGGGTTTTGGGTCGTTCCGGACGCGTCTGCGGTGTCATAATCACCAAATTCTGCACAGAAAATAAATTTTTTAAAGATTCAAATCAGATCACCTCATTAATGTGACATGCTTCTACGAACATATAGTACTATTTCTTTTTCTTATTTTCATCTTCTTTTGTTGAATTTTCAACGTTACATTGGCCCACTCCTGATTGGTTGAGAGCCTATTTTCTCTCTCTTCTAAAAGGCCCCAAAATGAGCTCTCTTTTTTCCTAATGTGCATATGAATAAGAATCTAATTTTGAAGAAGAAGATTAACAAACAGATCAGGTGACAAATATAGAGGAAAATGACAGTGATGTCTCCATAAGTGAAATTAGACATTTGGTAGATTCTCTCCTAGATGAGCAAGAAATAGTGAACCCAATTGTTAGCATTGATGGTAAGACTCTATTCAAGTCAACATTGGTAAGCCAACTTAATGGAAATGCCACACTCTCTAAAGATAGACTTATGAGGGTTCAACATGGAGTATACTACAATAAGAAAGAGATACCTCTCGCTACGTCAAATGAGAACCTATTTGGAATAGGTTCTACTTTCAAGAAGAAGACAAAACAAGAAAAAGCAAAAGGAAATGCAATCCAAGAACTTTGCAAAGAAAGAAGAAACAAGCTACATGGTATCTTGGATGAGTTCAAAAAATGTGAAGAAAGGTTGGTGGGGGATATGTGACATTTAAAAGAGGGCTCAACCTCTCATACATACCTTTTGGAGTAGAGGTCCAACTTGGGTGGTATCAAAAGGGAAAAGGCTCAAGATGCTTCACATATGACCTTACATACCTTTACATGATAGATATTAAGAGCATCATTACATTGGCAAACCTCAACTATGAATGTAATAGCAACAAGTATACTTTGGATGAGAATGATTGGAATGTATTCAATAGATTTTTAAAGCGGCATTAAGGCTTTTTGGCATGTGCCTCTTTGTTCCCTTCTTTTTTTATAACTATCCTATCTAATAAAAAAGCTACATTTTTATTATGTGTTGAGTTGGATCTAGCTGATGGATGTCCTTATTATTATAATTTTGTAGGACCTTCCATCACATAAGTGGATGATTTGTAATAGTTTTGCGGTTACTTCCATGATTTCCTCAACCACTTAGCCTTAAACTCTTCTCTATATCCTCCCCTCCAAAACCCCCTAGACCAATTCTCTATATGGGATTTGTTACAGGAAGGTCCTATAAGAATGACACAAAGTGGTTTTGGATACAGTCTTTGGCATGGGTAAGAATAAGGTTTTACATGGATGTGGCAAATTATTACGCCAAAAACCAGCGCGATGGTCTCTCTAAGCCAACCTATGATTTGCATGGGCTACAGGGAAAGAAGTGACAAAAGGCTCTATTGTGGAAAAAGCAAAAAACTCTCCTCCTCCACCCTTCTCCCTCTCTGCTCATGTGAAAGGACGTTTTTCAAGAAGGTGTGCCTATTTAAGCAATGTAGGTTCATTTTTTGTGAGATTTCATTTTATGAGTGTTGAAGCATGTTTCTCCTTGCATTTCTAAGCCAATGTGCTAACTTTCATGCTTGATTTTCAGAGTTGAAGGATGAAAAATGAGATTTAGTGAAAGAAAGAAGATTCAGCTCTTCTTTTTTTGGTATTTCTCTACTTCCTCTTTCCCTTCCTCGGTGTGCTTTCTCCTTGTTTGTAGGCTTCTCTTTGTCCCCTCAATCCAATCCCTTTGGAAAGTTGCTTCTCCAAACTCCTCCTTTCACTAATAATTAGTTATCTGAAAAAAGGTATGTTTCCTCTTTTTTGTAGGGCCAATACATGAAACACCTCCTCTTCCGACCGGGATTTTTCCAGGTAAGAAAATGCTTCCTCTCTTTTTCTTTTTTTTTTGTGTGATTGCATTGGCTTGTAGCTAGCATCTTAAATGCTAGGCTCTACAGTGATGGGTGTAGGAACCCTCTCTTCTCCTCTCTTCTCTTATTTCCTCTCCTTTCCCTTTTTTCCTCTTTTCCTCCATCTTTCCCTCCTCTTTCCCCTCCTCTTCCTCCCCTCTCTTTTCCTCTCTTTCCCTCCCCTCTCTTATTTCCTCTTCTTCCTCCCCTCTCTTTTCCTCTCTTTTGCATATGCTTATGCTTATATGCTTTCCTCCCCTCTCTTTTGCCTCTCTTTTTCTCTCTTTTCCCTCTCTTTTCTGTATCTTTTCCTTCCCCTTTGGATGTGCACACTTTCCGAGCAAAAACCTACGAGCAGAAAAGTCCGAGAGATAATTTTTGACACCAACTATGCTTGCATATTTCTCAAAGGAATATACAATTTTTTCTTTATTTCTCATTTATGGAAGCATATACTTACTTATTTTTCATTATAATCCTCCTTTTAGAGAACATCATCTATATATGAACAAATAGTGAACACTTTAGAAACTCCTATAAATACCTCCCTACCATACTCTACTTTGAGGATTATGGCAATTAAATCAATTTAAAAGAGTTTCCCTAATCTTTAGCAATCCCATATTTGAAGCTCTCATATAACAATGTATACCATATTCCTTGGATGAGTAGGAAAAAGATATTGGAAACCTCATACTTGAGGCCATTATAATCGAACATAAATTAATCTCTAATACATTATCAAATATGGGAAGGCAAGGAATGGATTTTCAAAATATTCCCCATTCTCCAAACCTAAGTACTTTTAAGGAAATGTGGTCTCTACTGAACTCCTTCCTACCATAATATGAATTAGGAAGAAGTTGTAACTCTCATATACATCTTGAAATTTTCACTTTTTCTCTTTTATCACTATAAAAAGTATAATTTTAACCCTATATTTGCATAGATCATGAAATTTTGAACATTTTTCCTTTTTACAACTCCTCAATCTGAGATAAGGAGCAAAAGTTATGACCCCTTCTGCATAGGCTCTCCAAGGGTATTCGGTCGGCGGAATAGGGTTGGGGCAAGCTCTTCAAACCATATTCCTATGGAAAAATACACTTAGAGGGTCTATTAAAAAAGTATTATATTATTTTCTTAGGTCGTCCTGAGGAACTATAAAGAGGATATTTGCTCAAAATTTCATGATCCAACCAATGGTGAAAGCAAAAGAAAGGATTTTTGAAAGTGATAAAATAAGTCACCACTTGGATATTATATATGTATATTATATAAAGGTATATTTATATCTATATCTATTTATCAGTATTTCATATTTACTTACATATTCCTTGAAATAATTTGCATTTTTTTGCTCCCCAAAATTGACTTGAGCCTATATATTTTGACCCCTCCTACCTTTTGTTCACTCGTCGCTCAAGGGTTTTTGCTCGGAAAAACCCTTGACCCCTCCTACCTTTTGTTCGCTCGTCGCTCAAGGGTTTTTGCTCGGAAAATGGAAACCCCCCCCTTTCTCCTCTCTTTTCCTTCGACTCTTTCATCCTCTCTTCCTCACTTTCATCCTCTTTTCCTCACTTTCATCCTCTTTTCATAAGCATATGCATTTGCATATGCTTATGCTTATATGCTTATGCATGAACATGCTCATATGCTCATATGCTCATACATAAGCATAATCGTATGCTTTCTCTCTTTTCCTCCCCTTCCCCTCTCTTTTTCCCTCTCTTTTTTCTTCTCTCTTCCTCTCTTTCATCCTCTTTTCTCTCTTTTCATAAGCATATGCATTTGCATATGCTTATGTGTGAACATATGCTCATATGGTCATATGCGCATACATAAGCATAATCATATGCTTTCTCTCTTTTCCTCTCTTTCCCCTCTCTTTTTTCCTCTCTTTTACGCTTTCCCCCTCTCTCTTTTCTTCTCTCTTCCTCTCTTTCATCCTCTTCCTTCTCTTCTTTTCCCCTCTCTTATTTCCTCTCTTCTCCTTCTCTCTTTCCTTCTATCTTTTCTCCTCTCTTTCCCTCTCTTTTCTCCTCTCTTTTCCTCTCTTTTATCCTCTCTTTTCCTCTCTTCCACTCTCTTTCATTCTCTATTTTTCCCTCTCTTTTTTCGTCTCTTTTTCTCTCTCTTTCCTTCTCTCTTATTTCCTCTTCTTCCCCTCTCTTCTCCTCTCTCTCTTTTCCTCCCCCTTTCCCCCCACTTTCCCTCCCTCTTCCTCCCCTTTCTTTTCCTCTCTTCCTCTCATTCATCCTCTTCCTTCTCTTCTTTTCCCCTCTCTTATTTGCTCTCTTTTACTTCTCTCTTTCCTTCTATCTTTTCTCCTCTCTCCTTCTCTTTTCTTCTCTCTTTTTCTCTGTTTTCCCCTCTCTTTTCCTCTCTTCCCCTCTCTTTCATTCTCTCTTTTTCCCTCTCTTTTCCCCTCTCTTTTCCTCTCTTTTCTCCTCTCTTTTCCTCTCTTTTCTCCTCTCTTTTCCTCTCTTCCTCTCTTTTTCATTCTCTCTTTTTTCCTCTCTTTTCTCCTCTCTTTTCCTCTCTTTTTCTCTCTTTTCCTCTCTTTCCTTCTCTCTTTTCCACCCACGTGAAGCTACAACAGCCTAACATTGAGCAAGCATATACAAACTTGTGTCACTCTAGTTCAAAGAATGATCAAGTCTATAAACGATTGCTCAATGCCAGGCTATCTTTTCCTCTCTTACCTTTTCCTCTTTTTTCTTTTGCTCCTTAGCCGTATTTGGTTCTTTTTTTTCAAATAGATTCTAAATGGAACTCCCACACCCTCACCCACGGCTATCTTCCCAAAACCCCAACCTGGTTCCCCACGTTGGAGTGATTCGGGACATCCAAACTCTTCTATCACATGTAGCAGAGAAGATTGCACACCATACAAGCTAGGTGAAGTATAATGTCGAAGTGTACACGTGTGCTTGGGTGGGGTCCTAACCGAAGGTACGTGGAGCAGCAGTGACTGAGACAAGCATGAAACAACCTACGGGATCTCCTAAATTTTGGAGAGACCACCATGCAGACTGATGGACCTACAAAGATGAAACTATAAAGGACATAATGGGTTGTGTAGAGGTCTTCATGGATTGCAAGTACGTAATCCATGAAGAGTATGAATGACATCATATTAGAAGAAGTGAAAGATGAGGTCTCGAGTGTCTTGCCTAGCGATGAGGAGGAGGAGGCAGGTTGTGATTGGGTCCACAGCAATCTATGATTGGTCGCCTTCCCACAAACGAAGAGACGAGACATGCATTCCACATAGGAGCAAAGCCATGGTTTATTGAGATGGAGACATAGGGAGTGGCAGTCGCTTGGGTTGAGGTGGCTGCGTGCTCGATATAAGTCTACTCCTACTTGTAATCTCACTTTTTAGATTGTTTTATTCTTTAATTTCCAATCTAATTTCCAATTAATATGGTTTCACTTTTAGGGTGCAAACACAAACATCCCATCAACGGAGATGAGCGGTGATGATGAGGATGCAAGTCTCAAGGGATTTGGCTGAGATGGCTTCAATGAGGGCAGGGATCAAGTGGAGGTCACGAGGTCTAAGGATCAGGCCAGGGTGACCACAATGACGATGACGATGACTCTGATGATTCGGATGAGCAGTAGTAGTAGTAGTACTACTACTAGTATGCATGATGCATTCTATATCTCTCATATTGCCTCCAAAATGACTCCAAAAGTAGTAAGGTATCTCTCACATAAGGACATTAAAAATTCCTCTATAAAAAAATATAATTACATTATGGGATTTATTAATTTTGAGAAAATTTATAGAGGGAGGGAAATGATAAAAATAGGTAACATAGAGATTTAGAAAAGAAGCCTTGAACGCACATGATATAAACTTATTACACTAATTCGTGACCCCCCTGAGAATAAAGCACGCACATTAGATGCAAATTTTCTTTCCTCAAATTTTCAAGGACCATTGCAGCTCATTGAAGATAGCTATAGAGTTTTTTTGTTTTCATTCTTGACTTAAATTGGTTTTGAGTTACCATTATTTGGTGAGGCAAGATAGTATTGGCTATTTTTCATAGACTTCACCCTCACTTCACCAAATTCTAGACAAATGAAAAGATTCTTTTGTCCTTCATTAGCAACGTGACATGTGCATACAATATATGAATTAAATTCCATCAAGTCATTTTGAAAAACGTCATGAATTATTTATATTATCTTTATGGGTTGTCATTTTTTATATTCATTAGAGCCAAAGCTAGTGTTTTCAGATAGACTCATTTGTTTTGGTGGACTTGATTGAAGATGACAACTTTAACATGAATCACATTTCTTGATTCACTTGCTTTCAAAGTTGTGGTTGTTATTTTGGTTGAGACTAGATGCCTCTTCCCTTTTTTGCTATATGGTGGGGCAGAGAATGCTTTTGTAAATATCTCTTGAGATAATATAACACATCCTCTTTTTTCTTGAAAAAACAAGGGGAAACATTTTTGGTTGCAATGAAATATTTTATAATATCAAATTAATGTGTGGCTTTTAGTGTACCTAAATCTTTAATTTGTTGCACATATGCTTACATTCATATCTTTCAAACAATTAAATAATATAAACAAGATGGTATGTATGATGGTATAATTGATAGTATTATTTTTTGTTATACTATCATATATACCATCTTGTGTACTAGCAAATCGATACTATGATGGGTATATCGATTTTGTGTATCTATAATCTCCATGTTCTACCATATTCATGAGCACTTGAAAAAGACTACCTCTCCCAAAATTAAGACTAAAAAGCACCAATATTAGGCTCTCCTTTTGTTGTGACTCTTTCTTTTTCCATTATCTGGGATATTTAATTGTAAAAATCAATCACTTTTAAATCCATAATTGATTGTCATCTTCCCAAGGTTTTCTCATAGAAAATTCAAAATATCTAGTGCAACTAGGAGGATGTCATCTCGAAAATCATGAATTTAATTATGACCCCAATAAAACCACCCCTCTTTACCTATGAACTAATAGATTTTTTCCAAAATATGAATTAAAAAAACCCTTCTATTATTGTAATCTTGTTTATTTATTTTTTTAATTTGACTTAAAATACCCCTCCTTTTGAATGCACGTGGGACACTGAAGAAGATCGCCTTGTCTCGAGAGGTTCACTATATGATAATCCTCTGTATCATGTGCATTCAAGGCCTAATTTAAAAGTCTATTATCTGTGAATTTTTCATGAATAAAACACATCCTTTTTTTATTCAATCTGTGAATACCCCCTTCACATCGAACCCTTCTGTCTTTAAAAATTTTGAGAAAGAAAGATTTTAAAAATCCCTTTTGTTAAACCCATGTGCTATGCTTACACGTTTGTGAGTGACCCCCCCGAGCACCTTGTTGTAAGGTTATTTAATTGATCTTTCTTTTGGACAAGCGGAAGATACAAAAGAATTGGGTAGGTTTGACACATTTCTATTTGATATGGTATGCCTATAATGAGGATAGTTAAAAGAAAATTTGAGAAGGTTTTAGTTATATTCAAGAGGGGGTAAATTGATGTGCTTTATCATGAGATTTGGAAAGGTTTGTGAAAAGTCCTTATTGCATGAGACAGATATGTAAAGTGAGCAAAGTGGTATGGATATTTTGGTGACATTTAAATAGTGACATGTCCACCATTTTGGACTCACATGATATATCTAGGAAATCATAGACAGTATTCCTCCTTATGAGAGGGATTGAAGCTCATATACATGATGTATATTAGGAGGGAAATGGACTAAAGGGAAAATAAGTAGAAGTGAGCTCTTGATTATCCCATGATGAGATTAAACCTAATTTAAATTCTGTGAGTTTGAGGGTTGAAACTCATGTAGATTATTTCTTGCTACCAGAGGGATTGAGATTCATGTACATGATGTATATTAGACGGAAAATAGAGTACAAAGGAACTCAATAGAAGTGAGTTGTTATTTATCCCATGATGAAATTAAATTCTATGAATTTGAGGGAGAAGAGAGACGAGAATTCAATAAAAGTACTGTAGTGACTCCGTAGGACAAGATCGAATGTGACAGGAATCGAATAGAAAGACACTAGTATACATTGGTGGGAGTGTTCAAAGAATATATTTTTGTATCAACAAATATTTAAAGCAATATATGACTATAATCCTTAAAACTCGAGGGGGTCACTATATATAAACCCTCTATATCACGTGCGTTCAAGGCCTATTTCTAAAATACCTTATCTGTAAATTTTTCATTAATAAAATGTACCTCTTTTCTATACAAATCTGTAAATTTTTTTCAGAATTATTTTAAATAGTCCCTTATGTATATTTATTTTTATAAATTTTAGAAATAAAAAATATCCTCTTGTTGAACTCACGTGATATAGTTACATATAATGAGTGACCCCCGGAGCCTTAAAATTTGTAGGTTTCTATTTTCAAATTTGAAGGTTAATTTTCAAAATTTGCCATTCCCCCTCGGTCTTTGTGAACTCTCATTGGCAGCACCCGCAAAAGGTGAATGTATGCAACCAAATACTCAAATAAAGCAAGATAAGAGCCGTGAAATTGACTTGTAGACACACCCCACATACGTGTTCACAAGCTCCTCCTCTGCTGCGTTATCGTTGCTGGGCCAGCCCGCCTCATGACGGTTCCCAACTTTTCGTGACGAGGACGGCGAAAAATCGTCTGCATTATTACTTCTGTCTCGCGAACTTTTTCAATCACGGAGCTTGTTGCATCAAGGATTTTGTAATAAAATGTTCTCCAAAAAGTAACTACAAATGTGATGTGTTGTCGTTACTGTTAACCAACGATAACGTAGCTTCTTTGAATCTCTCTTCAAACTGTAATTCTTCGGGTATTGAGGTAATCAGTAATGGGTAAGCATGTTCCAGCAGTCTACTCCCAAGTCCCGTAGCCTGCACAACCTGTACTCGTTGTGATTGCATTGCCTTCTCAGTCAAAAACAGCACTAATGGAACGCAGCGGCAGATCGAAGCCAGTAGCATTACTTTGGTTCCATGTTGTGACCTTGCTCTTTTCGTCTTTTACTAGCTACGCTCATGATCAGCTTTGCTCCGAGTTCTATGATACTTCCTGCCCAACGTTTGCCAGCATCGTCCAACAAGTTGTGCAGCAGGCCGTCGAACAGGACGCTAGGATGGCTGCCTCATTGCTGCGTCTGCATTTCCACGATTGCTTCGTCAATGTTAGTTGAAATTTTCCATCAATCTATATCGCCTCGACTTTCGATTCATGGTTCTTGTTTTGCTTTATGCTTTGGCTCTCGTTCAGACTCCGAACCGGATGTGTCCGTAACAGTTTCGTATAGAGGGATGGTGAAGGACGAGTTAGCTATGACTGCAGCTGCGAAAAAGAGGAGCATGGTGTTTTCCGCTGTGGTCTAATAGAAACGTTCCTATTTTTACATCGCAGGGTTGTGACGGATCCATACTGCTTGACGATACACCCACCACAATGGGGGAAAAGAATGTGATCCCCAACAGTACCCTACGAGGCTTTGATGTTGTGGACAATATCAAATCCGCTCTGGAGGATGTGTGCAAAGCAACCGTGTCGTGTGCTGACATCCTTGCGCTGGCAGCGAGCTTGTCTGTCAGTTTGGTAAGCAACAAGCATAAGTTTGTCCATATTCGGTGTGAGGTTGAAGGCCAAATATCGACCCTGCCTTGGTTGTGCACGATAGGTTGGTGGCCCTTCATGGACGGTGCTTCTAGGGAGAAGGGATAGCACCACTGTGAACTCTACTGCAGTGACCCAAGATCTTCCTTCTCCCGGGGCAGATACTAACACGAACATCGGCAAATTTACCAAAGTAGGGTTGACTGTGCAAGACCTGGCCGTTCTCTCAGGTTCTCTACGATGCATAGATTTCTATGAAGCGAAGACCTTCAATCTTGTGGTTTCCTCGAGCCATAATCGCCTAATAAAATCTTTGCTCGATATTTGATTTGTGGGGAGAGCTCGGCGAGAGAAGACTTCAAATTTTGTGAATTTGTTGAAGAAAGCAATATACTGTAGCAAGTAAACAATTCAAATGTTTTTGATCCCTCGGAGCGGCATCACCCATGAAATTTATGCTTCCTAAATTTTGCAGGAGCTCACACAGTGGGGCGTGCGCGCTGCACTGCGTTCAGCACCCGCTTATACAATTTCAGCGGCACGGGGTCTCCCGATCCTACCCTGAATCCCACCTACAGAACGTCGCTCCAAACCGCATGCCCACTGGGTGGTGATCCAAACAAACTGATTTCCTTTGACTTAACAACACCAGACACGTTCGACGACAATTACTACGTGAATCTACAGAACCAAGAAGGGCTACTACAATCGGATCAGGAGCTCTATTCCACCTCAGGCTCGATCACTGTGTCATATGTGAACATGTACAGCAGCAACCAGAGCAGTTTCTTCAGCGCCTTTGCAACATCAATGGTGAGGATGGGCAACATCAGTCCGCTGACAGGCTCTGAGGGAGATATACGTTTAAACTGCAGGAAGGTGAATGGCTAATTGCCCCTTCATCGTCTCCATTTACATGTAAAATTCCACTCGCATGTGATTGAAACTCAGCAAGGCCAATGGATCAGCCTACGTTGATTATGGATTCTAGTACGTAATGTATGACAACTGTGCTTTTCTTACTATAGCTAGAAGGACTAAATTCCGTTATTTCGTTACAAAATTACTCGCACTTGAACGTGACCACGAGGGTTATCTGAATTTCAGTAACCTTGGCATTGAGAAAATTTTGCCTTTGTAATCACATTTCATGTGATTATTATATTCGGAATTAATTGTGGCTTTTCAAACAACCAATGATTAAATTGAGAAAACTTTCTTGTTTCTGCAGTACGTGCATCACAGGGGATCATGACGATTGTGAGAATATTGCAACTGTGAAGACATGGGAGCGATTTCAAGTTTTTCCTCTACGTTTAGATGGAGTGACAAACAATGGAGAGATGAACGATGATCGAATGACTCTCCACAATTTGGGGAGAGTTTTGATGACGTCACTGACTGTCTAGAAGAGGGGGATAACTTTGCAGTTGTTACAGATTCTGGGGAGAACGATGAAGATGACCCATACTTTCTGTTGCAATGCACAAAACCTAAGTACAAGGTTGAGGAGACATTTAAGAATAATTGGGTAACAACCTATGAGAAGTGGGATGTAGTAATCGGAGCTTTTTGGTACAAAAAAACATCCAAGAGAGGTTGCAATTACGAACTGCTACATAAGAGTCCACAAACATGTGTGTACTCTCATCTAGTAAGATCTATTAAGTTCTAGATGCAACCTGTGCCACAACGAAAGAAGGGCAAGAGTGTCTTCAAATTGGATTTAGACACGCATGTCATTGAGCACATCTTGGGGTGTCTTGAAGCAAGCAATGGATAAGGACGACTGAGATAGTACTAAGAAAATGTATGTAGTCTCATTGCAAGGAAACAATATGTCCACTTGTCCTACAAAATGGAATTTGTATTTGAGACTGCTTCTTTTTAGTATATCCCAAAAAACCACCATGCTGGTTTTATTAAATTATTTTTGTAAATCTCAAACGGTAAATTCCATGCTTATTTTTAGTATATCCTAACAACCATTGTGTTGATTTCCCATAATGAATCCACACATCCTACAAATTCATTGATCTTGTAATAATAGAAGCAAACCACCATGCTAGTGGCTGTTAATATCCTAGTGCAAACCAACCACCACACGGGTAATAACTTATCCTACACTAATCCTGCACTACTACCGTGCTATCCTACACTACTACCATGCTATCCTAAAATTTGTTGCACAGTGCTATACTAAAACAATGCCCTTTAGAGTATTTATCATTTCGTTAATCGAGGTCACCTGGTAGAGCAATGAAGGAATTTGCCTGTCGAGACATCTTAGTCTTGCGTTGGTACATGTTGGCCATAGCTTGAACCTCTCCCACTATCATGCTTTGTAATTTGCCACATCATGTTTGGGAAAGGGAGGCCCCAAAATTGCAGTGAAAATTAAAACCCAACAAGATTCAACTAAGCTCACTAAGTATGTGGAGTTTGGTTTTATTCATGGGTAAGAAGAAGCTAAGAAGCCCACAAATTAGTGCACCACAAACTAGTTACATGAAGTAATATAAATTTCTTTGAAGAAGTCTGGAATAGAAAGAATTAGAACCACATTAAAATGTCAAGAAAGATGGCAATTATCTGCATGTCAATAGGCTTTACCTGAATCATCTTTGCTACAAATTGTAGAATGTTGGAAGTGCCCTGCCTCCCATGAAGATGTCTCCCTTGCTGTTCATATTCTCTAGTCAAATTTTGATTTTGGGTAGATCAATCCCGACCCTGAATGCCACCGCACTGGTTTCCCATAATGAATCCAAACGTCCTACAAATCCATCCATCTTGTAATAATAGAAGCAAACCACTGCGCTAGTGGCTGTTCATATCCTAGTGCAACCAACCACCATGCTAGCGATAACTTATCTTGCACTACTACCGTGCTATCCCTACACTACTGTCGTGCTATCCTAAAATGTGTTGCACAGTGCTAGTGCCCTTTAGACTGGTTATTGTTGACAGTCAGATTTCAACCACCGAGCTACTTAAAACATTTAAGTACTAACATGGAAGTAGGTCAATACAAGATCAGGTATTACAAGCAACATGAGAAAATGCACCACAAGTCCAAGAAATGTCCGCAAGATTTTTATTGTTTTAAAACACGATGGCATTTTTCTTTTTCAAGGAAATTCCAGACTCCCAACTATCTTATCAGCCTCTTGGCAGACCTCTTTACACACTTGAATTACACACTACTTGCTTGACTCTTTCAACTTATATGCCCATTGTCACTCCTCCTTTTGCTGGGGGTCCTCTTTAACCTAGTCTTTGCGCTCTATAGATCTTCATGCCTATCATGTCCTACCAAAAGAAACCTACATCATTAGCTTGACAAGTACCTTAAAGGAGCAAGAAAAAAAATATCCAGGGAAATTAATATTCACCCTCTTTGTTGACTCCAAGTAATACACCCACCACCGAAGTATGTCCTTCTTGCATCTATTTTCCTTCTTCTGCAGGTCTGTTTCTGCGAGGATTCCATCCAACATCATTTTTAGATAGAATAATAGTATTCCAAAGTTATTTGGATATGCCATATATTCGTTGTAGGTGGACCAGTGTACAGAGTTTGGATCAGTGTATAGAGTTTTCGGGCTAGATTTCGTAATGGGCTCTTAGTTATGTCTACACTACACTTAAATAGGGAGAGAGTTCATTCAGCCCAACCTTCTCAATCTTCAGTCTCATGTTAGTTTGGTAATAGAAATCTTTGAGTTCATTGAGCCCGACCTTCTCATTCTTCAATCTCATGTTAGTTGTCTACTTGAAATCTTTCATCTCACATTCATTTTCTAATCGAAATCTTTCATCTCACATTAGTTCACTAATCAAAATCTTTCAGTCTCACATTATTGATCTAATCAAGATCTTTTGTCTCACATTACTTGTCAAATCAAAATCTTTTGTCTCATTATTATCACCGTGCTGGCATGGATCAATGGACATTATCTTGTCACATAGCTAAGAAAACATTGCCCAAGTAAACTCTGGACAAGATTAACGATTCAATAGATTACACACACATTACATTGATTACAATCTCAAAGACTCCTTTACTTCAGATTACATCTCAAGGACTCCTTGTTGAGCTCCCTAATTACAGGCTCGGCCCTCCTTGCTCCTTTCAAGAATGGGCTGGCTCCTTCCTATAGGGGCCTAGCCCCTCCCTTCATGCCGCTTCTTCTTTCCTTGATTTGAGCTTCCTGGTTGCAGGATTGGCCTTCTTGCTCCTTTCTGAAGGGGGCCGGTTCCTCCCTTCAGGCTCCATTTCCTCGCAATCAGGCTCGAAGTTGGACTTCTTCAATTTGAGCTCCTTGTCTTTAAGATCTTTTGCCCAAATGGCAAATTGAGCTGCAACATCTACTTTCTTATCGTAGATAGCTGTAGCAGGCAGGCACATTTGATCTATCCATGACCTGGGCAATGGTAAATGGTATTCTCTACAACTAGATTGTGTATGCACAAACACTCCAAAGCAAAAAACATGCACAAGGTGGTAGCACGCAAGCCACTGGATACAACAGTCATCTATGATGGGGGGTATAACAGACCATGCATTTCGGACCTTACTGCATAGCAAGATAGGCATCCAATTTGACTATTGCGGTAGTCAATACCACAAACTTGCTCTATATATGACAAAGTTGCTTCTTGATTCCTTCCTCCCTCATCCTAAGGCCGCAGATGTTCTTCTTCATCTCATCCACTTTTTGCTCACTCTGTGCAATAGCTTCATCTGAATCCTTCAGCATTTGTTGAAGTTGCGTAAATTGCTGAAAAACATCTTCACACAGTCCATTTCCAAGACTTCCACTCTAGTTTGGAAATCTCTCAAGATGATAGGCTGCTTTTCATAATTTTCAAAAGCCACGGCAAGCTCGTGCAAACATCTATCCTGATCTTCTTGCAGGGTCTTACAGCTTTCCCTTTGGACTTCCAATAGTGTTTTGAAAAAACAACCCTCATCGTGGCTACTCCAAATTGCTCCACCTTGATGGCTGGAACTTGCTCCACCATGGTGGCTAGAACTTGTTCCTACTAGATATGCTCAATGCCCCACTTGGAGAGAGCAAACTAGGCCTTATATAGGGCAGACCAAGGGGTTTGGGACTTTACCTTGAAAGGAGGGCTAAGGCCCTAGAAGTGTCAGCCTAAGGCCCTAGTTTGAGCCCTTAAAGGGTTGGACCAGTAGCAAATTGGTCGACCAAAATGAGGCTGACTAAGTCAGTTTTTGCAGTAGGGCCTGGGCCTATAAAAAGGGGCATCCCGCATATCTCATCTTCTCGAGCAGATCTTCAAGGAGAAGGAAGAAGCAAGAGAGCAGCACCAGTTGGGCATACGACTAGGAGGTGAAATAGGTTGAGGAGCTACAGACTTGGCTCACAGAGGGCTGCCTACCTAGGCTGACACATAAGGCAGCAAGGTTGAGAAGATCTTTTTTGATAGAAAGTCTACAGACACTCGAGGTGGAGCACTTGGGCTCAAGTCTAGAGATAGCCAATAGATAGGAGGAGTACCTTGTGGTAAGATCAAAGGACCACACCATTGGTGGGACTCTGGATCTATCTCTTTTGTATTGTGTCCATAACTTTGTACGAAAATATTATTTTGGTGGTTTGTCTATCTGGCTGGTTCATTGTCTATTGATGAGTCTGCACATCTATTCTATGCACATAAGTTTAGGAAGTTTGTGATTCCACACCCACCACACTGTGTGAGCTCTTGGGCAATTCTATCATTGTTCCATTGTGTGTACCCTCTGTTGGGTCATTTCTAACAATGTGCTCACCTATTATGAAGAATTTGGAAGAAATTAAAATAAAAATTGAACCTCTTTTTCAAACTTGAGACTATGTAAATAGTTCATGATCATAATATTAATCTCGGGGGGGTCACTCATTATATGTAACGCTATCACGTGAGTTCAACAGAAGGATATTTTTTATTCCTAAAATTTACATAAATAAATATACATAAGGGACTATTTAAAATAGTTTTGGAAAAAATTTACAGATTTATATAGAAAAGGGGTACATTTTATTAATGAAAAAATTTACAGATAAGGGATTTTAAAGATAGGCCTTGAACACACATGATATAGAGGGTTTATACATAGTGACCCCCCTGAGATATTAATGTAAAATATCACATATGTGCCAAAATCTATGATCCCACAAATGATGATTAAAGTCATACAATAGCTTGGGAGTCTATACTACATATGTTGGGAGCCCCAAAAAACTTTTCTTAGAATATTCCTATATTTGGGCCATGTTTGATCCCTCTTCTCTCCTCCTCATCCTTCACTCCTCTCCCATATTCTATGAGGAATGATGCATTGCATATTAAAAAATAACCTCGAATATGTGTAGAAAGATCATAGTACTACTCAAGTTAAATATACTCTTAGTTTTAGGCATTAAAATTCTTCACAATGAGTTGCTAGCTTGTAATTAAACTTTCAATTAGTGAAATTTTGAAGTCTTTTTATTATCCTAGAATATGCTTATTGCCCCATTTGTAGCATTCCTGGTATCTAAACATAGTGCATAGGGCTTGTGAACAAAAGAGCAATAACAAAGAAATAGCAGCCAATAGAGGATCTCTAATCCACAGGTTTTGTTTTGACTAGGAAGAGTGATTGAAGGAGTTGAGCTTGCGTAGGAGCATCTCCCTACCTCCTGAATGTGTTCTTCTAGCTCTGCCTGGAGTTGAGATATCTGGTCATTATAATTGTGATATTCTTGGTCTAATAAAAACTTGCCCTAGACCATAGCACATAGTGATTAGTTAGTAATAACATAGCATTCATACCAATTAACAAATATTGTTCGGCATGCATGACCTCATCATTGAATTGAAAAGTATTTCTAGATATCCAAATAAACCATAGTGCATATGCTCTGATGTGAGCCCATGTAGCATAAGGTGTTTTGAGATCATCTCCCAATAGAATAGACTTCCAGTTTATAGGTTCACTTAGTCTTAATTGCACATGTTTCCAAACTTTTCTTGCTCTAGGGCAAGCTAAGAAGAGATGGAATATTTCTTCCTTAGTGCCCACACAATGTTTGCATGTGCCATCTCCCTTTCCAATGCTAAAGCTTCTACAGTTGGTCCAGACTGCCTTATGTAAGGTTAACCATAAAAGTGTGGACATTTTCTTAGGGATTCTTCTGTCCCAAATCAGCTCAAATCTGATGGCCCATTTTCTTTCATTATCAAAACCGTTCCACCTAGAGTTTAGTTTGGCAACAATATCATCTATACCTTCAGATGGAGTGGGTATAGGTAGGAGAGTTGAGTTGCCTGTGGGGGTTAAAGGCCACTTTACCTTAACCCCGATTATGTACAATACTCAAACACATATATATCTGGATGAAATAGAAGATTAGGGTGTTCTACACCCACCAAAACTTGTGTCTCTCAAGCTCCCTCTCTCCCTCTCAGCTTCCTTTGTGTCCTCACAACTAGTATCAAAGCTTGGCAGTAGAGCCTGGCAGTAGCGTGAGCAGCCCGGTGCAGCCTCTAGCCCAAAGAGAGAGAGAGTGGTGCATCCCAAAGATCCTTGTTCAGCAGGAGGAGCTGCAGATTTTGGAGCTGCTATAGTAGTTGGAAAGAAAGGGGCAAAATCCTCTTGGGCATTTATTTTACCAGGTTGCAAAGTTGAAGGCATAAGATATAAGCAAATATCTTCTCAGACACACATATGTAGTAGCACAAATATCCGGAGTTAGAGACAAAATTTTGACTTAAAGTATTTAAGGAAGTTGTAGATCAGATTGAGAGAAACATCTTCACTTTTAACATCTCTGTCATTCGAGTTTTCAGTGAAAAGTTATAGCTCTTGCAAAAAGTGACAAATTTCATTTCCTGCAAGGATTTTGTGTGTTGGATCTCCATATCTGGGCCACCATTTGCACTTTTGACACTCCTAGTGGATCCAGAGTGATCCAAAACTTCTACTTGAGAAGCTACTTCTGGTTCCGTAAACTTTTGAAGTTGTGGTGAATCTCTGTCTACTCTGACATCTTCATTTTGACATTTCCTGTGTGAGTGAGATCTCAACATCCGGGCCTCCATTTGCAGAGCCATCTGTCTCGTTGGATCCGAGACTGCCTGAAACATATGTCTACAAAGTTGCTTGCCATTCCATGAAGAATCGAGGGAGTTGTGATTCTCTGTGTTTTTCTATCGTCTCTTTGAAGGAAATTTCTCGTTTCCAAGATCTTCTCATTGATTACCATGTGGCATTTTGGCTAAGGTTAAGTTTCCTAAGGTTCATTTTTGCAAGTAAATGCAAGGGTTGACTGGCTCTTACTCCATCCTTGGATGAGATTTTGGAGTTGTGGCAGAATTCGCAGATTGTCTTGCTGAGTTTGATTATGCAATGACGCCTATGTTTTGAGACATCCCAAGTTCTACTTTCACTAGTGTCATTGCCATAAGGCTATGATTTCTTGGATATACCTATGCAGATCACTTTGATTGCAATTTGAGCCATGTGTGCTCATATGTGGTTTTCATTGGGTTGCAATAAATGCTTTACATGCCATTTGGATGCATTGGGATCCTTGTTGGATGCACTGATAGGCCTAGATTGCCTTGTGAGCTTTATTGATGGACGTTTAGCACACAGGTGCTATTTCATATTGAGGGACAGCTTTGACATATTGCAGTGGATTCACAGGTTGTGCTATGATCTTTTGGATGAGACATTATTGATGCTTATGCCCATGGACGGTGTTTATGCTTGAGGCATTTGGCTCTTATTGGCATTATATTTGTCATTGTTTTGTCATTCTAGGTTGACATTTTCTTTGGGCCAGATTTGCTCATATGGATGCATAGTATATGCACATGAGTCAGATGTATTTTGATGCTTTGAGCCTTCAGTTTTGGTGACACTATCCTTCATTAAAGTAGACATATTGGCTGCAGCTAGTATTTGGAGTGATTTCTCTTTTGTAGGTACTAGCATTTGGGATTTCGTTTCATTTGCATCATGGCATCCTCTTCCATGTCTGAAAAGGAGCTTTTTAGCATCACAAAGTTTGATGGGACAAACTTTTCTTTGTGGAAAGAATAGATAAGGGATGTGCTTATTCAATAGAAGTAGATTAAACCCTTGGTAGGGATTGGAGCTAAGCCTGTAGATATGTATGAGGATGATTGTGTTGGAATACTGAAAGGAAAGAGTAGAGTTGACACAAAATCAGAATACTTGCTTATAGAATGAAGAAGAAAGAGGTCCTTAAGTAGGCACCTCATACAAGGTCACTGACATCACTGATGACCTCAAAGCTCCACAATCATCTCCTCAATCTGCTCCTAGATTCACTCAATCATCCTATGTGGCTTTTCCACCACCTAACTGTGCTTGTGGGCACCTAACTGTGCCTCTAGCACTCACACATAGAAACATAAGGTGTGCCTGAGGCATACACCTTGAGATATCCCAACAAACCCCCCCTCAAGGAAATGCCTCAGGCTATGTCAAGGATACATCTAGTCTCATAGTTTCTCATGCCATCTCATGGTGGTCAAGGATAAATCTATGGCTAGGTTCTCATGCTAGCAAGGGTTTCCTTGGGTGTAAGGTAAACAGAAAGGGATACAAACAGACCTTCCAATGGTTATCTCCCCTACATGTACATGCACACAATGTCTGTAGGAGGTACCATGGAACAAACATACACATGGCCTACATCATAAGGTGACCAGAGGTGTTTACAAAACACACAACACACAATAGTTTATTTTCATTCATTTTGGAGGACTATCCAGGCTGAGTACCTTGACATAAAAAGAGAGATCTGGAGCATACATAGAGATGATTTAAATGCATAATCTTCATGGGATGCCTCATCTTGTGGAGGCAAATTCACTGTAAGTAGATTTGCATTTTCTGTCTTTGCTTTGTCTCTGCAGAACTTCTCACTATGGTTGTTTTTGCCACAGTGCTTACATGGATTAACTTTGAAGCAGTCCTTTGAAAGGTGATTTGTCTTTCCACAGTGATTGCAAGGAGAATACTTGCCCTTCTAGAATTTCATAACATAAGCAGTGTCATTGCCTTTCCTTAACTCCATATGTCTTTCTTCTTCTTGGAGAGCTGAGATAATGCCTTCAAGGTTTGGATTGGGAAGATTCTTCAAAGTGCTCACAATGTGATCAAAACTTTCAGGCATACTCTTAAGTAGCACTGCCATAGCATCATCAGGGGTGATAGGAGAGTTGATAGAAGCTAACTGAGTCATAAGACTCCGCATATAGTTGACATGAGCAGCTAAAGTAGTATCACTTGCCATCTTTAATTCAAAGAAAGAGATTTTAAGTGATAGTTTAGATATGTGAGAGCTTGCACCAAAAATCAAGTCTAGCTTCTGCCATGCTTCCGATGGAGACTCCAAGTCAGATATATGATGTATGTAATCATCACCCAAAGCTAAAGCAATTATACCATATGCTTTTTCTTCTCTTGCTGGATCCCTTGCTGGTCGTGTCGGAGTTGAAGATTGTCCAGCATTTGAGGCCGTAGAAGAAGCGGTAGGAGTAGGTTTGACAAGTCCCCATAAGTTCTCCCGCATCAATGCAAATTTTACCTTCATTTGCCATGTATGGAAGCCCTTTCCATTGAACTTCTCAAGATTATATATGGTAGCCATGAGAGGGTCTAACCCAGGTATTGGGCAGTGTCTATCTCTCTTACAAGGCAAAAAGAACTGAAATACTTCCAAAGTATAGGCACTTGATGTAGCAAATAGTAGTGACTAGTTTTCAAACAATGATGCTACCTTTTGCATGCTTTATAGAAGTGGATTAAATAACCACTTTCCAATCACAACCAGGTCTAGCAAATCAAAACAAAACTGAAGTAACACTTGTAGTGAAGTTATTGAAAACTTCAAAAGACCAGAAATGCTAGAGTAGCATTTTATGTAGCATCATTTTCAAAAGCATGTAAAAACTGTCAAAACTAGAGAACTGAACTTGGAGGGCTCATAGCACACTCTTCAAAGCAAAAGAAAGGGGGCTTTCTGAGGCAAAAGAAAGCTGGTATACCACAGTAGATCCTCTGGAAGAAGAGGCAAAAAAATGCGTCAGGTCGCCTTCACCTCTTTGAACAAAGTCGACTGGTTTTTCTCTATTTTCTCCTTCAATATGCAGTCATTGCTACTCAGATTTCAACACAAGGTAGCTCTAGGTATGGAGAAGCTTGCCCTGGAAGGAATTAGGAAAAGACAGAGCAGGCACAGAGAACTTGCAGTAGAGAATTTCGACGATGTTTCTACAATGGCGACGAGCAGCGCGCGTATTTCGTCAATTCCTTCCAGCCCGAAGTTTGCCCAATCAAGAGGGATCTCCAGCAGAAAGGGCGTGGGAAATGGTTGAGGATTGAAGGAGAACAAGCTCAAGCAAATTTTTGGAAGAAGAGGGAGAGATGGGGAAGGAGAAGAAGAAGAAGATGATGATGATGTGGCAAAAATGGGTTCAAGGAGGATCAAAGGGCTCTGATACCATGTTGGAATACTGAAAGGAAAGAGTAGAGTTGACACAAAATCATAATACTTGCTTATAGAATGAAGAAGAAAGAGGTCCTTAAGTAGGCACCTCATACAAGGTCACTGACATCACTGATGACCTCAAAGCTCCACAATCATCTCCTCAATCTGCTCCTAGATTCACTCAATCATCCTATGTGGCTTTTCCACCACCTAACTGTGCTTGTGGGCACCTAACTGTGCCTCTAGCACTCACACATAGAAACATAAGGTGTGCCTGAGGCATACACCTTGAGATATCCCAACAGATTGGAATGAGTTGGATGCATTAGCAAAGTCTAGATACTATTAGACTTCATCTTGCAGAGTTAGTTTATTTCACAGTAGTAACTGAGTAGACTACGAAAGATTTGTGGAAGAAATTGTGTGCCACTTATAAGAAGGAAACTACCTCTAATAAAGTTTACCTCATGAAAAGGTGGTTTGAGCTGCAGATGAAGGAAGGGTCCTCCATTTCTTCTCACTTGAATGAATTCAATATTATTTTCAGCTAGCTTCAGGTCAGAAGATGAATTTTGATACAGAGACTAAGGCAATATTTCTCTTATGTTCATTGCCATCCTCATGGGATACCTTCCGTACAGCTGTCAATAACTCTGCACCTAGTGGAATACTGAAGTTTGATGATGTCGTGGGTAGCTTGTTGACCAAGGAGATTAGACGGAAGTCTATGGATGGAAACAAGCAGGATGTAGCCTTAAATGTGCAAAGGGTCAAATCACAATTCAGGGGGAAGTCCCAAGAAAGAGGAAAGTCTCATAGCAAATCCAGGGCACGAAACATTGAGTGTTACCAATGTGGCAAGCAGGGCCATATGAAAAAGGATTGCTACAAACCAAAAAGAGAGCAAAAGGATAAGAAAAAGAATGCAAATTGGGGTGCAAATAAGAAGGAAGAGAGTCCAAGGAAGGACAAAGGAAAAATGAAGATCGAGGAGATTAATGCAATCATTGATGATAGTGACAATGACATTCTCTTCATGTCTAGTCTACCTACAGACTTGCTCTCACCACTTCAGATGATGCATATTCCCAGGATTGGATTTTGGATTCTAGTGCTTCATTCCATGTTACTCCCCATAGGAAATGGTTCTCCACTTATGATAATGGAAAGACAAGTTGTGTGCATCTTGGAAATAACTATGCATGTGGCATAGTGGGAGTAGGTGACATAAAGTTTTCTTTTGCAAATGGGTCTGAATTTGTTTTGAATAATGTGAGACATGTGCCTAAGTTAACTGAGAGTCTTATTTTAGCAAGTCAGCTAGATGATGCTGGTTTTCAGACCACTTTTGGGTTTTAGAGTTGGAAAATTCAGAAGGGCTCTATGGTTTTGGCCAAGGGTACAGGGGTACCAAATGTGGGACTTTGTATCCCTTACATGTATCAGGGGTATTTGATCATGTTGTTGCAATAACCGAGCAGCCAAGTACACATGAGCTAGAATGGAATGAAACTCTTATGCCATTTGGGTTATGTACCGCATTTGAGTTTTTCTGATTTTGAATTTTGTGAGCATTGTCTGTTGAGATATTGAGCTCCACTCGTGATTTGCCAGGGTGACCATTGTGCATTTATGTCACCCACTTGTTAGCTGCAAATGTGGTTGTTACACCACCCATGAATAATAGCTGGATGATAGCTATCTTTATGTACTCTAGTTAGTGGCTCAGTTAGTATGCCACCTTAGTTAGCTGAGTTTGGTTTGAGACCCACATATAGGGTTCACCTATTCCTTTTGTACTTAGAGAGAGTTCTTTTGGCTTTCGCAACTAAGAAGAGGAAAACTATTTTCAGCATCCACTTTTGTGTATATTCCCCCATTGTGTATGTGAGAATTGTGGGAGAGGAGAGCACACACAGAGGGATAGGGAGACACCAAAAGTGGTGGAGCAAAAGCTACTCTAGCTTATTCCTCTCTCGGGGGGGTCACTCGTCATATGTAACCCTATCACGTGAGTTCAATAGATGGGTTTTTATTAATTCAATTACTTACAGATTTATATATACATAAGGAAGTAATTTAATACCCAAAGGTTAATATACAGAAGGGCGTTTTATATTAAAAATTGTCTAGAAGCTTGCATCATGTGACATGGATATTTGCGTAGAGTGGCTTATGTCATGGGACATTTTGAAATGCTATTACTGGCATTGTCCTTTTGAAATGAGTAAGCACTCCTCTTGCATTTTCTTGAATTCTAGAGAATTCTAAAAACCTTTTCTCTCTTTATTGCTCTTTTTGTCCTTTGCATTAGGATGAGATTAGGATACCATGCTTTCTTGAATTCTAGAGAATTCTAAAAACCTTTTCTCTCTTTATTGCTCTTTTTGGTCTTTGCATTAGGATGAGATTATGATGCTATGATTTTCTCTCTTTATTGCTCTTTTTCGGCCTTTTCATTAGGATGAGATTAGGATGCTATGCTTTCTTGCATACATTGATCTCTAATCTTGATGAACACCATTAATTTTGAATTTATTTTTTGAAGTTTTTTAATCTCGTTACTCTCTTTTTTTTTCTTTCTATCCACAGAGGGATTGCATTGAATCAATGGTGGAGGAGTATTTTTGAAGTTGATGCCTCTTATACTTGATTTTCTTTAGTTCTACTCAGTCTATTTAGCACTGCCTTTGTAAAGATCCTTCAGGCTCTCAAACAATTGATCTATTATTTAAAAAAGGATAGATAGTGGAGAGCCACTTCTATAATTAAATCCAACACAATGTTCCGACATAAGATATTCCGATTAACACAATGTACAGTAATAATGAAACTAGCATAATTTAACAAGTAGCTAACCTAATGTACACAGGGTCGAGGGGCACAAGGAAACTTTTTTGAGCCACCTCCCTTTCACCATAGCTAGGAATCTTGGTGGATAGCAGGGCAACCACATGGCTAGGCAAGTTGAAGCAATGGATGAGGAGAGGTCGGTGTAGGGCAAAGAGCAAATGCTCGCCAGGAGGGCTACTATTTCCACGAGGCAAGGGGAGGCACAAGGCGTTGCTAGGAGGACTCGGAGAGAGTGGGGCAAAGGAGGCCAAGGGGCATCCACCATGGTTATATGCCTATGAAAGGGAAAAATAATTTTCACAAATATTTGGTGTGCGTGGAAACTATGGAAAATATGCATTGGTCCACTATACTTTTGGCCATCAATCTGCTATTGCCTTGTCAAGATTTTTAATTCTTGACGTTGATTCCACCCATTACAAGCTATGGATCTTATGGGGTGGAATCTACATTTGCTAAATGCCTACATCTCCATCCTCTTCCCTCTATTGCCTCTACACCAATGACAATGCGACTCTTGTGTTCAGAATCTATCTGCCATCATTGGTCACGAAGTTTCATTTCTTTGGCTAGTCCCTAGCACCCATTGCTCTACAAGAGACCTTTGTCTCACCCTGTCCTACTCCCTGTCGTAGAGCAATGAGAGGGAGCTTGATCTGCTCTTGGCTAGAGAGGTAGCCACTGTTGCAAGGCTCAATGTTGCCTCATTTGGAGCCTTGATGCTTCCCTGATGGGCATCACAGCAATATCTACTAACTCAAATCATTAGTCATGCCTTCTAATAGGACACCATTGTAACACATAAAATTAAGCATACTAACCAAAACATCCTAGATGACATGCCAAAATCCCTTATAAAATTCAACAATGACGCCATCTTGTTTTAGAACATTCTCACAAGTCCTCTCCCATTCACTATCAACCATAGGGGAAGAATTGTCAAGGATGCAATCTCAAAATCAATCCAACCATGATGTTTAGGTTGTGCAAGATCTCTATAGGTTGTGAAGGTGATAGCTCATGCAATCTTATCTTAATCTTGCTAAATCTTAGGAAGATGGAAGAGGATTAGGAGGGGATCTCAAAAGTGGCAGCCCATTAAAGGCGCCAGCTCCTTCTCCCCCATCCTCCACGATCCCCTCTTGCTAAATCAACACCCTCTCAGTTCTTCATCTTCCTCGCCATCTCCTTCCCCTCTTGTAGCCCCCATCGGCAGCCCAGAAGTGGAAGAACTTCAAGATTGGCATGGCAGTCGGGAGCAGAAAACCAGGTCTGTAAATTCTGGCAAAAAGTTTTGACGGTTCGCTCACCGAGTTATTTGTCCACCTGGTAAATCACGAACGGTATTCACTTCGCCTTAATCTTGCACTTAGGTATTAAAATAACATGCGGTCTTACTTTCTTTCTCATCCGTTTGAAGGACCTGTGTAGATTATTTGACTACGTGATTGACATGCTCGGAAGCGGCGTGCAATGGTCACGGTATACAGCACAATTTGCCAGAAAACATAGTAGGCTTGTTTGATGCAGATTTCTATTTTCACTGGTTCGAATGGTGCGCTCAAAGGCCACCTCATGATTTCTTCTTATCCGAATCTGCACCTGGTACGTCATTGTCCTTTACAGTCTTTTACGCCCAGCGTCCCCATTTTTCTTCAAAATGAGGCTAGCTGCTACCTCCCAGTTGCTGTTCCAGTTTTCTGTACATTGCTTCATTTTCCAAACTTCAGACCGCCGGGCTCTCTCTGGAGCTAGCTGGCGGCTCCTTAAGCCGTTTGACGCAATCTGGGTCTGTTGATTATGGAAGAACTGTTGGTCGGCGAGATTTTGATGCATTGGTAAAAGGGAAGATATTCTTTGCTGGAATTCATCAGTTCGATCAGAAGATTTCCCAACACGTTCAGGCAGCAGCTCAGACAAGGCCATGTCTGTCGTCTGCTCGAATCGTGGGCCGAGGTGCAGCGGATAGAAGTGCCCAGATAATGGATCGACGGAATACGGAGGCAGTACCAAGAAGGCCTCCCAATGTGGAAGGGACCAGGCGTCTCAGCGCATACAGAAGGGATAACAGCATGCAAAGGCGCGCTGAAGTAGAAGAAGAGGCAGCTAACATTGATCTCGACCCCGTGAAGATGCTTGAGAAGGGTTCGCCAGGGACTTTCCAAGCTATTATCAAGGACGTAATTCCTGTGGGTTATTTTCTAACTATGCCTAATGGCAGAGAAGCTTACCTTCCAGCTACAGACTTAGGTTTTACGGGTGGTGAGGTCATTCTAGAGAGGTTGTACAAGGTAGGGCAGGAACTCTAACTGTTCGCTCTTCTGCTTTGTTTCGTTGTAGATTCACCCTTTGGAGCCGCTTTGAGGGGTTAGCTCTCCTTCACCTTCATCCTGAGACTTATTCTTTTCTTTCCCTGTTTTCAGCAAGCCTTAGTAGGGAGTGGTTAGCAGGTGAGGTTTGACTGGTCGGTCTTCATGCCCGATTAGTTTGTTTTCTTAGTGCAACCTAACTAGGAATGGCAAAATTGCATGATCTGTCTTTGAAACTCTACAATTAGAAAGCCCCAAAGTCTTAACTGCTCGTGTTGAATCCTATTGTGAGCAAGACTAAAACTAAAAGGACACAAGAGGCGCAGCCGTGCTTAAGATGTCTCCCATCTCAGGTTTTCGAAAGAGAGAGATTAAATGTTCATTACGGTGTCGCATCCTTCGTTGTGGCGAACGCTATTTCATCTAGTCCTTACTTACTGCTGGTATCGATTCTTCAAGGAGCCATAGCCTACTTCTTGGTTGGTCTCCACCATGGAGTGGAACCTTTCATCTACTTTGTACTCACACTGTACGCTTGCATGCTTGTGGTGAAGAGTCTCATGATGACGGTTGCGAGTGTAGTTCCATATTTTCTCTTCGGTATAATTATAGGAGCCGGTATTCCCCAATCTAGAATTATAAACAGGATGTTTCCCCGGTATAATTCAGTTTACCAGGATGTTTCCCCAATCTAGAATTATAAACAAGCACCTTGTCACCTTTCTGGAAAAATTTCTTCTTTCTGTGTTTGTCTAACCATGCTGCCCTCCTGTTCTGAATTACTGTAGCCACATGAGCACTCTGTAATCTGTCCTCTTCTAACTGAATCAGATTATCAACTCTGAATGGTATAGATTTCTGCTCTGACCATTTCTCACTGATTGCAATCCTCAGAGATGGCACAATATACTCCATAGGGACCACAGCTTCAAGTCCATAGGTTAATCTGAATGGTGTCATACCTGTGCTGACTTTATAAGCTGTTCTGAATGCCCACAATGCAGAATTGAGCTTTCTGTCCCAATCCTTCTTATTCTCTGCCACTGTTCTCCTTAAAATTTTAATCAGAATCTTATTACTGCTTTCTGCCTGACCATTAGCTTGAGGATAATAGACAGAGGACTTCTTATGATTGATCATATGTTGACTTGTCAATAATTTAATAACCTTGTTGATGAAATGCACACCCTGATCTGACACAATTTCAATTGGACATCCAAATCTGCACATTATTGTGTCATACAGAAATTTGGCCACACTGGCTGCTTTATTATCTCTGACTGCCATTACTTTCACCCATTTAGTGCAATAGTCTGTTGCTACTAAGATGTACCTGTTTCCTGACACTTTGGCTGCTGGTTTGATAGGTCCCATAAAGTCAAGACCCCATTTCTGAAATGGTTCTAGTGGCAATACTGGATTATGACTCATTCTGTCTGAAGCCTTTGGATAATCATCCTTCTGACATTGCTCACAGCTTTGCACAAACCTAAATGAGTCCTTTATAATTGATGGCCACCACAATCCTGACTGAAAAATATTTCTACTAGTAATGTGACCAGAAAAGTGTCCTCCTGAAACCCCTTTGTGTGCTTCTTCCAACACTGCATATTGCTCTGACTCTGGAACACATCTCCTCAAAATTTGATCCACTCCTTTCCTATATAAGTATCTTGCAATCAGTTGAAAGTATCTACTTTGTAATGCCAATCTCCTCTTATAGTCTTTAGACATGCCCATAGGAAACACACCTTCACTAAGGTAAATCTTCATATTCTCTAACCATTCAGATCTGTTTTCTGCACTAGTCTGAAACAGATTTGAATCTGGAAGTTCATCCTGTATTCCTGTTGGTGCTTCCCCTGTTTCCAATCTACTGAGATAATCTGCTATTGCATGCTGTCTTCCAGGTCTATGTACCACTGAGTAATCAAACTCCTGCAAAAGTAAGACCCATCTTGCCAGTCTGCCAACTGGCTCTGATTTATTGACCAAATAAATTAATGCTTGATGGTCTGCATGGATAATGACCACATTACCCAGCAAGTAATGTATGAACTTCTTCAAAGCAAAAATCATACTCAGACACTCCTTTTCTATTACTGAGTAATTTCTTTCTGCTGCTGACATGAGTTTGCTTGCATAATATACTGGTCTGTACCATCCTGTATTCTTTTCTTGCATCAATGCTGCTCCTACTGAAATATCAGAAGCATCCACAAACACATGAAATGACAGAGTCCAATCTGGTGGTTGTACTATTGGTGAAATCTGCAACATTTTTTTCAGAATTCTGAATGCCTTTTCATGCTCTTCTGACCATTTAAACTTGACCTCTTTCTTTGTCAGTTTGCTTAAAGGTGCACAAACATGAGACAAGTATGGTAAATATCGGTTGTGCCATTTTATTTGTCCCACAAATCTCATTACTTCTTTCACATTTGTTGGAGCTTTTGCTTTCTGAATCGCTTCCACCTTTTGAGGATCTACTTGCATGCCTTCCTCTAAAATGACATGCCCTAATAGAATGCCTCTTTTGACTGCAAATGCACACTTTGCAGGATTCAAACTGAGCCTAGTCATTCTGCACCTTTCAAAACATAATTTTAGATGATCAATGTGTTCACATTTTCTGCCAAAAACACTAAAGTCATCGAGGAATACTCTCATAAATGATGTCAGAAATGGGGCAAAAGCCCTTTGAATGTATTTCTGAAAGGTTGGGGGTGCATTCTTCAGACCAAATGTCATGACCTTGCTGGCATACACTCCCCATTCTGTTATAAAAGCTATTTTATCCATGTCCTCTGGAGCCATGAGGATCTGATTGTATCCACTGAATCCATCAAGGAAACTATACATTTGATGACCAGCAACTGCATCCAACAATGTGTCCTAAAAAGGCAATGGAAAAGGATCTGTTTGTGTTGCTGCATTCAATTTTCTGCAATCCACACAGATTCTCAACTTGCCATTTTTCTTAGGAACTATGACTATAGGAGATAGCCATGTCACTGCTTCCAAGGGATAAATAAATCCAATTCTGAGCAGCTTATCAAGCTCCTCCTTGACCTGTTTTGCATAATTTGGATTCATCCTGTATCTCTGAGATACTACCGGAACTGCATCTTTCTTCAGATTTATTCTATGCATACAGAATTGTGGATCTACCCCCTTCATGTCTGTGTACTTCCATGCAAATATATCTTTGAATTCCTTGAGAAGTTCAGTTAGTTGTTCTCTGAACTGACCCTCCACATGGACACTGATTTTGACCATTCTAGGCTCTTCCTCTGAACCCAAGTTCAAATCCTGCAATTCATCTTGCCTGACCCTTGCTGTTTTGGACATTTGCTCCTCAAACACTTTCTCTGCTTGTATAATTTGTTGCACATGCATTTTTTGCATCTGTTCTGAACTCAGAGTATCTGTATCTGATTGGTCATGGATGCATGAAGTACTATGGCTGCCATATCAACCATAACTTACTGCTCAACTGATCTATGATCGTCAAACCTGTTGTGTTTCAAGTATGGAGCCAATACAAGCAATGGAGTACTCAATAACTTCCCCCTCTCCATACTGAAACAACCAAGTATCTGACAAACATCATCAAGACCATGCAGCTCCCACTGCAAAGCATCCCTGTCCATAAGGAACCATATGGCAAGTAACCTCAGAAGGATAGCAACCTCCTGAATACTGAGACCATAACCTGTCTCACTGCGCATCACATCCTGAGCTCTCATAATGGTATCAAACCTATGAAGCCAAGCTCGAGGGGATTGCTTCTAGCCATGGAGGCACTTACGAAGTAAACATATCAATGATTCCTGCCCATGCGCAATATGACTCGATTCAATAACTGCAGAAACCACATCTGTCCTGGCATAACCAGCCAATGGATCATACCGGGCATCATTAGCCAAGGTATCCTCCTCACCATGCATAGCCTCATCCTCATCTGCAAGAGGCACTCCGCATCCTGGGAGTAAACTGTAACTGTCCATAGAAGATGCATCAACAATCTCCATAGGAGTATAAACCTGTGGAATACTTGAGACATCTGACCGTCTCTGACCAAAATTAGGAAGTAATCGTGGCTGTCCCAACTTTATAACCTGCTCACCGTGGGAAAAACCTCCCACTCCAAGGGATATGGGCTGCCCCTGCAAAGAATTCGGAGGTATCAGTGCACTTACACCCTCCTGGAACACCACTCTCCTGCTATCCACAGTCCTGGGCTGTCTAAACATAGCATCCTCTCTGAAATAGACATTATGGCTGCGTATCAAGTCTCTAGTTGAAGAATCCCATAACCTATAGTCCTCACTGGACTCACTGTATCCAAGGAAGATACATCTCCTCGATCAGGAACCATGAGCATAAGCCTTGCAGCCAAACACACGTAAATGCTCATAACATGGTGCCCTGCCTGTCAAGAAGTCAAATGGCACTCTACCATTCAGAGATCTCCTGGGTGACCTATTAAGCAAGTATGCAGCTGTCTTACATGCCTCAGCCCAATAGCATTCGGTAAGACCTGCATATCGTAGCATGCTACCAATCCTGTCCAATAGAATCCGATTTATGCCTTCTGCTAAGGCATCGTGAGTAGAAAGATGAGTGGTCAACACCCTCCTGATACCAAGTGTATCACATAGATGCTGAAATCTAGAAGAGGTAAACTCTGCATCACCATCAGTCATCAAACTCAATAGCTTCTTTCCTGACTGATTTTCAGCATTACCCAAGAAGCGCTGAAATGTATCATATACATCATGCTTCTGCCGAATCGGATAGACCCATATGTACTTTATAGCAGCATCAATAAATGTCACAAAGTAAGAGGCACCACCTAGTGAAACGGTAGGCATAGGCCCACAAACTGCACTATGAACCAACTGCAATGGCTCAAGATACCTCTCACTGACTTTCTTTCTCACAAAGGAGGATCCTGACTGCTGACCATCATCACAATCATGACATAAAATTTGAGAGACATCCATAACAGGAATGTATCTCAATGTTGTAAGGGCTTCCATACCTGCAGTAGACATATGTCCAAGTCTGGCATACCATAAACTAGCTGATGGCTGCTTACTAATCATAAGCATCTTATCTTGGACACCTGATACATGCAATGCATAAGAGAATCCAACCCGTGATCCCCTAGCCATAACCAGATTGCCTCTAGCAATCTTCTAGGCATGATCACCCAAAGAGACATGATAACCTGCCTCAACCAACTGTCCAGTACTGATCTTGCTCGTAGCAAGTCCTGGTATATGTCTAACCCTCTGTAGAACAAGAATAGAGCGACTAGGCATAACAAGGTGGATATCCCCATAACCATAGACATCCATAGAATGATCAATGCCCATCAAACCACTCTCCACAATGCATTCCTGATATGCACTGAACCATGACCTATGAGGGGTCATATGACATAAAGCACATGGATCTAACATCCAATCACCAAGAATGGGTACATCAGTGGCCAAGAAGGAGGTGTCAGACATAGACAAAAGAATGCCTTCATCACTGCTACTGTCATTGGAAACCCTGGCATCCATGCCTTGAAGCTCAACATGCTTCTTCTCCTTCTTCCTGTCATTCTTAACCTTGCTCTTCTTCTTGTATTTTCTCAGCCATTTCCAGCAATACTTTTTCATGTGGCCATACTTTCCACAATAGAAACATCTAACACAAGTCCGAGAGCTAGACTTGCTCCTGGAATTCCCCCTTGAACATGACCTGTTTCTACCAATTGATCGACCTTTGGAGTGCATATCAAGGCTGTATTTCAGCCCATCAGGATATTTCAGCCCATCATGCTGTAACATAACACTATCATGGTCATACATCCGGCATATACGAGTATAAAACTCATATGCATGGTAGTCTACACCCTGTACACCATCTTGTACCTGCAAGTAGACTGACTTCGAGAGTGATGACTGAATGATAGAGCATGCTTGCTCATCCATGTCATCCCAATCACTCTATTTAATGCTATTAGGCTTGACACCTTTGCATTGAATGGGCTTATGCTGCCTCTTCTCTGCACTAACACATCATAAATCTACTCTTTCCAATACTGAAAGTTTGATCCATCCAACCTCTCAATATCAAAGAGGGCACTACCAGCTGAAGATGCCATATCTGTGGCACAATAGGTCACAACCAAAGAGCAGTATAGTGCAATAGGCAACCCAAATGACCAAAAAATATAGTGTTGTCCAGACCAATCAGGTCTCCAAATAAATTGGCTGATCCAATGCTCAAAAGCACTCAGCCATAAAGAGGCATAAACAAGAATATATGCAGCTCAGTAACCTGCCAATGCTTGGCAATCCAAGTAAGAAATGCACTAAACCAAATGAGCAATATCTGCTCAACCAATGGCAATAGGAGCCCAGCTCAACTATCCATAAACATCAGTGCGGCATCCACCAATGCAAATCCATAATGCATCGAAATGGCATTTACTGCATCACCAATGCATCACCTCAAGTGTGCAATCCTTTGGCAACAAAATCAAGCATTCACCACTTGCCAAATGTGCCAAAGTGACTTGTCAAAATGCCAATAATGCCCTTGGACTGAAGTGAGATCTCAATCACTTTCTGTAATTTACTGTGAGTTCCCAATTCACTGTTGTGCAAGAGAAATTCCTACAATAATACCTCACAGCCACTTTGGGCAAAATAACACGCTGTCCCTGTTTTTGAACAGCGATATCTTTTCACTGAAAGACCGGATGCCAAAGCTGTAAACAGCAAAGTTGTAGCTGGTAGAAAGATCTACAACTTGTCAGTTGATCTCAAGAGCAAAATCCTTGTGGATTCTCAGATATTCTCACTTGAAAAACAGCTTCCTGCACATTGGTCACAGATAGACAGTAGACTGCAACTTTTTGTGGTCTTGCAGAGGCTGTAACTCCTGCAGCTTATACCGGATCAACTTGCTTCCAGAAGCAAAGTTGTAGTGTGTTCTATAAACTACAACTTTCCAGTTCGGCACAAAGTGCAATTCCGCACCAGGAAAGAGATATTCAGTCCTGAAAATGACTGTTTTGTCATAAAAACAGTAACAGCAGCTTCCTTGTATGTTTGCTGCCCTTTACAGCACTCATCTGCTCCAGCAAAAAACAGCCCCAAAAATTGGTCAAAATACATCCAGCAGATCACCCCGTATGTCAATTGCAACACCAGCAAAATGGCAAGTACAATGCCCAACCAAATCAGTGCAAAGTGACTATCAATGTCACTGAACTCAGCATCAAGACACCTCACAAATGTTACCAAGGCTGTATTTTCTGCTCAACCTTGAGACCTCTCACAACATGTGAGGAATGATGCATCCAAAATGTGTCAATTGACAACCAAAATGGCATCCAAATGGCATGTACCACTCTATCATTTGTGCATCCAAGTAAGCGACAATATCATGCATCCGTTGTACCCTTGTGACATCTGCAAAAAGAAAAATGGCATTGTACTTGTGCTGCTTAGGGGGGTCACTATGTATAAAACCTCTATATCACATGCGTTCAAGGCCTATATTTAAAATCCCTTATCTGTAAATTTTTTCATTAATAAAATGTACCCCTTTTCTATACAAATCTGTAAATTTTTTCCAAAACTATTTTAAATAGTCCCTTATGTATATTTATTTTTGTAAATTTTAGAAATAAAAAATATCCTTCTGTTGAACTCACATGATAGGGTTACATATGATGAGTGACCCCCTCGAGTTGTGCTATCACTGTCTTTAAACAGCAATATCTTTTGATCCGAAAATTGGATCAACTTGCGTCCAACAGCAAAGTTGTGTTTTAAAGGATCTACAACTCTCTAGTTGAACGCAGCGGCAGATTCTGCACAGGTGAAAAGATATACAGCCTGCAAAATGGCTGTCTGCACACTGATCACGAACTGTCCCTATTTTGGACAGTAAATAACTCTGTACTGTAAACTCGGATGACCGAGTTGTCAACAGAGAAAACGTAGCCCTTCCAAAGTTCTCCGACTCTTCTGTTGGGCACCGAGCCTAAATCCTTATGGATTTACAAATACTTGCTGTCAAAAATGGCATTCTGCTCACTTTTACTGTCTGAAATACTGTCAGATTTCCAGACTAAAAACAAAGAACTCTCTTTTTCTCCAAAGTGGATGTTGTTGCTATCACTGGGCTGCTCTTCCTTTGCTCACGGGAAGGAGAAGGGTATGGAGAGAAAGAGACTCCTATCTAGTCCATCTAAGAGCTCGCAGTGGCTCACGAGCCATCTGTAGCAGCTGCAACTACAAAGAGCTTCCCTATAGCCCTCTCCAAACAACGCTCTCCAATGAAGGCTCAACCTCAACTCCAGCCTGCAGCACACCCCAACGTAGAAACCTCTGCATTGAGCAACTCCTACAATGCCAGTCGCGCGGCATCACACCTCTCCAGTCAACGTCCTAACAATGGCTGCCCCGTCTTCTCCACGAGAGACATCGATCCAAAGCTCCTTCAATGCTCGATTCGCACACACCACAAGCCCTCGCGAAGATCCCCGCAGATCGAACACCACGACCTGCTCTGATACCAGTTGTGGGAGAGGAAAGCACACACAAAGGGATAGGGAGACACCAAAAGTGGTGGAGCAAAAGCTACTCCAGCTTATTCCTCTATCATATATATGAGTATACATGGGTACTGTACAAGTGGGTGGGCACACTGCCCTTTACCCCAACAAGAAAGCTACAAGTGAGACTCCTTACTTCTCTCCCACTCTCTTCACATGGTATCAGAGCTCAATTCATGGAAAGGAGCTCAAGAAAGCAAACCAAGTTCGCGGTGTCTTGCAAGAGTGCACTGTCTCAGATTGGGACGCCCTTCGCGGTGCGGTGAGAGGGCAGTATATGTTGCGAGACCACGCAAAGCCCTTGGTGACATTATTTTTTTGATTTGAGGCGATTTTGAGGCCCATTTTGGTGGCGGAAGTTTTCCGCATGCACTCAGAAAAGCGCCTTGTTTTTGCTGTGCGACCACTGTTCTGCAGGTTGGTAAAAAGTTGCTGCAAAAATTGCATCGTATGCCTGTGCGCAAAGATATTGGGAGTGACAAAATCATTCTTATTGCCTGTTGATGCAAAATCATCACTAGGAAGTGACTATGTTGTCAAATACCACTTTCATCAGTTTTGCAGATTTGCCCTTGTGAGGCAGAAGTTGTGTTTTTTGCAATGACAGAATATTTTTGCAATGTTCTGTAATGGCGTCTGATGCTCTTTCACAGATAGTCACTGAAAAGCTTGACAAGAACATCTTCCAAGCATGGAAGTTTAGAATGACAAATTTCCTTAAGGGAAAAGGCTATTGGGAGTTCATTACTGGAGCTAAACAAGAACCAGTTATTCCTAATGTTCCCAATCAACAGGAGTTGTAGGCATTTAAAGGCTGGCATGAGAGAGCCAAAAAAGTTATGTACTGGCTGTCTATCAGTATTTCAAATAGATAGCAAAGCTGTCCATGCACTGAATGTGCAGGAAATGGTGCCACCAAGTACTCCCACAGGCACACAATCAAGGGCAGATGATGGATCATCTATTGGTAGAAATGATGAGCCAAATGTAGATGATATGCATCTGGGACAACAAGTTGAAATGCCCTTGAGAAGAATATCTAGAGTGTCTAGACCGCCTGAGAGATTTGTTCCAGGGGTAGACTATGTGATGCTTACTGATTGTAGGGAGCCTTCTTGCTACAGAGATGCTATGATGCACGAGGATCAGTGCAAGTGGGAGTATGCTATGCAATCAGAGATGAGTTCACTCATAAAGAATAAGACTTGGGATTTGGTTTCTTTGCCACATGGAAAGAAAGCATTGCCATGTAAATGGGTCACATTAGGAAAAAAGGGAGCTCATTTTGGGGCCTTTTACGGTTTGGAAAAATAAGCTCTCAACCAATCAATAGAGGGCCAACGTAACGTTGAAAATTCATGAAAATAAGAGAAAATAGAAAAAAGAAACAATACTTTATGTAGGTACAAGCGTGCTACATTAATGTGGAGATTGGTTTTTTATTCTCACAAGATCTTTGGACAAGAAGATAGAATCTAAACTGACATTTTATCTGACAAGGGCCTTCCCGCTTCCACCTTCCTTTGAACTTTGAAATGTTGTGCCACCTTTCCTTCGAAAGGTCTACCATTCTACACCATTGCCTCATTGTGCAGCAGCCTTTCTTTTCCAAAACTGCTCCCTTGATCCTGTTTGGCATAGAGTAAGATGTTTCTTGTCAACTGTCTGTCTGCCCACTTTCTCTTTCTTAAAACTTCAAATTGTTATCTTAGTTACATTACTTTGCTATTGTTACAGATTCAGAAAATCTCCATGGTGAATAAAAACCACGGCCGTTCTTGTGGAAGACGCTCTGTGGATGATAATGCTATGAAGGCAGAATTATACCACACATCCTTACCCCGTCGACCTGCTTCTTCTATTTTGTTGGTAGAGAATTCAAGTACAGTCAAAACGGAAGGAACTTGGGAAAGGTTTAGTGGTTCGAAAGGAGCATGGGTGCTCATGCAACCTAGCAAAAGAAAAAGACCCCAGACAAAAAACATTTTCTTGGCGTCATGGAAGGGAAGAGTACGAGATTTTAAAATCACCAGAGGGAAGATATCTGTGAAAGAAGTTTTGATTCAGCATGTGTACATGCATAAAGAACTTGTCTTGCGAGACTATCCAAAAGATCTTCCGCAACACAGGCCTAATTGTATATTTTTCTATTGTGGTTTTTTTCTTTACGAGGTGTATGGATTTTTAAGATGAAGCTTTCTCTCTTAGCTTATCGACATTCTTGTGTTGTTTTATTTCAGATTTATATCCTTCATCGTATGAGACATGGCAAAACATTGATTGTATTCTGGGATTTATAGATGTTCTGCCTGGATCGATAGGAGAACAACAATACCAAGGTCGATGTGCAACAGAGCTAGCTCAATCGGGTATATTTATTACTGATCATTTTTATCAGTTGCTGGACAATGCTAACACACATGGTGTGTTAATAAAACAAGACCTTCCGGCATGGAATTCAGTGGATTGGCCTCACCCACATTCTAGTGTTACAGAGGCATATAGGGCGAAGCTTTTCACAGAAGTACAGAAAGCTCTGAGGCCCAACATTGCCACAAGGACAGTAAAAATTTCTTTATGCATGCCTCTCATAGTTTTTGTGGACTTGTTTAATGCCTTTCCAGTGAAGGTTTCAAAAACAATGTTCATAGTTAAAGCAACAAGTTCGGCATGCATGCCACAATTTTTGAATAAAGGTTGGGATAAGAAGACATGTAGTTCAGTGTTTTGTGAGGTTGTCCAACCTTCTATGCAACTGAAGTACATGGTTGCATCACAAAATTTTATTTTCTCTTTTTATTACAAGCGCAGTCGAATGCTAGGCACAAAACTAGTCCCAATGGATCAAGATGAAGATTCTTTTGGTGCTGAAAATAAACTTCTTGATATTGATGTTGTTGAGAATGGTGATGTGCTAGTCAATATCTCATTAAGAGAATGTTGCTCCCTAGCTCAATTGCGCAGTGACATTCTGTTTGAGACAGAAGGTTCTATTTCAAACGACTTTTTATTTATCTACAGCAACAAAAAGGTACACCATCTGATTTATCCTAGTCTCATTATGCATTGCTATTAGTTTACTTTACCGCTCTAATTCATATTGCTTTTTTGCAGTTGCTCAAAAGAAGAGAGAGCTCAATAAAATGCAAAGACATTGAAAATTTGAAAATTGAGATAACACAGACTCCATAAACAAAGGTTTTGTATTCAATCAAGTAAGATTTTGTACAAAACTGTTTAGTTAAACATGTAGAACATATTTCTGACATCCATTTTCTATTTATGTACAGCTTGATCCAGAGGCTGCTTTACATTTTTTGGAGAATCTTTTTTCTGCTGCTCCATCCTGTCCCATCCTGTCCTATACAGTATGTTGGTGTTGCTCCATTGTCTCCTCCACTGCCCCAGGAGCATCTGTTTGCTGCTGCTCCATCTTCTCCTCAACAACATCAGCAGCAGGTCCTTGCTCCTGTGGCTTCTCCTCCTCAGCACTAGGTGATTGCTCATGTGGCTTCTCCTCCTCAGCATTAGGTGCTTCATCTGTGGCATCAAGGTGTATGACACCTTCTTGTACTTTAGAGCTCTCACCCAACTCCACAGTAGCTGGTACAATAAGTTTGGGGGAGGCATAGCTCAAAAACCTCCAAATTGTATGAGCTCTAAAATTATATACATAGTTTGAGCTGAAGCTATCTTCTTTCATCTGCAATGGCAGACAATAATTTAGAACACTTTGTATCATTATGAATTATCTTCAAGCTAAATGAAAATTATTTTTTCTTACAAGGTCTGGCTGTTCTTTCTCCAAATAGCTTGAAAGTAGATATTTTGCACTGATCAGCACTCTCCATCCGCAGCTACTTGAATCATCTTGTTGTGGTGTTTGTACAGTTGGAAAGATATGTTAGAAACTGTTAGCATCTGCACAAAACAAAATTATTCAATAAGTTCAAAGACATAGCATGAAATAGACATCAGTAGAGGGAACGACTTTTTACCTCTAGACTTATTGGCTCTATTGAATCCAAAAGAGAGGCATTGGGAGGACAGTGATCCAATGCATCTAAAAGCCTTCTAATACAACTGCAATATGTATAATTTAGTTAGTATGATATCAAAATAATGAAGTTTTAAGCTCAAAAAGCACATACAAAACTTACAATTTCAGCTCTCTGTGTGTGTTTTTAAGAGAGTTGAATAGAAAGCATTGCTTCTGCTGGATGTCAATAGAAACAAAATTCCAGTGGTCACTGCATAAGGAAAAAAGCATTAGGAAATCAAAGGCTACAAGAGTTCCCAATCTTAAAGAAGAATCTTAAAAGAAGTGGTCACCCACATACCTGTTATGGTATGGAAGTAGCAAAACATCAATTACTTCAAAATTGCAGTGTCTGAACTAGCTGGAAATACTAATGGGAGTTTCCTTTGCATCTCTTAATTTAGAAGAAATGGTAGGATCAATAATATGGATTGTATGCTGTACAGAGGGGTGAAGCCAGCTTCTCATCATGCTGCATAGGACCAAAAAATAATTAGGGTAGGGTATAAAGGAGGTACAAGGAGGATTGTTTTGCAAAAAATGTAAAATAATAGACACTTACTAGAGCATTGCAAGAATGATAGTATCTGAGCAGTACTCATTCTTATGAGCCAATGCTGCCAAGCATGGTTTTGTCAAGTCAAAATCATTCACTGAAAATTCATCGTCAATATGGACAACTATATTAGGGCCCAGCTCCTGCAACCTTCTATGTATCTGCAGCTCCCTCTTTCCAGTCTCCACATCTATAACAGATTTTGTTTCTTTTATTTGTTGCTTCAGTGACTCCTCATAAGTAGCCTTCCCTCTGGTGCTCTTTGAGTGGGTTACTTCAACAACCTTAACCTCATCTACCTTCAACTTCCTTGTAGGTGGAATTAACAATATGTCTCTCATCTTTATGTCCTGCCATTCCACAGGATGAACAAGCTTGTCATACCTCCATCTCACTCTGGACAAAGTGTTGAAGTCTTTGGCCATCAAAGTCACCCTATGAGCATGGGCTGCTACTAGCATTGCATCTTCAAAATATTTTTCCAAGTAATCCTCTGCCATTTCCTATAAGGAAAGAATGGCAGTTCTATTCCACTTGAACCCAAGGTGCCAACTATCACATATTTCTCTCACCAGTCTTTGAAAAGGTGCCTTGGGTATTGCAAAGCCTATAGCTTTCTGTTGCTTCCTGATCTCCCTTAGCACACCTGCACCATGATTCAATCTCTTGGCCTTTTGCTTGAGCAGGCTCATTGACTTACCCTTCCTGCCATGTGCAGCTCTTCCCTTTGGAGGCACACTAAATTTCTTGGTCCCTGCCCCAGCTGCTGTTGCTGCAAGCCCTGGCCCTTTGCCAACTTTCCTTGCAGTTGACTTGGTTCTTGCCATCACTTTGAAAAACTGCATACAAAGGATTGGAAAGAGATTACAAACATGGAGAACATGTTTTGACAAAAAAAAGGCAATCACAGGGGTGGATGAAGCAACATAGAAAAATTTGCAATAAAATGCGATACAAGGAGTTTGAAATTCCTAACAGGTCCAAATCGCGTTTTCCTGCAAATTCCTGAAATGACATGTTGGTGCATTCCTACAGTGATTTCTCTGTCTCTACAACTAAATACAGTATGAATGGAGTTTATGCAAGAAGAGTACAGCCATGGATAGCTATGGAAGTCACAAAACCAGACTGACAGGGGTGGATGAAGCAACATTTCAATATTTGCAACAAAACGCGATTTCACCTGTTTGAAATTCCTAAGGCCTTCTCACGTTTTCCTGCAAATTCTGCAGCATGCTGGAATATGCCTTCAGTCATTTGAAGGTGTTTGCATAACCATGCAGGATGGATTGAGTCTATGGAAGGCAAGAAGTGTGCACAGACTGAAGGAAGAACCCATAAGTACAGTTTTACCCTCACATGTAAATATCACACTTGAAGATCTGCATTCCTACAGTGATTTCTCTGTCTTGACAACTAAATAAAATATGGACTGAGTCTATGCATTTCCATGCAGGATGGATTGTCTCTATGGTAGGCAAGAAGATTGCAGAGACTAAGGGAAGAACCCATTGTTATCGACCTGAAATCTATCTGTGGATGTGCTGTGCTGCTGATGAGTACCTTGTGCTGAGGATGAACCTGTGCTGCTGGTCAGGATGCTGATGTTGCAGAGTATGGAGGTAGGGAGGCAAGAGAGCAGAGACTGGAGGGCAAGAGGTCTGAAACAGGATACCACAAATAAGTGCAAATACAAATAAGGCATCTTCTAAATCCCACACGTGTGGAATGTAGTCGTTTTTCACACGTGTGGATGGGACCCAGATCTCTTGGAGTTTAAAATTTGGCACGTGTGAAAGGTACACTTTATGCCTTAGAACTTGTGCCATTCATGATTTCATAATCAATTCCACAACCACTCTTCCCTCCCCTGCCTCCCAATCTTTCATCCCTGCCACGACCCTCGCATCTTCCATTTCCTTCTCTCTGATCCTTTCCTAACCAGCACACTCCATCCAGACTGCAACCTACCTGAAGACTACTACCACTGCCAGATCTCCAGGTTACCTAGAGTGTAGAGTTCAAGCTAGTGAAAGAGCAAGAGATTCACCAGTGCAACTCCAACAGCATGGAAAAGGAAAAAAAAGGTCAAAATTCTAGATTGTTTTCAATGTTTTTTGACATATATTTCTTCCATCCATTGGATTTTTGATGTCCAAATGTCTTCACTCAGCTCCACCCTTCTTGTTACATTTTCAATTGATACTGTTCAAGAATGTGGTAAATCACCCAGGAATTTGATTGGAGATGGATATGAATAGAACCTAGAAATTTGCAACAAAATGCGAGGAGAGTGGTTTATAAATCTCTAAATAGCCCATATCGCATTTTGCTGCAAATTCCTATTGTTGACACATTCCTCATGAAAAGCTTCACTCAGCTCTAGCATTTCTCTTGCATATGAGATCATACTGTCCAGGAATCAATGAGATGAACCTAGTGTTTGATTTGACATGCATATGAACAGAATTGGAGAATTTGCAACAAAATGCGAGGAGAGTGCTTTATATATTCCAAATGGTCCCCCATCGTGTTTTGCTGCAAATTCCTATGTCTGATTTGGTTCTCACTTCTACCTCATTGTTTTGCTATCTTTAGCCCTGTGGAATTCTTCCTTGATGATGAGAAATGTTTTTGCTTTGGAACAGTTGGCTCCCAGGCCCCACCTTTCAAGAGGAAGCTAGACTTTTCTGCTGCTATTATTAGACCACAGCAATCACCAGGCGAGTCATGAGAGCTCATGAAGGAATTATCTAGTGATATCCAATGCATTCACTGATTGCATATGTCAGCATATAGAATTCATACTATATAAGTTTTTGAACAGGCAAAAAGAAGAGACTGGAGTAGAGTGCTGATTCTTCCATCACAAAACAAAAGGAACCAGAAGAGGACAAGTCTCCAAATTTGCTCCTATTTGAGTTTCTTCACAAATGCAAGGCTCAGAGTAACTTCCATATATACCACAGTATTTTCAACATGGAGTTCACAATGAGCTCTGTACTGGAGCATCACAAAGATTTTCTTTCAGACTATTGGGATACCTTCAAAGAACTGATAGAGGCAGGAAGAATTGTGGAAGGAGAAAAGGTTTTTGTGCATATAAATCATATTGTCTCCATTGACAGGCTGAGGTACCATGTGAACAGAAGATTTGACAGCTTGCCTTATCAATATAAATTCAACTGTAACTTGCACACCAGAAAGTGCAGAGTGCTTGAGGAAACCATGGCATTCCTTATGTACATTGTCTTCAGTCAGGAGTCTTTGGATGAACAAGGGCAGGAGATTGAAGAAGAAGACACATCTGAAGCAGAGGAAAAGGAGGATGTTTCTTTGGTCACAGAAATGGCAGAGCAAGAAGAAGATATCGACCTTCAGGATGAGGGGCTGCAAGTGGCTGCTCTTGACCTTGTTCAACTGAGGACAAAAACTCTGAGGGGAGCAGAGCCAGTTGAAGATTTTGATGTTCAGAGTAGCAACTATGCAGTGCCCATGCTTCCAGGTGTCTTGATTGGTGGAAAAGATTATGTTTTCCTCCATGATATAGAGTGTATGTTCAATTTGAGGGAGGACTATGCCATTTCTCTTATTGCCCAGGCTTCAAGGCTTGACAAGGAGGTTGGCATAGAGGATGACCATTCACTACTGGCTTTGGAAACAATTTTTGATCCTGTAGAGGCCCTTACATTTTGTTTCAAAGAGGCTGAAAAGTTCCAAGAGCCAAATGAAGCTGCCTTCCAGCTCACACAAGAAGCTATGAATCTCTCAGCACTATACACAGAAAAGCCTAAAGAAGAGGCTGGACAAGAGGGGAGAGGGATAAATCTTTGGAAAGATGAACTGCTTGTTGCTGATGAAAATGAGAAGGTACTTCAAATCAAATACTTTGTCTTATGCTTAACTTTGTTTTTGTAGGTTGTGTATTGTCTCACTCCAATCTTTTGATATGTGGCAGCTACAAATTGAGGATGACACATTCCTCCAAAGATCAAGTGGAAGCAGGCCGGTTGGGTTTCGCAAAATGTCAGGCCTAGCTCATTATATTCATGATCTAGGCAGTGCTAAGATCTTGATTTACCATAGGCAGTTGAGCAACAATGGAGAAGCCATTGTCTACTTCTTTAAATGTTTGTCCAGGGCTTTAGGTGGACAATATCTTTCATGGCAAAAGGAAAAGATCATTTTGATAGAGAGGTTGTCTGCCATAGATATATTTGGAGATTATGTGAATAAGCAGGCCTCTAGGGCCGCTTACTTTTTGTCTTACACTTCTTATGCATTAGCATGTGGTGTTAAGGAGCCCAAATGTCTGGAGGGCTATGGAAAACACAAGCTCATAAGGTTTCGAGAGCCACCCATGATTGCATCAGGCCACACAGTCCAAGAAGAGGAACAGGTGGAGACAGCTAAAGAAAAGGATACCCCTCCCAGACAAGCAACAGAGGCAAGCATTGATAAACAAATAGTCGACATCAAGCCAATAAAGAAGAAAAAGACTCCAATCAAGATCAAAAAGAGAGTTTCGACCGGCAGGCCCTGGGAGAAATAGGATTTAGTCATCAAATATAGCACAAACATTATATTAAAGTTGAACTGATTTGTACAAAGTCTTTGATATCTAGTATGATCTTGTATAAATGAACAATAAGTTGAAGATGAAATGATTTGTACATTTAGATCGAGTGGTGTCGTTAAATATTAAACAAACAATATATTGAAATTGTGAACAAATTGTATTACATTTAGATCATATGTTTCACAAAAGAAATACTTTTGATGCATAACACCAAGAGTCACTTGTTCCACAAAAAAAAATTCTATTGATTGAGTTTGAAAACATGTGGACATAACACCAATAAGTTACAAATGAGTCCTATTCATGTTTACTTGTCCATTTATGGTTTCTAAATATCTTCGATTCCCTCCATTGTCTATGTCTCTCTGCTGCCATTGAATTGTCTAGAGCTTGTCTTCGTCTTTGCTTTTGGGCTAGAAGAAAAGCAAGCTTGATTTTGGAGCTAGCAACTTTTCTTTTAGCATGCAGCCTCTGTAGTATGCCTCGGTAAAACCATTGGAAGACTTCCTTCAGACTATTTGCCTTCTGACTCCCTCCATAGTGTTGTGTGTGTCTGAAAAATGCATAACATGCCATGTAGTGAGACTTCTCCATGCCTTGGGTAGACCAAATTGCTGGGCATCCATACTTTTTGACAAAATAGGGACAGTGGTTGTAGATGATATGCTGTAAGACATAAGAATGCATAGTAAGTAATAAAAAAAAGAGGATCACACTTAAGTAAAAGAAAAAGACAGAACCTTACCATGTAGTGAGTTATATTGCAGGCTGTCCATGCGTCTTTCATTGACTTCCCAAAATGTTTAATTGCCTCCTCAAAGTTCTTGTAATCACTCTTTGTCCATGTTACTTTGTCACAGAACATGAAGAGTTGATCAAGAGACCTCCACACCTCTGCCTTCCTCTATTTCGTGCTTCCCCATCTGCCTCATGATCTTTCACAGCATTATGGACTTGCTTCCACAATCCATAATTAATCTTTGAAACTGTTCTACCTTGCCTTACTTGCTTACTATGTTTGGGTCGAGACAAGAATCTTCTTGCCTTAACACCACCAATAGAGGGCTTGATTGGTACCTCCTTGCCATTGGTAGACTTTTTAAAATCCTTTGTGATTTGAACATCTCCTCCATGCAGACCTATATCGGATAACACTTTTTCCAATGCTTGAAGAGCATCCTTTCTATTTTTTTCGGGGCAGAGTTTCCAAGAAAATCCAATATATAAAAATACCAATTTCTCAATAATTCGACATAGACCATGCAATGTGCAGATGTGAACATTACATAGTGGAATGTCCAGAATGGCCTTGAAGTTAGGGTCAACTTTATCTCTATTAGGTGCTCTCTTCCACCATTTTGAATCCATTACTTGAGTTGATTCTTTGCAGTAAAGACAAGGAGACTTTGAGTTGCCTCCTTTACTAATGTTATACATGCACTTAAGTGTTTTAAGATCCCCGGCCATGTGCCACTCTACTTGAAAATCACCTTTTCCTGCAACATGGAGATTCTCGCCTTGCACTTGTCTTTTGATTATTCTTGATATTTCCGTGTGGTTTCAAACACCCAATCTAGTGTTTCATGGTCTTCGTTCTTCACCTGCCAAATTATAGAAAACAAAAGTCTTACTATAACAGATTTGAAAACAATGACCAAAATCAAGTATAAAACAAAAAATGATCATACCTGGAACGAGCCTAACCACCATATGTGTTTCTCTGACTGCACACTAAAATACTTCGAACTCGCTTCAATCAATGATGTATCAATTGCTCCATTCATCAATGTAATAGTAACTCTTTCCATTTTCTTTTCCTTTACAACCTCACACTCATCCAGTTTGATAACAAATTTCAAAATGCCTTTGCACTCCTCAAATGTTATTCCATAAAACTCGACCATTCTTCTTTGAAGTTGTTGTAGATCTACAAATATATTGTTCCAAGGATCACAATGGTTCCTTTACCACCATGAAATATTTCTTCAATATGGATATATTGCCCAATAAATTCAACTATACTTTCATTCAAATGACCTCTTATCCTCCACACGGTTGCTGGATTTGGTAGTAAAACTCGTTTAATCCTTTGATCTTTCAAAGTTGAGAATATCGCATGGAAAATCGAACTATATCCCTTCCTGCTAACTCCACTAACATCAAGAGCCTCTTGGATTATAGTGCCATCAACTTGATTATTGGATACAAAGTCCTCTACAACATTGTGTTTGACTGTTTTGTATTTTTTTTCCTCAATCAAACCTTTTGCTACACCGCAAGAAAGCAATCCTTTCATTTGTTTAATAGGAAGAAGGTTCGGGTCCATATTTTCTTTTGCAGGCTCCAATAATTTCCTGTAGTAACAACACAATATGCCTATATCATTCAGCACCTCCATTCTTGTTTTGCGATAATCGACGAACTAGATATAGTCATTTGAGAGCCTTTTTGAGTATACAAAATGATAAATTTCAATCTAACCTTGCTTCCTGAATTCGTCGCTTGCATCCACCAATCCCAGCCTTCAAATTTGCAATGTTTTTAATCTTCCTGCTACGTAGTCTGTCTCCAAGCACGGTTCTCTTCTTTCTTGCTCTTGTCAACTCTTTTTTACTCTTTGAATGCTCCTCAATTTCATTCTGCAACTGCTGCTCCAATTTTGCACGAATGGCTATCTCCTGCATCTTGGCCCCCTTTTCTTGTAGGTACATCATTTTATACGTTTTCGCAAATGCAGACTGCACTGAAATATAACCAAGAAGTCCATTTTGTCCATTGCCGGCAAACTCAGTAATGTGGTGGGATTGACAAATGGAGGTGTAGAGTTTTTTACTTGACATTTTGGATATATGCTTCCATCGCACCATAAGTCAATATGTTGAAGCCCTTCTCTTCTCATATTTTCCCGCTGTTGAGCATTCAGCATCGTATCCTTTCGTCTTTTTTGTGCTGGAGCATATTGTTCTTTTAAGTCGATGTGAATATGGTGTAATCGCTTCTTCTGAGATAGTGACTCACTAGTATCGGCCATTTTTTGTGCTTCTGAGGTTGCAAAGTTTGTTTTTCAATCTCATAGTCGTTTTGTAACATGAATCGTGGAAGTGTGGCGGTATCCATGAATCGTGGAAGTGTGGCGGTATCCATGATGGATGCTTTATGAAAGGCCTACACACATCGGCAAAAGAGATGCGGAATCTTTGGTAAACAAAAAAAAATCTAAGGAGATATTTAATGCAAAATCGTGTTAGTCAGACAAAAGATTATCTTATTCCTTTTTGAATTGATAGTTCTGTAGTCCTTACTGACAGTTCTGAGCCACGTTTCTGTATTTTACTATTTTTGAGTCTTTTAGGAGAGAAATAAATCAAAAAATAGTGAATTTCTTACAGGGCCCCAAAATGAGTTCCCTTTTTCCCTAATATAAGATGAAGGTCACAGGTGATGATGTGCCTAAGTTGGTATGCACATCACATGTGACCAGAGTAGGAAACTCCTTTGGCTTTCATAGAAGGAGTATGTTACAAAAGTGTTGCAGTGTTTCAATATGGAGGGGGGGAAGGCAATAAGTACTCCATTGCCTCCATATGTGAAACTAAGTCAGTAGGCACATAGTCCCAAATCAAATGAGGAGAGGGCCATGATGGCCAAGGTTCCTTATGCATTAGCGGTTGGGAGTCTTATGTATGCTATGAGCTACTAGACCGGACATTGCATTTGTAGTGGGAGTTGTTAGTCGGTATATGGCTAATCTAGGAAAGAGACATGGGAGGAAGTTAAGTGCATCATGAGGTACATGAAGGGTACCAAGGAGGTGTGTATCTACTTTGGCAGAGGAAAGATGCATGCATTTGGGTACACAGATTCTGACTATGTAGGGCACATGTGGATAGCAGGAGATCCCACTTCTAGTTATGTGTTCACCTTTGTATGTGGTGCAGTGTTGTGGATGTCTCGTACACAGAAGTACATTGCTTTGTCTACCATAGAGACCGAATATGTTGCAGCCACAGAGGGTTGCAAGGACAAATATTTTAAACACTTATTTTTGCAAGCAGTTCTATTATTGTAGTCCTCTTACCCGTCAAGGTTGTAGACAATATGTTGTATTCAAGATAGTTTTGTGTAAGCACTCCTTCTAAAACAAAACCATTCAATTCTGCAATCATGTGTGTCACTTACAACCATGTAAAAATAGATAATTAGTCTTGTGAGAATATAGTTTTTTAGTATATGGTTTTTCACTATATGTAATTAGTCTTATCAGAGTATGGATTTTATCAGTACTTGCATCTTAAAGTATGGAATCTTCCATATTCTAATATCACTTCTAGATTCCAGACACAAGGCATGACATATAGCATGAAGATATAAAAAATATAAAAGATTTGAAAGTGACATCATAATTTTAGGTTTTTAAATATGAAATGGCATTCTTTGTAAGAAAACCTTTTTGATAACGGTGGGGTGATGTGGAGAGAGGGCTGATAGAAGGGGCAAGGAATGCTAGGTTTACATCTCAAATGGCATGATGTCCATAACATCCACATGCATTTCTAAAGACATTTTGTATATTTGTTCATCCCTATCCATAACCCACATAGGAATTTTGATGCTTCGCATAAATGTGAACACATTAAGACCTCACATTTATGTATGAGAATGCAATAACTATGGTAACCAATTATTTCATAATGCAATCCCTTGACCACATAGGCATTTTTTGCAATAGTGTCACCCCAGCTGTTTGTCTTTAGTTGTGTTAATGATTTGACTCTTCACTCAAGTGCATTTAATGACATAGAATTCAACACATTCTTCATTTCTTAGCTTTGCATTCATAATAAAATAAAATTGTCATCCATGCAAAGAGCATCGTTCAGGCTATCAAAAGGTTCATCATATACAATGATCTCTGCTTCCTCATCTTCACTTTCATCTAGAATGGGTATGATTGTGTGATATATCCATGGCTTCACATATGAGGGTACATCCATGGTAAGGTGGACAAAAATCCTATGTGCCAGACAATGGTAGGGCAATCATTGTAGGTGGAAAATGAAGGAACATTTTGTTTTGATATCATGTAATAATGTGGCATTGATTGGCACTCAATGTACAACGTGGGCAAGAAATGGTTGTGCATGCCTCTCTCTCTCTCTCTCTCTGTGTAGAGTCTCTGAATCATTCCTACACTCTCTTGCTCTCTCTCTTTCTCTCTCATTTAGCTTGTCTCAGTCTCTTTGTGCAAGCAAATACCATCAGTCAATTAGTTAGTCTCTCTCTCTCTCTCTCTCTCTCTCTCTCTCTCTCTCTCTCTCTCTCCTCGTGTGTATTTCTCCTCTATTTCTTTGTGTTCTATCCACTCTAGCTTAAACATTTCTCACTCTTTGTCTTTCTCTATTCTTTCACTAGTGTGTATCGTAGGGTATGGAACTTTCAACACCTTTAGAAAAAAGAAACCAAGGACAACGTATAGTTGTATTACAAGAATGCAACAATATATGTACATGTTCTATACTTGGTTGCGAACATGAATCTAAGATAAATGCCAACATTAGATGCAATGTAAGAAAGGATTCTCATGCAAAGAGAAAGAGGAAGAAATGCTATAATGTCAGTCTCAAGGTGATAAAATCACTAGATAAGAATTCATGCATAGGAGCCAATTAAGAGAAGCGATGAAGAATATGCAACGAGTTTGTTCATGTTTTTCGTCAAGGTACGTCAAGTTTGGATGTGGATATAAGGGCATGTTTTTTTCATAAAATTTTCCAATATCCTTCACTGAGGGAATCCATTAGTGGATTGCAACGGATGGTTCATTGTTTGCTTGGGTGTAGCCATTTTTGGTGAGGTTCAGGAACTTTTCTGTATATAGGTATCTTGCATGACCCATAACTTATGCATTGCTCAACGGAATTCAGCAAAATTTGTCTTCAAGTTGTAGTACACATTCCAAACTTGAACATGAGAGCAAAAAATTATGGAATAAGGGTGTGGAACAAGATCGTTAAAGCATTACAAATGCTATCTTGCATGTGAAGCATGCATCCTGAAGACTATAGGATATAGCAATTTATTCAAAAGCGTTAAAATTTTGTTCTATACATACATGCAAAATTTGAAATCCAAACTATTAGGACTAGTGCATGTTGGTCTTAAAGCATTGATAGTTGTTAGTATTGGTATCTACATTCAATCTAAAATGGAAGAAGTTGGAAAGTGCAATTTGTGCATGTGCGAAGATATTTTAATAAATCCAACACTATGTACAATTTTGAATTGTTTCTTTTTCCATGCACTTGATTGATATATGGCTCATAAGCATGCCAAAGGTCATTGCATTCAATAATACACAGCATCAAACCCAATAGCGTGCCCTTTGGCCTCATTGTGTTTTGAAGCATTTTATGCCAAATTGCACTTGTTTGGATATCCAAGTCTGCTAACGTGTATCGCACCGGAGGGGGGAAAACCAACAGCAACTGAAATTTTGCTGCTCCCATAAATTTAGAATTTTCACACCTCCCACCCATCAAGTCTTGGAAGGTTAAGTACCTGCAAACTGCCCTCACCTTGCAAACATGCTGCAATTTGCACGCACCTCGACGTGACCTTGCGCAGACTTTGGTTTGCCATTGTCTTCTTTTGGGTAAGTTGTCTTCTATTCTTTGCTTGCCTCACTAGGTAGTTTCTCTAGGTCTATTCTAGACTCATATGGCCATGGCATCAATGGCAACATGCAGCTCGCCATGGCTTGCAAGAGAACCAGATAGAGGCTGTGAGCCAGGAAAGCTAAAAAGCCAGGTCAAGGCACAAGGAACAGAGTACAGGTCGAAATGGAAATAGAAGACACCTTTGCAACATCTGTGAAGTGAGAAACAATGAGAAGAAAGAAGACCCCTTTTAGAGCAGCAGCAAGAAACGGTTGCAGATGCACTCATTCAGGTAGGTTGTCTTCTATTCTTTGCTTGCCTCACCAACTAGCTTCTTTGGGTCTATTCTGGACTGCTCGTGGCCATGGTGTCAATGGCAACATGTAGCTCGCCATGGCTTGCAAGAGAAGTAGACAGAGGCTATGAGACAAGAAAGCCGAAAAGCCAAGTCAAGGCACAAGGAATAGAGTGCGGATCGAGGAAAGCACTGGCACGGTATGGAATCGGCAACGGAAGACACTTTTGCAACATTTGCAAAGGGAGAAACAATGAGAAGAAAGAAGACTCCTTACAGAGCAACAAGAAGAAGCGGTTGCAGATGCACGCATTGGATCATTGCCATCAGAGCGAAGAACTTGAGCTATGGTGTCAAGATTGGTGGGAGCATTCGAGGTAGCAACATCAAGCCATTCAGGTGATTACCAGTCTTGAGTCTTCACAAGATTTAGCCTGGACCCTAAAGTTCGTAGAGTAACAAGCCTGTTGGACCAACACCTTGGGAGATGCACGCTCACGAGGCGATGCTCTCTAACTTGAGAAATGGCCTACATAAAGTGAAATGGGTGCACAGCTTAGATTAACTAACTACAAAGAGGATGACATTAGTGATGTTGGTGTCCCCCAAAACAAAGGAGAAATGTCTTGGCCACACAATGTCGAGCAATGCATGATCATCCCGATCCAAGAAGTCTGTGGACTTCAACATAACACAAGAAAAGGAGAGACAGCCTAAGTGCAGAAGTCATTGCTATAGTGATGACATTTTGGCACAAAAATATGAGATTTTCTCCAAATATAAAGGACATCTGTAAGAAGCGAGCAGGACAGAAGGTGTTTGAGGGGCACATCATACACATTCTAGATACAACACAAGTCAGTGGTTGTTTGTGATTGAGCTTTTGGATAGTTTACTTGTTTCATTTCTTAAACCACGCTTGGACTAAATGTGATTGTCCTAAACCAGCCCGATGGTTGGAATATCATGCAACCATAGGCTGGTTCAGCTCAATCGCCAGTTATGTGATTGTTCTGAACCAGCATGGTTGAAAAGACATTAGTTGTTGTCCAACCCGGTGGCATGGTTGAGCATAAATTAACAGCAATATATTTCGTAATATATTGTTATTTTACTAAACCAACACAGTGGTTGGGAACATCATGCAACCATGGTTGCTTCAGCTCAATCACTAGCTATGTGATTGTCTTGAACCAGTGTGGTTTCACAGACATTAGTTATTGATCAGCTCAGTCGTTAAAATTATTGTGTTTCTTAGAACTTAAATTCATCAAATTTAATTTGCTGCTATTTGGGTGATATACCACTATTAAATTATGAAATTTAGAAATAAAAAGCAATATATTGTTATTTTCTAATGGTGAAATTCAGAAATGAAAAGCAATATACTTGTTATTGTTTAATATGTGAAGTTGAGACCGTCAGGCTAAACCATCCCGATGGTTGAAACTATGATAGTGTCCTAAACCATCTTGGTGGGGTTGAAATTGTGACCATCCTAAACGTGTCCTAAACCAACCCGATGGTTGACTGTCCTAAATGTGTCCTAAACCAGCCCAGTGGTTGAAATTGTGACTGTCCTAAACTAGCATGGTGGTTGAAAATTGTTTTGCTTCATTATATACTTTAATTAGACTGTGTTTTGTATTCTTTTAGTAGTAGCAAAAAGGGGGCTCATTGTTTAGTTGTTGATATAAAACAACAATGGGTGTGGTCGGTGCTGCCTCTCAATTTAAATCAGCATGTGGATTCTACTTTGTCTCAAGGTTCAAATCCACGTCCGGTCTAGACATGATGTGGAATTTCTTTGGATCTAGACATGGCAAGGGTAACATGATGGCTGTAGTGTTGTTATTAAGCAAGCTTTGTTTAAACATCAATTAGCATGCCCTCAAGAAAAACTCAATGATGCCCATGATGCTGTAACATGGCTTATAGCCATCCTCTCCACAAGCGCACATTCAATATATAGTAAACAAAGCCTTAAGAATAGTGTAGTATGCAAAGTGTTCCATGAAGTGAAAGTCGATGAAGTACAAAGGAGAAGTCGGCACGATTTGATAGCGGAAGTGAGAGAGGGAGAGAGAGAGAGAGGAGTGCACATGATATAGCTACCTGTACACTAAGTGTATTGACAATAAACATGAAGATATACATGTGAACCCCTTAGGGTTTTCCCCTATGCTAGATAGTGCAATTTACACTATCTTTAACACCCCCTCTTAAATTGCACTAGGTAAGTAGAGGGTGCATGTACAAGACCTTTTTGTGGATTTTGTTTGGTGCATATGCTAGCATCCAAAACTAAAAAGAAAATTAAAAGAAAACAAAGTAGTATGTGCATATGTGAGCATAGTGACTACGTAGCGGAAGCATATACAATGAGTACAACTTAAGTGGTCATGTACAAGATGTAGATTTCCCCCTCTTAAGTTGTGGGTCATCCTCCGCCTTTGGAAATGAAACCCAAAAAATAGGCCAAAAGGGAGAGGAAGGAAATATGCAAAAAGTCATGTCCACCTAGATCAAAGACTAGTCGATCAAAAGATGACTGTGTGTATGGTTGCATGCTGAACATGTCAAGGATGAACATGTCATGTGTCACCGTGGACAATGCAAGTGATCTATGGAAGAGGCATCCGGATGTGAGGTTAGTTGATGTAGCGATGGAGAAACAATCCAGTAGGTTGTGACAAACAAGGGTGTCACCAACACAAAAGAGCTGACAGCAATGTGCAAGGTATGCTGTAGTAATGTAATCTCTATCAGATGATGTGGGGTCAAAGAAGACTGCATAGTTAGTGTGGACAGAGTGATCCAGGAGCTGAAAATTCGCAAAGGTGCATGTATGATACGTTGCTCTACTGAAGAAGAGGCCCGTGAAACTGACAAGGTATGGAAACCTACTGAATCTGTATGCTCAATTGTCATGAGCTAGAGGTCATCTAATGTGTGCATAGCTAAACATCCATCAGCATGGGATGTAGCATTTATCAAAGGCTCATTGAGGAATTGATAGTGTAAAGGCCTAGAAGCTTGAAATACAACTGAAAAATCATAAGATGTCCCTGAGGCATATGTGGCGCGAATGTTGATGAAGGGACTGATCTGAAGTCATGGATCCAGCCACTAATCTGCATCATGTAAGGACTGTATACTATAGCCATAAGTGCATGCTAAAACACTAAGTCTCCCCAAGTTGTGCTATAGTTGAACTTGATTATGTCCACAAATTAGAGCAGGACTGCACTAATGCATAGGTATCCTCGTGCTGAGGAATGATTTGTTGATCGGAGGTGGTGATAACTGGATCCAAGGGTGCAATGTGGCATAACTGAGCCGATGCTGGAATGTCCTGTAGACTATGATCAGCTGATCTGAACTGCTAAAGGGAACTAAGCCCAAAGTATACTCTATGTCAAAGGTGAAAGCATCAGTGATGGATGCTGGAATGGAATCACCTGAAGAGCTAGATGCACTAAGGCATATATCTCTGCATGCGGTAGAAGATGTGAGTGCCTCGTACTGAGGACTTACCTCCTAAATTACTGCATGATCAATGGTGAACTCCTGTTGAGTATCTGCATGTGTGGCAATGGATGGAGTCGGCGGATCCATGCATGAATGTGATGGTTGTACATCACTAAAATCAGGCTGTGATGAAGTCGATGAGATTGCCTCATACTAAGGACTTACCATCAAATATGCCTCTATTAGATATCAATGCTCCACTCTCATGGTACTACGTGGGAACCAGCTAACTCTACTTGTAAGCCCCCCTTATGAGGAGAAGGCATTTGAGTAGCTCGATTATCCGGTAGGTCCTGGTTTGGACACCAGATGGGGGCCATGTGTGGCATGATGGCTGGACGGCTTTAGATAGAGTTGGCACACCGCCATCTAGGCTACATGTAAGTGTGGGAAGGCATCCCTTGACTGACCGCACTAAGGGTAGACGGAGCATTTCTCGGGGTAGCCCCACTCTCGGGTTGCGAGGCCCATTTGGAGCCTCAGATGATCTCGAATGGCTGTGGGCCGAATGGATACCGTAGGTTACTTGCTCTGTTTTGCGCACCGGTTCTATAGTATGGTCGGTGGCCAAACCCCAGTTGACCATTTTGGGTGGACTGGGTCGGCCACCCAATTGAGCGTAACTGACTATGACTGGTGGCTATATAAGAGCAAGCCCGTGAAGCCCATTTTATCACTAGCTACAGCAACCTTGATTGCTTAGCATTCAGCCTCCGTCTTCTTCTGTTTCCAGCATGCCATCGAAGCTTCTTTCACAGGAGCGCATGGTTGGGAGGCAACGCCATCTATTGTATCAGTTCTACAGTGATCAAATTTTTTATTCTCCATACTATCTTGTTTTCTCTCTTGCGTATGAGATCCTATTATCTGTTGAGCATAGACGTTGTATTATTTTCTTACAGCCTCGTGGTGAGGGCTTACTGCTGCTAAATGTGCCTCGTGCTGAGGGCTTACCAAGAAGTGTGCCTCGTGCTGAGGGCTTAATGAAAAATATGCATGGTCAAAAACTACAGGCTGATCCATGCTAACATGTGAAGTATCAGCATCTGCATCTAATCTGTCAAGGCCAATGAGGCTCATGTCATCATCATACACTGGAACATACCCTATGGCAATAAATGGTTGAAGAAGGTTCTCTTTCCACTCAAGGATCTCGTCCGGAGTCATGACTGGTGTATCATCAATTGTGTGATGAGAATAAGTCCATGCTGGAGGTGGTTTGGTGCTCTGTGCAAGAGGCCTATCCAAGATGTACAAGATGTAGATTTCCCCCTCTTAAGTTGTGGGTCATCCTCCGCCTTTGGAAATGAAACCCAAAAAATAGGCCAAAAGGGAGAGGAAGGAAATATGCAAAAAGTCATGTCCACCTAGATCAAAGACTAGTCGACCAAAAGATGACTGTGTGTATGGTTGCATGCTGAACATGTCAAGGATGAACATGTCATGTGTCACCGTGGAATATGCAAGTGATCTATGGAAGAGGCATCCGGATGTGAGGTTAGTTGATGTAGCGATGGAGAAACAATCCAGTAGGTTGTGACAAACAAGGATGTCACCAACACAAAAGAGCTAACAGCAATGTGCAAGGTATGCTATAGTAATGTAATCTCTATCGAATGATGTGGGGTCAAAGAAGATTGCATAGTTAGTGTGGACAGAGTGATCCAGGGGCTGAAAATTCGCGAAGGTGCAGGTATGATACGCTGCTCTACTGAAGAAGAGGCCCGTGAAACTGACAAGGTATGGAAACCTACCGAATCTGTATGCTCAATTGTCATGAGCTAGAGGTCATCTAATGTGTGCATAGCTAAACATCCATCAGCATGGGATGTAGCATCTATCAAAGGATCATTGAGGAGTTGACAGTGTAAAGGCCTAGAAGCTTGAAATACAACTAACAAATCATAAGTTTTGCTTGAGGCATATGTGGCGTGAATGCTGATGAAGGGACTGATCTGAAGTCTGGATCCAACCACTAATCCGCATCATGTAAGGACTGTATACTATAGCCATAAGTGCATGCTAAAACACTAAGTCTCCCCAAGTTGTGCTATAGCTGAACTTGATGATGTCCACAAACTGGAGCAGGACTGCACTGATGCATAGGTATCCTCGTGCTGAGGGATGATTTGTTGATCGGAGGTGGTGATAACTGGATCCAAGGGTGCAATGCGGCATAACTGAGCCGATGCTGGAATGTCCTATAGACTATGATACAGCTGATCTGAACTGCTAAAGGGAACTAAGCCCAAAGTATACTCTATGTCAAAGGTGAAAGCATCAGTGATGGATGCTGGAATGGAATCACCTGAAGAGCTAGATGCGCTAAGGCATATATCTCTGCATGCGGTAGAAGATGTGAGTGCCTCGTATTGAGGACTTACCTCCTAAATTACTGCATGATCAATGATGAACTCCTATTGAGTATCTGCATGTGTGGCAAAGGAAGGAGTCGGTGGATCCATGCATGAATGTGATGGTTGTACATCACTGAAATCAGGTTGTGATGAAGTCGATGAGACTGCCTCATACTAAGGACTTACCATCAAATATGCCTCTATTAGATATCAATGCTCCACTCTCATGGTACTACGCAGGAACCAGCTAACTCTACTTGCAAGCCCCCCATATGAGGAGAAGGCATTTGAGTAGCTCGGTTATCCGGTAGGTCCTGGTTTGGACACCAGATGGGGGCCATGTGTGGCCTGATGGCTGGACGGCTTTAGATAGAGTTGGCACACCGCCATCTAGGCTACATGCAAGTGTGGGAAGGCATCCCTTGACTAACCGCACTAAGGGTAGATGGAGCATTTCTCGGGGCAGCCCACTCTCAGGTTGTGGGGCCCGTTTAGAGCCTTAGATGATCTCGAATGCCTGTGGGCCAAACGGATACCATAGGTTAGTTGCTCTGTTTTGCACACCGGTTCTATAGTATGGTCGGTGGCCGAACCCCAGTCGACCATTTTGAGTGGACTGGGTCGGCCACCCAATTGAGCCTAACCGACTACGACTGGTGGCTATATAAGAGCAAGCCCGTGAAGCCCATTTTATCACTAGCTACAGCAACCTTGATTCCTTAGCATTCAGCCTCCATCTTCTTCTATTTCTAGCATGCCATTGAAGCTTCTTTCACAAGAGTGCACAGCTAGGAGGCAGCGCCATCTATTGTATCAGTTCTACAGTAATCAAATTTTTGATTCTCCATACTATCTTGTTTTCTCTCTTGCGTATGAGATCCTATTATCTGTTGAGCACAGACGTTGTATTATTTTCTTACAGCCTCGTGGTGAGGGCTTATTGCTGCTGAATGTGCCTCGTGGTGAGGGCTTACCAAGAAGTGTGCCTCGTGCTGAGGGCTTAATGAAAAATATGCATGGTCAAAAACTACGGGCTGATCCATGCTAACATGTGAAGTATCGGCATCTGCATCTAATCTGTCAAGGCCAATGAGGCTTATGTCATCATCATACATTGGAACATACCCTGTGGCAATAAATGGTTGAAGAAGGTTCTCTTTCCACTCAAGGATCTCGTTCGGAGTCATGACTGGTGTATCATCAACTGTGTGATGAGAATAACTCCATGCTGGAGGTGGTTTGGTGCTCTGTGCAAGAGGCCTATCCATGTACCGGCGAGAGTGTCTACCCATGAGAGCATTGTGGGAGATCTGCCACTAGGGGGCTTACACTAAAAGGTCAAAAACCAAGTCATGTGAGAACAACTATGTGTGCCAAGGATCAAGCCTTTAAAATGAAGATGACAACTAAGTGTCGGGCGTAGCCAAGAAGATGTACAAGGCTGATGTATGTGTGGGAACCAATGCCAAAAATAGTCAACAAATGTGACTATACGTGGATGGCATGTGTGCGTGCAAGAAGAATGCAACACTCTTGAATCCGAGAGAAAGATCACTGCTAAGTGTCACACTAGTGATGAAGTGCCAAATGCCAAGAGAAATGAACTGGTGTCAGATGTGTGAAAGTGAATACCGATGATAGAACCACATGGGACCGACATCGGTGGGAACTAATCGCGTAATGTGGCAATGCCTTACTTGTCTTGGCGGAGTTAGATCTCTTGTATGGCGGTGCTATTCTATAGCTAGACTACACATCGAATTGCAAAATGCAGCAAATGAATTTTATCTTAATTCATTTTAAGTGTTGGGTGCATTGCAGAGGATCAGGAGGTGGTCTCAATGATGAGGATTTGATGATACTGACCTATGGAAATCTCAGAAGATAGATATGAGGTTCTCAACACGTAGAGAACAATCTAGCGAGCATTTTTGCTTTTTGTATCACCTCCAAATTCCCCTTAGATCAAAAGATACGGCTCCCGAAAGGATGGCCAAATTTTGATCCAAGAAGGGGGTCCAAAATGATGAGGTGTCACAATGGTGATGTGGCATTGTGGAGGTCACATACAGTGTGCCTATGTGGCACTATGCTTAGAAGGCACATGGTGACATGGCATGATGACTAGACACTGTGTGTCACAAGCAGAGTACAAAGTGTGCCTGTGGAGAGACAGGCATGCCTAGCAGGCACATGATGAGGTGTCACCTATGCAAAGTTACCACATGGCATAAGTTGACCAACCTTCCTAACACATGGTTATCTGAACTGGACCATGGTTAAACAAAGCTAAACTGGTTAGCTATGGTTTAGTCAATGAGTTGTCCAATGACTTGGCTACCTATATGGCAGATAGCATGCAATGTGGCACTACTACTAGTGATGTGATCGGGCGGAGAGGATGATGTAGCAGTGTGGATTGATGACATGGCGAGGGAGCGATGACATGGTAGATCAGGGAATCTGAGGATGCCACGTGTCAACTAGGGTAGCCAACCCTATGCATAAGCTGGTCCGAATCTTATTGAAGCTGACGGATTCTGTCTCCATCCTCAAAAAAATGCCGGAGTGCATATGCTAGAGGCGTTGCGCTGTGCTATGGAGTTTGCTTCAAGAGGAGCCTCGTTTGAAGGTAGGGTCATTGCTAACCTTTGAAGAAGCCCATCGGTTTAGGCTAGGGATCCATCTGCAGAGCTATTGGTGATGATTGTTTGGCCGCCTTTGGTGCTTTTGGGTCGACCGTTGAGGGAAGCTTAGAGGCTGCACTGTTTTGGCTCACGTTTGCCGGTGCTTAGCTACTACTAAGGTTGGCCATGTGGTAGTCGCTGCTTGTGTGTTGAGCTAGTCAAGTCGATGCCATGGAGGTTGCAACTGTTGGCATTGAGCACAGCATAGAGGAGACCGGTTGTCAAGTGCTAGCTATGGCTTTGGAGCCATTTGTCTTATGTGAGAAGTCATCCCTTGTTGGAGGAGCTTCTGCTGTGGGGAAGCTTTTGCTCATGTGAGTCGCCAGTGCTTGAGTCATTGTAGTTGAGGCATTGTGGAACTTAAGCTGGTGTTCTGTAGGTCAGGCGCTTGGAGCCGATGGAAGCAGAGACATTCAGTGGATGTGAGGGTTGCTCTTAAGTCAGCTCGTAAATTGACTTGTCCAATCTCTATTGGCATCCATTTGTTGAGGTTGGCCACTCATAGACGTTCTAAGGCGGAGAAGGGAGCTTGGTAGTCAAGGCTTGTTGGAACAGGTTGGTCAGTCGATGCAGCAGAGTCTCGAGTCACGAGTGGCCTTAGAGCTTGCTTATTCGAGTGGGCCTCAGGAGCCGTGGATTGATGTAGAAGGCATAGATAGGGTCTCAATGTAGTAGGTCTCACTTTTGGTTGGCTTGGAGCTTGATTGTGGTGTTGTGACTCGAACTTTAAGAGTCGTCAGCTACTTTTGAGGGAACCTGGCTATCAAATGTTGAGCTTGTTGCTCAGGCACTACTGAAGCTCACGAGAAAACAAAGGAGAACCAGCCACTAGAGCGCAAAGGAGAACTAACCAAGAGAACACTCAAGGATTTTAGAAATGAACCTTCCAGAACAAGAAATCACTAAAACAAGCATAACTTTTTCTCCGTAGCTCCAAATGAAGAGATTTCTAAAGCAGATTAAAGAGGAGAAGATGCTCTACAAGATGAACATGAGAAGTGATGAAGATTCCTCGCAGCAGAGAGGGCTTGTGCCTCGATGGAACAAGGGCTTAACACCTTGATGAAAGCAAGGGCTTGCACTCTCTCTTGACGAAAATCTCTCTCAATGAAGGATGCCTCGTGGAAGGAGGGCTTGACACTCATGATGGGAGTAGGAACACCATCGGCTCTGATACCATTATAGCGAAAGTGAGAGAGGGAGAGAGAGAGGAGTGCACATGATATAGCTACCTGTACACTAAGTGTATTGACAATGAACATGAAGATATACATGTGAATCCCTTAGGGTTAGAGTTAGGGTTATCGTTAGAGTTTGCCCCTATGCCCTATGTGGATAGTGCAATTTACACTATCTTTAACACAATTGCAAGAAAATTAAAGGATTTCGTGGTCTGCAAAGCATATGGATCTTTTCAAACAACCAACTGAGTAAAGAGAGAAAACTTTCTTGTTTCTGCAGTGCGTGCATCATAGGGGATCATGACGATTGTGAGAACATTGCAACTCTGAAGACATGGGAGCAAGTTCAAGTTTTCCCTCTACGTTCACATGAAGTGACAAACAATGGAGAGACAAATGGCTCGCCACACTTTGGGGGGAGTTTTGATGACCTCACTGACTGTCTGGAAGAGGGGGATAACTTTCCAGTTCTTGTAGATTCTGGGGAGAATGAGGAAGATGACCCATACTTTCTGTTGCAGTGCACAAAACCTAAGTACAAGGTTGAGGAAACATCTAAGGATAATTAGGGAACAACCTATGAGAAGTGGGATATAGTAGTCAGAGCTTTTTGGTACAAAAAAACATCCAAGAGAGGCTGCAACTACTACATAAGAGTCCATAAACGTGTGTGTACTCTCAACTAGTAAGAGCTATTAAGTTCCAGATGCAACTTGTGCCACAACTAAAGAAGGGCAAGAGTGTCTTCAAATTGGATTTAGAAATGCATGACCACATCTTGGGGTGTCTTGGAGCAGTGGACGAGGACGATTGAGATAGTAAAAAGAAAATGTATGTAGTCTCATTGCAAGGAAACAATATGTCCACTTGTCCTACAAAGTGGAATTTGTATTTGAGACTGCTTCTTTTTAATATATCCCAAACAACCACCGTGTTGGTTTTATTAAATTGTTTTTGTAGATCCCAAATGGTAAATCCCATGCTTGTTTTTTGTATATCCCAACAACCACCGTGCCAGTTTCCCATAATGAATCCACATATCCTACAAATCCATTCATCTTGTAATAATAGAAGCAAACCACCACGCTGCTGGCTGTTAATAGCCTAGTGCAAACCAACCACCACACTGGTGATAACTTATCCTACACGAATCTTGCACTACTACTGTGCTATCCCTACACTACTGCCATGCTATCCTAAATTTTTTTGCACAGCGCTATACTAAAACAATGCCCTTTACAGTGTTTATCATTTTGTTAACCGTTTGACTTCATCCCATGCTTGCTTTTAGTATATCCCAACAACCACTGTGCTGGTTTCCCATAACAAATCCACACATCCTACAAATCCATTTATCTTATAATAAGAAAAGCAAACCACCATGCTAGTGGCTGTTCATATCCTAGTGCAACCAACCACCGCGCTAGCGATAACTTATCCTACACTAATCTTGCACTACTACTGTGCTATCCCTACACTACTGCCATGCTGTCCTAAATTTGTTGCACAGTGCTAGTGCCCTTTCGATTGGTTAACGTTAACCATCAAATTTCAACCACCGGGCTACTTAAAACATTTATGGAAGCAAGTCCATAGAAAATCAGGTATTATGAGCACCATGAGAATATCCACAAGTCCAAGAAATGTCCGCAAGATTTGTATTGTTTCAAAATACGACATTTTTCTTTTTCAAGGAAATTCCAGATTCCCAACTATCTTATCAGCCTCTCTATGGCAAGCATCTCCCAGCTGCACAATGGCAGACCTCTTCACAGACTCGAATTACACACTGCTTGCTTGACTCTTCCGACTTATATGCCCATAATAACTCCTCCTTTCACTAGGGGTTCTCTTCATCTTGGTCTTTGAGCTCTATATATCTTCATGCCTCTATCATGTCTTGCCAAAAGAAACCTACATCATGAACTTGACAAGCACCTTAAAGGAGCAGGAAAAATAATAGTCAGGGAAATTCATATTCATCGTCTCTGCCTACTCCAAGTAATACACCCACCACTGAAGCATGTCCTCCTTGCAGCTATTTTCCTCCTTCTCTGGGTCTGTTTCTGTGAGAATGCCATCTAACATCGTTTTTAGATAGAACAACAGCATTCCAAAGTTATTAGGGTATGCCATATATTCTCTATAGGTGGATTAGTGTACAAAGTTTTGGGGCTAGATTTCATAATGGGCTCTTAGTTGTGTCTACATTGCACTTAAATAGGGAGAGAGTTCATTGAGGCCGACCTTCTCAATCTTTAGTCTCATGTTAGTTTGGTAATCGAAATCTTTAAGTTCATTGAGCCTGACCTTCTCATTCTTCAGTCTCATGTTAGTTGTGTAATCAAAATCTTTCGTCTCACATTAGTTGTCTAATTGAAATCTTTTGTCTCACATTAGTTTACTAATCGAAATATTTCAGTCTCACATTAGTAATCTAATCAAAATCTTTTGTCTCGCATTGTCAAATTGAAATCTTTCATCTCATTATTATCATCGCTATGGCATGGATCAAAGGACACTATCTAGTCACATAGCTGAGAAATCATTGCCCAAGTACACTTTGGAGAAGATTAACAACTCAATAGATTACACACAGATTACATAGATTACAATCTCAAAGACTCCTTTACTTCAGAGTACATCTCAAGGATTGCTTGTTGAGCTCCTTGATTGCAGGCTCGGCCCTCCTTGCTCCTTTCTAGAATGGGGCTAGTGCCTTCCTGCAAGGGCCTAGCCCCTCCATGCCACTTCCTCTTTCCTTGATTTGAGCTTCCTGGTTGTAGGCTCTGCCCTTCTTGCTACTTTCCTGAAGGGGGCTAGTTCCTCCCTTCAGGCTCCTTTTCCTCGCAGTCAGAGGCTCGGTCTTTCCATCAGCGTTTCAAAAAAACAACCCTCACCGTGGATACTGCAAATTGCTCCATGTGGTGGCTGGAACTTGCTCCACTATGGTGGTTGGAAGTTGCTCCACTGTGGCTACTCTCTGCATCCTTCCTAGCCTGGGGAGCTGCCTCATTGTCTTCTCCACCCCAGCTGCTCTATGCCCCATCCTTCCTGGCCTTGAAGTTCTCTCCCAAATCTTGCATCACCTTTTTGGTTTCTGCATTCACCCTCTTCAACTCGTCCATCATCTAGTCTTTTTCAATGTTCAATGTGTTCTGCATGTTGTAGAGCCGTTTGTAAAGACCCTCCTTTTTGGCTCTTTGATCTTCAAGATCCTTTTGTGTCTTTTCTAGCTCCTTGTCTGCCATGTCCCCATCATTTCTCACTTCTTCGAGCCTATCTCGGAGCTCCTTCATGCGCTTCTCTACCTCTTCTCTTCTATGCCTTTCCTTGTCAACCAATGCCATAAGTTGCATTGCAACTCCAGCGGACTGAGATGACAATTGGGATTTGCTATCCACGCAATTCTTCAGGTTGGTTAACACGCTCTTGGAGATCGCCCTTGAGAAAGATACATCACGTTCTTTCAGTTGCTCTACTACTACTTGAACCTACCAAAACTTGCAGGTTCCTCTTGTATCAAGAAAGAAGTGAATGGTCTTCTTCAGCACATCTTGGAGGTCTATTTGCAAGCTCAAAATCTTGACTCCACCACCTTTACTAATTTGAGCGTTGGGGTATATGTCTAGAATATCATGTCTCTTCCACTGCTTCTCAAAAAAGTGTGCTTGCAAACTGCCTCCAGAAATTCCTAGAGCATTTTCAATCATGCTTTCATTGATGGTATCTTTTCACCTTGACAGACTAATTGCCCCTCCTTCACGTTCACCTCCTATACCAACCTGGTGAAGTTTTCGAGAGCATCCAAATTTGGCTTTTGAAGAGCGAGAGAGGAGCTCCCATATGTCACAATTTTAAGATCAAGGGAGGAGGGGCTCTCGCATTGTGTGAGGAGCCCCCGAACTACTGTGCAGGGGCCATTACGAGAGGGGATAGAAGTTCCAAGCAGAGTGCAAGGGATATAGAAATGGTCAAGAGGGATAGAAGATCATGGAGGCATGAGTTTGCAGTCCAATTGCAAGGGAGAAAGAAATGGATTAATTCAAGGTGGCTGTACTGACTTGCATGGTAATGAATGATTAGAGGTGATGGCATCTAAGATTCTGAGCCACGTCTATGGTGGTAGCAAAGACCCATTGGGCTGGCAGTTAATTACTAGCCATGGCACACAATTACTTGACTTCTAGTTACCACCACCGAGCTTGCATGCATGATTACTACGAGTGCAATAAATTACCCAGTCACTGGGCTTGCATGCTTAGGAGAGTACTAGAGTGCATGGTAATGAGTGATTAGAGGTGATTAGGCTTCATGATATACTTTTGTGGAAATTACTGCCTGATGGTGGTGGTTGTCATCATCCATGTCTGTTGTGGCTACGATTCCATTGTGCCACTGCACCACTGTACTTAAGCATGCATGATCACTACGAGTAAAGTAAAAATTAACACTCATCGGGCTTGCATGCTTAGTAGAGTACTAAAATGCATAGTATTGAGTGATTACAGCCACATCTGTCATGGCTATGATTCCACCAAGCTGGTAGTTAAAATTACCAACCACCGCTCACCCACCACCGGGCTTAAGCATGCATGATCACTACAAGTGTAGTAAAAATTACCAGTCACTAGGACCTTATGCTCAGTATAGAGAACTAGAGTGCATGGTAATGAGTGATTAGAGCTTCATGATTTACCTTTGTGGGAATTACTACCTGGTGGTGGTGGCTCTCATTAGCCATGTCTGTCGTGGCTAAGATTCCACTGGGCTAGCAGTTAATTACCAGCCACCAGAGTGGTACCACGTGGCATCTTCTTTATGATTACCGGCCTGTTTGGGGTGGCACCTAAGATTCCACTGCGGTGGCTTGCTATTAATATGGATGGAACCTCGGGCTCCAGCCACCACGGTGGCCCGAACTTTATAATATATATAAGATTTGTGGCATTTGACATTTTACTATGTTGCTCTGATCCACCCATGCTCTGCTACTTTGCTCCACACACTCTGCTACTTTTCTCCACACCCCTTCTCTAGCTCTTTTCTGCCCCTACTCTACTTTGCTCCATGCTCCCTCCTCCGTATCTCATCACTCATCTACTCCCCTACTCATCTGCTACTCACCCACTCATCTTTAGCATGCCTACTACCACCCCCACTCGATGCTTTGTGATCCCAATGTTATTTGCCTTTTCATATAAGGTGATTAAGTTGCATTCACTTGGAGTTGAAATGCTAGCACTAGTGGAGACCCTTCGTTCCCACAGTCAATTCCACACACATCTGCATGTCACCACCTTAGATGACATGCTCACAGAGGGCCTCTTTATGGCTGAGCTATATGGGTTCCCCCTAGATGTCGATGAAGGCCTTAGTATTTTCATAGCAGAGTACTCTCAACTTGTTGGGGGGGGCCGTAATCTGATTCTTGGCAATGTGCATCTCGTCTTCGGCCTCTCCATCGTATCCTCCTTTGGCTCCCTAAAAATTTTAAATGTAACAAGCTAGACTGGCCAAAAACTGAGTTGTACAAATTCCCTCTTGCTCAAATGAGGCGCTCAGCAATGGCTAGATTTAATCTTTTGGGCTCTCAACGATCTTTTGGCTCACGGGATGTAATTTTTTGGTCTCTAAGGCATTTATGTAATCTCTTTTTATTCAATTTGAGGCTCTCAGTATGCACTATTGTTAACTTTTATATTTGAATGGTTATGGCTGCTACCTATAATCTTTTGGCCTTTAAGGCTCTCAGCAACTGCCGAGTTTTTATAAATGTAAGATCCTCTGTTCAATTTTTGCTCGGTATAAGTTGATAATTTTTATATAACCTGTATTGGACGTAGATGTACATTGTAATCTCTTTTGCTCATTTTTCACTCGATAAATTGTTTTTTTGCCCTCATTTATATTTACTGTAACAAGGATTGAAATACCATGAAAGAAGGACTAGAATTTCCTTGGTTTATGACCAAAATAGCACTAAAATAACTCTAACGACACCAACATTCTGGTTGCATGGAGATACATCTAGAAATATACAATTAAACTTTAAAAAAATGCAATTGTTGATATGGCCCTTAAGGGGCCCCCTCTAGGGGCAAGGGCCATATTGATGTGCATTATACAATATCCAGGATGCCACTGGACAAAAATGTCATGTCGATATGGCCCTTGCCCCTAAAGAGGGGACCCCTCAAGGGCCATATCGTCGATTGAATTTTGCTTGGTTGCACAACATAATACATTTTTCTTGGTACACAAATATATAACTCAAAGAACCAACGTGGTGGCTTTCATAGATCTCCTTCAGTTTGCTAGCATGCTGGTCGTCATAGACCTCCTACTGTAATACATCAAAATAGGTAACGGAGCTGTAACTCCAAGAACCAGCGTGGTGGTCTCTCCAAGACAACCTTGAATTCTAGGCAAATTCTAGGCGATGACAGGTTGTCATGCCAGAGACTGCACTGAGGAAATGCTCAGAATGATAGATTATGTCTCATTATTACTCCAAAACCAATGTGGTGTTTTCTCCAAGCCAACCTTTGATTTTCATGGGCTATGGGCAAAGGTGCGACAAAAGGTTGCATGATGATGGGTGGTCAGGCCAAAGATTGCTGTGCTGCAGCGGTGCTTAGAATGATAGATTGCATCTAATTATTACGCCAAGAACCAGCACGGTGGTCTCACCAAGCCAACCTTCAATTTTAATGATCTACATGGGTGCGGTGCCCAGTGACAGGTGGCAAAGCTACGGCAAAAGGTTGCGCGATGATAAGTGATCAGGTGGCATAGGCTAGAGACGACGCTACGTGAAGCAATGCAGAGACTCCGTGTGTCGAGCTATGTAGGGTTCTAAACAAATAGATTGCATCTCATTATTACACTAGTGCGCCTTCATGACATCAGAAAAATTTCCGACAAGAGCGTGGGTCTACACAAAATTCAAATATTCACCCAGGAGCGCATTGCATCGTGGCCCCAAAATGGCCTCGAAAATAGTTCCGTGATTGGCTATAGCCAAGCAAACATTGAGCCGGATATCTAACGATGCCCATGGAGGTTTAGGAGCAAACATACGCAATACACTTGCCACAATGAAAGAGCCTAGAAGCTCTCAGGAATTGTGTTTCAAAAGAGCCAATATTATGATGCTGATGAATGGTACCAAAATAGAAACATCTCAAACAAACATTTATGCCATATTGAGAATGCTAAACATACATAGAAGAAATTTTCATGTGGCTAAATCTCATTTTGAATGTGCAAAATATGGTGTATTGCCGTTGTCAACATGTGAACAACCACCTCATCTAGTTGGTTCAATTGGTTTTCTCCTTTTGGTCTGGTCATACTCGTGTGTCACCCAACAAAAATTATGTTTGTCAAAAGTGAATCGGAAGAAAATCTTACATCCAACACCCTATGCATCTCCTTGAGCAACCTCAAGTGCTCACAATGTACATGATTCTTTCATTCTTCGGCCTGCTACTATACCCCAACTGTATTTCACATGGCTCTTCTACTTTGATACTGATATTATCATGGTGGTAGATTAATCAGTGGTAGTTTGCAACATGTCACATTGCTTTCATTCGTTCATTATGAAGAAAAATAGTTACTTACCAATGCCATAGTGGTATTACTAGAAAATTAGTATCATTGTATGACTATGTGGTAGTATGAAAAAGTTTTAGACTATCTATGAGCTCTTATGGAGGAAATCACTTTGTGCTAGTACTACATTAGCAAGATACCTACATAGTAGAATGCAATATGACATATTGATTTTAGTTGGTTATAGTTTGTTCCTTACAAGAAATTAGTTCCATAGTAAGGTTGCATTAGTGGGGAAATGTACTTGTAACCAGTGGTAGCACAACAATATTGGATTCATAGTAAGGTTGTACGCTATCATGGTAACGTACTTTACTTGTATTCTTGTTCCCGTTATTGTACCGATATCATGCAAATATTTGTTTCTCATACCATTGATTTAACACTTTCTTAAATCAAGATTGGACCAGTTTTATACAAGTAGTGGTTCCACAAGAATACCGATATAATTTTACTAAGAATGTGGGTGTATACCGGTATAACCAATGGAAATGAAATACCATTTTATACTGGTATCATGTAAGTAATCTATCTATTTAATTGATGCCACAGGTGGAGATCTATCTCTTGTTCAAGGAAATGAATAGAGAGATCAAGATTTGATAACCAAAATTTGAGAACTTGAAGCGTTATTTTGTGCATAAGCTCGATGATTGCTACAATGTTGTTGCATTGCACACATTTATATGTCCTTTTTAAAGGATTCCTCGAATCACATGAGGAGTCCTGCTTTTGGATTGAATGGATGTGCATGTCAAGTGTTTGTAATATTTGTATGGTGGATGGCCATTCAAAAGGATGCAAGTCTACCAATAATTCCTACAAGGGTATCATATCAGTTTGGGAGTGTGTTTTGTGTGCAAAACTAGCAACTTTTGCATTCCATGCTCTAAAGTATGTAATGGGAGAATGCAATGATTGTGGACCTTAGAAGTTGCCAGTATGTCTAGCTAAGAAACCATTCAGTGAAGACTTTATAGTTGTAAAGATTTTTAAAGACACAGAAGCAAATTTTACTCTTGTTGGGAAGAAGAAAATGAAGGTTCTAAGACCTAAGGACATGTCTACTAGGGAACTTATTGATCGGTTCAATGCTCACCTCGTGGATTTTATCAGGCACAATTTTGTGTACATATGGCAAGCAGAGAAATTTAAATAATGTTTGACAAGGTTCCCCAAAGATGTGGTTGTATCATGCGTAGAATTTGATGAAAAGTATAGCTTCAAGGAGCAGAATGATATATAGTCCATGCATTGGTATTCTAGACAAGTAGAAGTCTTTGTTCACATTTCCTAGATTTGTATTGCAGGTGACATCCATAAAAACCATCACTTCTACATATCTAAAGATAAGCAGCATGACACTCTTTTTGTGCAGGATTGTTTCATGCTTCACCATGAATTCTTGAAGGGTTTTGGTCTACCACTTAAATGACATTGGCTATGGTCTGATGGAGTAGCACCCAAATTAAAAGCTAAAAGTCATTTCTACTTTGTATCTCTGTACACCAGTTGGACCAAATTGCAAATGACGTGGAACTTCTTTGGCTCCAGTCACACGAAGGGTGAGCATGATGGTGTAGGAGCTTTTGTTAAAAGATCATTGACTCACAAGCAAGACAAGGAGGATGGTGCAAAGCTCCAAAGTGCTACTGATGTAGTGAGATTTTTTAAGGATACCCTATCTTGTGGTTCTGAATGCTCATACAGTTCCCAGGCTCATGATGTGACCAGAGTGTTTTGGGAAATAAAATCTGGTGATGTGAGTAGAGAGAAAAAATGGGACTACAAAGTTGTATCACAGTCATGATCATTGCATTTAGTTTTGGTGTTTCAACTATATCACTGAAATATCAACACTGATATTCACGCCAAAAAGTCCTCAAGATAAACACACAGTGTCAAAAAAAGTGTTGATATTCATCCTTGATAAACCTTGCAAAATTGAAATCAAATTGAAATGTTTTTACATTGCAACACATATTAGATCAATGTTGTTCTCCATTTCTGAATCCATTCCAACATCACTGGAATCTTCATTGTGAGATTGATGCTCATCCTCTCGATCCTCCATGGCCAAGTTTCACACATATTTCAGCATGTAGATCGAGGTCTCCCAAATTAGTATTTGAGAAACCCTCCGAGGAGCTCAAACTATCTTCACTTTCAAAAACTCTGGTAGGAGGGGTACTAGAAGTGCTACATTCCAACCCATCTATTTCTTGCTCTTTCATTTCATTGTCTACTTCCACGTCTTGAAATACATGTCGGTTTCTAGGTGCAACTTGAATCACAAACCACCACTAGTTGTCCACTCATTGGGGTTGAAAGGCCACCTTTGTTGGAAATGCCTTTTCAATCAAACATACAACTTTAACTCTGAGAAGTCCCATTTGCAGAATGGATAATTTCTTGATATCTTTTAATGATATCTACCTGCATTTACATGTCAGTAAGCAATCGAACTTGCTTTTGCAATGAGCACAAAAATTAGGCATGCGTTTGTACAACCTCTACTAGAGAAACAATGCTATGTCACTCAAATTCACACAAGAGGTCAAAAATGTATCAGGCGTGCAAAATGGCTCTAGTATCCCTTCTTGAGGTCACAAACTTGTGTGTGCAATCGAAGGGATTGTTATTGATGGAATGGGCCAAAAAAACACCAACCTCACACATTTTGTTAGGGTACCAAAGGATTCTCTTGTGCTATAGTTGAAAGACATATGACTGTAAAAAGTTTGTGAATGGTTCAAATTTGTCCAGCACATGTATTCAACATCTAAACGATCCAACCTTTCAGCATCAGTTTCACATAAAGACGAGAGATGGATAAAAATATATGGATGGCAAGCAATACTCTTCATCTCCAACATGGCTACCAGAGAATGGATTGCTATTTCTTTCTTTCATTCCTGATCGTATGATTTGTGCTTCTTTGCAAGATCCACCAGAGGTTTTATCAGAAGTAAATGGGCTCAAAGCCAAATGAAAGACATTGATTACCATAGATGCCTTCAAGAAATGAAGAATCTTATTGAGAATGCCCACACATATGCAAGGGATGAGGAAAGAAGATGTTGGAATGAGTTCTTTGAAGATCAATCCTAGATTCTTTTCAGTTTGAGCATAATTATGTAACTCTAAATGTTCCTTTCTATTAGTTGAAAATGCAACAACTTCTCAACAACTTTTCTTCATACACAATTGCAAGATATGATTAATGCATAGCCCATAGAAATGTATTTGGGTGCACGAAGGTCTCGTAAAGGACAAGAGGGACTTGTAGAAATGTGGAGTGGAATTGTGCAGGATATAAAGGTGGACTTCATGGTTGCAACACTTGCAGAGGATGATCTTCTCGGCCATTTATTTTGGATTGCAAAGGTGATTGGTTTGATCGTACTTCAATTTGGAGATGTTACTTCCCTTCACCAAGGGTCATGATGTGTACAATGGAAAGTACACCCCTAAAATGGTTGCAAATGCTCGTGGTAGGGGAAAGCGAAGAGGGGCGAAAAATCGACCACATGTAAGTGTGCTTGTTCTTGATGAGGTTGGCATTGTTGTTTATGACTTTTGATTAACCAATTCTAGGCATCTTCACAAGGAGACAATTGGAATCATTAACCAAAATCTTCCTTAAAGAAATACATTGATAAAAAGCTGGACCCTCTTCTAGAGTTACTCGAGGATAAGAATTGCATAGGGATGAGGATAATGTGATTGTTGATAGTGCTAAGGAGGATGGATCATCAACTTCATCTCCCAGTGATGATGATGCTGATAGTGAGGAACCTAGGGGTGTGGATATAGATGAGGATGCAATACATGATGTTTTATAAGATCTTTTGTATGATGGGTGCCTTCTTCTTTCATTTTGGTAGGATAGTGTTTTAAAAATTGAAATCATGTTGACTTTTCTCCTTGTGTGTACATTGGTTCCATGGAGTATGTGCTCAGTTTTATGTATTCATGCAAATCTAATCAAGTCAAGAATTCCTCTTTTTTAGTGTTTTTTTGGGGGGGGACTTATGATAGGAAGCCATGTTTTTAAAAATGATTTAAAAATGGCAATTTTTAATAGTATAGAAAGAAATATTCCATTTAGTTCTCGCTTCTACGAAATAGATCTCACTTCATTGGCAATAGTGTTTATTCTCTAGACCATGCACACAACTATCATTTAGTTGGGATACAAAAAGCTTGATTTGGAACCTAGCTAGGCTGAGCAAGTAATTTCGAATACCATAGGAGAGGAGGTGGAGATTGGAAAACATTGGGCATTTGCATAGCTTTGCTTCATGAATTTGCGGACATAGAAAATAGTTTATTATGATGGCTTTATTCTCATGGTTTTATTGTCTATTTCACGTCTAAATTCTTCAAATAATATGTGGTATTTGTTTTAGAATCTATATTTATCACGTTTGGGTATACAAAGGGGTAAAGGAGGCACTTTCACTTCACTTTTCTTCTAGACACTATCATAGCCCTTTGATTGCATCATCCCAAAGTTCAATATGTGAAAGAGCACACAACTCTAAATAGTCCAAACACTCTAAGCACATAGCAAAGAGAGGATGAGAAAGATTACATAGTTAGCTATACTCAAAATGTATGCTCTCACATAACCAAAAAGATGAAGATGATACAATATCTACGGAACCCTGGTTGTGTTGCCTAAATCCATAAGGGCTTAGGATCCCTCTACAAAACTTTATGGCACTAACCATCTACCCATCTAGACATCATATGAACATATATCCAACCATATATAAATGGGTGAGACTATCCCAGTGACCCATATACTGCACCACTCCCCCATTGTTGGATGGTCTCTATGTCATAAAGAGATAAACAGGATTTGAACTTCTCAAGCTTCTCATGAGGTAAGGCTTGTATGAACAAATCTATTGTATGGCCCTCAAAGAAATAGTGAAAATGGCTTAATAGTTCGTTCTTCCACTTGATGTCGTATAAATTTTGACTTTAGAAGAGGTGGCTGAGTCCTCAGTGTAAGAATTGGCTCCCTCCTAGGTGTAAGAGGTGGGCTCAACTGTGTACTTAACCCACCTACATAGGGGGGTTAGGACTCTCTTGGACTTGCATTAGGCCTAATCTATTCCTAATCCATTTCTTATGAGGCCTTTTTGTGACCCGAATTCTCCCCTAATGCTTCATAATCCACTACACCAAACACGTTAGAGTGCCCTTTGGTTTATATGTTTGTTTTTTCCATTTCGGCCACATTGTGCTTGCTTTGGGGAAATCTATTTTTGTTGATATGTATTGCCACACAGCACGGCTAAAATTTTACATATCTCACATGGGCTTTCAAATTTTCATGCCTCCCTCTCTGGCAAATCTTGAGTACAGTACATGAAAAGTCATGTCTCCCTACATCTTGCTATAGTGTAGTGTACCTCCTTCCAGTGCACATTCTCATTCATTATTATCTTCCTCATTTATGTGGGTATGTTGCGACTCATCGTCTTTCTTTTTATGCTCATTTCACAAACTAGTTGGTATCTGTTCTGCTAGTTCATTGTTCATCATCACAATATGCAACTCGTCATGGCTTGCAAGAGAACCAGACAACGGCTACAAGATAGGACAGTTGCTGCAAAGCTTGCTCAAGGCACAAGGAGTAGAGAGTAGCGAACTCCTTAGTGGAAGGACAATGGCATCTCAGTATACAACTGGTAGTCTATCTGTATCTTCTTCTTCTTTTTTTTGTTTCCGTCTATTCCAGATTCTGACATCATCTGTCTGTGTAACATTTGTCTATGTATTCAGCCCGACTCATGTTTGTCTGTATTAACACAAACACATCCTCGATACGTTCGATAGTTTGTGTAGGAAATTCCACTTCTAGCACTTTGGTGACCAAGAACTCCATGATTTAAGTGTGCACAGGATACACATTATCTCCATCGCAAATGACAATGTTGAACTGAATTCTCGGATTTTCTCGAGGTGAGTAGCGGTGCTCGATCTCACAATGGTCCTTTCGAGGGCTCAATATCCTCGTTTTTGTAGTTTGTGACAACCCCACTTATATTTGTATATTCCCTGTCCTTGTGCCTTTTCCCACACTACCATGACGATCACGTATCCTAAGTTCTCGGGCAAGTCTTCTGATGATGTTGATGCCCATGTTTGACAGTGCTTGGTAGGCCAACATCCATGTGGCCTAGCGTACCAAAGAGCTAAAGATGGCAACCTTCCCTCCCATTCTTCATAAGGTCATGGTTGCACTTGGGTAGCCCAATATGTGGAGCCCATTTTAATATATTCACGGCCCTCAATACCACCTCTCTAGCTCAATATTGCAAGGAAAAGATGATCATCCACGTGCTTGCCAAGCTGGGCCGTATGGACTCGAAGGACATGACACTAGACGAATATGCAACCAAGATCCACCACTCACTTCATCTATGGTTACCAGACGCCAATGCACCTACAATGGAAGTATTGAACTCATATTTTGTTCACCATCAGGTTTCTCTTGATGTTGTATATCCAAAAATGCAAGTGTATCACCGAAGTATCTCATCAAATTGCTCAAACCAAAGACATTCTTCATGCGCTAGTCTCGAGGCGTTCACTATGTGAAATCCTCCTATATCGTGGTGATCTCCCCAAGACGCTAGTGGGCTAGTAATCTCGACCCATGTGTTCGAGATCCTTCTTCTAGATACAAGGCTAGTGAATTCTAAAATCAACCATAAGACTTCAACACTTGATGTGTTCCACTCTTCTTTTATTAATCTTCAATAAGACCCAAAATCATTCTTATCATAATAAATTTCTTTTCTCTTCTTATCAGCTGCCTTGGACTGTTGAACCTAGCCTTCTTAATATGTCTATATCCACTAAAGTTCAAAACCAACCAACCAGTGATGCACAATGGATGAAAGAAGAGTTTTTTACTAATGTTTCACAAATACTCGCATATTATAAACAAGCAATGCAAATGCAAAAGTAAGAAGAGAGAGTGTGCGCAAGAGAAAGAGAGTAGAGATCATCCAAAAGAGGACTTCTTCTCATCCAAACAGAAGGAAGTATCATGAGAAGAAAATTGATTATTTTTGTTAATTAAGAGTCATTAGAAAATTAATACAATAGGCGTCAAACGGATGGTGCGACATATGTTGTATTTATGACTGATCAAGCAGTGAATATGGTTCTGCTAAAACTCTATAACATCGGCTAATGATTATTAATAAAGATGTGCACCGCGTGTCGAGGGCTAAGAGTAATATTAAAGGGAAGGGTGAATTAGAGTGCATTGAATAGTAGATGTATGGGTCATAGGCTAAGGGTAGGTCTAAATGGCTAGATTCGACCTTAAGAGATCTCAAGGGACATTATCGAAGGAGTATAGCCCCCTTCATTGTGATCACACGTATCATTCTCTATCCCCTTGCATGCATGCATGCACAACCTCTCTCATCTTGCATATAGGTCAAGCAGAAGCAAGTACTCTCAAGAAGGCGCTCTTCCCCATCAAAATCTTGCATGCATTGCATTCTAGAGTTTCTAGTTTTCTACTTCTTCACAACTGGAGCCCACTCCCCATCGTAAGGCTCAACCCAAAGACTCTGGGTCGTACGGTATTGTCTATCCATACGCACAAGTCTGGCTGCACGGCCCTCTCGCTGTTTTCCTGCTCAAGGCACCAAGTGGGCAACGACTCTATCTGTATTGTGTGGATAGATTCTCGCGAGGTGCCCTATCTATCTACAATGCAAGCACTATCAAGGGAGGCCGGAAACCTCCACCCTTTGACGAAGAGTGCTCCCATCCAAGGTCTCAAGAACGATCTCCTCCTACATGATCTCCAGCAACTCTATGATCACCTTGAGTCGAGGCACCCCATCATCTACCAGAACACCGCTGTGGGTGGCAACTTTGGCACATTGCCAAAGCAACCTTTAATGGAGGACAAATGGATCGATACTTCTTCGAAAGGCCGAGGAACCTGAGGTCACTGGAAAGTGTGGAACATGACGAGCCAGCCCATATCATCCACCATGAAACCATGATATAAGGGGATAAAGAACACAAAGAGGGGGCCGAGAAAGATCAAGCTTTGCTCTGCAAGAACTTGGGTTACATTGGGGCAGCTCAGCTAGAGAAGAAAAACACCCTCCCATAGATGGTGGCCTCCTGTATGTGAACACCTTCCAGTGCTAAACTTGCTTGGATCCAATCTTTGACATGACACCTCGAGCATGAGGCCTACTATACAGCCCACGAGTGCTCTGTTCTAAAGGGATTGGATGGCGACCTTCACCTGTTGCTTGTTCTTGGGAGTCCAGGGTGCTGCCATGACAGCCCCTCTTGCCAGACCAAATGGTCACAACCAAGAAAGCAAATCTCAGAGTCAAGCAAAAGCGATGAGCTGCTAGCGAAGAAGAGAGAAAGGCGGCGGAGAAGAAAGGGACTGGAAAAGGGAGAAAGAAAGACGGGTTCCAAAGAGGGGAAAGCCTCCAAAGAAACCAACGGGATGCAACTGTCTGCAATGTGACTCAAGTCCAAAAATGCCTACAAAATGTCCAAACACCTCGTACGCTGGAGCAAGCAAATGGACCTGCTGAGGAACTCCCTAGAAAAAAGGTGGGGGAAGCCAAGCTGCCAACGGGCCATCAGGACCCTGGAATCAGAACAGCAGCTTTGAAGCAGGCCTCCAGTGCCAATGCCGTCCAAAAACCGGGAAAAAACCTCCTTGGAGCAATCCGACAGCTGACGAAGGGGAGAAGCTGCTTCGACTGGAGAACAGCTGAAAATCGCTGGCGCCAAGCAGCACAGGAGCTTCAAACAGGGTGGAATGGAGCGACGACCTGGCAGGAGTGGAGAAAGCTCAAGGCAGGAGAAGGAAGGTGAGGCAGCAAGACCAGCAAAGGGGAGCAAGGCTAGCAGCTTAAGCACGGACAGCAGCTCTCCTATGGGGGGCCATATAAACATCCAGATGACGAAAGGGAGGAGCTGCTTCAACTGGAGAGCAGCTAAAAATCGCTGGTGCCAAGCAGTACAGGAGCTTCAAACAGGGTGGAATGGAGCGACGACCTGGCAGGAGTGGAGCGAGTTCAAGGCAGGAGAATGAAGGTGAGGCAGCAAGACCAGCAAAGGGGAGCAAGGCTAGCAGCTTAAGCACGGGCAGCAGCTCTCCTATGTGGGGCCATAAAAACATCCATATTTTACATCCATCTAGAAAATATGCCAGCCATGTAATGCTGCAATTGGGCACATTGTTCTAATTGTACTTAGCTTTGTCACAGGAGAAAAGGTTTCAGAGTGGTCAATACCCTCAAGCTGGCCATAGCCCCTTGCCACCAACCATCCTTTGGACTTCACAGGAGAAAAGGTTTTAGAGTGGTCGATACCCTCGAGCTGGCCAAAACCCTTTGCCACCAACCATGCTTTGGACTTCTAAATTTTTCCTTTACAGTTCTTCGTAATCCTGTAAAGGCACTTCAAGACACTCAAATTCTCTCCTGTGGTAGCTTACACAATTCGCTCTTGGTGTTCTTTCATTGAGTTAGACTCAAACTCCATCAAACCGTCATTCTTTGCATTCGACATCTCCTTAAATGACTGAGGCTCCTGTTTCTCATACACTTTTCCTATAAAAGCTACATTGACGTAACTCGGATACTTCTCAATGATCTTCACAACTCTTTGTGAACTTCCTGAAAGCTTTTTCACTCCAAAATCCTCACCGACTTCTTTTCAAGTGTAGGAGGTGGACTCACCTCCTCAACTATCTTCTTCTATTAACTGACATGTTTGAGTTGTTATATTTGTCCCTCTAGCTGTCCCTTCTCTTCAATGTGAAGAGCAAGTGGGTGCTGTTTAGCTTGAGTATCATCTCCACAACTCATCAAACACAATCTCTCCACTGATTATGACTTTTCTCCGCTGCACGTCATACTTTTGCTCTTTTTCATAACCCTCAAATATGCATTTCGTTGACTTTGAATCCAGCTTTCTCTTCTTCACATCTGGTACATGTGTATAAGGTGTTTCAGTGTACACAACCTTTGTGAATTCCTCTCGTGTCATGTGACATGTCCTTAATAGCCCTGGTATGTACTCTGTCACCCTCAGCAAAATGGGCTGGCTGAATGAAAAGACTTTACAATATTGGAGTGCACCAGGGCTCTGCTAGTGTGCCTAAAAGGTTTAGGCTGAAGCTGTGAACACACTTGTGTACTGCCTCTCAATTCAGCTCATCCCAGGGATCTAGCCTCAAAGGTTTTCGCCATGTCTGTGTTCACAAGCTCTAAGAAATCTTTTGCTCTTGCTCTTTTGGAAATGGATCCCTGTGTTGTTTTCCACAACAACCACCTTGACTTACTTTTGTGACGTCTTCAGAGACATCTGGTATCCCATAAACACTGCAACATTGCCAAGCACTCAAAATTCATATGACTCGAATTTTCATGCCGCCTCAAGCAATGACCTTCATGCTGCTTGCTTTATCCCAGATAAAGCATCCACAGGTTGCCATGTTGACTGAATTGGCTTTCAGATGCAGGTATAGTGATGATTGGAGTGCACCAAGGCTCTGCTTAGGGATAGAAGTGTGCCTAAAAGGTTTACGCTGAAGCCGTTAACACACTTGTGTACTGCCTCTCAATTCAGCTCATTCCAGGGATCTAACCTCAAAGGCTTTCGCCATGTCTATGTGCACAAGCTCCAAGAAATATTTTGCTTATGATCTTTTGGAAATGGATCCCTGTGTTGTTTTCATAACCACCACCTTGACTTACTTTTGTAACATCTTCAGAGATATCTAGTATCCCATAAACACTGCAACATTGCCAAGCACGTGAATTTTCATGCCACCTCTCAAGCAATGACCTTCATGTTGCTTGCTTTATCACAGCTAAAGCATCCAGAGATTGCCATGTTGACTGAATTGGCTTTCAGATGCAGGTATATTGACAATTGGAAGCCTTAATGCTGGATTAAGTGCCTCAATCAACTGCTGCTCACACACTTTGTCGGCATCCTACTTATTCCTTCACTCCATTAACCTCAATCGTGTATATACATAAAATGCCATCGACTGATGAGCTACAAGAACCTCCGATCTTGAACATAGCCCCAAGCAGCTACAGCTGCAAATGCTTTTCATGCATGTTCCTTATCACTTTGGCTGCATCAACTTCCCTGCCAGCTGAAAAGTAGATGTTTGATAGCAAAACATATGGTGCAGGATCATCTTGATCCAACTGGAATACCTGGTGTGCCGCACGTTCACCTCGCTCTACATCAATTTGGTACTTACAGGCACCCAGCAAAGTCATATATAGTACAGAACTTGGCTCACAATGTGCGTTTTGAAGCATGTTTTCTGCATCATCTAATCGTCCTGCTCTCCCAAGAAGGTCAATCATGCAGGCATAATGGTCTGTGGTAGGAGTGATGTCATATTTTTGAACCATGGAAGAGAAGAACCGACAAGCCTCCTCCACCAGGCCTGCATGGCTACATGCAGAAAGGACAATTGTAAAGGTAGCCTTATCTGGAGTTACCTGTTGTTGCATTCTGTGAAAGTAACGGATGGCCTCCTTCACCTGCCCATGCTGGGCGTAAGTTGCTATAATGGCATTCCATGAGACAACATTCTGTACTGGTATGTTCTGAAAAACGTGCTGTGCAGCTTTCAGGTTACCACACTTGCAATACATGCTTACGAGAGCAGTTGCAATAAAGATATCAGATTCAAAACCGTTAGCTATGACACAGGAGTGTATCAGCTTACCCTTAGCCAGAGCTGCCTGGCCAGAACATGCATCAAGAATACTCACAAATGTGACCTTGTCTGGCAATGACGCTTCCTGCTGCATTTTTTCAAAGAGGTGACATGCCTCCTCCCCCTGATCATGTTGAGCATATGCTGCCAGCATCACATTCCAGGAAACTACATCTCGCACATGCAATCTGTCAAACATCTTGCAAGCATCAGCCAAGCTGCCAGACTTGCCATACATGTTGACAAGCGCATTTCCAAGTACAAGATCTGACTCAAATCCACCACCCACGATGTAAGTATGCAGCCGCTTACCTTCAGCCAGAGTTGCTTTACTTGTGCATGCTGAAAGAGCACTAATAAAGGTGACCTTGCATGGCAACACTCCTTCTGCTTGGATGTGTGCAAAAAGTTGGTGGGCCTGCTTCCCTTGCTCATGCTGAACATAGGCTGCGAGCATTGCATTCCAAGATATCACATCCCGCTCAGGCAGCTTATCAAAAACCTTCCGTGCACTTTCCAGACTGCCACACTTGCCATACATGGTTACCAGGGCAGTCCCAACCACAATATCTGAATGGAAGCCCCTGTCCACTACACGACTATGCATCCGCCCACCTTCAGCTATGGCAACCTGATCAGCACAAGCCTGAACAACACTTATGAATGTCACTTTGTCTGGCATCACTCCTGCCTGCTGCATTTGGTCAAAGAGCTGTAGAGCTTCTTTGCACAAATCCCTTCGGGTGTAAACTGCAATCATTGCGTTCCATGAGACTACATCCCGCACAAACATTTTGTCAAACACTCTTCTCGCATCATTAGGGCTTCCACACTTGCCGTACATGTTCATAATACCTGTCCCCACAACCATATCTGACTCCCAGCCACAATCCATAATGTGAGCATGCATTTGCTGGCCTTCAATTAGGTCTGCCTGAGTAGCACATGCAGCAAGTGCACTAAGAAAGGTTACCTTATTTGGCAGAACTCCTCTTCTATGCATTTGATCAAATAGCTGGAGAGCCTCTTGGACCTTACCGTGCTGCGCATGCACTGCAATTATAGCGTTCCACGTGACAACATCCCTCTCCAATATCTTTTCAAACATCTTTTGAGCATTTTCCAGGTCACCACACTTGCCATACATGTTGACAAGGGCAGTGCCCACAACGACGTCTGATTCAAGGCCATCATCCACAATGCGTGCGTGCATCTGTTTGCCTTCAGTTAGGGCTTCCTGGCTTGCATAGGCAGACAAAATGATGGCATAGGTGACCCTGTCCGGTTCCACTCCTCCTTGCTTCATTTCCTTGAAAAGTTGCAGGGCCGCTTTCCTCTGCCGATTTTGCAGATATAACTTGATCATAATGTTCCAAGAGCATAAAGTCCGCTGCGGCTTGCTGGCAAATAATGCTTGGGCATTCTGCACAGCTCCACACTTGCCGTACATTTGTATAAGGAGGCGCCTTAGAAGCTTGTGTTCCTCAAGTTTTCTCTTTATAATGTGAGCATGCACGCGCTTGCCGTTCGTTAAAGCCTTGGCATTCCCACACCACTGCAGCAGAGAGACATACGTATCCAAATCCACCTGAATGTCACGCCGGTCTAGTCGATCCAGAATCTCGTGCGATCGATGGCTCCATTTCGTTTTAATAGGCCGGGATGCGTAACCCACAGCAGCTGCCAGCATTTCCGCAGGCTTCCATTCAGCTGGTGTTCCTACAGCAAGGAAAATGGATGTGGGTCCGAAATTGCTGCACGTCAACGGAAAGTCTCCGCTACCCACCTTGGAAAACCAGAAGGCGGGGGTCCGGAAGGTTTCCAAACGCCTTGTAGGAAACCATGTCCACAAATCTATCGTAAAGGTCACTCCATCTCAATTCTTCTTCGCGAGCTGCCAGGAACCGCGCGTTGTCTGGATGATTGTCCACCCACCTTTCAAGAAACCATGTTCATAAATCTGGACAGATATTGCTTTATCTATTACAGTTCAAGCATGAAGCGCTGCTTGCATGCATGCTAGCCTTGCCTTGCATCTACCCTCTTCTATTCAAGGAGCGCTCCCATACTCAGACTTTGACCCCTTTAATGAACTCTGTTGCTGTTGTAAACAAAATATATAGGGAGTTCACAACCCCAAAGAATGGATGATTATTTTTGAAGGACTAGGGAAAGTGCGGCAGGAAGCCTTTCCCCCTCATAAAATGGCGACTCCCCCACCTTTCCCGGCCGTCGAAGGCTTGGAGAGATGCCACGTGTTAGTTCGGGCAGTTACACTACATGGAGGCATTGGATTAAAAACTTCAATCCAACGGTCAAGATCGATATTCTCGCGACCCAAGCCTTTGACGCGCTTATGACATGCATGTTGCAGGTGGTGCTAGGGCAGGACCCAATTGCTTTCAACAGCAACAGCAGGTGTGTGTCTAGTTGAAGGGGTGAGAGAGATTGTGTCAACTTCTCAAACTTTGTCGTGGGGTCTTGGACTGTGTGTTGTTGAACATGGAACTACAAGTCCTCCTTGAAACCATTCTTTCACTTTCAATTCATTGTGAGAAGGTGGGGGTTTGCGAGGAGGGGATTTGAGTGGTGAATTTTGTCTCCAACATAGTTTGTTCAACCCTTTCATGACTTGTAGCAAAAAGCAAGCTCCAATGGGAGTAGACGAGGCCATGACTTGCCCAAAAAAAGGCATGGTGAGGCGATTGCAAGCAAATACAAGCAGCAAAGAGCTCATTTAGAGCCCAAGAGATTAAGCAAGAGACGACTCACACAAAAGTCATCAAATCAAAAACCATTATGGCAACTATTCAGCTCAGTAGGCAAAGAGCTCAGTGAAGAAAACCCCTTTAAAGAAAGCTCAAGTGATGAGCAATGCTAGCAAAGCTAGAAGGAGCTCAAACGACAAGCTCAGGTGCCAATATGACAAATAATTATGGATCTAGAGACTTGAGGTGACGGCAAGGTGGCCACAAGTCCAGCTAGTGGCAGCATGAAACCTCATAGAGAAGCTCATGAAATCCTCTGAGAAGGCATCAATGGAAACAACACAAACAATAAGATGAGAGCAAGCTCACAACATCCAAAGAAGGTGGAGGCACAATGGCAAGCTAGAAGCAGCACCTTGGCAATGGTGAAGAAGCAAATCGTGAAGGCACTTGGAGGGGACAACTTCTCCTTATGATGCATGGTGTAGCAGCCTTTTGAGATTTTGATCCCAACCCAAACCATAGATAAAAATATAAACATATTTGTCAATAATAGGGAGGTTTTGATCCCAACCAAAACCTTAGATAAAAATATAAATATATTTGTCAATCATAGTGGTTAGGTCTTTGGTGTGTGGTTTGGAATTATTCAGGTTTATCGTTCCACAAAACTATGTAATCTATATAGAAAGTAAGAACTTTATTCTTTTAGAAGAATCCTATTAGTGCATGGGAGTAGTCTTATCTCTCATTGTTGGGCTCGGCAATATGATGAGGAACATGGTGTTACCCCACTACGCAACCCCGCTTATCCAAAATTTGTCCTTGTGAATATTGTGGTGGTAATTATCCATCCTTTCGGTGTTACAAGAGGCGTTATGATCGCGAACATAATCAAGCATATGCTGTACAACAACAAGATGCCCATACACATCAAGAGGCAAATCATATCTATTCTGCTATCTCTCCAGAGAGGATACTTCATGTTCGAGATGGTTCCACTTTTATTGTTGATTCTGGTGCTATTGATAATATGACATATCAACCTCAATGGTTACATAATTGTCATGCTCTTCCCCACAAGAAATTGGTTTATCTTGCTGATGACACTACTTGTCAGGTCATGGGTGTTGGTGATTTACATCTTGGCACTCTTTCTTCAACAAGAGTCTTGCAAGGCATTCTTTATGTTCCAGATCTTCAGAGAAATCTTCTTTCTATTGCACAACTTGATCTTGGTCTCTTTATTGGCTTTGACCACACACAGTGTCGGATTGAAAAAGATGGACATACCATAGCAGTTGCTAAATAGCATGGTAACCTCTTTCAACTTTCCTTAAATGATGATATTGCCAATGTGGTTACAGCCCCTAGTGAACTGGACTACAAGCTATGGCATCATCGTTTTGTTCATTAAGATTTTGCCAAGCTACTTGCTATCAATCATCATGATCTTGTGGATGGTATAAATCTCCCAGCTCGTCCTCCCATGGGCCTCTATGAATATTATGCTCTTGGCAAGTATCATCAAAAACCCTTTCATGTACCTACTTCAACTCATTCATATGCTTTATTGGATCTCATTCACATTGATATATGTGGACCCTTTCCTCCATTTAAGTATTTCCATAGGTATTTCATCACTTTCATTGATGATTTTTCAAGATATTCAATTGTATTTCTCTTGCGACATAAGAGGCCTTATCAGTATTCAAGCAATATAAAACTATTGCAGAACTTCATACTGGTTTTCATATCAGGACCCTTCGTAGTGACAACGGTGGATGATATATTTCTAATCTTTTTTATGATTATTGCATTGAGTGTGCCATACTCTTCTCAACAAAACGGTGCTACAGAGCATAAGAATCGCACTTCTCTTGATGCTACGAGATGTATGCCCCTTCATTCTAGATTATCTCAGAGCTTTTGGGCAGAAGCAATTCTAATAGCCATCTTTGTGCAAAATTATCTTCCTACAATTGCATCTTCTGGTAAGATACCAATCACAACATTTGACAAAGCATGCCAACTCAAGGCTATACCTTCAAGAAAATCTGACAAAATCTCCACTCGATCCTTCATGGACCATCCAAAAAGCCGGCATCCTCGAACAAAATCCCAAAGATAAGACTCCGGGTCTTCCCCTTGGGTCCCTTGAAACACTAGAATCTTCACCATGATAAAACACAAAAAGGAAACATCAAGATCCAAATAATATCCCAAACAAGATCCCACAGAGCCTTAGTATACCAAGACCAACCTATTATGCATAACCATTTGTTGGAAACCCTCCACAATGTGATCCTCAATAAAATCTTCAAAAATAAGTAACCAACCAGCACCATGAAAACATTGTGTATACATGCATTCAAGAATCACCCTTCTCACAATGGAAAGTGCACATAACAGCTTCAAAATATTGTACTCTTCATCATTTGGATAGCAAAATAAGTTAAAAGCATTGAGAATCACCACTCCATTGTTATAGTCCAAAACTACCCAAAGACTCAACTCTTCTTCACACCAAGCTGCCAGTGCATGAAACAATCCCCAATCTATCATTGTGCTTGCTGACGGCATTGTCGTTTCACCAACATATTCAAGAGTGCAAACATAAAGGATATGATCATGATGACTGTGCGAATAGCTTGAGCATCACCACCTTCACAATCTTCTAGTTCTCTTAAACGGTCTGCAATCTCTTCTAACGGAGTTCTTCTAGGCATCTTCTTTATCACATCAGAAAACACATGCCTATACTAGGCATAACATGCAATCAAGTACACCCAATACCGTTTAGTGAGGTGGGATGAATCCAATATCAAAACGTACCCGGCGTCTCCACCAAAGGATGTGACATGAAGTTGGGGGTAATAAACTTCACGCACCTCTTCACTTCCTAGTGCTTTTGAACTGAGTGACAAAGATATTTATCATTGAGAAAGGGACATTAAAAATAAGATTTTATGCTAAGATACCACACCATACTTTCCTCTCTTAGATGAGAATGAAGATGGTAACATCCCAAGTGATGTTGTACTCAAGCATAGGGAGAAGGAAAGGATCAGCAGATCCATAATCTCAGCAAGCCACAGTCTGCACCAAAGAGAAGAGTGATACGTTGTTGAAAGATGATCTTGTGGCTCAACATGACATGAACTGATATATATCGAGGAGTTTGAAGGGGCTGATTGGGTCGGATGGGTAGCTTTCGAGGAAACATTGCACCTTCTTCATAGGTACCTTTACAATTAGCTCAAAACACTCTACAAACTATCATTAAACACAGAGGCCTATAACTTTCAATAGAGACATGATATTAAAGATTCAAACACATATTAAGATGCAACTTGAGATGGGCTTCACGCTGATATATGTTTTGTAAGAAACAAAGAAGTGGCCAAAAAGCTATGGGCCATTTAGTAGACAGGGGTAAAAACTGTCATGAAAATAGACTATCAAAGACAGTGACTCATAACTTTTTGCTATAATATTTAATTCAATATCTAATCACATACACATGCGCCTTGAAGAGAGCTTTGCGCTGATATAAGTTTCATCAAAATTGGACTTCCGAGCGGAAAGTTATGGCCAAAACACTAAAAGGGGGTCAAATTGTCGTAAAAACTGCCCTCCACCCATGCTAATTTCGCCTGAGTAGGATGCTCCCTCAAGACTCCACCTTCATCAACGATCCACCACTCATAGATTTTGTCTAGAAGAGGGTAAGTAAGCCCCTTCATGGCTTAGCAAATGGATGGACCATGTATGTGCAATGAGCGGACGAATAGAAAGAACTTTTAAGGCTTTGAAAGAAAGAAAAGGAAAGAAAGACTCAAGAGAGGGAATACGAAGTGATCTTCATTGTCAATAGAGTGAGACTCCACTCCAATGCAACTCAAAATAATACAAACATAAGGGGGAAGAAGAGGTTTCATACGTACAAGAGGGAGCAGAAGCTCTAAGACTACTCAGAGAGAGAGAATGAACTAGAGAGAGATGGAGTCAAGAGTCTACATAAGAGAATATCTACAAGAGGGAGAGAAGGCTAATAATACAAACATAAGGGGGAAGAAGAGGTTTCATATGTACAAGAGGGAGCAGAAGCTCCAAGACTACTCATAGAGAGAGAATGAACTAGAGAGAGATGGAGTCAAGAGTCTACATAAGAGAATATCTACAAGAGGGAGAGAAGGCTCATGGAAGAGGCTTGAGGAGACTAGAGCTACAACAACATGATGCCTAATGGTGGAAGAGATGTTGAACAAGGGAGAGGAGGGCTCCTTTTTTAGAGATTTTGTCACCCTCTTTCACCCATTTACAATTGCTGCCTATAGATTCCTTTCCCCATCAATCACATAAGCCCGTATGTCACCATCCATGTTCTTTTTGGCTACTCTTGCCATGTGTCCCATCAAAATATGCTCAAGACTCTTAAAATATTGAGAAAGTCAAGAGTCTCCCCACATGGAGCCCATAGGGACCCTCTCTTTTCCATATGTCCACATCCTCCTTATTCCACATAGGAATTCTAGAAAGATTCCTCTTGACTCCACACTCCTCTACATTCCTTCCACATGCTTGGCATGTGATCTCTCTTATATTATTGGAACACATGGACATGAACCCACCTCTTTATATGACACACTCTTCCTATTTTCTAAAAACCCCATAATATCCCATACACAAATAACTCTCACCCCATACCAAGGCATTTATCATTCATGTACACATGGTATTTACAATGATCCATTCCACTCATCCTCTCAATCCCATATAATATCTTAGAAAATAGAAATAAGCGAGAGCTGCTAGGCTATCACTTGATACTAAAACACTTATCAAACATAGAGAAAACAATGGCAATGCCAAATAGAAAATATTAATTTTTGGCATCACAGTGCTAAATCATTCAACTTCCAAATTCTTAAGTCCATTTGTAACATGCTATATATACATGCCTCGGAAATAGTGTCATTCATATGGTGTGGTGATCAAAGGATTTGGGTGCTCAATGATTAGAAGGTGATCTTGTTCACAAAGTAAGGAACCATTGGTCATAGATTGAGAAAGGGAAATTTTTACAAGTTTTTAGTCACATAGTCTAGGTAGAGAGCATGTACGGTTGCACATTATGGCACCAAAGATTCAAACATCTGCCCATATAGATAGTCAAATGCAATCACATGGTCAAAGGACTCCTGATTGTGTCACAAGGAGTGGGATTATATGAAATATGCCTTTATGGGAAACCACATGAGCCAGGATTCTTACATTTCGTTTTATAGGTTTAAATAAAGCAAAAAAAGAAAAGGGATATTTCTAAGTCAAATATGACACGTAGATTCTATGTTGGAGAAATTTAGAATGCTAGTTGCCACATCGAGAAATTTAGAATGCTAGTTGCCACATCTTTGACTACATTTATTACAACCAATGATAATATGTAGAAGCTAGAAAGTGCATCATTTGAAGATCCCACACTAAACAAACAAGTAGCTAGTAAGATCATCTATTTATGACATTTACATGGCCAGACATTGCTTGTTCTCAAGCTCTCCCAAGTTGAAAATCCACTAATGTGTAGTCATTTGCCGTGTGCACTTGCCCCTCTCACTCATACATTCTATCATGGTATCAGAGCCAATGGTATTCTCCTCCCTTTAGTGAGTGTCTCTCTCTTGCACAAGAAGCCCTTAACTCTATCAAGGCATGAATCCCTCTCTCTAAGGTACTATCCATCTTCATCTTCTCATTATGTAGTATAGATTTTTCTCTTTCATTTGAGACAAAAACCTTAGGAATCTACTTCCTAGAGCTCAATCTATGACTATTTGGTATTACCAAGTTGTATAAGCTTTTAGTTGTGAGTTTTACCCCATCACGTAGGTAAACGTCCAAGGGTAGCCTCTAGCAAGAGCATAGGCCCCATTTTTTTGTAGCTGTCCTTCCTATTGGAGGCTTCTTGATAGAAGAGTGAGAACCTTCAGTAAGAAGAAACATCAAACATGTAAGACTCTTGCAAAGATCATTCTAATCAATTTGGAATCATGGCTATATGACATTCTGATTCAAAATCTAAGTAAATGTGAAATGACATCTTCACCTCACTAACAACATTGGTTATGGAAAGATAGAAACCTACAACATAGAAGCATAGTGCATAAAACAAAGAAATCCTCAATAGTAGGCACGTGAGTTTATAGAGTTAATCTGACTCAAAGTTGTACAATTGTTGCATACAAGTCCTTATTAGCTACTAAAGGTTACATGTAAGTCCTTATTAGTTACTAAAGGTTATGTACAAATTGTGAAAGAACGTTTGCATCAATAGCAAAGTTAACCATTGTTAAGACATAGCCCTAACTTCTTCTTTCAAGTGGCCAATATGTCATATGAACATTGAGAAGGCTTCTTGATAGGTTTTCTAAATGGAGAGATTTACTTTCATTAGTCGTATAAGGCTATTTAATCAAAGGCGAATAGTATAATGTTTAAAGGTAGCTCATATCGTTGTATGTATTGAAATAGGCACCAAGATCATGGTATGCTAGAATTCATAATTAGTTAGTCACTATGGAAATGAGACTCATATCAATGGCTATTTACAAAAAGACAATAGTGATGTTGTTCTCTATGTGGATGGCTTGGTCATCATAGTTCAAAAGGTAGACTAATTTCAAAAATCAAGTCACAACTCATATCTAAGTTTAAAATGAAAGATATGGGAAAATTACATGGCGTGATGACACAAGGCACTTAAGTACACTCAAAAAGTTATTAAGGAATTTGATATGCATGATTACAAATCCTTGCCTAGTCCCCTGTAGGATTAAACATTAAGCTTTAAGCATATCATAAAGTCACTAGATATAGATCCTCTATAGCATGGACAACTTATTATGGAAAAATTCATTGGAAGTTCAATTTATTTGACTATTACCAAGCATGATGTTTCCTATCACTTGGATTTCTTCACTATTCTATGTAGAATCCCAAAAATTCTCATCTAGATCTAGCTAAATGATTTGCTAGGAATCCCAAGGTAGATAGGATATTGGATTCAAGTATGAAATATCAGTAAACCTGACATTTCATCACTTTATAGATGTGAATAGGGCTAGCAATGTGGAAGGAATGGATCAATATTCTTCTCATGGAAGAGTAAAAGAAACATTAATAGCGGTTTGATCATCCATTGAGGAAGAATACAAGGGATCTAAGCACTAAGACCCTTTTGAATGAACCTACTACACTTCACTCTGATAGCATGAGCAACATTCACCTAGTGAAAACCTTAGGGTTTCATGCAAGAACAAATCATATTTAAGTGCATATCACTTCATCAAAGAAATGGTGATAAGAAATATCTTATTTACATTAAAACACAAGAATAAGTTGCAAATTTCATCAGTTAACCACTTTCTTTTCACAAAATCAATTCTTATGACATCAACTTGGTATTTGCCAAAAATAGAGGGGGAATTGATGGGTTAAGTTCAAATCTATGTGTATACTTTTCTTTTCACTCTTGATTTGAAAAAGAAACAGTAATATATTCCATTAAAAATGGACCCAAAACAAAATAATGAATGCACAGATGGGAAAGAGTCATTTCACCAAGGCCTTAAGACAAGGATCTAAATCTTCTAGCTCTTTGACCCCTTCTTTGCCTATACTTGGAGAATATCTCAATTCCAATAGTGAAATGAAGGTATTCGAATCCCCAATATGTTGGATCGATAATGAGCAAAAGAGAGAAGCAGTCCTCAAAAAGAAAAGAATATGACTTTGTCAAAGCCTAGGCAAGTTGAACTCCTAACATTGACCCAACACTAGAACTCCAATGGGAGATGTTATATTTCACGAGTATGTTGAGATTTGACTACCAATGAAAATGTTTAAACATTTGTTCCCACATCTCAAATAGATATTGTTCCATTGAGCACATAAACATAGAATGCTAAGTGGCAATTCTTAGCATAAATTAGGAGTTCCCTTGCTATCCTTCTTGAGGAAACCTTAGTTTGTGGCCTCACGAACTTTGGGTACAAGGACAATCCAACTCATAAGTTTCCATGATCTCTGACATACTCTTATATAAATGACTTTGAGCACTTTTGGTATTTTAAATATCCATGAGAGAAGTATTAGCACCCCCACTCCAAGATGCACTCAATATAAGAATATTTGGAGGCACCAAGAAGAGAGCAAGTTACCATCCTCACCATAATTTGCATGCCCTATGACTCTTTTAGTCACCCCTTTTAAAGCATGTGCTTTCTTTTTTTGTGCCTATGAATTTCACTACTCAGCCTCCCCCTTTTCTCTATGTAACCCTCCACTTTTTTCTACACCTCATGACCATTTTGGCCCCTCTCCAAGCTTATGACCCCCCCCCCCTTTTTCCTATATATAGCATCCCCATAAGAAGAACCAAGAGAATGACCCTAAGCGAAAAGACCAACCCCCTAAGTAGGTATAGAGGCCCTTGTAAGGTAAGCAACAAATAGGGAGGAGCTCAAGGGGAGCACATAGGCAACGAATTCCATGATACCCCATGGCTAGGAAGTGGGATGTCAAACTAGATGTCAACTTTGATAATTGATGTGGTTTATCTATGAAATAGCTTCTAGGCTTTGCAACCTCTGGAAGAAAAGGAATCGGATGAAGTCCTTGATAGCCAAGGGTTAGGAAGTGCAATGCCAAAGAAGATCTCATCTTTAAAAATGGAAAGATAAATAGTGATGGACTTGTATGGTATGATGCCTTTAATACAAAACTTAACAAGATTAGATGTTCATTGCTGGTAATGTGAACTTGTAGTAAACTAAAGCTCAACCTCAAAGAGAAAAGCATCTTTAGTATCTTCCTTTGGTATGTATATATAGAAGAAAAGGTTGGCACTTTCATTAAGGGAATCCTTGCTAGGCAAACAGACACCTTTCATTAAGGGAATCCTTGCTAGGCAAACACACACCATTAAGAGAAGGATTTCAAAAGTAGGCACTAAACCAAAGGTGATTCCTTCCCTTGCTAGAAAATCACCAAAACAAGAAATGCACTTCTGTGCATGAGACATCCACGATACTACACCACCTGCAAAGGTGAGCACATAACCAGAAGTGGATCTCCTACTATTTACATGCCCTGCATAGTCTAAATCTATGTACCCAAGTACACACATCTCTCCTCTACCAAAGCAGATACAAATCTCCTTGGTACCCTTCATGTACCTCATGATGTACTTAACTGTCTCCCAATGCCTCTTTCCTGGATTAGCCATATATTGGCTAACAACTCCCAATACAAATGCAATGTTTGGTCTAGTAGCTATCATAGCATACATAAGACTCCCAACCGCTGATGTATAAGGAACCTTGGCTGTCATGGCCCTCTCCTCATCTAGTTTGGGACTATCTGCCTAACTCAGTTTTGCATATGGAGGTAATGGAGTACTTACTACCTTCCCCCCCTCCATATTGAAATGCTGCAACAATTTTGTAACATACTCCTTCTCCTACTCCAATCACACGTGATGTGCATACCAAGAATATGACCTACAAGTCCCAAATCCTTCATGTCAAAGCCCTCATGCAACTTGACCTTCAATTCATCCAGCTCATAAGTGTTTTTGCTAGCCAATAGCATATCATCCACATAAAGTGCCAAGAGTATCAGGCTATTATCCTTATCTCTTTTAGTGTAGAAGAGCTAGTGATCAATCTCACTTCTTCTAAAACCCTGGGATCGAATGAAAGCATAAAAATTATGATATCATTCCCTAGGTGCTTGCTTGTAGACCGATTTACATGGCAATGCTTTCTTTCCATGTGGCAAAGAAACCAAGTCCCAAGTCTTATTCTTCATGAGTGAACTCATCTTTGATTGCACAGCATACTCCAACTTGCGCTGATTCTCGTGCATCATAGCCTCTCTATAGCAAGAAGGCTCCCCACAATCAGTAAGCATCACATAGTCTTCCCTTGGAACAAATCTCTCAGGTGGTCTAGACACTCTAGCTAATCTTCTCAAGGGCGGCGTTTCAGCTTGCTGTCCCGCCTGCATATTAGCCACATTTGGCTAATCATTTCCACCAACAGATGATCCATCATCTTCCCTTGATTGTGTACTTGTGGGAGTACCTGGTGGCACCATTCCTACACATTCGGTGCATGAACAGCTTGCTGTCTATAAACATATGCAGGCAAATTCACATTCTAGAAAGGGATTCTCCTCATTTCCACATCCCTCATGGGTGTCTTATGCATCTTCTTCTAATTGAAGACCACATCATGGCTTTATATGATGTTCTTTGCTTCTGGATGCCAGAGATGATAGCCCTTCTCTCCACTTTCACCACAACCCAAAAAGATGCATTTCCTAGACTTTGGATCTAGCTTCTTCTAAAGCTCTTTTGGCACATGTGCACATGCCTCACACCCAAATATATGCAAATGAGAGTAAGAGGGCTTCTTGCCACTGCATGCCTCTTCAAGAATACCACCATTCAAACTCTTACGAGGTCATCTATTGATCACATGCACTCCTCAACCCAAAAGCCACCACATTGCAACCTTTCCTGAATGGTGCGGTTCATCTTTTCTGCAACCAGATTTTGCTCTACAGTACGAGGGGACATGAGATCCCTCTTGATCCCACGTGTATCACAAAAATGCTGAAAGTCATGTGAGAGAGATACTCTCCACCATTGTCAATCCATAAGCATTTAAGCATTCTACGTGACTAATTTTCAACCAAAGCCATCCATTTCTAAAATACCTAGAACACATCGCTCTTCCAAGAAATAGCATAATCTCACACTTTCCTAGTTGCATCATCAATGAATGTCACATAGTATTTAGCCTCGCCTAATGACCGTGTAGGCATGGGACCACATACGTCTGAATGCACCAATCAAGCATTTCAAGCTCTTTATTTCCCCTTCTTTTATGGGTTGATTTAGCCTACTTCCCATAGAGACATAGAGACAATACTAACAAAATTCAAAGTAAAAAAAACTCAAATGCAATACATAACCCAAACAACATAAGAGTTTCATTCAATTTTGGTTCATGTGCCCCAACCGGCAATGCCACAAAGAAGTACTTGGCTGCTCGGTTATTGCAACAACATGATTAGACAACCCTGATACATGTAAGGGATACAATGTCCCACACTTGGCACCCCTTGCCAAAACTATGAGCCCTTCTAAATTTTCCAACTTTGAAAGCCAAAGGTGGTTTGAAAACTAGCATCATCTAGTTGACCCACTGAAATGAGACTCTTGGTCAGCTTAGGCACATGTATCACATTTTTCAAAACGTATGCAGACCCATTTGCAAAAGAAAACATTCTATCACCTACTCCCACTATGTCACATGCATAGTCATTTCCAAGATGCACACAACCTATCTTTCCACTGTCATAAGTGGAGAACCATTCCCTATGAGGAGTAACATGGAATGAAGCACCAAAATCTAAAATCCAGTCCTCAGAATATGCATCATCTAAAGTGGTAAGCAACTCTGTAGGTAGACTAGACATGAAGAGAATGTCATTGTCACTATTATCAGTTACTGCACTGATCTCCTTAATCTTCACTTTTCCTTTGTCCTCCCTTGGACTCTCTTCCTTCTTATTTGCACCCCAATTTTCATTCTTTTTCTTATCCTTTTTCTCTCTTTTTAGCTTATAGCAATCCTTTTTCATGTGGCCATTCTTGCCACAATGGTAACACTAAATGTTTCATGCCCTAGATTTGCTACGCGACTCCCCTCTTTCTTAGGACTTCCCCCTGAACTATTATCTTCCCCTTTGCACATTTAAGGCTACATTTTGCTTGTTTCCATCCATAGACTTCAGTCTAATCTCCTTGGCCAACAAGCTACCCACAACATCATCAAACTTCAACACTCTACTACTTGGAGAGTTTTTTGCAACCAAGAGAAATGTTTCACCTTTAATTTCTTGGAAAATGTTGATGTTCAAGCTCGCCCACCTTTTCTTAAGCACTTCCTCCTCCCCCGGATCTCCTCCAACCCCCTCCTTTCCCTCTACTACTTTGCTTTCCCCTCCATTAACCTCACAATCAAAGTCCTCCCTATTTCATGAAATGGCAGCCAATGGGGTCACTCCAATGATGTCATTTACAGTGATGCCATAGTAATGATGCGTAAGTTTGCAAAATTCCCATTACTTTCGTCTTCCATTTACCTAGCATGATGTCTTCCTATTGTTTTTTGTCGTTCCTGACTTTGTTCATATCTTTTGCATGCACCGTTAATGTCAACATTTTTGAATAATTTGTTTGATCCATTCGGTCCTAGCAGTTTTGATATTTGCAACCTCCATATGTGGACAGGGACAAGGGCAAAGCGAGTCGAGAGAATGGAATACTTCTCTGACATGGTGTAAAAATACGAATGACAAGGAGTCGAAACATGTAGTAGGAAGACAAAAGGTAGTAGGCAAGGAGTTGTTAGCAGGCAAGTACACAACTTCATCTGCATACACTTTATCCCTCTTCTTTTCCCCCTCTTAGAAGCTAGATTGAGCAGTGGATGCTTTACTGGCCATTTGAATGCATTGTGATCCTTGTTGGATGCACTGATAGGCCTAGATTGTCTTGTGGGCTACTTTATTGATGGACATTTAGCACACAGATGCTATTTTATGCTAAGGGATAGCTTTGACACGTTGTAGTTGATGTACTGATAGTGCTACGCTCTCTTGGTTGAGACATTATTGTGATGCTTATGTCCATGGATGGTGTTTATGCTTGAGGCATTAGGCTCTTATTGGCATTGGGTTTGCCATTGTTTTGTCATTATAGGTTGACATTTTTTTTGGGGTCAAATTTGCTCATATGGATGCATAGTATATGCACACAAGTCAGATGCATTTCGAGGCTTTGAGCTTTGAGTTTTTGCTCTGATATTATCCTCCATTGTGGCAGACATATTTGGGTGCACCTAGTATTTGGTGTGATTCTTTCTTGTAGGCACTAGCATTTGCATCATGGCATCCTTTTCCAAGTCTAAAAAGGAATTTTAAAGCATTAAAAAGGTTGATGGGACAAACTTTTCTTTGTGGAAAGAACAGATAACGGATGTGATTATTGAAAAGAAGCAGGTTAAACCCTTAGAAGGGATTATAGCTAAGCCTACAGCTATGTTTGAGGATGATTGGAATGAGTTGGATGCATTAGCAAAGTCCATTGTTAGACTTCATCTTGCGGAGTCAATTTATTTCACAGTAGTAAATGAGTAGACTACGGAAGGTTTGTTGAAGAAATTATGTGCCACTTATGAGAAGGAAACTGCCTCTAATAAAGTTTACCTCTTGAAGAGGTTGTTTGAGGTGTAGATGAAGGAAGGGCTCTCCATCGCTTCTCACTTGAATGAGCTCAATATTATTTTCAGCCAGTTTCAGGCTCAGAAGATGAATTTTGATGCAAAGACTAAGGCAATATTCCTCTTGTGTTCATTGCCATCCTGATGGGATACCTTTCGTATAGCTGTTAGTAACTGTCGCCCATGTTTTGAGACATCCTCAGTTCTATTTTCACTAGCGATCATTTCCGTGGGACAGTGATTTCTTGGATATACCTTATGCAGATCACTCTAGTTACAGTCTGAGCCATGTGCACTAGCACACAACAAAGTCAAACTTATAGTTTTCCTCTGAAAGTATTGTTTGTACTGATAAAATCTACCAGGTGTTTAGTCTACTACAGATTGTATCATCCATTTGCCATTTTGGAAGAGGTCATCATAGCCTTTTTGGTTGTAAACTTCTATTCCATTTCATCTATTCTTGGAAACTTGTCATCTTCTATTGCATCAACTATTCATTGGACTTCTCTAGATCTCTAGCTTCAAATTATTGTAGAGAAAGGGACTTCTCTATATCTCTAGCTTTAAATAAAGAGAGAGCTTTCAGGGTGACCTATAGCAAACTGCATGAGCCTTTAGATATTGCTAGATAATGAGTCATTTTCTTTCCCAAAAGTTTAACAAAATTTTGACAAATATAGTATCCATTTTCTTTGTCTTTGAATCCTTTGATTCCATTTGTCTTGATTAGCAGTAGGATTGTATGTGGGAGCTAAAGGCCACTATACCTTAACCTCGGTTATGTACAATACTCAAACACATATATAAATGAATGACAAAGAAGATTAGGGTGTTCTGCACCCACCAAAACTTGTGTGGCTCTTTTCTAGCTCTCCATCTCTCTCACCCTCCTCCATTCTAATTTTGTTGAGAGCACTCTCAACTGGTATCAGAGCTCGCGTGGTCTATCTAATGCTTATGGGTGGTCTAGTTGAGCTTAGGAGATCATTCTGCATCCATACAGCTATGTGGATGGCATTTGTAGGTTTGTGAAAGGATGTGGGTGCTTGTTTGAGCTACCTTGGTGGTATTTGAACCTTGTGGAATCCTGTTGGTGGTTTTGGAAGTCTTTGGAGTGGTTTTCCAAGATTTTGGATGGTTTTCTAAGCCAAAAAATGTGGTTTTGAGAGCTAGTGATGAATTTCTTATCTAGTTTGTTGGAACTCAAGTTAGGAGCAACAATTTGCAGATTTGTCAGTTGCGGTGGACTTAGAAGGCCCTAAAACTTCTATGTTGCACTCCAGTGGTATTTACAAATAGGTCTATTTGCAAAAACATTTTTCAACCCCTGTGTTGGACCTAGTGATTGGGACCATCGTTTCTGAAACCGTCTATTCCATTGCATTCCAGAGGCCTGAAAATCCCTATCTATTAACTCTTGCATGATTCCAAGGAGATTTGGAGAAGTTTCATCTCTCTTTTCTCTCCCTACATCCGAACGCCCGTGGTTTGGAACTACCTGCACAGGCTGCCATTTTGGATTTTGTCTATATCGGTGGATCGGGGACGATGAGCTAAAACCTCTACCTACAAGTTTTTAGGCAATTTTGTGGAGCTTTTGCATATATGTGGTACTCTATGTCTACAAATTCGTCTTCTGCTTTAGATTTTCTCTAAGGTTCTAGATTTTGGCCACGTGGCATTTTTGCTAAGGTCTAAGTTACCTAAGGTTTATTTGCTGGTAAACTACAAAGGTTGAGTCTTGATTTCACATCCGTTGGTTGGGATTTCAGAGTTCTAGCAATTTAAAAAGAATTTGCCGATTTTCTTGTTGAGTCCTATTATGCAGACTATAAAGTTTCACTATGGCATTTGATTTAAGACTAAAATACGAGATGCAATTGTGGATGCTAATAGAATAGGAGGCTATTATCCAAGGTAAACACATTTTAGATGCCATCATCAACATGTGGCATGGGGTAGAATATGCCAAGGAAATCGAGTATAATACTTTTTCCATTAAAGTCTTTTATCCAAGGTAGACAAATTTTAGATGCCATCCTCAACCTATGGCATGGGGTGGAGTATGCCAAGGAAATTGAGTAGAATATTTTTTTCATTAAATTGGACTTTGATAAAGCTTACAATGGGCTTGATTGGGACTTCATTATCCAATGCCTTCAGGATATGGGTTTTGGGACATAGTTGTGGACGTGTGTTGCACTATTATTTCTAACTTAATACCAAAATATATGCAAATGGTGAATTCTTAGAAGCTTTTGGATTACAACATAAGGTTGCCTAATTTTCTTCTTGATGCTTGCCATAGTGGCACTCTTTGGCTCATTCATCATGAAGTCAACAACCTCAATGTAATTAGGTACTAGGCTAGATTGTTGGCTTTTAGAGCCTCATAACCCAAATTGATTTTACCACATAAGATGGCACTCTCATACAATATAGACAAGGAATTATTGTGACGCAAAGGAACCACAAACATATTTCAAAAAGACACCACTTATAAGGGAAGAACTCATTAGTTGAAAATATCTCAAGCACATGTGATACAAAACTACAACTTGAATCCACACAGTATGCTTTAACCAGCAAATATGAATCTGTAAATGAGAGGTGACTCAATGTAGAACCTTATATTGAAGAATGTGATGACTCATGGACTGTAGCTCATTGCTACTGCACTTGTAGCTGCATACAACAAACCTGACTCAAAGACTAGACTCAAGACCCTCTAGACACATCTACAAGCAGGTGCATAAGACCAAAGATGACCTCAATTGGTCGACTTTCATTGCTAAGACACCACAAGCTCGCAGCCTAGACAAAGAGAGGATATGAGTCATCTTTGTGAAAAGGTCATTTGCTACTTCATTTGCCACCACATCTATGGCTAGAACTCTCAAACCACCATGCAATGCACTAGTGATCCCATGCATTTGTTGTTCTGATGAATCAAATGCCTTATTCTCGCATGGTCCAATCTACAACCAGTAACCAACATGAGCTAATGCTACCCACCAATCAAGTGCTTCCAATAATAAGCATTCTTAAACCTTACAAATATCAACCCCCCCATGAGGCTTACTACCAACATAGATGATTATTCAAAAATATATAGATGGCACTGTGACATGAAGTTGGGGGTAATGAAACTTCACGCACCTCTTAGCTTCCTGCTCTTCACAATCTTAATAATAGAGACCCTTATCACTTGCAAAGAGAGATGAAGAAAATATTTTCATGCAAAGAAAACCACAACATATCTTTCTCCTTGCTTCCCTTAGAGGATAATGAATATGGTAACATCCCAAGTGATGTTGTAGTCCAACATCGGGAGAAGAAAAGGATCTGTAGAGGCCATTATCTCACCAAGCCGATCGGTGCCAAACAGAAGAGCGATGCGTGCCAAAGAGAAGAGTGATGCATTGTTGGAAGAAGATCTTTAGGATGACATGAACTGATATATATCTAGGGGCTTGAAGGGGTTGATTTATTTGGAAGGGTAAATTCCGAGGAAACATGGCACCTCCTTCACAGAAGCCTCTAGAAATGGCTCAAAATCATTCTACAAATTGCTAGAAAACACAGAGGTCTATAACTTCCACCAATAAATTGATATCAGAAATTAAAGTACATACAAGGATGTGCCTCAAAGTGAGCTTCGTACTAATATAAGTTTCGTTGAAAACAGATAACCGGTTGAAGAGATATGGATAGTTTACTGAAAGGGGGTAAAAACTGTCATGAAAACAGACAGTCAAACACAGAGATTGATAATCTTTTACAGTATTATTTGATTCAAGATCTAATTACATAAGAACATGTGCCTTGAAGAGAGCTTCACGCTGATATAAGTTTTGTTGAAAACAAATAACTAGTTGAAGAGATATAGACAGCTTACTAAAAGGGGGTAAAAACTATCATGAAAATAGACTATCCAAACACAGAGACTCATAACTTTTCACAAGCGTATTTAATTCAAAATCTAATCACATAAGAACATGCACCTTGAAGAGAGCTTTGTGCTCATATAAGCTTCATCAACATTGGACTATTGAGTAGAAAGTTATGAGCAAAACACTAATAGGGGGTCAAACTGTCATAAAAACTACCCTCCACCCATGCTAATTTTGCCTGAGCAAACTACTCCCTCAAGGCTCCACAATTATCAATGATCCAATACCCTTAGAATTTGCCTAAAAGAGAGGAAAAAGCTTGCATGGTGGCTCGGGAAATGGATGGACCATGTGTGCACAGCGAGTGGCCGAACAAGAACTACTTTAGAGACTTGAATAGAGAGAGAAAAGGACATAGGAATGGAAACTCAAGGAAAATGATAAGAAGTGACTTTCATTACCATGAGAGTAAAACTCCACTCAAATACACTCAAAATATACTACAAACACAAGTGAGAAGAAGAGGTTTCATACGTACAAGAGGGAGCGGAAGCTCCAAGACTACTCATAGAGAGAGAGAGAATAAACTAGAGAGAGATGGACTCAAGAGTCTACATAAGAGAATATCTGAGAGAAGGCTCATGGAAGAGGCTTGAGGAGACTGGAGCTACAGCAACATGAGGCCTAATGGTGGAAAAGATTATGACTAAGGGAGATGAGGGCTCCTTTTATAAAGATTTTGTCACCCTCCTTCACCCATTTACAATTGCTACCCGTAGATTCCTTTCCCCATCAATCACATAATCCCGTATGTTACCACCCATGTCCTTTTTGGCTACTCTTGCATATGTCCCATCAAAATATGCTCAAGACTCTTAAAATATTGAGAAAGTCAAGAGTCTCCCCACATGGAGCCCATAGGGACCCTCTCTTTTCCATATGTCCACATCCTCCTTATTCTGCATAGGAATTCTAGAAGGAGTCCTCTGGACTCCACACGCTTGGCATGTGATTGCTCTTATATTATTGGAACACATGGACATGAGCCCACCTCTTTATATGACTCACTCTTCCTATTTTCTAAAACCTAATAATATCCCATACACAAATATCTCTCAGCCCATACCAAGGTATTTATAATTCATACCTATGGTATTTACAATGATCCATTCCACTCATCCTCTCAATCCCATACAATATCTTAGAAAAGCGAAATAAGTGAGAGGTGCTAGGCTATCACTTGATACTCAAACTCTTATCAAACATAGAGAAAAACAATACCAATGCTAAATTAAAAATATCAATTTCGGGCGTCACATCTTTTCCCCCCAAGCAGATCCTCTCTAGTAATAGAGAGGGTCTTTTGGCCCTCAAGGTGGTCGAGCATGGAAGAATTTAAGGTGATACTCATTGGTGCGTCTGGGTATCACCATGCCATCAACATCCTCAAGCTGATAGGTTCCATTCGTCAACTTCTTTTTGACTCGATATGGTCCCTCCCATCGACCGATAAACTTTCTGTCTAGCTTCTTGTCCAGACGGCTATCAAATCTCATTACCAAATCTCCTTCTGCAATATCTTTCTTCTTGCGTAATTTGGTGTCAAAACGGGCCTTGCGCCTTTTTTGAGAAGCTTCCAAGTTTTGTTAGGCCTGTAACTTGCATTCATCCAAGGCTTCTAGCTATACCAAGCATTGAGCATAGGCATCCTCCTATCCTTTTCTTGCAACAGTAGTGCGAAGACTATGTATCTCCAATTCAATGGGCAAAATGGCTTCTATTGCATACACTAGTTGGAATGGTGTAATCCCAATAGCTAGCTTGTGTGTGGTTCTGTAAGCCCATAAAACTTCTGACAAGTGCCTATCCCAATGCCTTTTCTTGGTGTCTACAAGCTTTCCCATTGACTTACACAACAATCCATTTGCTTTCTCAGCCAAGCCATAGCCTTCTGATTAAGCTCCTTCAAATGAGGACTTCTTGTAATGCCCTTGCATTTGCTTTATAATAAGTTGAGAATCTCCTCTTACTTCCAATTCTTTAACTTGACTTTGAAGACAACCCTCCAAACTAAGAATCAAAGCATTATACTCAGCTGCATTGTTAGTTGTGATACCTGCAAGCTCTTGTCCTCTTGCCCACACCTCTTGACCTTCAAAATTCATCAAGACTATCCCCCCGGCTCCTTGTTGGTGTGAAGGACCAAAAGCCCCATCAAAATACAAGACAAAAGATGTTGGTGGTGTCTCCCTTTCATCATTAATGTCCTCCTTATATTTCTTTTCTTCTCTTAGATCTTGCTGTCCTGTGAGCAAATCTACCATAGTGGGCCTAGTGGTATTTTCAGTGACTCTTGAAGCTCTGACAACCATTTTTCAAATCTCCCCCCAGGATTAGGGTTGCGAACTAGATATGCTAATACAGACTGAGAGGTAAGAAAGAAAAATGGTCAACGTAATAAATAGGAGCGAAACTTTCTGACTGAAAACACCAAAGAGAGAGCTTGTTGCTCCATTTCTTCATACCTTGTTTCCACCTCTATAAGCTGTCGGCTGGCATAATAGATGGGTTGCATTCTACATTCCTCTCCTTTTTGTAGCAATAAAGCACCAAGTGAATGCAAAGATACACTTGGATTTACATAAAAGTCTTGAGACCAATTAGGAGGCTTCAATATTAGGCCCTTACTCATGGCCTCCTTAAGTTGCTGAAAAGACTCTTGTTGCTCCACACCCCATTGGAAAGAAACTCCTTTTCTTGTCAACAAGTTCATAAGATGCACTATCTCTATGAAATCATCACAAAAGCATTGATAATACTTGCTCTTTCCTAGAATTCTGCGAACACTAGTGACACTCTCAAGACTTGGCAATGCCATGATTGCTTGAACCTTGTCAGGATCCATTTGCAGGCCTTCTTCAGACACAATATGCCCCAACAAGGCTACTTTTTTTTAGCCAAATGACACTTGCTAGGATTTAGACAACCTTTTTGCTTCATCAATCTTAGCTAAGGCCATCTTTAACTTCTCGATGTGATCTATGCGTCGAGAATAAATGCAAAAATCATCTAAAAACACTCTTATGAACTTTTCCAAGTAAGGCTCAAGCACTTGACTCATGAACCTTTGAAATGTAGCTAGTGCATTGCTCAACCCAAAAGGCATCACTCTGTAAGCAAAAACTCCCCAAGGTGTGACAAATGATGTTTTCTTTTGATCTTCCTCCCAAATATGAATTGAAAACTACCATGAATAACCATCACATATAGAATACATCTCATGCCTTGCTTCTTGGTCTAGTATTTCATCATGGAATGGCAAAGGAAAATGATCCCTCTTAGTGCATGCATTCAAAGATGAAAGTCCACACAAACCTGCCACTTATTTCCTTTCTTTGGTGTGACAACTACAGGAGATATCCATTCTAAATCATCAATAGGAAAGATGAATCCCACCTCAAGTAGTTGTGTTACCTCTTTCTTTAGTGCCTCAGCTTGGATCACCCCCAATTGCCTTAATCATTGCACAACTGGCTTGCTTTCTGGCTTCAACTCAATCTTGTGCTCCACAAGAGCGACCGGTCGAACCTGTGAATAGCTTGTTGCAAAGAGACATGGAAAATCATCTAACATATCCAAGTACTGGAGCTTCTTACCACTCGATAGAGAATCACCAAGAAGCTCTTCATTGTGTTGGCATCGTTTAGTGTGCTCCACATCCTCCACATGAAGCGTCTCTATAGGATCTTCTTGCACCACCACCTTGTTCCTTCTTGACTCGTCCCGATCAGCACCAAGACAAAGACCAAAGGCCACTCCTTCCACCTCACCCTCTGAGCTGGACTCCTTGGAGCTACACCCTGTCTCTTCCTCTTCATCGATTAAGTCAAAGCTTGATCTCTCTGATGTTAAAGACTCCTCCTTGACAACTTTCTTTTTGCGGCTTTTGATGTTGTAGCGCACCTTATCATTTCCCTACAAAATCAATTCTCCTGTATCCCACTTTTGAACAGCCTTCACCTTGCGTAGCCAAGGCCTTCCCAAAATCAATGGATAGGCACGTGCATCTGGCTTGGTAGGGATCACTGAAAAGTAGTCGGCACAGAAATTCCACATACATCCACTTCCAGATTTCTCACAACTCCCAAGGTCTTAACCCTAGTATTGTCAGCCAATTTGATGTGATAAGGAGAGGTAGTACTAGAGTATTTTAAATCAGCATCTATCATGGTCTTCTCACTCATGACATTAATCCATGCACCTCCATCAATGTAAACATTAGAAATCACTTGGCCATCAATGATCACATCAACCACAGGTACATCATCACCAACATCTATATCTACCTCTTGAACAATAGGAATGGAACTTTTCTTCTTTGACACTCTTGTGCTTGCTAGCTTTCCCCATTCTTTCCATAGATTTGGAGACAAAGCAAGTAATTGACCAAAGGTGATATGAGCTTCCTTTTCTTTAAGGTCAGACAACAAGTCATAGCTTCCAATGCCTTGTCCTAAAGGAAAGTCTGATTGGCTAATTCTCCTTCTAGATGCCCTCTTTTTCTTAATATGGCATTCCTCTTCTTGATGTCCCTCATCTACTTCTTCCTTGCTTTCTTCTTCTTCTTTTGCTTTACCACGCCCCTTTAGCCATCATTACCTCTCTTTCCTCATCCCCTGAAGAAGCTTCTAACAAGGATACTTGTTTTTCTTCTTTCTTTCTCAATCTAGGACACTCGAGCCGATAGTGACCTTTTTCATTACATTCATAGCAAGTGACCCCACTATTATCTCGAGGCTTATCTTCACTCTTTGATGCTCTAGGTTGTCGTGCATTAACCAAATGCAATTTCAAATCAGCAAACTCTGCCATCAATTTGGAGATATTATGATCTAACGCAGAGGACTTTGGTACCTGAGGAGTGCCCATTACCTCCACCTTAGAAGTTGAAGCTGTTGAAGACACAAAAGAGGATTCGATCTTTAGAGAAGCTTCTTTCTTGGTCGCAATATGAAGTGCCTCCATGTATGTTATTGGATCTTTACTCATTAATTTTGAGCAAAGACCGGGCTCCAAAGCCATAACAAATTTGCTCATCTTTAAGTGCTCCATCCCTGAGAGACTTTGAGGGGCCGATGATGCAGATGCCACAGCTCACAAAGCTGCCCTTTCATACTTTATCCATAAATTTTCATATCAGATTGCCAACGCAAAGACCATCTCACCCTCTCCTTCATAGAACCGATCCAATTGCATCATCAAAGAATTTGGTGACTCCACTGCCCCAAATTGCTTCATTGCTGCCACCACTTGGTCCTAGTCCTCCTTGGTAGAGTCCGGCAAGGCCTCATACCAACTCAAGGCTACACCTTCAAGAAAATCAGGCAAAATCTCTACCCAATCCTTCATGGACCATCCAGAAAGTCGGCATCCTCGAACAAAATCATGAAGATAAGACTCCTGGTCTTCCCCTTCGGTCCCTCGAAATACTAGAATCTTCACCATGATGAAACATAGAAAGGAAACACCAAGATCCAACTAATATCCCAAACAAGATCCAAACAAGATCCCATAGAGCCTTAGTATACGAAGACCAACTTATTATGCATAGCCACTTGTTGAAAACCCTCCACAATGTGATCCTCAAAAAAATCTTCAAAAATAAGTAACCAACTAGCACCATGAAAACATTGTGTATACATGCATTCAAGAATCACCCTTCTCACAATTGGAACTGCACATAATAGCTTCAAGATATTGTACTCAAGATTCATCATTTGCATAGCAAAAGAAATAGAAAGCATTGAGAATCACCACTCCACTGTTATAGTCAAAAACTACCCAAAGACTCAACTCTTCTTCACACCAAGCTGCTAGTGCAGCTGCTAGTGCATGAAACAATCCCAATCTATCATTGTACCTACTGCCAACATTGTCGATTCACCAACATATTCAAGAGTGCAAACATAAAGGATATGATCATGATGACCGTGCAAATAGCTTGAGCATCACCTTCACAATCTTCTAGTTCTCTTAAACGGGCTGCAATCTCTTCTAACGGAGTCCTTCCAGGCATCTTCTTTATCACATCAGAAAACACATGCCTATACTGGGCATAACATGCAATCAATACACTCGAGACCATTTAGTAAGGTGCGATGAATCTAATACCAAATGTACCTGGCGTCTCCACCAAAAGATATGACATGAAGTTGGGGGTAATGAAACTTCACGTACCTCTTAGCTTCCTACTCTTCCCAATCTTGATAATAGAGACCCTTATCACTTGCAAAGAGAGATGAAGAAAATATTTTCATGCAAAGAAAGCCACAACATATCTTTCTCCTTGCTTCCCTTAAAGGAGAATGAATATGGTAACATCCCAAGTGACGTTGTAGTCCAACATCGGGAGAAGAAAAGAATCTGCAAAGGCCATTATCTCACCAAGCCGATCGGCACCAAAGAGAAGAGCGATGTGTTGTTAGAAGAAGATCTTTCAGCTCCACATGACATGAACTGATATATATCTAGGGGCTTGAAGGGGCTGATTTGGCTGGATGGGTATTCCAAGGAAACATGGCACCTCCTTCACAAAAGCCTCTAAAAGTGGCTCAAAATCATTCTACAAATTGCTAGAAAACGCAAAGGTCTATAACTTCCACCAAAGAATTGATACCAAAAATTAAAGCATATGCAAGGATGTGCCTTGAAGTGAGCTTCGTACTGATATAAGTTTCGTTGAAAACAGATAACCGATTAAAGAGATATGGATACTTTACTGAAAGGGGGTAAAAACTATCACGAAAACAGACTGTCAAACACAGAGACTGATAACTTTTTATAGTAGTATTTGATTCAAGATCTAATTACATAGGAATATGCAACTTAAGAGAGCTTTGCACTGATATTAGTCTCGTTGAAAACAAATAACCGGTTGAAGAGATATGGATAGTTTACTGAAAGGGGGTAAAAACTATCATGAAAACAGACTATCCAAACACAGAGACTCATAACTTTTCACAATAGTATCTGATTCAAGATCTAATCACATAACAACATGTGCCTTGAAGAGAGCTTTGTGGTCATATAAGTTTCATTAAAATCGAACTATTGAGCAGAAAGTTATGAGCAAGATACTAACAGGGGGTCAAACTATCATAAAAACTACCCTCCACCCATGCTAATTTCACCTGAGCAAACTACTCCCTCAAGGCTCCACAATTATCAACGATCCAATACCCCTATAATTTGCCTAAAAGAGAGAAAGAAGCTTGCATGGTGGCTCGGGAAACGGATGGACCATGTGTGCACAGTGAGCGGCCGAACAAGAACTACTTTAGAGACTTGAATAGAGAGAGAAAAGGACATAGGAATTGAGAAAAGGAATGGAGACTCAAGGAAAATGATAAGAAGTGACTTTCATTGCCATGAGAGTAAGACTCCAATCAAATATACTCAAAATACTACAAACGCAAGGGAGAAGAAGAGGTTTCATACGTACAAGAGGGAGCGGAATCTCTAAGACTACTCATAGAGAGATAGAGAATAAACTAGAGAGTGATGGACTCAAGAGTCTACATAACAGAATATCTACAAAAGGGAGAGAAGGCTCATGGAAGAGGCTTGAGAAAACTGGAGCTACAGCAACATGAGGCCTAATGGTGGAAAAGATGATGAATAAGGGAGAGGAGGGCTCCCTTTATAGAGATTTTGTCACCCTCCTTCACCCATTTACAATTGCTAACTGTAGATTCCTTTCCTCATCAATCACATAAGCCCGTATGTCACCATCCATGTCCTTTTTGGCTACTCTTGCCATGTGTCCCATCAGAAGATGCTCAAGACTCTTAAAATATTGAGAAAGTCAAGAGTCTCCCCACATGGAGCCCATAGGGACCCTCTCTTTTCCATATGTCCACATCCTCCTTATTCCACATAGGAATTCTAGAAGGATTCCTCTTGGATCCACACTCCTCCACATGCCTTCCACATGCTTGGCATGTGATTGCTCTTATATTATTTGAACACATGGACATGAGCCCACCTCTTTATATGACTCATTCTTCCTATTTTCTAAAAACCCCATAATATCCCATACACAAATAACTCTCACCCCATACCCATGTATTTATAATTCATACCTATGGTATTTACAATGATTCATTCCACTCATCTCTCAATCCCATACAATATCTTAGAAAATAGAAATAAGTGAGAGCCAGTAGGCTATCACTTGATACTCAAACTCTTATCAAACATAGAGAAAAACAATACCAATGCCAAATTAAAAATATCAATTTTCGGCATCACAGCACCAAACTCACCCCTCAAATTACAAATAAGTACATAAAAAAGACTCTAAATTATTTAGAAATATGGCATTCTTCATTAGGCTCAGCCATAAAGCATAGTAAAACATGATATTGTGGTTTGATATGACAAGATCACAATATTAAAACAAAAGGTTTGCAAGAGGATTATAAAAGGGAATTCTTGAGACTATTGAGTTTCACAATGGGCCTTTGGATTTCAATGCAAAATCATTTAGACTAATTTTAAGAGAGATTTAAGAAGAAAGTGAAAATATGATTGGGACACCAACTAAATTTGGTAGGGAGAAGGCTGGTGCTAAACCACTTCTTACTCCTAGTTTGCTATGTCCTATCTCTCATTATGGTGCCATCCAATATTTATCTCTATATGTGAGAAATTTTTTCGAAGGAGATCAACAAAAGCTAAAGATTATTTGGTCAAATTGGATATTACATTCTAAGCAGAATAGAGTAGATAGGCATGCTAGATATTCATTCAACAAGCTACTACAAACTTATAGCTAAGTGGGTAATACACACATTTTTTTTGCAACCCAAAGTAAATGGCATCAATAGTTTTGGTTAGGAATTTGGATAAAGTAGACCCAAAAGGAGAGCCAAATGGGGGGTTCAAGGAAATCCAAAATTTGATACATTGTTTCACCGGTGAACCCAACAAGACATATGGAATAAAATTCAATCTAACAAGCCTAAGAGTTGAAGGATAATGGAAATCCATGAATAATGTAGTGACACCAAATGAATTACAAAGGTGCTCAACTACTATATCATGAAAGAAATTGGTACGTCTACTAGAGCATAGTTGACATCTTGCATCCCCACAATTTAATAAAAGAAAATGAATGGCCAACTATCTTCATGATGAAAACATTTAATGTTTAGTGACGTTATGTAAGAGGAACTCTAGCACATTAAAAATGCACTCTATTACAACTTCCTCTCGAGCAAATGGGTCTCTCATAGTATCAAATCTCTTTGGCTCTACAAGCACAAGAAATTCAGCTAATAGGTTGCTTGCCCCATGACCAAAAGTTTGATGCCTAAGCATTATATCTTGAATCTCATCCACCACTGCAATGTCTAACTGACAAGTACAAGCATTGTTGCATGCCTTTTTGTAGAGATTACTACCAAGAGAATGAGTCATCTTGTGAGCAATAATCTCATGCCAACAAAGGCAACCAACAAACAACATCAACAATGAATCCTATAACACCCTTTACATCTACCTCTAGCATGCCCTTTTCTTATTCTCATACTCATGTTAAAAGCTCCAAACACTAGTAGCCCCTAGTTTTTGTCCACATAAGCCTTCGACACTCCAACCACATAGAGAATACAGTCATGTAAAAAATCACCCTATCCTACTATGTTAGTATGACCAAGTAGGATCGCAAGTGGTAGAGCCATGTCATCAATGTTGCCACATAGGCCACCAATCTTAGTAGCCAATCCATCACTACCACTTTAATAGCTAGCTCAGCACAATCAAGTCATCACTACCACCTTAGTAGCTAGCTCATCATTGCCACCTCAATAGCCACATGATTTTCACCTCATTACTTTGCTACACAAACATACTTGTCCTACAAAACATGCACACACATTGCCACATCACTTGTGCATGCCACATCATCATTTTGAGCATGCTTCAAGCCCTCAATTAGTTCCTAATGCCATCAATTCCATTAGATCTATCATTTTTTTAAATATTCATACATCTAACATCACCCCAATATATTCAAATAGTTGGGTAGCTCACCATGTCTATGGCTCACTTGGTAAAGTGATCTCTTTTAGATATAAGATAGTTACATTCTATTACACTTCACATGGCACGGATGCTTTGGGTTGGTTACTCATTGACAAAACACTAAATGGGTCTATTAAAGGAATAGAATTGCCATCTGGAAAGTAGCTTGCCATGCAGCAATTTGCGGACGACACGAATCTCGCTCCTAGGAACCCCCCTAAGATGTTCGTGAAGTGTTGGAGTATCTAGAGACCTTCTATATAGTGTCAGGCTCTCTTATTAACCATATATAAATCAAATACTGCACATAGTGGAAAATTACAAGAGGACATAGAACTCCTAGGTTGTCAGGTGACCCCTAAAGGAACTATTTTCAGATTGTTAGGAATTCCCATGGGCTTTGATGTGTCCATGAAGGATCAACGAATGGTGCTTAACCATTGTATGTACCTAATTACTATTTTCTACCTCTCTTGTTGGCACCCAAGCCAAATTGGGCTTGATAAACTGGTCTCCAAATGCTAGTCCTTCCTTTGGGGAGGCTCAAATAGTATTACAAAAGTTAGATGGAGCTTCTTCTCCAGACCTAAGCATGAAGGTGGCCTTGGGGTAGTGGACATCAATCAGCAGGCAGCTACTAAACTTGCCGCAATGTGGATACTCAAAGCCCTGCTAAATCTTGATCTTGACTAAGTGATGCTGTGAGCCAAGAACTTCAAATACGTCAGACTAGTTAGAGCCAAAAGGGTGTGGAAAAGGTACCCAATCCTATCAAGCTCTCACACCAAGCTTATACTTTATGAATCAAACCTAGTCTATCATTGTGCTTGACCATGCTATTGACTACTAACATATTTAGGAGTGTAAATACAAAGGACATAATTTTTTAAATAGGCAGCAATCCCTTAGACTAATGGAGTTCTTCAAGGCATCCTCTTTATCATATAGAGAAACACATGCCTATACTAGACATAGCATGTAACCCACTATTCCCGAGATTGTTTAGTAAGGTGGGATCAATCCAAGGCCAAACGAACCTAGCGTCTCCACCAAAAGATGTTTCATGAACTTGGGGGTATTGAAACTTCACGCACCTCTTAGCTTCTTGCTTTTTCAAAACTTAGTGATAGAGATACTTAACACTTGAAAAGAGAGTGAAAGCATACCCTTTTATGCAAAGGAAGCCACAACACCTATTCTCTCCACATTTCCCCTAGATGAGAATAAACATGGTAGCATACTAAGTAATATTATAGTCAAGCATGGGGAGAAGAAAAGGGTCAACGGAGTCCATGATCTCACCCAATTGATCTGCACCAAAGGCAAGGGCAATGCATTGTTGGAAAGAAGATTTTGCAGCTCAAAATAACATGAATTAAGATATGTCAAGGGTATGAAGGGGCTAATTGGGATGCACATATAAATTTTGGGGAAAAATTTCACCTCCTTCATGGAAGCCTCTAAACAAAGAGCTCAAAAGCATTTACCGAACTGTCAATCAAACATAGAGGTCTATAAATTTCACCAGAGCCATGATTTTAGAAATTCAAGTAAATAGGGAGATGCAGCTTAAAGGGATTTTATAGCTGATAAAAGTTTTGTGAGAAACAAAGTAGTCAGAAAGTTATGGGCATTTCATTGGAAGCGGTAAAACCTATCATAAAAATATACTTTGAAACACAGAGACTCATAACTCTTTGTTTTCGTATTTGATGAAAATTATAAATGTATACAGAGATGTGTCTTGAAAGTAGATTTGTGCTTATATAAGTTCCATCAAAATTAGGCCAACAAGTAAAAAGATATCGGTAAAAAACTAATAGGGGGTCAAATAGTCATGAATCCCATACACTCCTTTTGGTGCTGACTTGGGAGAATATCCCTTCATGCTTAGACTTAAAAACTGATCCACAACCCATAGCGGTTTCTGAGAAAAGAAATAAGTCCCTTCATGGCTCAAGAAATGGATGAACCATGCCCACAAAGTGAACAGCCGAATAGGAAGCAATTTGGACACTTCGAAAGAAAGAATAGAATAAAGGAATGGAAGAGAGCGTTGTAATTAATATTGTCTACAAATCCCATAATATCCCATATATAAATAACTCTCACCCCATACTTGGGCTATTTATCATTCATACACATGGTATGTACAATTATCCATTCTACTTATCCTCTCAATCCCATAAAATATATTAGAAAATAAAAATGAGTGAGAGCCACTAGGCTATCCCTTGATACTCATAGTCTTATCAAACATAGATAATATTACCATTGGATGGAGAGAAGGATTTCCTATTATCAAAAGTATAAGGCCTTGTTAGAGAAATATAAGCAAGTCCTCAATCAAACACCTAATATTGCATCACTAAGTTTCTCATCTAGGAATATATCACCACATCCAAGTGAGTAAAATCAATAAACCTTTCATTGCGTGTTCATGTCAATGGCTTAGTAGGATTTGATACCATCCAAACTCCACCTAGACTATGCATGACATGTACCTCCTTGTTGACATCTTCATTATTACCAATAGTAAAGCATCAAATTCTTCATTTTGTCCAGTCAAAAGGAGAAGGCATAATGCAAGCATCTTGATGCTCCAAGCATCTTTCATCGACCATCCAAAAACTCAGCATCCTCAAACAAAGTCCCAAGGTTAATACTTTGGGTCTTCCCCTTGGGCCCCTCAAAACATGTCCCATAATAAGACCCAAAAATTTCTTGCAAAGTCTTAATACACCAAGACTAACTTATTGTGCATAACCACGTGTTCAAAAGACTTCAATATATGATCCCTAATGAAATCCTAAAAAATAAGAGACAACCCATTACCATGAAACCATTGTGATTAGATACATTCTAGAATCAACCTTCTTACCATTGGAAGTGTACATAATAGCTTCAAAATTTCATACTCTTTATAAGCATTAAAAATCACCAGTCCACTATCATAGTCAAAAAGTACCCAAATACTCAGCTCTTCTTCATACGAAGTTGCTACTGCATGAATCTATGATTGTGCTTGATGGTTCTTTTGACTCCTTTATATATTCAGGAGTGCCAACATAAAGGATATCATCATGATGACTGTATGGATAGCTTGAGCATCACCTTCAAAATCTTCTAGTTCTCTTACAAAGGGAGCAATCTCTTCTAATGGAGTTATTCCATGAATCCTCTTTATCACATAGAAAAACACATGCCTATACTAGACATAACATGCAACCCATTATTCTTGAGATAGTTTAGTAAGGCAGGATCAATCCAAGACCAAACGTGGTTGACGTCTCCACCAAAAGTTGTATCATGAAGTTGGAGGGAGTAAAACTTCACACAACTCTTAGCTTCCTGCTTCTTCAAAACTTAGTGATAGAGATCCTTAACACTTGGAAAGAGAGAGAACCATATCATTTTATATAGAGGAATCCACGAAACCTATTTTGTCCACGTTTTCCCTATATGAGAATAAAGATGGTGTGGGGGTTAAAGGTCACTGTGCCTTTACCCCGGTTATGTACAATACTCAAACACATATATAAATGAATGAAAAAGAAGATTAGGATGGTTTTACACCCACCAAAACTTGTGTGGCTCTCTGTTTCTCTCTCTCCCTCTTCCGTTCTTGCTTCCGTTGAGAGCACTCTCAACTGGTATGAGAGCCCGGGTGATCTAGCTGAGCGTGCGTGAATGCTTGAAGCTCAACAGCTCTGTGGGAGGAAGGAGAAGCTCTGTGGGAAGCTTTGTGGGTGACTTTACTTGCATCCGAGTGTGCAGAGACCTTGGAGGAACCTTTGGAAAGTCACTTTGGTTTTGCGAAGTGGTTTTGAGAGCCTATTAAGAGTTTTCAAAGAAAAAGTCGTTTTTTGAGCTTTTCCCTATTCCGTTCGATGACAGAGATTCCGTATTGACTTGTAGAGGCAACTATTGCTTGCTTTTGGTGTCCACTTCACTTCAAGATCTTGGAAACACCTTCATTCTTGAATCTAGGATCATTTCATTGGATTTTTGACTCACTGTGTCAGTTTCTGCGTTTTTTGCCCGGGTGTTGGAACTCAAGTTTGGAGCAACCATTTGCAGATCTGTCAGTTCCGGTGGACTCAGGAGGTACTAAAACTTCTATATTGCTCATCATTCGCACTCCGGTGGAGTTTACAAACAGCTCTGTTTCCAAAAACATTTTTCAGTCCGTGTGTTGGACCCAGTGATTGAGACCACGGTTTCCAAAACTGTCTATTCCATTGTGTTTCGGACGCCCAAAAACCCCTACCTGTCAGTTCTTGCGTGATTCGGTGGAGGATTTTCAGAGTTATAGATCTCTGTGTATTCGATTTCGTCTCTCTGTTATGCATTTTTCATTCTAAGGTTTTGAAACCTTAGATTTATGCCACATGGCAGTGGATAAGTGTTGACTCCCATTTCTCACTCATCGGTTGGGATTTTGGAGTTCTGGCAGAAGAGAGATATTTGCAGATTTTCTTGCTGATTCCGATTATGCAATGGCGCCCATGTTTTGAGGCATCTCAGGTTCTATTTTCAATAGCAATCATTACCGTGGGACTATGATTTCTTGAGCATACCTTATGCAGATCACTCTGGTTGCAGTTTGAGTAGTGTGCGCTCATTCGTGGTATGCATTGGGTTGCAATGGATGATTTATAGGCCATTTGGATGCATTGCGGTCCTTATTGGATGCACTGATAGGCCCAAATTGCCTTGTGGGATGCTATTTTTTATGGACGCTTTGCACATGGATGCTATTTTATGCTGAGGGATAGCTTTGACACATTGCAGATGATGCACTGATAGTGCTATGCTCTCTTGGATGAGATATTATTGATGCATATGCCAGTGGACAGTGTTTATGCTTGAGTCATTTGGCACTTATTGGCATTTTCTTTTGGGCCAGATTTGCTCATATGGATGCAGAGTATATGCACATGAGTCACATGCATCTTTTGATGCTTTGAGCTTTGAATTTTTGGTGATATTTTAGTCTATTGTGGCATACACATTTGGATGCACCTGGTATTTGGTGTGATTCTCTCTTACAGGTACTAGCATTTGGGATTTTGTTTCATTTGCATCATGGCATCCTCTTCCATGTCTGAAAAGGAGTTTTTCAGCATTAAAAAGTTTGATGGGACAAACTTTTCTTTGTGGAAAGAACAAATAAGGGATGTGCTTATTCAAAAGAAGCAGATTAAACCCTTGGCAGGGATTGAAGCTAAGCTTGCAAATATGTCTGAGGATGATTGGAATGAGTTAGATGCATTAGCAAAGTCTACTATTAGACTTCATCTTGCAAAGTCAGTTTATTTCACAGTAGTAAATGAGCAGACTACGGAAGATTTGTGGAAGAAACTGTGTGCCACTTATGAGAAGGAAACGCCCTCTAATAAAGTTTACCTCATGAAGAGGTTGTTTGAGCTGCAGATGAAGTAAGGGGTCTCCATTGCTTCTCACTTGAATGAATTCAATATTATTTTCAGCCAGCTTCAAGCTCAAAAGATGAATTTTGATGTGGAGACTAAGGTAATATTTCTCTTATGTTCATTGCCATCCTCATGGGATACCTTCCGTACAGCTGTCAGTAACTTTGCACCTGGTGGAGTACTGAAATTTGATGATGTTGTGAGTAGTTTGTTGGCCGAGGAGATTAGACGGAAGTCTATGGATGGCAACAAGCAAGATGCAGCCTTAAATGTGCAAAGGGCCAAATCACAGTTCAGGGGGAAGTCCCAAGAAAGAGGGAAGTCTCGTAGCAAATCCAAGGCACGGAACATTGAGTGTTACCCTTGTGGCAAGAAGGGCCATATGAAAAAGTATTGCTACAAGTTGAAAAGAGAGCAAAAGGATAAGAAAAAGAATGCAAATTGGGGTGCAAATCAAAAGGAAGAGAGTCCAAGGGAGGACAAGGAAAAAGTGAAGATCGAAGAGATCAATGCAGTCACACATGATAGTGACAATGACGTTCTCTTCATGTCTAGTTTATCTGCAAAGTTTCTTACCACTTCAGATGATGCATATTCCTAGGATTGGATTTTGGATTCTGGTGCTTCATTCCATGTTACTCCCCATAGGGAATGGTTCTCCACTTATGACAATGGAAAGACAGGTTGTGTGCATCTTGGAAATGACTATGCATGTGACATAGTGGGAGCAGGTGACATAAAGTTTTCTTTTGCAAATGGATCTGCATTTGTTTTGAAACATGTGAGACATGTGCCTAAGCTGACCAAGAGTCTTATTTCAGTGGGTCAGCTAGATGATGCTGGTTTTCACACCACTTTTGGCTTTCAGAGTTGGAAAATTCAGAAGGGCTCTATGCTTTTGGCCAAGGGTGCCAAGTGTGGGACTTTGTATCCCTTACATGTACCAGGGGTATTTGATCATGTTGTTGCAATAACAATAACCGAGCAGCGAAGCACTTCTTTGTGGCATTGCAGGTTGGGGCACATGAGCCAGAATGGAATGAAACTCTTATGCCGTTTGGGTTATGTACCACATTTGAGTTTCTCTGATTTTGAATTTTGTGGGCATAGTCTCTATGGGAAGCAGACTAAATCAGCCCATAAAAGAAGGGGAAAGAAAGAGTTCGAAATGCTTGATTTGGTGCATTCAAATGTATGTGGTCCCATGCCTACACGGTCATTAGGCGGGGCTGAATACTATGTGACATTCATTGATGATGCAACTAGGAAAGTGTGGGCTTATGCTATAGCTCAGAAGAGTGATGTGTTCTAGGTATTTCAAAAATGGCTGGCCTTGGTTGAGAATCAGTCAGGTAGAACGCTTGAATGCCTACGGACTGACAATGGTGGAGAGTATCTCTCTCATGACTTTCAGCATTTCTGTGATACACGTGGGATTAAGAGGGAGCTCACATCCCCGCGTACTCCAGAGCAAAATCCAGTTGCAGAAAAGATGAGCCATACCATTTAAGAAAGGTTGCAATGCATGCTTTCCAATGCAAGTCTTTCTGGTGGTTTTTGGGATGAGGCAATGAAGACTACAGTGCATGTGATCAATAGATCACCTAGTAAGAGTTTGGATGGTGGTATTCCTGAAGAGGCATGAAGTGGCAAGAAGCCCTCTTACTCTCACTTGCGTATATTTGGGTGTGAGGCATATGCACATGTGCCAAAAGAGCTTCGAAAGAAGCTAGATCCTAAGTCTAGGAAATGCATCTTTCCAGGTTATGGTGAAAGTGGAGAGATGGGCTATCGTCTCTCGGATCCAGAAGCAAAGAAGATCATACGCAGCCATGATGTGGTCTTGAATGAGAAGAAGATGCATAAGGCACCCATGAGGGATGTGGAAATGAGGAGAATCACTTTCCAGGATGTGAATCCACCTGCATATGTTGATAGACAGCAAGCTGTCCATGCACCAAATGTGCAAGAAATGGTACCACCAAGTACTCCCACAGGTATGCAATCAAGGGTAGATGATGGATCATCTATTGGTGGAAATGATGAGCCAAATGTGGCTGATATGCAGGTGGGACAGCAAGCTGAAATGCCCTTGAGAAGATCTTCTAGAGTGTCTAGACCGCCTGATAAGTTTGTTCCAGGGGTAGACTATGTGATGCTTACTGATTGTTACTGATTGCGGGGAGCCTTCTTGCTACAAAGGGGCTATGATGCGCGAGGATCAACGCAAGTGGGAGTATGCTATGCAATCAGAGATGAGTTCACTTATGAAGAATAAGACTTGGGACTTGGTTTCTTTGCCACATGGAAAGAAAGCATTGCCATGTAAATGGGTCTACAAAATGAAGGTCACAGGTGATGATGTGCCTAGGTACAAGGCCCATTTGATTGCTAAAGGGTTCAAGCAAGAGAAGGGTGTGGACTTTGATGAGATATTCTCTCCGGTTGTGAAGATGACCACACTTAGATGCATGCTTGGACTAGTGGCAGTAGAGGATATGGAGCTTATGCAGATGGATGTCAAGACAGCTTTCTTGCATGGGGATTTGCATGAGAAAATTTACATGGTGCAGCCGGAAGGCTTTGAAGAAAAGGGCAAAGAGCATTTAGTTTGCAAGCTGAAGAAGAGTCTCTATGGTCTTAAGCAAGCACCTAGAGAATGGTATCAGAAGTTTGACGCTTTCATTCAGTCCCAGGGTTTTAGAAGGAGTGAAATTGATCACTGTCTCTACACTAAAAGGGCTAAGGATAGTAGCCTAATAATCCTGGCACTATATGTGGATGATATGCTATTGGCTAGCAAGAATACTTACGAGCTAGATGCATTAAAGGCCAAGTTGCATGAGGCCTTTGATATGAAGGATTTGGGATTTGCAGGTCATATTCTTGGTATGCGCATCATGCATGATCGGAGTAGGAGACTCCTTTGGCTTTCACAAAAAGAGTATGTTACAAAAGTATTGCAGCGTTTCAATATGCAGGGGGGGAAGGCAGTGAGTACTCCATTGCCTACATATGTGAAACTGAGTCATACAGATAGTCCCAAATCAGATGAGGAAAGGGCCATGATGGCCAAGGTTCCTTATGCATCAGCAGTTGGGAGCGTTATGTATGCTATGATAGCTACTAGACCAGACATTGCATTTGCAGTGGGAGTTGTTAGCCGGTATATGGCTAATCCAAGAAAGAGGTATTGGGAGGCAGTTAAATGCATCATGAGGTACATGAAGGGTACCAAGGAGATGTGCATCTGCTTTGGTAGAGGAGACATGCGTGTACTTGGGTACACAAATTCAGACTATGCAGGGCATGTGGATAGTAGGAGATCCACTTCTGGTTATGTGTTCACCTTTGCAGGTGGTGCAGTGTCGTGGATGTCTCGTGCACAGAAGTGCATGGCTTTGTCTACCACAAAGGCTGAGTATGTTGCAGCCACAGAGGGTTGCAAGGAGGCTATATGGCTTGATCGGCTAGTGGGAAATTTGGGGATTCATATAGGTGTACCGACATTGCATAGTGATTCCATGAGTGCTATTCAGCTAGCACGGAATCCAGTCTTTCATGCAAAGACCAAACACATTGAGGTCAGGTACCATTTCATCAGGGAGGTACTTGAGGACAAGCGCATAGAGCTTGTCAAGGTTCATATAGATGATAACCCTGCAGATATGCTGACGAAGAGTCTACCTAGTCATCGGTTTGAGTATTGTCGTGTATTGATGGGCATTGGATAGTATGCTCACTGCTTGTTCTCCCTTAAAGGCACATTGTCCTTTAAGTGGGAGGTTGTGGGGGTTAAAGGTCATTGTGCCTTTACCCCGGTTATGTACAATACTCAAACACATATATAAATGAATGAAAAAGAAGATTAGGGTGGTTCCAAAACTTGTGTGGCTCTCTGTTTCTCTCTCTCCCTCTTCCGTTCTTACTTCCATTGAGAGCACTCTCAGATGGTAACAGGAGGGTAATAGCCCCCCAGTAACATTATAGTCAAGCATGGGGAGAAGAAAAGGGTCAGCAGAGGCCATGGTCTCACCCAATCGATCTCCACCAAAGACAAGGGAAATGTATTATTAGAAGAATATTTTGTGGTATGAAGGGGATGATTGGGTCGGATCGGTAGATTCTACGGAAAACATTGCACCTCCTTCATGGAATCCTCTATAAGTAGCTCAAAATCATTCGTTCCATTGTCATCAAACAAAGTGGTCTATAACTTTTACAAGGAACATAATATTAGCAATTCAAGTATGTATGGAGATGCTCCTTGGAATGGGCTTTGCGTTCGAATAAGTTTCATAAGAAACATAGACACGATCAAAAAGTTATGGGTAGTTTACTGGAAGGGGATATAACCTATCATAAACACAAACTGTCAAACAAAGAGACTCATAAGTCTCTTTTTTTCCATGAAAAATCTAAATATGTTGAGAGTTGTGCCTTGAAAATAGCTTTGCACTGATATAAGTTTTCTCAAAATCAGACCACCAAGTAGAAAGTTATGGGCAAAATAGTGACAGAGGGTCAAACAGTCAAACAGTCATTGAGAGAGGAAATAACTCTGCTTGTGGCCGATGAACCATGTATGCACAATGAGTAGTTGAATTAAAAGCACTTTGGAGACTTTAACAAAAAGAATAGAACAAAGGAACGGAAAAAAAAGAGAAGAGAGACTCAAGGGAGATAATTTGAAGTGACCTTCATTTCCAATAGAGTGAGACTTTATTCATATGCAACTCAACATGCTTACACACAAGGGAGGAGAAGAGGTTTCATACACACATGAGGGAGCAAGATCTCCAAGACTACTCATCATAAAAAGAGAATGAACAAGAGAGAGAGATGTACTCAAGAGTCTACACAAGAGAACATCTACAAGAGGGAGAAAGAAGGCTCATGGAAGCAACTTGAGGAGATTCTAGAAGGATTCCTCTTAACTCCACACCCTTGCACACTCCTCCATGTGCCTTCCACATACTTAACATGTGATCTCTCTTACATTATTGGAACACATGGACATGAGACCCACCTTTTATATTACTTACTCTTGCTATTTCATAAAAACCCCATAATATCACATTCACAAATGACTCTCACGCCATGCCAAGGTATTTATCATTCATACACATGGTATTTATAATGATCCATTCCACTCATCCTCTCAATCCCATCTCGAGGTGTTCACCTAAAAAATTGTAGTCTACCACATGCATTCAAACTGAGGGGTATTTTAATCCAACTTTTTGAAAAAAATTAATAGAATTACAATAATAGGAGGGGTTTTTTAATTCAATTTTTGAAAATATTCACTTAGTTCATAAGTAAAGTGGAGTGTTTTTATTGTGGGATAAATTTTAGTTGAGTTGTTTTTTTAATACCCTTTGAATGCACATGATATATAGGGTTTCTTAGTAGTGCACCCCCCGAGAATCCCATACAATATCTTAGAAAATGAAGATAAGTGAGATCCATTAGGCTATCACTTGATAATCACACTCTTATCAAACATAGATAATAGTAACATCAATGCCAAATAAAATATATCAAACTTTGGCATCACAATAGTGCACCACCTCCATAGTAGATATGCTTTGTTGAGCATGGCATCACAATAGTGCACCACCTCCATGGTAGATATGTTTTGTTGAGCATGGCTATTTCTTGTGACATTGTTGGGAGGGGGTGTCGCAATCCTTTTGTAAGGCTTTATGCCTATAATTTTGGTCTATAACATTTAGTACTTTTTGCCAATAAGCTGAATAGAAATATGACCAAAGGGATGAGAAAAACAACCTTACATAAAGGGAGATCCCTTCCTATACATGAATATGGAGAGGTAGATTGCTTCTATTCTACCTCTTGCTTACCATGGACAAATAAATATTGGAGTGATGGATCACAATGCACAAATAGATATGATAGTTTTGGCTGCAAAGAAATGTATGGACGTAGGGAAAATGGACTATCAAGAAAGTGGGTGATAATGAATGATATGTGTAGAGCCAACTTTGGTTTCTTGTAAACTAGGTGTCCTATCCATTTTGGCCAAAACTATCATATCTAGTCATGCATTGTGAGCTCTACAACCTTGGTACCTCCCACATCCTCTAGTAGCTACAAATAGCACCAATAGGCCATGTTTAAATAGGGACCGAGAGAAGAGAAGAAATTTACCTCTCTCCATATCCATGTATAGGAAGGGATCTCCCTTACCTATAGTTATCTTTCTCAGCCTAGAAATCAAACCACTAAGTAAGAGTGCTCTTGGATTGCTTTGTGGCTAGTTGGAGCATTTAGGAGTTCCCCAAGAAAACAAATGAACGAGATGAGATACTTTTGGACTTATTTAATGCTTCTTGGATCCATAATATCTCCCAACCAATAAAGCTACCAATTTTAGGTGCTTTGTGACTGGTTGGAGCATGCAGAATTCCCTACTCACTTAAACCACCAAGTAAACCTACTTTTGGATTTCTTCCTAATTGCATGATGAGTCCTTTAAGCAAAAGACAACCATGAGGAGGTGCTTATAACCTTAATTCATAATTGCTTTCAAATCGGTAGTTGATTTCTTTCACTACCTAGTCTTATTGCCTACTTCAAGATTGCTTATGGTAGCACGTTGTAGGTGGGTCTATAATAAGAGCAATGTTGTTATTATGTTATGAGATCCTAGTGCAAGGGAATCTTTCTTTAAAAGTAGAGAACTATCACTCTATCCTTCTACTTTTAAGAGCTCCCTTATTTGGTACACTAGCACAGGTAGGGCTCCTTGAATGATTCAAGGAAATATTTCCAAAGATCAAAATAATGTAATACTCATTAGAGTGCTTGAAGCCTTATTTTTTCAGTACATATCATTGATGCTACATTTATCAAATGTCTATAGATGTTTTTTCTCAACGATTCACTCAATTGGATAAAGACAAAGAGTTTTGGTCTTCATGAAGCATGTGATAGTTGTGACTATAGATATGTGGAGATAGTGAAGGCAATTATCCCACAAAGATTTCCAATGTACTCACATAGGTGTCACCACTCTTTGGGATTCTACGTTGTGCCCCAAACCTATTGGAGCCACATTCCACCACCTTTGGTATTTTTTGGGTGAGTACAAAAAACGCAATACAAACAAAATGTCATGTTGTACTTATGAGATAAATTTTATGTTCAAAAAGGTGATGGTGAAGGTCTTCAAGGATGTGGAATTAGACACCGTGGTGTAGGGGAAAAGAGCAAAGGAAAGACCTCATGGGCAAGGAGATGCATTACAAGGACCAAATATGATTAATGAAGACTCATCTCAAAGAAATCATTAATCATAGGTACACTTGTAGGTGGTAGGCTAAATAAGGGGGAATGGTTCAAACATGCTAAGATTTCTTGAAGATGTGGTAGTTTTGCTGGAGGCCTTGTAGAAAACTACTCTTTAAGGAGAAAAATTAGGCTCAATATATGTAGGGTACTCCAACCAAGCTACAATTTTTGTGCACATAACATACATCCATAGCAACACTAATGTGAAGAATACATATCACTTCTTTATTTCAGATGACAAGGTGCATGACATCGTCTTTGTCAAACATTGTTTTATGTTACATCATAGTTCATTGATAGATCAAGGGTTGGAGCTTACTACACATTGAGTTTGTTAAAATGGAGCAACCTTACAATGTGTAGAAAATGTTGTTGGTTTCTTGAGGACCAACTTGTCTCATGGCTGTCATCTAAGGAAATGAATGTAGCAAGAGTGTTTTGGGAGGTTAAGGAAGGATATATTGATAGATCCATGCAATGGGACTATCAAATTATGTCAATGACACAATCAATGCACTATGTAAGAGAAGCTACACAAGGAGCTAGTAGGGCAGTAGTATGTGGTTATGTTGTGAATAACACCCATCAAGCTACTTGACACAAAAAAGCTTGTACATCCTTTGGAACAAGAAATGTCACATCAACATCAAGCCTTGTCCTAAACTCAGGTGCTTTCTATACATAAAGAAGCCATAGAGGATAGAATAACTCATTTTTACAATCATGCTAATGAAATAGTACACCATTCATATACAGAACAAGAGCTTACACTTGAGGATGAAGGAAATGTTCAATGTGCTTACACTTGAGGACGAAGGAAATGTAGGGGGGGGATAATGAAAGCCTACTCTCGCAATTCAAGAGTAGTATGGTAGTATTGCTACTAATGTGAATATTATCCCTTGCCTAGCAACATATCTCTTGTGCACTCTCCTTTGCTAATCTAGAAACCCACATGCCCGTGCAGCACTCATCTTGGGCCACAGCTTGAACTTCCCTTTTACATACATTCAACTAACACAAATTCTTTCACACCTATATAAACAATGACATGATTGAGCTTTGCATTTGTTCTTAAAGCCATGTCTCTCTATTTGTTGCTCTCTCATACATTTTTTAAAGACATGTTTATGTACGTGCACAAATATCTGCTACTCTCCCAAATTTTGGAACAAAAGATGTTTGTTACTAAAGACATTATTATGTATTCACACAAGTATCTACTACTCTCTCAAAATTTGGAATGAAATATGTTTGTTATTAAAAATACAAGCCTTTCAAGAAAATTGTGTAGTTAAGTTTTATGATTCCCTCTCCCTGATTTTAACTTCTTTAGGGGAGTCATCAAGTAAGGACTGAAAAGCTACGACATATCTCAAAATCTCCTACAATTCACCTCCAAATCTTCACGATTTTTTCATGATAATATAAGAATTTTATAAGTTAATTAAGCATTCTTTTATGTGTATACTACTACAATGCAATCTCTCAAAGTGTTTAGATATTAAATATGCATAATACATTTGGATTTTTTTTTTTTACAACAATCAGAGATTTGAAAATACATTGAGTTGAGTGTCTCAATGACTTCTTTAACATGGCACTTAATTACGTGGGGCTGAACCCCAAATTTCCAATCTATAAGTTATAGCCTATTGCATGTCCATGGCCTATGGATGGATGATATATTGGCCTTTGGATTTGCCACAAGACTCGTAACCTTCTTGGCATTACTTAGGGTTTTAAGCCTTTTCCCCTAGTATTATGCAAATTGATGGACTCGCCTCACCTTCATTAGCTCAATGTGGAATTGTTCTTTGACTGTCCCTTTAACCACCATTGTCTTACAGTCAGCCCGATGGATTGGCCTCCTAGGTGAGTGCAACATCTCCTAAATTTGATCTGCATCTATGAGAGTATCCAACGATGATCACCGACTGTTATCTCTAAATCACACATCTAGGTGTCTGCAAGTGAACTACATTCTCTTTTATAGTTTTAAGTGTAGTGACTCTGGGCTTGCACCTTTTTTGGGTAGTTCACTACATGAGAAGACTATCGAGCTAAGCCTAGGGAAAACATATGTGTATTTTCAAGTTTTTCAATCTTATGTGATGACCTCACTTGCAAATCATCGATGAAGACTACATTTGAAAATGGAAATGAAGCATAGGCCCTAGGCTTAGCTCGATAGTCTTCTCATGTTTTGTGCTACCCAACAAAGGTGCAAATTTATCAGTAAATGAGCCTTGTATAGGTTCACATCTTCCAACATTACCTTATGACCTAGATTGTGAATTATTGGAAAATACTACATCCAAAGAGAGAACACATCAAACTTCAAATGGGCATTTAAGCCTCTATTCAAAAACACATATAACGCAGTCTCAAAACACATAAAGAGTAGTGACACAAAATAGTGCCAAAACACATACAAATTAGTTCCAAAGGATTGATAACATAGATGCAAAGCACATACAAAGCATTCACAATGTAGTAACTAGTCTACCTGCTTCTTTTGCAAATCCTTGGCATAATGCCTAATATTATTATAGTAAGAGCACTTCATCCACTTCTTATCCTCCTTTTGATTGTACTTTGAAGTGGAATCTCCCATTGTATTTCCACCATTGGTCTTGTTCTTTGAGAACTTGCCCTTTCCTTGGGCCACCAATTCATCTTGATTCCCCCTTCATACAATTTCCACTTCATCTCTTCTTAAATCAACAAGGAAAATGCTTCCTCGATGGTTAATAGTTTAGTTAGCATTGTGAGAAATCTATAATGAGTACAAGATAATTGATTCAATAACATTACCACTATATATTAAGAATCCATCTTGGTGCCAACTACAGTGACCTCTTTCAAAATCTCTTTGACCTCCATGATAGGCAAAACATGGGCTCAGCATCACTAAGTCATAGAGAGAGAAGCTGAGACTATAGATTGGCTACATAATTTGATGGTTTGACACCATCTAGCTATTAGATATCAATGGTCCACTCTCGTGTAACTACGCGGGAACTAGCTAACTCTACTTGTAAGCCCCCCATATGAGGAGAAGGCATTTGAGTAACTCGATTATTCGGTAGGACCTGGTTTGCTTGGTTTGGACACCAGATGGGAGCCATGTGTGGCCTAATGGCTGGACGGCTTCAGATAGAGTTGGCACACTGCCAACTAGGCTACATGCAAGTGTAGGAAGGCATCCCATGACTGACCGCATTGAGGGTAGACGGAGCATTTCTCGGGGCAACCCACTCTCGGGTTGCGGCACCCGTTTGGAGCCCCAGATGATCTCAGATGGCTCTGGGCTGAACAGAAACCGTAGGTCAGTTGCTTTATTTTGCGCATTGGTTCTATCATGTGGTCGGTGGCCTATTTTGGGACCGACCCCCAGTCGACCGGTTTGGGCGGACTGGGTCGGTCACCAAATTAGGTCTAACCGACTACGATTGGTGGCTATATAAGAGCAAGCCCGTGAAGCCCATTTTATCACTGGCTACAACAACCCTGATTTCTTAGCGTTTAGCCTCCATCCTCTACTATTTCCAACTCACCATCGAAGCTTCTTTCACAAGAGCGCATGGTTGGGAGGTAGCGCCATCTATTGTATCAGTTCTACAGTAATCAATTTTTTTATTCTCCATACTATCTGTTTTTCTCTCTTGCGTACGAGATCCTGTTATCTCTTGAGCACAGACGTTGTATTGTTTTCTTACGTGGTATCAGAGCCTAGACTCTAGCAAGAAGATTTGGTACTGTGTTTCTGTTTGCGAGCAGATTGTGAGAGATGGCCTAGCCCGCAAGACTGTGAATCCCACTGTTCGGCGAAAGCGAAAAGTTGGACGGCTCTAACTATCCACTCTGGAAGTTCAAAATAAAGACCATCCTAAGTGCATATGAGCTTTGGGACACTGCTACTGGGGTGGACGTGAGGCCGGTTGCGAGATCGGATCCAGCCAATGTAGGACAACAGATAGTACCAACTGCAGATGAGATTCTCATGTGGACAAGAAGAAATGCAGATGCATTGTGTTCTATTGTCTGCAGTGTAAGTGATTCTGTCATGGTGTTATTTCAACATGTCACCACAGCGGAGGAGGCATGGACGGTCTTGAAAAATTAGTACGAGACCACGAATCAGATGCAGATTCAGAATCTAGAGACTCAACTCGCGAATGAGAAATTGTCTGAGTCTGAAGCGGCAGAGAAGTTCATCACCAGGGTAAGAATCTGCGCGATCAGATGACTGCGATTGGCATCACCATCACCAGCGAGAATCTAGCACGAAGGTGCATATGGATTCTCCCACCAAAGTACGACAATCTTGTTACGACGCTAAATACGCAGAACAGAAATCTACCCCTCAACTTTGAGGATTTCAGTGCGATGCTTCTGGAGGAGGAGATGCATCAAAAGATGAGGACTAGAGAAGATTCGGCTTTCTACATTGGATCAAAGAAAGGTAAGGGTAAGGACTCTGGTAACCCATCTTCTTCTTATGATGAAAAGAGAAAGAAGAAGATCAAGTGCTTCTATGGCAACAAGGCAGGGCACAAGCAGAATGAGTGCTGAAAGAAGATTGCAGATGAGAAGAACGGAGTAAAGAAACAGTCCAGCAATAGCACGCAGGCAGTACCAGTAGGGCTGTTCATAGCAATTGAGGAGATTTGCATGGAGGCAATTCATGTACCTGCAGATGAACCTTGGATCATTGATAGTGGTGCATCGCGCCACATGACTAGTCGGAAGGATTGGTAAAACTCTCTACAGCCGGTAGGGAATGACATCCTGGTAGCAGTCGGCAATGATGCAAAATGTCTAGCAAAAGGAAAAGGTACGATTGCTCTCAAGTCAGATGGAGTTGTAAAACAGTTGTCCAATGTTCTTTATGTGCCAGATATCAAGAGGAACTTGTCCGTTTCTGCAATCCCAGATTAGGACCTCAAAGTTCAATTCGATAAGAATGGTGCACAAATTTTGGATCTTCAAGGGAAGGTCGTTGGTAAAGGTACACGGCACAACAACATCTACAAACTCTCAGCATTCAGTGCTCGAGCCGATGTGAAGAACACTAAGAGCTCTATGGCATGAGAGGTTTGGTTATCTAAACCTTAGTTCTTTAAAGGAGATGCATAAAAGTGGAATGATTGCAGACCTACCAGAAATTTCAGATTTGCCCGATGTATGTGAAGCTTGCATGATGGGCAAGCAGCATCGGTAGCCCTTTCTTAAAGAGGCCAGTAGGGGAAAGGATCCTTTAGAGCTCGTTCACACGGACCTCTGTGAAAAGATGGAGATGGAAGCTTTGGGTGGTTCCTACTACTTCATGATGCTGATCGATGACTACAGTAGAAGGGTATGGATATACTTCCTGAAGACTAAAGATGAGGCTTTTAGAAAGTTCAAGGAATGGCATGTAATGGTCGAGAAAGAATCGAGAAGGAAGGTGAAGAAGTTGAGATCAAACAGAGGTGGAGAGTTCACATCAACTGAATTCGAGAGTTACTACAAAAGTCACGGGATTAAGAGGCAGAAACCCCTGCCACATACATCATAGCAAAATGGAGTAGCAGAATGCAAGATGCACATCATCTGTGAAATGGCCAGGAGTATGATAAAAGGTAAAGATTTGCCAAAGACTCTCTAGGCTGAAGCATGTAACATAGCAGTTTACATTCTCAATCGTAGCTACACGAAGGCTGTGAATGGGATGACTCCACTGTAGGCCTTTTCTAGTAAGAAACCTTCAGCTGCACATTTCAGAGTTTTTGGATGTGACTATTTTGTGCATGTCCCTAATGCTAACAGGACCAAATGGGAACTGAAGAGCCGAAAGTGTATTTTCTTGGGCTACAATAAAGAGGCGAAGGGTTACCATCTCTATAACCCTGTTACCAAGAAGATAATAGTAAGTCGCGATGTGGTCTTCTCAGAACAGCCGCATCAATTGGAGGAGGATGCTTCCTTCCCAGACAACCAGGACTAGGATATCCATCCAGTACCACCACCAACAGCAGACTGAACTCCCCCAACAGTGCTTGGGAGGATTCAAGATAAAGAAGATGAAGAAGAGCCTGCAGAACCACAATGGCAACGGCCATTCCCAAAGTGGGTAAAGCAGCTTTTGGGCGGCAGAGAACCTCCAGCCATTGAGGAGGAACCATCCGAACAGCGCCGGTCCAAGAGAATAGAGGAGCAAAGAAGGGCGCAGGAACACTTGGTCAACTATGCCTTGATGATTGAGGTGATCCGTGCTGATGAACCCAAGTGTCTTGAAGAGGCACAGGGTGATGATAGGTGGATGGAGGCTATGCAGTCGGAGTATGGCTCCATAATGAAGAACAACACTTGGGACCTTGTGGATCGACCACCAAAATGCAAGATAATCAGAACCAAGTGGGTGTACAAGACCAAGTACAAGTCGCGGACAGCACGTTGGATAAGTATAAGGCTCGGCTCATGGCAAAAGGATTCGCATAGGTACATGGTTTTGATTATCAAGATACTTTTGCTGCCATAGCTCAACTAACCACAATTTGCAATGTTTTGGCTTTAGCTGCCTAGGGAAGTTGGCCTGTGTTTCAGATGGATGTAAAATCCGCCTTTCTGAATGGAGATCTCAAGGAGGAGGTATACGTGGAACAACCACCAAGTTTTGAGATCCCCAGTTCAGAAGGTAAAGTCTGTAAATTGAAGAAGGCACTTTACGGGCTAAAACAGGCCCCACGAGCGTGGTACCAACGGATTGATCCATACTTTCTGCAAAATGGGTTCAAGAGGAGCCCATCTGATGCAAATTTGTATATCTTCAGAGAAGGAGGCAAGTGTATGATCATAGTCCTTTATGTGGACGACCTTGTCATAACAGGGAACCATGAAGAGAAGATCTCGTAGACGAAGCATTTGCTCGGAAGAGAGTTTGAAATGACAGACCTCGGATTGATGCATTTCTATTTGGGGATTGAAGTTTGGCAAGAGCCGAAACAGATCTTCATTTCACAACTGAAGTATGCTGGAGAGATACTGAAGGCATTTGGCATGGCTGAGTGCAAAACAGTTGGTACCCCTATGGAGGTTGACATGAAGCTCTCAAATGAGGATTCATCACCACTAGTGGACGAAGCGAAGTACATAAGACTCGTGGGCAGCTTGATTTACTTGTGCAACACGTGGTCGAACATCAGCTTTGCGACTGGTGTACAAAGAAGGTTTTTCAATAAGCCCCGGGAGAACCATTGGAGGGCAGGGATGCGGGTGCTGAAATACATCAAAGGCACACTTGATTATGGCATCACCTATACCAAGGGCAACATCTTGACCGGATTCTGTGACTCGGATTGGGCAGGGGACGTGGACAGCAGGAGATCAGTGACAGGTTACTATTTCTCGCTTGGATCTGGAGCTGTGTCATGGGTCAGCAAGAAGCAACCTATAGTTGCTCTTTCTTCTACTGAGGCTGAGTACAAATCAGCATGCTTTGCTTCTTGCAAGGCAGTGTGGTTGAGGAGGATTTTGGTGGACATGGGTGCAGTGCAGAACAAGCCCACGCAGTTATCATGTGACAATCAGAGTTGCATGGTGATTGCAAAGAACCCTGTATTCCACGCTCGCACAAAACACATTGAGATTCAATATCACTTTGTACGCGAGCTCATCATGGATGGAGAGGTCAACTTGGTATACTGTCTGACTACAGATAATGCTATGGACATCTTCACGAAGGCTCTTGGAAGAGACTTGTTGGAGAGGCATCTTCATCGACTTGGCATTGGGCCGAAAAAGTAAGTTCACTTGCGGGTGGACATTGAGGGGGGGTATTAGATATCAATGCTCCACTCTCATGTAACTACGCAGGAGCTAGCTAACTCTACTTGTAAGCCCTCCATATGAGGAGAAGGCATTTGAGTAGCTCGGTTATCTGGTAGGACCTGGTTTGGACACCAGATGGGGGCCATGTGTGGCCTGATGGCTAGACAGCTTCAGATAGAGTTGGCACACTGCCAACTAGGCTACATGCAAGTGTAGGAAGGCATCCCATGACTGACCGCATTGAGGGTAGATGGAGCATTTTCCGAGGCAGCCCACTCTCGGGTTGTGGGGCCCATTTGGAGCCCCGGATGGCTCTATTTTGCGCACTGGTTCTATCGTGTGGTCGGTGGCCTATTTTGAGACCGACCCCCAATCGGCTAGTTTGGGCAGACTGGGTCGGTCACTAAATTGGGTCTAACTGACTACGACTGGTGGCTATATAAGAGCGAGCCCGTGAAGCCCATTTTATCATTGGCTACAGCAACCCTAATTCCTTAGCATCCAGCCTCCGTCCTCTACTATTTCCAGCTCGCCATCGAAGCTTCTTTCACAGGAGCGCACGGTTGGGAGGCAGTGCCATCTATTGTATTAGTTCTATAGTAATCAAATTTTTGATTCTCCATACTATCTGTTTTTCTCTCTTGCATACGAGATCTTGTTATTTGTTGAGCACAAACGTTGTATTGTTTTCTTACATTAGCAAACATATTTTTATATTTGATATTCTAATAATCTTGATGAAAGTAGTATATGACAAGTAATCACTAAAGCAATGACATATTGGCTCAAGGGATGGAGGATAGTGGCATGTATCAAAACAATTCATTCTTTTCTCATTCAGCATTCAATGAGCATGTTTTTGCATAGCCATTTTGAGCATGTACCACTCTACCACATTGGCAAAGATGTATCAAAAGAATACAATGAGCAGGCTTCCCAAACTTCACCCACATTCTTCTATTTACACAACTTGCCTTGAGGGTAAGTAACGTTGGGAGCCCGTTCCACAAGCTAGAAATGGAGCACCACACTCTTAGAGCTAATTCATAATTAGAGCACCACACTCTTAGAGCTAATTCACTTTGCTCCTTCCATAATATCCTTTGGTGGCTATCGTTATTTTCTTGCATTTGTATACTACTTAGACAAAAGGTGCAGGAATATTTTCTAAAGGAGAAGTCAGACGCATTTGGGAAGTTTGAAGAGTGGCTAGCAAAAGTGGAGCAAGCATTGATTCAAGACTCTTTGCATTGATAGAGGTGGAGAATATGTTGGAAAGTATTTCTTGATGTCTTGTAAGCAAAGGGTGATTAAGAGACAAATGACAGTTGCTCTCACTTCTCAACAAAATGGAGTAGCGGAGCACATGAACAATGTTGTTATCATGATGCAGTCAAAAAACCTAACACAGATTGACTATGATGAGGCCATCTAAATTGTGGTGGTTAGCATAATCAATAGAATGAAGACAATATTTAGAAATTTAAATTTGATAAATTAGCCCAAAAATAAAGGTGGGCTAATTCATAGAGCCTCAAATTTGATAAATTCACCCTAAAAGTGGTAGTAGGGCCAATATTCATAACTCTATATGGGGAAAGATTTGCCCATTGACCTACACTGTCATAATCTTCTTCCCTCCTTTTTTTTTACCCTGGACTAGAGCATTGCGTGGAGTATGCTTTAGGAGGTTTATTCATTTATTAAGCATTTTCATGTTTTTGATTATAAACCTCGTGTTCATATCCTAGACCAGACAAGGGAAAAATTGGACTTAAAATGTATCTTCATCAGATACAACATGGATCCCAAGGGCTAAAATTGGATGATTAACTGCGAAGGAGGTCATAGTGAGTAGAGATGCCATCCTCGATTAAGAAGAGCCCACAATAACAATCCTTGTAGTCTAAAAGCAAGGGCAAGGGTGAGGCACCTCTCTCCCCATACATATGGGACTCACAAGGTGTTGATGCTCCACTTCTATCTACTCCATCTCGCTCCAACCATTTTCCCAAATACTATATCAAGATGGTGCAGAAAACCAAAGTGATGCATTTGCATATCCAATGATCATAGTATGAGGCATTCTCTATGCATCTAGAACCAAGTCTAGGAACATGCCATTAAAGGATTCATATTAACTTATAAAAAAGACACTTGAAAATAATCCATGTACATAGCAAAATAAGTGTCCAACTCTCACAACATGTATTTAGCACAAGTATATATGAACACAAAAGCGATGACAAGAATATCACAAATTAAGTTTTTAGTACCCTAGATGTGCTAATGTCACATGGCATGTCCCAATAATTAAAAAGGATCACTATGAGCATACATTGCCCTATTTGAGCTTAGTTTATGTCAAAATTTAAAAGCCATCGATGATTTTCAATAAATGGCACCATATGCATTAAAAACTTAGCATTTTCCATCTATTGGCTTCAGAATATATCATCTAACTACTCATATATGGTATACATAAGGAGATCCACTTCTTGTGCTACCACTTGGACCCTGGTAAATTGGAATTGCACTGATATGCTTTGTTTTCACATGAAATGAGAATTTTTCAACCAAATAAATTTCCCTCATAGGCATCCCCATTTCTCTCAATAAAAACCATGACCAAGTGGCTTCACATATATCATGGTGGCTAGCTTGTAGCATGTGGTCTATGCTTGATCTACTCTCAAAGTTGGGCCTATCGACTTTGCATCATTTTTTCTCTCTATTCACATCACCAGATTTTATTTCCCAAAACACTCTGGTCACCTCACGACCTTGGAATTGTATGAGCATTCGCCTCCACAAGATAGGTTTTTCTTCAAAAATATCACTACATCAGAACACTTTGTATCTTTGCACCATCCTCCTTTAGTTGCTCATGAGTCAATGACCTTTTAGTAGCAAGAGCTCTACTGCACTATCATGCTCACCCTTTCAATGACTAGAGCCAAAGAAGTTCTACATCATTTGCAATCCGATCTTATAGGTGTACCCATGATACACAATAGAAAGTCCTTTTAGCTTTGAATTGGGAGGTTGCTCCATCAGACCATACCCAATGTAGTTTAAGTGGTACACCAAAACCCTTCAACCATTCATGATGAAGCATGAAACAATGCTACACAAAAAGAGTGTCATGCTACTTATCACCAAATATGTAGAAGTGATGGGTTTTATGGATGTCACTGCAATATATATGTAGGAAATGTGAACAAAGAATGTTACTTGACTTACATATCAGTGCATGGACTATATCTCATTTAGCTCCTTGAAGCTATATTTTTCAACAAAATCTACACATGATACAACCACATCTTCGGGGAACCTTGTCAAACATTCTTTACATTTCTCTATTTGGCATTTGTACACAAAATTGTGTTTGATAAAATCCATCGGGTGAGCATTAAACCAATAAATAAGTTCCCTAATAGACATGCCCTTGTGTGTTTGAACCTTCCTTTTCTTCTTCTTCCCATAAATAGTAAATCTTGCTTCTATATCTTAAAAAATATTCACAACTATAGGTAGGGTGACAAGCGCAAGCTCAAGGCCTTAGCTAAGATTATGTAACTGGTATCTAGCAAAGTAAATGGAATCCACTTTAAAGTGCCAAATCTATCTCTCCCTTTCATTAATAAATCCATCCATGACTAGGTATAAACAAGCCATAGTCAAATATCTCTTGGAAAGACAATCTAAGGAGGGTGTGAATGCACTACCAAAATCACCTAAAGAAGGATGATATCAATCCATCCTCCCCCATGTAGTTCTAGGGAGGGAGGCCCATGAGGCGCGCCTGATGCTCCTCATTATGAAACGGTCCTCAACCTTTTTGCTAATTCTCTAGGAGCCCATACTCAAAATATGAGCCCAAAATACCTCCCTAGCTACCAAGATCTAGGATGACTCCTTGAATTGAAATAGCTGGTAATAGAAGCATGTAATCATCTCTAAGATCTCTAGTAGGTCTGAGTGCATCTATCTTCTTACATCCCACAGCCATTGAAGTTGCATACCTATTGAGCGGGACCCAATGGCCTAAAAACATTTCATATTCATCATCTCTCCCTATTGCACCTTGTGTGCCTTGGTTTAATGATAATCAGCATGATAGACCTCCTTGGCCTAAAGACTAGCCTAGCGTGACCATAACAATTAGAAAGACAATGAGATGTGTCTTGCTATCTAAGCAGCTCGATGGAAGCCAAATCACATCTCAACTCTCACATTCATGCCTCAAGAGAGTGACAGCACTAGAGAGTGTGGGCTTTAAACTCTTGTGTAGTACATCTGCTACCCAAGATGCCCACCTTACCTCGTGTGGTTCTCTAGCTACTCCCAAACTCATGTGGCCTACACCTCATCATCTTGTAACAAAGAATTAAGTCAATGGACCCCATTTTTGGGGAGTCCATGTCAAGGTTGTTCCAAGTGGAGCACAATCGGGGAGTGGTCTGACATCCGCTATTCAAGATGCCCACCCTACCTCATGTGGGTTCTGTATCTATTTCCAAACTCATGCAACCTACACCTCGTCATCCTATAATAAATAATTAGTTCAACAAACCCCATGTTACGCTACTCTAGGTGGAGCACAATTGGGGAGTGGTCTAACTTCATCATCCCTCTCAAACTGCATGTGGTGGCTTCCCCTAGTGCATCACCCAGGTCCACTCTAGAACCTATTAAGTCGCTCTAGCAAGCTATCATGCTGCCTTTAGCTAAAGTAGGAGAAGAGGCTGCCATTGATTTGGAAAGCTCCACCTCTCCCCAAGGGTCCCGATCATTGGTCATGAAGATAAATTGATCCCACATGCTCCATTTGGCCATAGACGTGGGTGAGAAAGATGCACCACCCTGCTTGTCCTCTTAAACTTGAGGTTCTTAAAATCACCTTCAACAACTCAAGAGCCAACTTCTAGAAGACTCTATGTTATTCATTTCCAAGAAGAGGGACAGTGTTGTTTGCATGTTGAGGCACAGATGTTCAAGATCATAATCTTGGCCTCACCCACTTGAAGGCCAATCATTGATCCCTCCCTACAACCAACTGACCCTAACCAAAAACATATAGGCTAGCACCTAGGAAATAGAATTGCAAACCCCTCCGCTCCCGCTCATTACATGAGATCACACCTCTGATCCTCTCCGTAAGAGCGGATGGAAAGATTGCCTAATATTTGCTACTAAAAACATGTTCTCTTGAATCAAGATAATATCCATTAGCCTTCCCACTACTACCTTCTAACTCTCATCATAATATCAACTGCTATGGATGTTGCATCGCATGATCATGAGGCTCATGCATGTTCTAGCCCACCATGGTCCAACACAGGGGGAAAGTAGGTGGGCGGGGGATAAGTCCCTCGTATGAGTGGAAGCTTGTGTGAAAAATGCAACTTTTGAATCTTCAAGGGAGGCTTGGATGGTGAGAATTCCATGTCCATGTGATTACACGCTAAAGGCATCATTGGCTCAATTCCTAGATTTAGTGTCCATTGCATCAACCAAGAGTTCTACACATCCAAGTAGCCTAGCACACTAGCTCAATGGCCAGGGAAACATTTTTCTAATCTATACCTCAAGCCTACGCAATTGCTACTCACTTGTCAAGATCAAAGCCTAGCTAGAAGGTCACTACATCTCCATGTGGTGTCTCTTCCCCTTCTACCTCAACTACTCTTCCAACATCCTGAATATCTAATCTTTGAACATTATGTTAGAGAGAATGGATTTACACTGCTCCTCACCCTTGGCGAAAAAATTAAAGCACCAAAAAGGTTGAGTTGTGGGCTTCTAATTGTGGTGATGCTGCCCCATTTTTGAGACTCATAACTGATACCTCAAGTGCCAATGAGTACGTATCTAGAATATCTAGGTCCATTCTAGGGCTCAAGCCTCTAGAACTCCAATGGTAGAGGTTGTTCTAGGTGATGCTTGAGGATTACAAAAAACCGAGCGAGGAAAAGTAAGCGAACCAAAAAAAGCAAGCAAGAAAAAGTGAGCGAGCCGAAAAAAACAATCAAAACAAAGCAATAATAGATTGACAAATCCTTATTTTAGCAACTATCTAAGTTCTTCAAAAGTCCATGAGAGAGTTGGACCTATGTCATTGCCAAGGAATCATTAGTAAAGACGCACCCTATCTTTGCTCACTTTTACTCATTCAATTTTTTGTAATCCTCCATAATGAAGTTCTCTCTCTCCACCAACATAAGTGAGATCACCAATGAAATCTTCCACATAAGTCAAAAGTTTCATAGGACTTCCTAAATGGAATAGTCCACATTACATGCATGCGCAAATGCTTGGTTTTAGAAACTCTATTCACTCTTGGAACAAAACCCATGTTTTTCTGTTTGCAAAAAAAAACCCTCCCTAATGAATCACTCTTACATCCCACCAATCCAACAAAATCTAAAGAGTAAGTACATACCTTTCTTTAAATTGAATTGAACTCCAAAACAAATTAATCTTTGCTTATAGAAATCAATGGTAGAATCCAAAATAGATAACATATTGACATGGTCCCTATTAGGTAAACTTTCCTCAAGAAATCGGCTAATTGTTTATTAAATTCACATTTTGATGCATGAAGTTTTACTAAATGGTGCAAAAGGTCATGATAATCATCTAAATCATGTGTTGTCATTCGTTTTCATATGTAACATGACCCCATTTGGATTTGTAAATCAAGAGATACAGGACGTCGAAATTCTCACCTTGGGCTAAAAGAGGGAGCGCGGTGCCTGTTTTGGTCCAAAAGGTGAGAATTTCGATGTCCTGTATCTTTCGCGCTCCCTCTTTTAGCCCAAGGTGAGAATTTCGACGTCCTGTATCTTTTGATTTACAAATCCAAATGGGGTCATGTTACATATCAAAACGAATGGCAAGGCATGATTTAGATGATTATCATGACCTTTTGCACCATTTAGAAAACTTCATGCATCAAAATGTGAATTTAATGCAATTTTTGCTAGTTTCTTACACGAGATTTAGAGCAAGGTAGCTCGTAATAGGAGCATGTTAGAACTCTATTTATATATTTGATTTCTATGCAAGTTCTTCTAAAATGAAAATATATAGACTATTTTTACCAAGGTAGACTTTTAATAACATGTTATGATCATGTTCGATGTTGAAGTTTTTATTGAATGATGCACTTCAACTATATACTACTTGTTGGTAGCCAAAGCATTTCTTTACAAGCTCATCTCATGAGAATAAATAACACTATCACTAATGTAGACTTACAAGCTTATGTTATAATCATGTTCAAAATTATGGTGATACCATAAAGCTTTATACATACATATAGTGAGATTACGTTTTTCTCAAGTGATGCACTTCAACTATATACTACCTGTTGTTGATAGCCAAAGTAGTTCTATTTAAGCTCTTGAATAGGTCCATTGAATGAAATTCACCTTGTTAGCTTTGCTACTCCACCACAGTTCCCATACCCTACCTCCCCAGGGCAGGCCAAAAACCAGACTTGCGAGGCCTCTACGCCATGGGTTTGACCAGCTAGACCTCTCATTTCTGAGAATATCGTGCTGTGAAATGCACCTCTCTGAAATTGAGCAGCAAATGCTGGGCTGAGACAATGAAAATAGCAAGGCTGGGATGGGAAAATTTACAGAAATCCTGCTGAATAGCATACGTGGGGAGCTGATGTCATTCTTCTTCCTGCAGCAGAGGCCTCTCGACAACAAAAGAAGAAGAAGAAGAAGCAGCAGCAGCAACGATAGAGATCTGCGAGCCCACGGAACTGGAGAAGGCAGAAGAAGTAGATACAGTGCTATCCAATATACTCCGAGAAAATGCTGCCGATCCACAGAAGGCAGCAGGCTTGGCGACTGGTATGGAGGGAAGCTGCCACTCTTCCAACAGTATTTGCAGAACTTGACGCATGTTTGGTCGCATGGTCGCCTCAGGATGCGAGCAGGCAAGCCCAACAATCAGTAGACGAGCCATCCCACGCTCATCGAATTGCCATTCCATCGCTGGATCGGCTGCTTCCAGCAGCCTTCCTTCTCTGTGGAGATTCCACACCTGGTCCACAAGAACCACCTCATCATTCTTAATGTCTATCGGCCTCCTTCCACATGCTACCTCGAGTATGACCGCACCAAAGCTGAACACGTCCGATTCAGTCGTCGCCTTCCCTGTCTGGATGTATTCCGGAGCTATATACCCCGGTGTCCCTGCCACTATTGTCGTCTCTGGATTCTTGTTACGCTCGGCCAGTCTTGCCAGGCCGAAGTCCCCAAGCCTAGCTTCAAACTCCTCATCCACCATCACATTGCTTGCCTTGACGTCTCTGTGTATGACTTGCTTCTCCCAATCGTAGTGAAGATAGCACAACGCTGAAGCCAAACCGCAGATAATCTTGTGCCTCTGCTCCCATGAAAGGATGACTTCCTTCTCTCCAAAGAGCAATTTATCAAGGCTTCCCTTTGGCACGTACTCGTACACGAGGAGTAGCTCTTCTCTATCACAACACCATCCTAGAAGCCGCACTAAGTTACGGTGACGCAGGCGTCCGATAGTGTTCACCTCGGCAACAAATTCTCTTTCCCCTTGCTTGGAGTCCTTGGAGACACGCTTCACTGCGACCATCGAGCCGTCCTTGAATAAAGCCTTGTATACACTTCCAAATCCTCCTTTCCCCAGCAGCTGTTGAGGACTGAAATTCCTGGTAGCAACCCGGAGCTCTCTGCGATTGATCTTCTGTGGTCCAAAGGCGATAGCGCTAAGCTCTATCTTCGACCTGATATCTGATGATGCACTTGGATTCCTTCGGCTACGTTTAGACTTCAACTTACAGCCTATGAAGATGGTAGCAATTAAAATGAGGGGGACGATAATTGCCAATGTAATACCTGCAATCGCAGCGGTGTTTGAGCTCTTAGACGTTTTCCTCGGCTCCTGTGAGCTGTTAAACGATATGCCACTTGTGGAAAAAGTCCAGGACTTTACATAATGGAGTTCAGAATCTTTTCCTGTTGCAGCGGTAAACCCAACATAAGCAGACTCTTGAGCGAGCACCGAACAAAGACTGACATGATACGTGAGAACTGGATTGCCCAATTGCCCCAAGGGCTTTCCGCTTTCGTTAATGGAAGTGGCTACATAAACTTGCAACAGCTCCGCCTTGCCATCATAATCGATCCACGTAGAGATGTCCTGCTGAGCAGTCAGATTGAGAAACGATGCGTTCACAGACCGGACTCCATTCACATCTATGCCGACGTGATTTGCGTACGACGGATCCCATGCGTTGACGTATGTATCAAACTCCACGGCCACAAAGCCGTTGCTGCTATTGCCATCTGTTGTGTTGCTCGTGAGCGCGAGGTAACCTCCACCGCCGTTTGCAGAGGAATCCGGAACCGAATTGTTAAGCCGATCTTTAGTTATAACAAACGTAAGCGCATCCGCAGGCCGGACTCCGGGTGGGAATGTGATGGCGAACACAAACGTTGTGTTGAAGGAAACAGTGGAATTGGAGGCCGCGTCGCAGATCTGCACCGGGTCTTTGTACATGGCTCTGCCGCCGCTGTAAGACAATTTGGCGGTTGCTGTGTCTTTGGTGAGAGAGAGCCAAGAGCCTGAAGCACTTTGAGTGATGGTAACATCTCCGGTGGTGTAAATGATAGAAGAGTTGAAAGCAGGGATGGAGAATTGAATATCTTGGGCTTGGCATGCTGAGACGAGAAAGGCGAGGTGCAACAGAGGCGATGTGAGAACGGATCTGGCTCTCATGCTGAGCTGAACCTCCTTACAAAAACACGCAAACTACGGGCCCGATCTAGCCCTTGGCAAGAGAATCTCCAAGCTTTACAGATAGAGTCGAAGCAAACGAGAGAATCAAGTTTATCACATGCACCCTAACAAGTATTAACAAGAGGTCAAGAGACGTGCCAGACAGCGCTGCCGAATAGTGAACTTTTGTTGCTTTAAAAACAACAAGATTAAAATTTTCCTCATCTTTGACCAGCACACCTGAGAAGTGCGATTCTTACGCTCTAGAGTACCATTTTGTTGAGGAGAGTATGGAACAACATATTCATGATGAATACCACATTCAATGCAATAATCATAAAAAAGATTAGAAATATATTCTCCACCCTTGCCACTACGAAGGGTCTTCATTATGATGTTCCGCAACTATTTTATATTGCTTGAATACTAATAAGGCCTCTGACTTATGTCGCAAGAGAAAGACAATTGTATATCTTGAGAGATCATCAATGAAAGTGATGAAATACCTGTAGAAAGACTTAGATGGAGGAAAAGGTCCACATATATCAGTGTGAATGAGATCCACTAAAGCATATGAGTGAGTTGAAGCAAATACATGAAAGGGTTTTCGATGATGCTTGCCAAGAGCACAATATTCACAGAGGCTCATGTGAGGACGAGCTGGGAGATTCATACCATCCACAAGATCATGATGATTGATAGCAAGTGACTTGGAAAAATGTGAATGAACAAAACGATGATGCCATAGCTTGCAGTCCAGATCACCACGGGATGTAACCACATTGGCAATATCATCATTTAAGGAAATTTCAAAGAGGTTACCATGACGAGGAGCAACTACTATGGTATGTCCATCTTTTTCAAACCGACACTGTGTGTGGTCAAAGCCGATAAAGAGACTAAGATCAACAGGTCGTGCAACAGAAAGAAGATTTCTTTGAAGATCTGGAACATGGAGAACGCCTCGCAAGACTCTTGTTGAAGAAAGAGTGCCAAGATATAAATCACCAACACCCATGACCTAACAAGTAGTGTCATCAACAAGATAAACCAATTTCTTGTGAGGAAGAGCATGATAATTATGTAAGCATTGAGATTGATATGTCATATTACCACCAGTAGCACCAGAATCAACAATAAAAGTGGAACCATCTCAAACATGAAGTATCCTCTCTGGAGAGACATCAGAATAGATATGATTTGCCTCTCGATGTGTATGGGCATTGACAATAGGTATGTTGAGTAGCATATGCTTGATTACGTTCACAGTCATAACACCTTTTATAACACCGAAAGAATGGATGATTTCCATCACAATAATCACAAATAGAATTTTTGGATAAGCAGGGTTGCTTAGTGGTAAGACCATGTTTCTCATCATATTGTTGAGCCCAACAATCAGAGATAAGATGACCATGCTTATCACAATAAGAAGAATGTTTCTCAGGATATTTGAGATGAGAAGAATTACCACCTCTGTATGGATGCAACACAAGCTGTCTCCTATGAATCTATATCATCTGTTGTTATCATGATAGTTTCATGAGGGTCTTTACGATGCTTGTGTCATTGGGCGTACTCAGTCAAAGAAATACATGTTTGATCAAAATCAATCTCATTTTTGTTAGAAAGGATGGTAACAATATTATCATATAATGGATCCTGGACTATGTCAAGAAGATAGGTTACCAATTGATTTCGTGGAACGGGTGCACCAATAGTAGCAAGTTGATTGATGATATTCTTGAATGACTAAATATGAGTTGTCATAGGAGTTCCAACTTTGCAAGGATTGCTCAAAAGATTACAAAGATAAAGAATCTATGTGACATATTTCTTCTCAAAAGTAGCAACGAGATATTTCCATATAACATAAGAACAAGGAAGGGCAAATACATCCAACATAAGAGAATCATGTAGAGCAAATAAAATATACCCAGGAGCTGCTTTATCACGAGAACGCCAATCGAAAGAGTCATATTTCCATTGCTCAAAGAGAGGGCCCTCGGTCACAAGAGCATGACTTGCAGTTGCATCAACATGTTCGGATGGACAAACGAGATCACCAAGAACAATATTAGAAAGATTATCACCTTTGAGTATCAATAACATCTTCACTTTCTAGCCTGAAAAGCCTTGTCCTTAAAACAAAGGAATAAATCGTTGGCCAAAAGGAAAGCCGTTGACGATTATAGACATTGCCATTGCGCATCGGGAAAATACGTGTGTTAGAGCTCACGACAATTAATGAGAATACAATTAGATCACTTGGACAATAAATAAGTCGAGATATGCCCAAAAAAGATAAGACGTGTGATGGGAGTATGCTAGAAATAGCATACACACGAAGAAAAGCACTATGAGCTTGTTGATCACGAAACTAAGATATTTTTGGAGAAAAGCACTATGAGCATGCCAATCACTATCAGAGCAACAATGGTCTTGCTATTGTATGCTCACTCTAACAAATTTCATTACATAGCTATTTCAGTATCTCATCGCTTATTTTCTCTTGTCGATTTTGACATCTGTAACTTGATGTGGTTTTTTGGAGGTCTTCTGGTGCAAATTTGAGAAAGTTATCGGTGGAAAAGGGATCATAATCCTTTGCCAATCATAGCTCTCATCGTGCTCTTCATTTTGAGCTATCACACATGCCGATCGAACTTCGGAGTGAAAAGTCGCGTCATTTTTCGTGCCGATTCCTGGTCTTGGTTTCGTGATCGGCATGCTTGTAGTGCTTTTCTCCAAGAATATCTTGGTTTCAACCATAAAGTGCATTCTTCAGTTTATGTATGAAGTGCTTAGATTTATTTTCCAAAAATCCATTTGGGATGTCTATTGCAAATACACCTCCTCTTGCAATTCTCCATGTAGAGATGTAGCCTTAACATCCATCTAATGCAAGTGTGACCCTATCTTATATGCAAGGGATAAAATAAGGTGGCTTGTCTTCATCCTGGTGACCAATGCAAAAGTCTCCTCATAGGCAATGCCCTCTTGCTGAGCATATCCTTTTACCACCAATCTTGTCTTAAATTTGTAGATAGCTTTGTGCTTGACCTTGTAGATCCATTTGTAGACAATGGCATTCTTTCCCCTAGGTGATTCCACCAACCCCAAGCCTCATTTTTAGAATGTTATTATATTCTTCTTCCATGGCATTAACCCATTTCTTAGATTTAATATCCTTTGATAATTATTCTCCCCATCACCAAATCAAAGGCATTTTGATTCAACAATTGGAATGAGTTTCTATCATAGCCTTGAACTCTTTAAGCCTTTCAAAAAGTTCAAACATGTGCTTCATAAAGTGGACATGTACTTTTCTAATGTAATCATCAATGAATGTGACAATAGATTTGCTACCACTAAGTGATGGCATATTAGTTAGCAACATCCCATCTCATTGCCTTCACTCGAGTGATGGCATGTTAGTCAGCAACATCCCATCTCATTGCCTTCAAAGAGTTCACAAATCTTCTTTGTATTAGAGTAGACGCCATGCGTGGCTTCTTTGGCGGTCCCTACAAGAAGAATCCACTCAAGTGATGGCATATTAGTGAGCAAATCCCATCTCATTGCGTTCAAAGTGTTCACAAATCTTATTTCTATTAGCGTTGATAACACACATAGCTCCTTTGGTGGTTCTGAAACCAAGAAGGTAATTCTTTTCACACAAATTCACCACTTAATCAATTGGAGAAGAAGAACACAATCACACCACAAAAGCCATAGCAGACTAGGTACAATCTCCCCCCCTAGATGAGTGGCTCACGCTTCCCCATCTAGAGTATTTATGATATTTCATAAAAGCACCAAGGAGCCAAAATTATCCCTCTCATCCAAAAATGAGGGATTTGCTTTACATAGCCTTCTTAGGGCCCAAAATGAATTATGTCCACTATAAAATATATTGCTCAAACTTGCAATAATAAAGCAAATACAAAATTGGCCCATGGCCATACATAATGCATTGTGCGACACCTCGATCGGTACCCTCGCACTAACTCCAATCCTCGCTATAAGCTCCATCACCTGTACTCAAGCCGCCAATTACATTAGTTATTAACAATCGATTGAATGAATCACCGAATCAACCGATCCCAACATAACTGCACTCAAAGCACAATAATCAAGCATAACACCAATAACACTAGCGACGTCAGTATTAACATGGAATCACCCACAATACTGACCATCTAGCATGGCAAAACACAAGTTAGTCAGGCGTCCCCAACTAACCACACAAAGTATCCCCCTAGGACCCCCGCCGCGTCTGATGCGCTCCTATGAAGTACTTTGCCATAGTCAGAATTGACTAAAATTATAATGTCAAGAGCAAGATATATTAGAAATATAATTTCCGTAACATCCCTCTTGCTTGGATTGCAACTAACCTCAGTTGCGTGTTTGATTATAGGAACTCATGAGGTCTGGAAAAGTTTGAAAGAACCGCTCAGGCATCCACTGAGCATCATCTCTTGGATGATTCTTAAATTTGAGCAAGTATTTAATATAGACATTCCCTTTTCGGGTTGACGTCTGTTGATGATCAATAATGCATTCAGGTTCTAAAATTTCTTCTTCATCAACAATCAACGAGGCCTCTTCATAGACAGGATGAATAGGTAAAGTTCCTTTGAAGGGCTTTGAGAGGCTGATATGTAAAGCATTATGTATTTTCCAATTATCAGGTAATTCAAGCCTATAAGCTAGATCATTGATTTTCTGAATCACCTTGAATGGTCCATAAAAACGTGGGGACATCTTGATTACTGGCCATTTCTCAACACTCTTCAATCTTCTTTTCTCAATCCAAAGAAGTACATAATCGCTTTCTTTAAAAAGCATGTGTTTTCGTTTCTTATTAGCTTGTTTTGTGTACTTCTCTTGAGCTATTGCAATGGCTTCTCGAACCTCTTTAAGAATATTTTGACGTCATGGGTAAATGCATCTGCTGCCTCCACTCTATGGGTCAATCATGTGATAGGAATAGGTAAAACCTTCCCATAGATAATCTCAAAGGGTGCTCTTCCAGTTGCAAAATGAGGAGTATTATTATAAGCAAACTGTAAGAGATGAAGATATTTGTCCCACGTCTTTAGTTGACGTCCCACATAAGCTCTTATCATATTTAGAATAGTATTGTTTGTAACTTCAATTTGTCCATTCGATTCTGAATGAAAAGTTGATGAGAAATCTAACTTACAGCCTAGATTATGAAATAATGCAATCCAGAACTTACTGCAAAACTTTGAATCTCGATCAGACACTATAATCTTTGGCAAGCCATGATGAACAAAGATATGCTTGATGAATAAATGTGCAACTTGCTGAGCCGTTAAAGTCTTCTCGCATCGGATGAAATAAGCTTGCTTACTAAAGCGATCTACTATCATCCAAATCATATCATTTTGATTCGTTGTAGTAGGAAAACCTGTTATGAAATCCATAGATATTTGTTTCCAAGGTTGCATAGGAATAGGCAAAGGCATTAGCAATCCTGGGGTCTTTCCTTTGTAACTCTTGATCTTTTGGCAAGTGATGCATTCGGCTACAAAATTAGCCACATCTTTTCTTATAGTAGGCCAATGAAATTCTCTTGCTATCACTTGTAAAGTGGCAATCACTCCCCTATGTCCCATATATGGTGGTTGGTGCATTTCCTCCATTACAATTTGTCTAAAGGGTCGAGTGATGCATAATTTCTTTTGATAAAAGAGGTATCCATCATTGCATGAATAGTCCAACATAGGATTCCAATTATTATTCTCTAATTTTTTCCATATATCAAAAAAGTCTAGATCCCCTTGATAAGAATTTTTCATACCTTCAAAAGGCTGGGTCTCTATAGTAGTGATGTGATTAATACTTGGCTTTCTGCTAAGAGCATCAGCAACTACATTTTCTTTTCCAGGTTGATACTGAATCATGGGCTGAAAACTCTATATAAATGATGCCCACTTGATGTGCCTATCGGATATAAGTGGCTTAGTCAACAAATGCTTAATACTTTGCTGGTCGGTTTTGATAAGAAACTCAGCTCCCATCAAATAGTGTTCCCACATTCGTAAGGCATGCAGAACAACAGTTAATTCTTTATCATATGTGCTATAATTGCATTCCACTAGTTTTCATTTTCGGCTCTCATATGCTATTGGATGTCCATCTTGCATAAGTACGGCTCCAATTCCATATCCACTAGCATCGGTTACAACTACAAAGAATGGTCTAGAGAAATCGGGTAGTTGCAACACAGGAGCTTGTGTGAGAGCTTCTTTCAAAGCTGTAAAAGATTTATCTTGACGCTCAGTCCATAAGAAATCTTTAGCTTTTCTAAGAAGGTTTGTCAATGGATGTGCAATGTATGCGAAATTCTTGAAAAACTTTCTATAAAAGCTACACAATCCCAGGAATGATCTTAATTCATCGGGGTTTAGGCCATGTGACTATGCACTCAATCTTATTTAGATCCACTCGAATGCCATCGGCGAATAAATTTGACCCAAATACTCTATCTGATCTTGAAAGAAACTGCTCTTTTCAGGATTTAAATGTACATTTGATTTTCTTTCAAGAGTGAAAAGACTAGCTTCAGATGTTCCTTATGTTCCTCAACATCTTTACTAAACACCAAAATATCATTGAAAAATACTACCACACAATCTTGGTGTTTAAGAAAGATTCGGTTCATCATTCTACTAAAAGTAGCTGGAGCATTAGTTAGCCCAAAAGGCATAACTAGGAACTCATAATGTCCCGTTTGAGTTCTGAAAGCAGTCTTGTATATATCCTCTTCTACCATACGAACTTGATGATAGCTGAATTTGAGATCTATCTTACTGAAGACCTTGGCCCCTTTAATTTGTCCAAAAGATCATCAATCCTAGGGAATGAATATTTATTCTTCACTGTGATTTTGTTTAGTGCACGATAGTCTATGCACATTCGATAGGTTCCATTTTTCTTTTTGACTAATAAGACAGGTGCTCCATAAGGAGAATTGCTGGGTCTTATCAATCCTCTCTCTATCAGTTCCTCCACTTGCTTTTGAATTTCCTTTTGTTCTAGCTAATTGACTCTATAAGGAGCTTTGCAAGGTGGAGTATTGCCCGGTAGGATTTTTATCCTATGATCTTCAGGTCGAGAACATGGCAGTCCAGGCGGTAAATCCTCTAACAAACAATCAGAAAACTGAAAAAGAATTTTTGGTGGGTAGGCTTAGTGTTTGGCTGAACTGAATAGCCGTGCCGTTACCATATTCACCAAAATTAGATATGTCTTCTCACATTTCCTAATTGCTCTTTTGACTTGTGTGTGGTTGAGTAAAGGACTGATCTCAGGTTTCATTGAGCTTTTCAGACATATTTCTTATCTGTCCTTCTCAATCCACATTTGATGTGAATCGTAATCTATCTTGGGATTATATTAATGCCTCCATGGCATTCCTAAGATGATGTCCACTCCCTATAAGTGTGCCACTAGAAAGTCTCATCTATCCTTGTAGGGTTTGATTGAGACTTCAAGGTTCTTGACTTCTCTAGTGCAATTGTACTTTGTTTTGCTAAAAGCAGCTTTGACCTTATAGTTAGATGGGAAAGACTCTAGGTTTAGCTTTGCTAAGGCTCTTTTTGAAATGAAATCATGTGTACTACCATCGTCATGCAGAATAACAACTTCTTTGCCATTAATGAAACCTTTCATTTTTAGAAAAGCATGACAATTATACTTACCTCCCTCTTGCTTGGCTATGTTGTCATAACCATGTGTACTTTCACCATCCGGGTCTTCTTTCTTTGGGACACTCAGTGGCTATGTGTCCCACCTTGTTGCACTTGAAACACCTTATTTCTTTGGAAAATTTCCACCGTTTGACTTCGAAGAAGAATCTATCTTTTGTGGAACAAAACCATTTTTAGATTTGAAGAAAGGCTTTTTATCAAATCTCTTTTTCTTATGGAAGGGTACATGCCATTTCAAATCTTTCCCTTCCTTTGGGATCCCATTCTTCCTCTCACAATTCGTTGCAAGAGAAATTGCAGAGCTCAGTGAGTGAGGATGAAACATGTTAATCTCAGCTCTCAACCTAGACTTTAGACCTACACATACTTCCTACGTTGATCTCGCTCATTAACTTTCTCTAAGGACTATAATTGGATCAACGTCTTCCAAAACCTATCAGTGTAAGTGGAGATCGTTTCCTTATCGAACTGCCTGAAAGTATCCCACTGTTGTCTAGCTTTTGCTTTGAAATGTGAGGGAAGGAAATCTCTCTTGATGAGCTTTTGAAAAGACTTCCAAGATTTTGGTCACCTTTTACTGTGCTTAGTGATATTCCACCAAAGTGCGGCACTCTCTACTAAATGATTTGTAGCACATTTAATATTATCTTTTTCAGACAATTTCTCCCCTGAAAAATAATCATCTAGCTGACTGACCCAAGACAAGCCAATGCGTGCTTCTTTCTTTCCGTCGAATTTTTGAAATGAGAAAGCTTTTCTACTTATCTTACTCTTCTTTCTCGAATTTTGTGCTCTCAGTGTGGCTTTGACTGTCCTGATAATAGTATCATTATCGGATGACTCATCGTCAGATGAATGTCTCTTCCTTTTCTTACTATTGATTTTCTTTTCCAATCTCTCCCTATGCTCACGCTCATTGGCCAATTGTGCTTGAAGTATGTCTAACTGCTCTTAAAGCCTGTGTGGTTGTGGCTGATGCACCATGATAATGCGTTAAATACAAATAAAGCGGAGCGGAGAAAAAATAAGGATACTAAGTGTATGAAAATTTAAACAGATGAAAGAAAAATGTGACTCAATTGTATGGTAAGAAATGGATGGCGGAAGATACTAAGTGTATGAAATATAAAGCAAAAGAAATCACTTATCTCGCTCTTTGATCGGAGGTAGACAAGACGAGAGTGGGAGATATGTGACCGATGATGTCGCTCATAGTCGTCCTTGCACTTGACTAATCTCTAATTAATTACTCGGTGATTTCGTGGTTCCAATCACCTTCTTGATTCGAGCTTCTCAGATTTTTCTTTGCCTTTTTCTTCTTTCTTTTTTTTTAAAATAATAAATAAATTCCTTGGAAGATCTTTGAGCCTTATACCTTGAATTTGAGCAAAGAAGAACTTTTCGCTTGACAACCCCGGCAGATGACAGTGTGTCGATGCAGATCAGAGTAGTGGCCATGAAAACCAAGTGCTGATGGGGCTGCTATTAGCTGTCCGTGATGGCTGAATAATAATAAAGGTCACTTTTACGTATTAGGACTACTTGAATACATATCTGCTCTGCACGTGGACTTAGAGGCGAAATTTTTCTTTAAATGTTTTGGAAATTCACACGGGTAGCGGGCTCAACACGGCTGATAGTTCTGCAAGCAATGATTCCGATTGGCACAACTCCAGTGCTACGTTGACGAGCCAACTACCGAATACTGTAGGTCTGTGATCCGCAGACAGGGTCGTGCAGAAGAGAGAGACTACCAAAGTCTCTTAAGGGGGCTGCCAAAAAAATAAAAGAGGCTAGGACAGCCTCTAACATATCGCAGTTGCGCTACATGGCTACTCCTCCCAAAAAACGACAGCGTGGAAGACACGGCCGTGCGTACAATTCATGACCCAAGGCTTCCAAAGGCGGCTGCTACGCAAGCTCTTATGTCGAGATCAATACGGCTTGTTTTAATGCAAGGCTTGGGCATACCAACGTTTCACAGTAGCTGAAGGTCTGTAGACGGTGGGCTTACCACTCACAGAGAAGCTCTTGTCACACAATTTCTTTTTTTTTTAAAAGGTCCGTGTCCTTAGATGTAGGTCTCGATAAATCTGTCCTTTATTGCTCCCATAATTCACGATTAGCTCCTTTCTAAGTGGTGGCAAAGCTATCACATCCGTAGAGAACTTCTCGTTTTCTCATGAACTGTGTACCTTTTTAACATGCCACTTTTCACACGTCCTTAATTCCTTTAATCTCTCTGCACTTTATAGATCTGCTCCTTCTTTCAATTTCCACATGAGGGATATTCTCTTTTCTTTCTCCACAAGAGCATCACCAAGGCTCTGATACCACTGAAACCAAGAAGGTAATTCTTTTCACACAAATTCACCACTTAATCAATTGGAGAAGAAGAACACAATCACACCACGAAAGGACAATAGACTGGGTACAATCTCCCCCCCTAGATGAGTGGCTCACGCTTCCCCATCTAGAGTATTTATGATATTTCATAAAAGCACCAAGGAGCAAAATTATCCCTCTCATCCAAAAATGAGGGATTTGCTTTACATAGCCTTCTTAGGGTCCAAAATGAATTATGTCCACTATAAAATATATTGCTCAAACTTGCAATAATAAAGCAAATAAAAAATTGGCCCATGGCCATACATAATGCACTTTGCAACACCTCGATCGGTACCCTCGCACTAACTCCAATCCTCGCTATAAGTTCCATCACCTGTACTCAAGCTGCCAGTTACATTAGCTATTAACAATCAATTGAACGAATCATCGAATCAACCGATCCCAACATAACTGGGCTCAAAGCACAATAATCAAGCACAACACCAATAACACTAGCAACATCAGTATTAACATGGAATCACCCACAATACTGACCATCTAGCATGGCAAAACACAAGTTAGTCAGGCGTCCCGAACTAACCACACAAAGTATCTACTAGGACCCCCGCCGCGTCCGATGCACTCCTATGGAGTACTTTGCCATAGTCACACTTGACTAAAATAATAATGTCTAGAGCAAGACATATCATAAATATAATTTCGGTAACAGGTTCCTAGAAGGACGTCTTGTGGATCATAACCTAGCATAATTTGGAAGTTGGATGGAGAAGAGAGCTCCTACAATGGTGGAGTTGGAGGCTCCCAAGGATCATTGCCAAGGTAGAAAGTGACCTAAATGTTCCCTCTTTGGCATGTGTAGAAGAAAGGATTGTGCCTGTCAACACACCTAATGCCCCTCAAAATACCAATTTGGCCAAATGGGTCATTCTTGAATGCATTCTAGAATAACCATGACACCAACTAATTCATGTCATGACCTAGGAAGACTTTCCTTTCTATGATGTGAAGGATAAGTGCTTCCCCCAATTGAAATGTATTGGGAGTCATGAAAGGGGCGCTTAATGGAGGCTTTGATCTTCTGATGGATATAAACCTTCAAGGCTTCCTTAGTTTTTATGAAGGGGGGACCAATTGCTAAGTGAGATGCAACCATCTCACCTCATTGCCTCGAAATAATCCAACTTTCTATTGGATGCCATGTGTTGCCTATGTACATTAGTGCCTAGCATGCTTTGGAGATCGGTTGGAGCCTCCTAAGGGTCATCATTGAGGTAGGAAAGTCCTACACGATTGAAAATAGGCTTGCCCCGCTTTAAGAACATGCTTTTGCATTGAATTCCCCTAAGAATACCAACTTGGTCTAATGGGCCATTTTTCCACATAACATGTACAAATTGATGCCTTAACTTTAGAAGACTTTCCTTTCTTTGAATTTAAGAATAAGTAGTTTCACCACTTTGAAGAATTTCAAGAGTCATGAAAGGGACTCAATATCAAGATTTAATGCGGTCTTGGGTCCCCTTTAAGGCTTTCGTAGTAGTTCTTGCATGAGCTCATGGGGGTCCTCTAGAACTATACCTTCCTATGCTCTGAGGAGGGCCCTACACTCATGCATGTGCGTGGGAGACGAGTTGTTCCCTAGGTGATGAAAGAGCACTTCTTGCGATGAGAGAATAAATTAGACTCCCATACCCATCATAAAGAAGTAGCCATGTGTAAAAGCCGGTTGGTTACACAAGGAGTTACTCGGGTAATAAAATCTGGACTAAAATTCATAATGGACATAGATGGAGGTGGCATGGGGAGTGTTCATGTTAAAGTGCCATGGGTTGTTACGGTGTTTACACACTAGGCGGCTAGCCATGAAATTGTGCTGACAGTTTGGGCAGGCACCTAGTGGACCAAGGGAACCATGTTACGATTCCTTTACACACTGTGATTGTCTTTTGTGAGAGTAGAGGTTTGTGGAAGCCTGTGCCAACTAAATGAGCAATATAATAATTAAGTGTCTCTTGATAAGAATCTCAAATGAGCAATTGGAGAGGCAATTGATGCCCATCGTCTAAGCGGGCATGGATGTGCAAAAGAAGGAGGTGAGCCTTTGGGCTAACATCCAAATAGGTGTTGTGAGTTTTGGGCTTGCACCGAGGCTATAACCAATTGAAACATGAGAAGCCTTAGATCATTGGTTGTTTGAAAAGAGAGTTGGTCTTCCACCTTAGGGTCCTTACAAACCACTAGCAAAGGCTACCCAAAGAGTGCCCATTGTTGGGACACTTAAAAAATGGGAGGGATGGGTTGCTTTGGCAGAGTCTTTACACATACACTGCCCGCTCGAACATGCATAATCATTTTAAACAACCCATCTATTGGTTAGCGGGAACTCAAGCCATTGGCTAGAATGATCGGTGCCCATCCATGGGTGCAGATTTTGGGCTTGACATGGCACCTAGGTAGGACATAAGGAAAAGAGTGTAGCGGGCAATGTGTAAAGTCCTCAATAGTGCTCACCATTGGTTTAACTTGTTCCCATTGTTTGTGAGGAGTGGGTGGAGCCTTAGTGTGTAAAGACCTTAGCGGGGTTTCACATCCCGATGTTTGTCCGAGTTGCATACCCCAGTGCTCGTCGATTTGTGAAAGGCGTTCCTCGTGGGTGAGAATATTTGCTAGCCATTGCCTTCATCGTGCCATAGAAAAGTATGTGGCAAATGAGTCACGAAGGCCTGTAAGGGAAACCTAAATGACCTCAACATGCCACCCCAGAGGATGTTTGGGGGAAGGCTATCCATCAAAGCCCACGGTGGGAATGGAACTTGAGCCGTCATGGTTGAGCTCTGGCACATCAACCACTGAAATTCGAGTAGCGGAGGTGTGAAAACCTTGAAGAACGGACGTCGAACAACCCTTATAGTAAACATCCATAGAGATAAAAAGAGTGCACAAGTGTGCGTGAGCACTGTAGTCCTCCTAGTATAGTGGTAAAGCAAGTGGCTTTGGATGTTAAAGCTAAAGGGCGTTACATTTTGTAAAAGGATGATCTCCATAAATGGTGATTTGTGAAGCACACAACTTAGGGTGTTTATAGGCTATAGCACCATGGGCATTGTCTACAGATGATGGACGGGCAAAGATTTTCCATGCACATAAAAAACCACGGGCGAGATGCATGCAGTGCAGCAACATGGGCGACTGTAGTCTATAAACAAGAGGCACAGCCATGCCTCCAAGTGGTTGAGTTGTTCTGCTTTCAAAAGCATCAAAATTAGTAACCAAAGCCGTGCCCCTAGGGGAGCAGTGCGAACAACCTTAATTAATTTAGGGAAAAATGAAAAATGGAAATTCACAAAGAAGATTCAAAGCTGACGAGTGCAATGGAGAATATATAAATGTTTGAGATGAAGCACTTAATTCAAATAGATGCAACTACACCTCTGTGTGTGTGTGTGTGAGAGAGAGAGAGAGAGAGCGCGCGTTTCCAAGAATCAATGGCTGATGAAGGAGCAGTAGCACGAAGAAGAGCAGCAGCCCCTTTCGGTGGCTGGAGACATCGCGCAGCCCAATTCTATTTTCTTCTCATCCTTTTCTCTTTCCCCCTCTTTAGGTATCCTCTTTCTCCCTATCAGTTTCCTTGCTCTCTTTCGTTATGAGGTAGCCGCTGCTTAAATGGCGGCTTTTCGTTGGGATGCTTGGCCGATTGTGTTGCCGTGAGAAGCATCACTTGATGGAGATGAGCGCTTGGCTGTCTCAAGGCCGTGTGACTTGTCTCAACGTCATTTTTTGTAACAGACATTTTAAGTTTTGTGACTTCAAAGTAATAACCCTCGTATAATTTCGAACAGAGCAAGCACCATATTTATATTGCTACATGCTCCAGAGCCTCCTAGTCCTTGGTGAATCATTTATTCAAGGCCTACTTTTCACCTATTACTCGATTAAAAGTGCACACATAGCTACCACGAGCCAGCATGTCTAACACAGCGTAAATTTTTACAACCATCGGGAAGCTTGCAACAACCTCTGTTAAAGAGGTTTAAAAAACTGGAATATCCACCTCTGTTAAAAAAGATTTGAAAAACTGACGTGGTGGACATTCCAACGCCTCAACATAAGATTTGACGGATTACATTTGAAGGAGAACTGGTTACGGTGGTTAAAAAGAAAACTGCTCAACTTGGAAGTTGGGAGCTTCTTTTTGAGCTGCTGAAGCAAGAAAGAGAAAACCACTAAAAAGACTTAAACCATATAAAAACCAGTTGGTTAGGACTGCACCTGCAAGAAGAAAAACGAACGAAAGGCAGCTCTTCTGGCTGTTAGCACATGAAAGCAGAGGCCTCCAAAGCTGAGTAGACATCAACATAGACCCTGGTGCAGCAAAACAACAAGACGAAGAAGATATCCAAAAAATAAAAGTCGCAGGCCATGATGAAATAGAAGGAGTCGTCTTTCCTTGGAGGTGGAAGTACAGAGTACTTATGTGTGCAACGTGGCCTGCAGCTTTAGCGTCATGCCCTTCCTTACTTAAGCCATATCTCCACGTACAAAAGCTCATTAGTAAGGCATGCCGACAAGCAGCTAATGGACCTCCCTTGGAAAGGAATGCTGACCAAGTTGGGTCAAAAGACCCGACCAAGCAGATGGGTCAACCGACTAGACTGGTTGGTCAAATCGCCTGGTCTGGATGGTCAAACTGGCCTGACGAGTTGGCTGTTTTCCAGCCCTATATAAGGTCTATGGCCATTCAGTTCTGGCCTCCTTACCTGCAGTTCCAGGAACAATGTGCAGCAGATCCCGCATATTTGGGAGCCACCGGCGCAGCCATGGCAGCCCAACATCCTCCTCCTCAGGCGCCTGTTTCAGCCAGAGGGTTCCGCAGCAGTTACGGGAGTTTCCATTGCATTTTTCTAGTCATTTGAGAGCAGTATGATACTCCGATGGATATCCATTTTGTACGCCATTCTGGCACTCATGTACAGACAGTAGTTACGACATTCTCGTGAGCATGTATACATCATAAATAGAGCAAGGTACAGTAGTTAAGAAGATCTCTGGTATCCTTCATGCTTGAGTTCTTTATTTGCATTGATTTTTTCAGTACGGTTCCACATAGCAAGCCCCCACATGTGCTAGGAAGCGTATTGGTAAAAGGAACACCCCCTCCTTGAACTTGAGGTTGTTGAAGTCTCCTCCAACAACCCATCATCTAGGGGGCACTCCATGAGCTGCCTCTAAAAGAGGCTATGTGCTACTGGTAACAAAGCAGGGACATACACTTTTAGGATGTCTATACTAAAATCGGCCATCCAAAGACCCATCCATACTACTATTTCAATGATGAGCTCGCCCTTATTGTATACCTCCGAGGCAACCACCTATGAAACATAGATACATACCTTGTCACTCTTGCCTATTGCAGGGGACTAGACCTTAAGGCCTATCCCTTGGAGAAGGTGGCGGCAGCTCCTGATATTTGATGCTGAAAACATATGCTCCTGTAACAAGAGGAAGTCCATTGTCCGCACTACCACACGGTTGTTGACATGCATGATCATGGAGCCCGTGTTAAATTACACGGCGTAGCGGAACAGAACTGAACAAAGAATAGAGAGTACACATCAAACTGGAGATGAACAAAATTTTCCTTCAATACTGATGTAGTACATATGATGGCTCTGTCCACCCGTGCGCTCCCACAGTGGAGCTTAGATGGTGATCTAGACAGATACTAGGTGAAGAGCTACTAGCTGGAAGATCTGATCTGATCTGAACTGATCTGACACAATGGATTGGGGAGGTCGCCTCTTTATAGCTATGAGGGCGGTAGTCGGATCAATGTAGTCGGTGGAACCGGCCAGTCAACATAGTCGGTGAAGCCGATCAGTCAACCTAGTCGGTGGAACCGACTAGTCGTCCACGGAATATTCAGGGAATATTTCCTATACTGTCGCCTCGGGGGCTCTCGCCCCCGAACCCCTACCAGGGGGGCCGTGGGCCCCCTTGGAATCCCCCAGCAAGCCTAAGTCTGTCATCTCAAACTTTGTGGTCAACGCCTTTCTAGTCTGCTGGATCATGTCTTCATAGTCACCTGTAATAAGGAGATCATCCACATATAGAACAATAATAGCAAATTTTTCACTTTTCTTGTACACATACAAGTTAGCATCTGAGGCACATCTTTTGAAGTTTAATTTATGAAAGAATTTGTCTATCTGTGGGTACCATGCTCTTGGGGCTTGTCTCAGCCGTACAGAGCCTTCTTTAGCTTACATATCTTGTTCTGAGAATGGGGGGTCTCAAACCCAGGTGGCTGAGCCACGTACACCTCCTTCTTGAGGTCACCATTCAAGAATGCTGATTTAACATCCATTTGATAAACTGGCCACTTTTTATGAGCAGCCACCGATAGTATTGTGCGAATAGTGATCATTCTGGCAGTCGGAGTGAAAGATTCTTGAAAATCAAACCCTTTAACCTGCGAAAATCCTTGTGCAACCAATTTGGCTTTGTACTTTTTCAAAGTCCCATTGGCCTTGTACTTTACCTTCCAAACCCACTTGGTGCCAATAACCTTTCTGTTAGGTGGTCGAGCTACCAGCTCCCAAGTTTCATTCTTCATGATGCTGTCATATTCTACTTGCATAGCGTTTTTCCAATCTCAGTCTACAAGTGCTTCCTCCAAACTCGCGGGCTCCTTTACTTCTGCAATAATCTCAGCCATCAAGGCCATATTGACTATGTGAGTAGAAGCCCTCCTTTGCTCCTCGATTCTCTGAGACCGCCTTGGTCCATCTGCATGCTGCTCAACAGACATAGGCATTTGGTTATCATGGTCATAGAGCTGCCTTACCCATCGCGGCAATGGCTTTTCCGGTGGTGTAACAACAGGTTGGTGACTTATACCTTCATCATCTGATATTTTTTCCTCCTTTATAGCTCCTGGGACAGGTCCATAGTGAATTACCTCTTCACTTGATGATAAAGTGGAAGAGCTCTTCTCTGCCTCCACTGCATTCGGTTGCTCCCTGAACACCACATTGTGACTCGCTATGATCTTCTTTGCCTCTCGGTCATACAACTTATAGGCTTTCTTCTCATCATAATAGCCTAAGAAGATACATTTGGTGCTTTTTGGTTGTAGCTTGTTTCTCTCTTTGTCTGGTACATGCGCATAGCATTCACACCCAAACGTTCTGAAGTGGGAGACAGATGGCTTCTTACGGTTGTAAGCCTCATGTAGTGTTTTACCTTTGAGTGCCTTTGTATAGCTGCGATTAAGGATGTAAACCGCAGTATTGATAGCCTCAGCCCAAAAGTGGTTTGGCAGTCCAGCACCTTTCAACATACACCTCCCCATCTCCACGGTGGTCCACATTTGGCGTTCAACAACCGAATTTTGCTGAGGCGTATGTGGTGTCGTCGTTTGTCGCTTGATCCCTTTGCTCTTGCAAAAATCCCCAAACTCTGTAAAAACAAACTCACCACCACCATCCGATCTGATTTTCTTCACTTTTCTCCCTGTTTCATTTTCAATAAGCTGTAGCCATTCTTTCAATTTACCAAAAGCTTGAGCCTTTTCGCGAAAAAAGTACACCCACATCTTCCTACTATAGTCGTCCACAATCAATAAGATCCCCCCAAGGCCTATGTAACATCTTACTGCACAAGTCAACATGCACCAACTCTAGAGGAGCGTTTGCTCTATTCTTGCTTTCTTGTGGGAATGCCTTTCTCTGTTGCTTGCCCATCATGCAAGCTTCACACGGTTCTTTGATTCTGTTACTACAGGTAAGTGAGCAACCATATCTTGCTTCTGCATCTCCTTCAGCATTGCAAATCCGATGTGGCCAAATCTTTCGTGTCGAAGTCTGCTTGTGTCCACTCCAGCAGTGGCTGTAAGAGCACTTAGCTCATACAGGTTGTTCCTCCTTACTCCTGTGCTAACAAGATTGCCAGCACTATCCAGAATTTTTGTTCCTGTCTTGTTGAACCTCACCTCATGGTCAAGGTCAGTTATGGAAACAACTGATAGCAAATTTCTCTTGATTTGTGGAACATACAGCACATTAGATAGTTTCTTAACATCTCCATTTATAGAAACAAATGAAACCGTACTTGTATCCTCAACATGGCATTTTGCGTTATTTCCCATTGTCATAGAGATGGGTTCCTGTAGAGGCTGCATGGAATAATATAGACCCTTCTTACAGGTCATGTGACGGGAGGCACCACTATCCAACACCCATGAATCAGTGGTTGATGCTTCTTAAACTGAGGAACACTCTTCCTCAATGGCTAGAAATAGATCGAACTCTGCTTTCGCTGTGTTAGCTATCAATTTTCCCTTATCTATCTTCTTCAGGGTACCATTCTTTTCATCTGCTTTCTTGACCTGGCAATCTGCACTCACATGGCCCTTCTTCTTGTAGTAGAAGCATTCTCCCTGAAACTTCTTCTTGCCGTCCTTCTTCTTTTGGTCACCACTAGTAGAGGACTCACCTTTGGTGGAGGAACCACCTTTGCCTTTCGCAGTGGCAGAGAATGCAACATCTCCATTGCCGTCTCCATCTCGAGCTTTAAGCCTCAATTCCTCCTCCATAAGTAAAGCACATAACTTCTCAAATGACAATGGTTGGGGTCTCACCTGAGTGTTAAGTGCTATTACCAGTTCATCAAACCTTGGTGGACATATCCGGAGACACCGCCGAGCTAGCTCTTCGCTAGTCTTTTGTATCCCAGCACCAGCCATCTGGTCGCGTAGATTTTTGATTCGGGTTATGAACGCCTCTGTTGTCTCTCCTTCATTAAACTTCTCAGCTGCGAGCTGATTCTCCAGGTTCTGGATCCTTGTCTGATTCCGCGTCTCATACTGACTCTTCAATATGTTCCAGGCCACAGTTGCCGTTAGATGTATGCTGAATCAAGGTCAAAACACTATCAGTAGTACTTGTAACTAGGGCACATAGAGCATCTGCGTTCCTGCGTTTCCAAGCTCGTAGAAGGTCGGCATTAGGAGGTATTGTACTCCTCGGATTTGCTGGGTCGGGGGTTCCTTGTGGTTTTGGGTCAGTCCCCAGTATTGTCTGCAGAAGCTCATATGAATCCAAAATAGCAATAATTTTAAACTTCCACAGAGTGTAGTTTGTACCATCTAGCTTGCCTTCAGTGAAGGCTGGTGGGTGAATCCTCAACACCTGGATTGTTGGTGCAGCAGCAACTGCTTAACTCGAGCCGCTTCGTGTTGCCATCACTCTGTATGTTGTTGAAGCCCTCGCCTCTCTTCTATTCCATGGAATATTCAGGGAATATTTCCTATACCGTCGTCTCGGGGGCTCTCATCCTTGAATTCCCACCAGGGGGGCCGTTGGCCCCCCTGGGACTCCCCAACTGGGGGCCAGCTAGTCCCCAGGCCCCAGTAAGAATAAAGAGCTCCCACACAATCACCTTTCTACCATCAACGGTCTCATTGATAGACCTCATCTGACATGTAAGTCAGGATCCATCCAGTGTCCCGAGCTCACACATGGCTTCTCCTTATATGGGGGCCTTACAACTTGAGCACCTTGTACCACTGGTGGTTACCAGGAGGGTGGGGCATTGAGCATATCTAACAGCCCCAACTTACCAAGGTCCAATTCGTGGAGAGGCGGGGGGTGGAGAACAAGGCGTGTGCCACCATGCTAGTGGCATCTTGCCCCATGGGGATCACTCCCACTACGAGGCCCCATCCCCGCCTGTCTGTCTGGAAAGAGCCCAGCTAAAAGAGTGTCACCATGTGTGATCCACCTCTCTCTGCCATAGGACCCAACCAATCCTCCACTATGTGGAATAATTGATCTCTCATCATCAAGGCAAGCAACGTGGGTGTCCATTGCTCGTCTCTTGTGGAGGCAAAGTTGAACCCCCAAAAAGGGTGGGTCTAGGAACCAAAAGCTCCAATGGATGCTCCCTTCGGAGACTGCAAAATCAAGACCGTCACCTCCAACGCAAGCGGGTACTAATCCGGAATCTCGAGGTAGTTCCATTGAGCTGCTAGAACTCCCTTAGTAAGGGCTACCATGGTGGGAGGCTTTAGCTAAGAGAACTGGCCGTCAGCTCCTAATTGCTCCACAGTAGCTGTGACTTGCATTGGAAGCTGTGGCTGCGATGATGAAGCCATAGACTATGAGGGAAAAGATTAGATCGTGCCCATGCTTAAGGGCTGGGTTTCCTAGTGAGGTTGAGGCTCCATTGGATGGGGACTCCAAGATGAAGAAGAAAGAGAAACTGTTGCAGTGGGAAGGGGGAGGGGGGGGGGGTTAATGTGAATAACTGCCTCAGGGGGAATGGTCAGGGGGGGGAATGGACGCAGCTGGAGGGGGCTGCGAAGAGGAGGGGCGCCGTTTGACTACTCCCCTTGGAGGTGGGAAGTTGCCTCTCGCTCTGCTCTCGCCCAAGTTTGGCCTGCCGCCTTCGGTTCTTTGGCGCCTTCTACCCCGCTTCTTCTGGTCCACTTTTGTCACTTTCATTCACTAAACACATATCCACTTGCTTGGCAAATTCATTTATTGCATTCTCTTTCTTTTTTAAAATTTCAAGTTCTTTAAATTAGGATGTTTGCCAAAAGAAAGCATATGTTTTACTACTATTTAGCTAGGTACTAGTTAGTAGGGTCTAGCATTTCAGGGTGGACCTCCATTGAAGGGGTTATGGGCATTAGTGTCCCACAAGTTGAGACATATATCTCTTTAAGAGAACGTAAAACCACACCTCACCCAAGTACCCAAACATGGGACCAATCAAATGGATAGAATGTAGACTGACCCCACAACTATTAAAGAGAATGTTTGTAGTAGCCGCCTGTGAACATGAAAGAATAAAAAAGAGATACAAGACAAGACGACAAACTAATAGGCCTAATAGGTTATGTGAGAAGGTCAACCAAACTCAAACTAACCCCAGACTAGCCCTTTGAATAAAGCCCATTGCCAAAAACCTGAGGGTGAGAATAGAAGTCCAATCAGAGTAGCATTGATCACCTAAGCTGAATTTTTAGTCAGGCAAATAAACAATGGTTAAAATAACCCTAGTCCACAATTTCAGCATGGCACATGGCATGCTCATGTGGCATGCTAATATGTCATGCTGATGTGGCATGCTGAGGCTGCATGGAGCCTGTGGGGACATGTGGAGGCATTAATGAAGGCACCACTTGTCACTACAGGAACTCCTGCCCCCATGCAGCCCATCATTTTTCAGGGGAGCCAGCTTCCATACCGAATTGGGCACTCTCTCCCACGTTTAAGCTGCCCTCTCCTACATCTATAAAAGAAACACTCCCCCACCCTCATTTGCGCACAGTTTTTTCCGTCTCTTGTTGGTGCATACTGCCCTGCGGCCTCTCCTTCTGTAGCAACTCCCCCAGCAGCTCCTCTTGCCTCTGCAGCTCCTTCCCCTTGTAGTCCAGCAGAAGCTCCTTCTGCATCAGCAGCAGTCCCTTTTCTGCCTTACAGCTCCTGCTGCTCCTTTTGCAGCAGCAGCAGCCCTTCTACTCCTCTCTGCAGCTGCAGCCCTCCTGCAGCAATTCTTTCTCCTGCAGCAGCTCTTCCTGTAGTTCTCCCTTCACACAATATTGCTGGTGCACCTACTCCTACAGCTCCCCGTCAACGTAGCCCTGCTAGTGCAACTCCTCCTGCAATTCCTCCTCCCCACAGCCTTGCAGCAGCCTGCTCCCATTGTTGCTACAACTCTCACCCTCAGAAATGCTACTCGCAGCCCGCAACTATACTTAAACTATGAGGCAAATCTATAGCAACTTGCATTAACTTTTGAAGTTGCAGCAGTGAACTATAACTTTTCCATTATGGTAAAATCAGAATCTCTTTTACTGAGGTAAGTTGTGGAGGCATCTTCCCTCAAGATCGGAGAGCCCTTGGAGCCTTGAGTACCCTAGCTAGGCTATCTTTTGAGACATTGCTGTGTATATAGGCATACTGCTCAGCATTGAGCTTCACTTTCATGTCTTGTATATAGCTCCAGCTATGGTCTAAGTCCTTTTAGTTTGGTCTCAAGTTTGAAAGGTCTTGATAAGATTTACATCAACACCTTGGTCTTGATCTCATCGTAATAAGTAGCCTGGTTTTCAGTTTCTATCTTGCAAATCTATGAAGTAAAGCAATATTCCACAATCTTATGCAAAGCAATCGTTCCCCTTTCCCTTTAAAAGAGTATGGGAGGTTTCATTGGTATCAGAGCCTAGGAAGTGATCCCCACATCTCTGTACTCTCTTATTAAGTTCAGCCCTCTTTCTCTTCCTATCGAGTCAACCAGCCATCATGGCTAGTTATGAATAGTGATCCCCAAATCTGTGCTCCCTTATTGAAATCAGCTCTCTTTCTCTTCTCGTCGAGTCAACCATCTATCATGGCTAGTCATGGTCCCCATCTACCTCTCAATCTCAATGAGTTGAGTAACCTCTGATTCGTATAGCCTAGCAGATTCATATTCATAAGAGTAACCATGTTGATTCCCATGAACCAAGGCCTTCATCTGAAGGAGGATACCGTGCATGCATTTAAGACTTCGTAAGTAAGGGTAGTGCCTCTCCATCAAGAGGAAGAGTGACATTGCATCCCATTCCCTTTGAGGCATAAAAATATTGACTACTTCTTTGGAGGAGTTAGATATGTAGAAAAAGCCAAGATTCGATTTGCAGCCTAACACTTGCAAGACCATGCTTGTCCATGTTGGGCTTCCATGGCTAGCACGGAACAAGAAGCTCACACTTGGAGGAAGTTTAAGAAGTAATTGCAAGATCATTTCTTGCCAAAGGAGTTCAAAAGAGACATGATGGTGCAACTAGGGTTGTGGCAACTAGCCTTTCTGTCATCGAGCACGTAACTTGCATCCTAGCATTTTATCAAAAATTGAAAGGAAAAAAACGAATGAGTAAAAATATAGACATGAGATGCGTCATCGATTAAGTAACTACTAACTCGAAATTGAACTTGAATCCTATCTTAAAGGGAAAAAACGAATGATTTAAAATATGGAGATGAGATGCGACACATGGTCCGTTGGGACCCGATCCTCCCTACATATGTTAGGGCTGGTGATTTATTATTGACTTGATGATGTCCATATTTTGGAAGTTGAAGCCCAACAAAATATGAATAAGGCAATGCTCACAAGAGCTTATAACTGATCCTCGTTGCAGTCTATACCATAGTCATATGGACTACAATTATATGGATAAAGGTGTTGTCATCCTTCGATGTTGCATCCAGCTTGGATTTCTTTGCTCCCTTGCATCAAGAACATGCATAAAAAAAAGAAAATGTTGTAAGAATTCAGATTGCAAGTTTGAATGAATGAGCAATTAAAAATATTTATATGATAATATATAATATAATTATTATAACCTCACATAGTGTGGGCGAGGAGGCAGTACACTTCCTTTCCCAAAGAGTTATAATTTGAGGGAATGAGAATAAGTCTCGCGAATGAATAAGATACTGGCATATTACCTGTATGTCAATAGTCGTAATTGTAGTCGAACGTTGGTGAAATCATGAGTGGCGCGCCATGCGAAATTCAAACTCGTCGTCTTTTGACGATTTCTTTGATCTTGGAGGCGGAGAAAATGCCACGTTGTAGGTCATCAAGCTTAGGGATCATACGCTCTAGATGATAATAGACGCTACCATTTGATGCTCCCTCTTGTGAATTCACATGCAATCCGAACAATTTATCAACGAGCGCTTAAGAAAATGTTAAAAATCTCCACAAATCCACGATTAATAATGAGAAGATTGCACAATTTATGGTTAATAGTGCCTTGCTGGATTTGCTTCTTAGTATAAAAGAAACTCTTTAAAGAAAGTAGACCTTCATACATCAGTGCTAAGCAATTGCAATGGCATGCAAATATAAATAGATTTTTTTTTCGCTCGCAAAAAATAGAGAGAAAGTAGACCTTTGGAATAAAATGTTTGAATAAAACCTTTAAGCCACGTGAATTCAAAATGACAATTATCTTTAATCTCGATCGTTCGTGCATAATTGAATGTGACCTCGTTCGAGTTAATTGAGGGTCCAACAATCGGACGGCCAGGGTAATATTGAGTCAATAAATGTTGCAAAATTTCAAGTCGGCATGTTCCTACGATAAAATCTTGCCTCGCTAGTTGGTAGCATTGACAGGAACGTCAATAGGCTTCAAATTTCCTACCCTCATGAATTTCCATCCGTCAAGCTGCATTGACCTCGATTGTTTATGCAGAATTGTCGGAATTCAACGTACTCACATTTCGTTGTACTCGCAATTTGCTATGTGCTTTGCCCCTTGTCGCAGCTCACTGTATGCTTTGCTAGCTCTCCGTCAGTGTCGCTAAGTGCAATTTGCCCTACTTGTAGTTCACCTCAAGCTCTGCCAGCTCTTCGTCAATGCCTCTGGTTGCAATTGCCACCCACCTTAGTTCAACCAGCCAACTCAGTTTTTGGTCTATCAATAGAGAGTTCAAGTCCGTTTATTACGACCTTTTTCACTCTGTGCGCAGAGATATTGGGAGTTACAGAATCATTCTTATTGCCTGTTCATGCAAAATCGTCACTAGAAAGTGACTGTGTGGTCAAATACCACTTTCGTCAGTTTTGCAGATTTGTCCTTGTGAGGCAGAAGCTGTGTTCTTTGCAGTGACAGAATATTTTGCAGTGGTCTGTAATGGCGTCTGATTCTCTTTCACAGATTGTCACTGAAAAGCTTGCAAGAACAACTTCCAAGCATGAAAGTTTAGAATGACGAAATTTCTTATGGGAAAAGGCTATTGGGAGTTCATTACAGGAAATGAAGAAGAACCAGTTCTTCCTAATGTTCCCAATTAACAGGAAATGCAGGTATTTAAAGGATGACATGAGAGAGCTAGAAAAGTTATATACTGGCTATCTATCAGTATTTCAGATTCTATGATTGTGCATATTCAGGATGCAAGTATGCCAAAGGAGGCATGGGATACTTTGGCAAAGATGTAGAGCACAAATACGCAAGCCAGGAAAATGCAGCTCAAGCAGGAGTTGCACAATGTGCAGAGAGAAAATATGAGCATCAATGACTACCACATGAAGGTAAAGAAAATTACAGATGCACTTGTTTCCATTGGGTTGCCAGTGGAAGATGATGATTTAGTTTCTGTGATCTTGAATGGTCTAAGAAAGGATTATGCACAGTTCCGGACATCCATTGCCGTCTGTGAAATTTTTTTTGATTTTGAGGAGTTATTTGCTCTTCTAATTTCTGAAGAGCAGAGAAATGGTGGTGCATCTTCTTCAGAAGGAACTTCAAAAGAAACTGTCTTCTACTCAAATGCTGGAAGAGGTAGAGACAGGTAGAGTAGGCCGATCTGGAGGCCATGGTAAAAATCATAATATGCAGCAAACTCAAGAAAACGAGTCCTATGGAGGAGGACGTGGTAACTCTAGAGGTAGGGGGAGCCAAAGAGGTCGTGGTGGATGGCAGAGAGGCCAAAATGCAAATAACAATGTTGAATGCTACTACTGTGGTAAAATGGGTCATATGGCTAAAGACTGTTATAAAAAGCAGAATGACATTATGAATGGAAAATTGCAGCAAGGGAATTATGCATCTTCTAGTAGGATAATGACAGAAATGAGCATGTGTTTATGGTGCAGCACATGACCAATTTTGTGACAAGTGTTGAAGAAAGCAATGATGTGTGGTATGTTGACTCAGGTGCGTCAAACCACAGGACAGGCCATGCAGAATGGATGCAGGATGCAAGGAAAATGGAAAGACTAGGATTTGTGGAGACTGGTGATGATACTGTACATCCTATTGTGTAGATTGGTAAAATTTCTTTGTCTATGCAGAATGGGAAAAAGAAATACCTGTCTGATGTATTTCATGTTCCGAATATCACCAAGAACCTGGTTTCTGTTGGTCAAATGGTTGAGCAAGGCTTGCAGGTCAGATTTAATCCTCATGGATGCTTTGTTGAGGATATGAAAAATAACGGTCGCTTGATAGCAAAAGGAAAGAAGAAGGGCAGGAGGATGTTTACGTTGGATGCGGACATGCCTGAATTGAGTGCAGCAATGTTTGCACATGGGATCGGTGTAGTTGCAGATATTGAGATCTGGCATAAACGCATTGGTCATGTTAATGTACAACAACTTAAATCAATGCAGGCTCAAAATATTGCTGCAAGATTGCCTAAATTCAAGGTTGCAGAAATACATAAGGTATGTGAAGCCTGTCAATTTGAAAAACAGGCAAGGAAACCATTTCCTAGACATGTTCAAGAGAGTAAGAAGCCATTGGAATTAATCTACTCTGATGTGTGGCTACTAAAGCTGCATCTATTGGAGACTGTCATTATTTTGTTACTTTTATTGATGACTACAACAGAAAAGTTTGGGTGTATTTTATGGAAAAGAAAAGTGAAGTGTTTGGGCATTTTAAAGCTTTTAAAGCTATGGTTGAAAAAGAAACAAGCTTGCAAATAAAATGCCTAAGGTCAGATGAAGGGGGAGAGTATCTCTCAAATGGGTTTGCAAGGTTCTTGCAGGAGCATGGCATAAAGTAGCAATATTCATGTAGTCATATCCCACAACAAAATGGACTTGCAGAAAGGAAAAACAGGCATATTGGAGAGGTATCTCGGGCCATGCTAAATGAAAAAGACCTATCAGATTATTATTGGGTTGAAGCAGTTGCTACAGCAGTTTACATAATGAACAGGACTCCCACTGCAGCAATACATGGCATGACGCCAGAGGAGATGTATACTGGTAGGAAACCAGATATTTCTCATTTGAAAATTTTTTGTTGCATTGCTTATGTTCATGTGCCAAATGAGTTGATGTCTAAGTTGGATCCAAAAGTTGAGAAGTGCATCTTTATTGGTTATTCTTTGCAGCAGAAAGGGTATAGATGCTATAACCTTTCTACTCGTAAGTTTACAGTGAGCAGAGATGTTGTTTTTGATGAGCTGAGCAGTTGGTATAAACCAATAAATGTGATTGATGATGTAGATGCACAAAATGGTAATGCTGCACAGAATTCACAGTAGCAATCACAAAATATTAGTGGACCTGCAGTGTCCTCTAGCAGTGGTTCACATATCTCGCCATGGACAGGTAGATTAAGATCAGGAGAATCTCCTCAAAGCATTTGGACAAGCCATGGGAAAAGAAAAATGGAAGAAAGCCATGGATAAATAAATGGATGCCTTGGAAGCAAATGCTACATGGGAATTGGTGCCTTTGCCTAAAGACAAGAATGCAGTTGGCTGTAAGTGGGTTTATAAGGTGAAGCACAATGCAAATGGTTTTGTGAACAGATACAAGGCAAGATTAGTTGTCAAGGGGTATGCATAGACATATGGCATTGATTATGAAGAAACATTCAATCCGGTTGTAAGGATGGCAACCGTAAGAGCAGTCATTGCTATGGTTGCATCAAAGGGATGGTCTTTACATCTGATGGATGTAAAGAATGCCTTCTTGCATGGTGATTTGCAAGAAGAGGTCTTTATGGAGTAGCCACCAGGTTATGTTCATGTTGTTCATCCTGAGTTTGTTTGCAGGTTGAAGAAAGCCTTTTATGGCTTGAAGCAAGCACCTAGAGCATGGTTTGATAAGATAGGACAGTATCTTGTCACTATTGGCTTTCAGATTTCCAAGGCAGATTTCTCACTTTATGTGAGAAAAACAGAGAAAGATATTATGTTGCTTGTCATTTATGTTGATGATTTAATCATCACAGGTGATAGTGATGAAGATATCCTTCATGTGAAAATGAGCATCATCACCCGTGCTGAGTTCTAAGTCTGATCATACATAGTCAATTACATCTGGGTGTGACAATGAAAAGGAAAAAGACTGAAGCGGAGCGGAATCCTCCGTATGTCATGTTGCCCTGGTTGATGCATAGCCGGTGATGGGACGTTGGCATTTGTCAAGGGGTGCCATGCGTCTCAGTCTTCTAGAGGAGGCTCGACGCAAGACCAGAGCCACTGTGACTCCCATGGGACGTGTCCCGGATCTAAACAATGACGGGAGGTCCCCTAGAGTGATCTGTGTGTCCCCTCGATGCCTCGTGTGTCGTGTTGCGGTTATCGGGTCGGGGTCTCTGTCACGTCTGTGGCTAGAGACTAGATGATCAATATCACTCGATGGGAAGAATTCTGTGATCTTGCTCTGAGAGGTGTCTGGTGGTGTGGCCAAGCCCCGTCGCCTAGGTAAGTACTCTCTGTGTCGGACCCCCTCATGAATGAAGGCTGCGAGGATCTCTGATCTAGGTAGGTGTGAGGAATCTGAAAAGGGGCTCGAAGCCGTCTCTGAAGAGACAATGGTAGCGACCTCGGATCTCATAGTACACTGAGCACTTGAAAATAAAATGCTCCTCCGACTCAACCTCCTGAGAGTCGCACAATATGCATATGCGATGCTCCCTAGGGATCCCCTCTGCTGTGCCGCTCTCTATGCGGAGGTGGTGTGATGATACCCGAAATTGTCCGATGGAGATCCGTAGTGAGTGAGGCATGTGTAGCTCAGTGTACCCTGGTGGTGTGATGAATCCCTTCTCCGAAATACGAAGACAGTGATCTCTGTAGAAGCTCAGCTTCATTGGAAGCTCCCTCGGCTCCAATCAGGTCCTCCTCTATGACACTTCTGAGTGTGAGTATGTGATCCATAGTCCCATGGTCTCGCTTGAAACCGGCCTAACCCTCTGCTCTGAGCCCTCTCATCTCTACGGACAGGCTGACCGACGCATCCAATATTGCTGCATAGATCTTGGACATCACATGTCCAATCATGATAGTCCTGTAGCTACTCAGTTCCATGGGATCCCCTGCCTTGTGGATGGGGGTGATGGTGTTGAGTGTCCAAGTGCGGGGTAAGCCAAGGCAAATAGCGTCATTGAATAGCTTTGCTAGGATCGGGGCTAACGTGTCAATCCCATACGCGATAAACTCAGTGCATAGCCCCTCGTGGTCCTTAGCTCGGCCATTGTGCAGTTTCAATGTCGTGTCCTTGACTCCCCCTTTGGTGAACAACGTGCAAGTGGTGGGGCGAGGTGTGTGTATGAGATCTGGAGCAAGCTGGTGTGGGACATTATAAAGATGGCGTGCATACGTGTGTCAAACTCTCGTGTCGGTGAGGGGTGATGGAGACCTACGCTCAAGGAATCTCCGCCAAAATTCCTTAGAGTTGTTACTGTACAAGATGTTCAGCAGCTCCTCATTTCGACGAAGAAATGCTTGCTTCTTCCGATGTACGAGACGTCGGTACTTGCGCACCGTGTCTGGTGTGTTCGGGAGGTGACACCCGGTTTCAAGTCGGAGTTATCGGCGAGAAGCCTTGGACTCAGGATCGTACCAATTGTTGCAGGATACAGAACCAAGAGGTGGTGGTCTAGTGGACCGTGTGATGTGGGGAAAGACTTGGAGGGCAGCCTCGTGGAGTGTGTGACAACTAATCAGGGGAGCACAGTCCTCTATGAGTGGTATGTGATCGATGTAGGTTAGGAGTCTATTTAGGTGTCCAAAGTAGGCAAGGGAGAGGCTGTGATCAAAGTGTATGTCGTGGTAGGTGTCGTGCATCATATGTGGTGTGGCTAATCGTGTGAGGTGGCGATAGTGAAGAATAGGTATGTGTGATCAGCTCCTAGAGGGAGTGGTGCTACGGTGAAGTCGGTGATACGTGAGGTGAAGGTAGGGGATCCCATGATGTAATCTACCACACTAGTGTCCCCCCCATGTGGGAAGCAAGTAAAACCACCTGAGGAGGGCCATAGGTCAAGCCCGTTGTAGATGATGAGATCATGTATCCTGCCCAGGTCAAGGAGCGCATGTCCATATGGTGTAACAGGCCCGTGTTGGTCCGATGAGATCCTAGTCAGACTTGCTCCGTCTAGGTCCATGTCTGGTAGCATGATAGAGTTGTCTTGGAAGTCCAGGAGTGGTGCCTGGCGCGTGCGCATGCTAGTGTTGAAGTCCCCAACAAGGAGAACTTCCTCGCGAGTTGAAAGGTTTAGGATATCCGGATGTAAGGGTGCATATGGCGATGTCTCACCCTCCTCTCGCGCAACTCTGGCAAAGTGGGATGTGTCTGGCGAGAAGTAGCACACTGCTATGAAAAGGTCATGAGTGGCAGTATGCATGAATCAGGAGTGTGCATCCTTCCTCTCAATGGAGATGGCTCTAACGAGGGAAGACTTGTACAATACTGCGACCCTGCTTGATCCTCGAACTCCTCCTGTATCCCTCGTCTCATCCCTGAAGGTTGACTTTCATGTGTAGCCACTGACTATTGGTAGTGGACGCTCTGAACTCTGGTGTGTCTCTGTGTAAAAGACGTGTAGCCACTGACTATTGGTAGTGGACGCTCTGAACTCTGGTGTGTCTCTGTGTAAAAGACTATGTCTCGTCCTGTGTAAGATTCTGAGAAGTTCCCTAGGTCTGAGATTCCGAGAAGTTCCCTGGGTTTGACCATAAGGTACCATTACAGTTCCAAATGGTGCATGCTAGGGTCTCGGAAACCTGAGTCTCATAGGCCCCGTCCCCCTAGGGGGCACGGGTGGGAGCTCGACGGGTGCCGGTCAACAACCTACCATCTCGGACCACGGCCCATTTCCCATCCTTGCAGGCAACATCTCGCTGCTGGAGAAGAACTCGTCGCTCCTCAATCTATAGTGGTGCCAAATCCTCATCCATGGACAGGGTGGGATGCTCTCGTAGAGCGGCTCGACGTGGATGTGTCACTAGTCGAGCATGTGAATCTCTGAAGCGGATGACAAGGGGCTGCTCTCGGTTGGGGTCTCTCCCAACACGCCATGCTCCCTCTATGCTGTGGTCGGGGACCCCCATGGAGGTGGTCACAAAGGCGATCGCCTCCTCCATGGGCGTAGTCGTGGTGCTAGTGCTGTCTCGCGTGATCCCTTGTATCCGGATGTTGAGGGCTTTCGAAGCCCTTTGCTACTGCTCCTGTATGGCAGTTGAAACGGTTGCATGTGCGGGCTCCCGTTTCGCCACGTCCACCCATCTAGTCATCTCTGCTACAGTCGACTGTATCGTGGCTATTTGTGCCTCCATCTCTATGACTGGGGTCCCTCTAAGCACTGCTCTTAGGCTCTTGAGCTCCTCTCAGAGCTGTGTGATGTCGTCTCTAAGCCCATTATAAGCCGGAGGACATGTTGAACAGACAGGGGAAGATACTCATGGCAATAGACAGAGAGGAGCTCGAAGTTTGGGAAGACAGAGATGCCCATGGCGTGGTCTGGTAGTAGAATGAAATCGTCTCTGAAATCGAGAAGTGGTACTTGCCAGACCGTTGTCCTCGTGTTGAAGTCCCCAACCAGGAGGACTTCCCCATGGCTCAAGAAGTCGACAAAGTCCTGGTAGAGAGCTACGTATGGTGATGTCTCCGTCTCCTCTCAGACATCTTGAGCAAAGTGGGAGGTCTTGGGGGAAAGTAGCATATTGCAACAAACAAATCCCGACTGTCTGTGTGTCGGATCCGGATCCGGATCCATAGAAATTTGGAGTGTGTATCTCTCCGCTCTATTGAGATGGTACCCAAAAGGGCGGACGTGTAAAGAACTACAACTCGTCCCGATCCTTGTACTCCCCCTGTGTCCCTTGTCTCAACTCTGTAAGCAGACTCCCATGTGTACCTGTTGACTACTGGTAGTGGGCGCTCTAGACTCCGATGTGTCTTTGTATAAAAGACTATGTCACGACCTGTATAAGACTCTGAGAAGTTCCTTGGTTTTGACCATAAGGTACCATTACAGTTCCAAATGGTACAAGCTAGGGTCTTGGTATGCTGAGTCTCATAGACCCTGCCCCCCTCTGTGGGAGAAGGGGCAGATGCTCGATGGGGCCCTGTAAGGAGTCGTCCATCTTGAACTACTGTCCACTTCCCATCCTTGCGGGCCTGATCCCGCTGCTATATCGGAGTGTGCCTCTCCTCAACCTGTAAAGGGGTAAGATCCTCATCCATGGATATTGATGGCTGGTCCCGTACACCGTAGAGCTGAGAGTCGTGCTTGGGCATCATGGAATTATATGATAAGGGGCTGCTCTCGATTGGGGTCTCTCCCCACCCGCCATGCCCTCTCAATCCTATGCTCAGCTACCCTAAGAGTAGTGGCGAGAAATGTAGTCACATCACTCATCGGTGTAGCCTCAGTGGGTGGAATGCCACAAACTTTGATGTTGAGAGCCTTACTGGCTCTATCTGTTGCTCCATAAGGGTGGCCGAAACAGTTGCCTTTGCAGGTTCCCGTTTGGCCACGTCTACCCATCTGGATGTCTCCTTGATTACAGATTCCATGCTAGCAATCTGTGCCTCGACCACTGGGGTACATGAGATGGTCTATTTTTAGCACTGCCTTCCAAGCAGCGCTCTACTTACACTTTCATAAAAAAAAGTATCCCACACAACCTTTTGCCACATGGATTCTTTCTATTTTTGTGCTCTCTCTCTCTCTCTCTCTCCCCCCCCCACCCCTCCTCGAGTTGTAAAGACACTCCTACTGTGCCTCCCTCCCCCTCCCTCCCTCCCTTCCTCCCTCCCTCCCTCGAGTGGTAAAGGCAGTGCTCACTAGTAGTTGTACTTGCTTGTTTTGTAATCTTTTCATTTCCAAATCTAGTATACTCTTGGAAAAGAAACTGTAGTGGCTGATACACTTTCTCGTAGGCCAAGAATTCAGCATATCTCAATCACATATCATGATGAGTTGATAGCTGTTCAAGGACATGACATGATTTGGACCATAGTGGATAGGTTTAGTAAACAAGCTCATTTCATTCCATTTCGGAAACAACTGAAGGCTCCTGAACCTGCATGCCTTTTCATTAAGTATATCTTCAGACATCTTGGGATGCCTAAATCTGTAGTTTCTGATAGAGATTCTTAATTCACTCATAATTTTTGGCAAGCATTGGTTGGAAACCTTGGAACCATTCTAAGTTTTTCTTCCTCAAGCTGACGGCCAAAGTGAAATTTTAAATAGCACCCTATTGGATCTGCTCAAAATCTTTATACTTGACCAGCAACCATGTGGGAAAAGTATCTCCCCATATTTGAGTTTGCTTACAATAATACCATACACTCTTGTACGGGAAAGATTTCTGTTCAAATGATGTAGAGTAGATCTCTACGAACTCCGTTAATGCAATCCAAGGATAAGATCTCTACTAATTCATAGAGGATAAGCTATCGATAAGGGAATCTCAAAGTTTGTTTTGCAATTAGAAGAATGTTTAGGAGTCCAAAATATCTTATCAGAATGGAAAGGGAAGATTTTGAAGAAAGTTGCTTTGAAACTAGAAGAAGTCCCTTTGGTTAATTGCTCAAAGCAAAGTAACCATCTTTCTAAAGAAGATGAAACTCTTCTACGAAAATTCCATAGGAATTTTGTCATTTCTTATATGGACAAATGTTTCAATAACTTTGAAAAGTTTTACTTAGAATGTCTTTTGAGAGAAGTGAACTCGCTTGCCAAAACTTACGCACTTGCCTTAGTTTCTCAAAAGGATTTGATCTCAAAACATTAGAGTTTTTGCAAGTCTTCTGGGTTTGTTTGCAATCCAAGTATATCTTTTCTTTGTGCTGCTTGGAAGTTTCACAAAACTCCAAAAAAGCCAAGATTTATTGCAGCTGCTTGTGAGACTACTTTGACGGATGTCTCTAAATGGCTAAGCTACTGCTTCAAAGCCATGTTGCCTAGTGTCTATGAACTTTGGAGGGACTTATTAAAAGAGGCAGATGTCCCCTCGCACTCAAGCTGGATTTTAAATGACCCTGTAGGAGTGATTCCTGTTGTAAAATTTTTTAATTCCTCTCGAAGCATTCAGGAAAAAGAGTCTCCTATTCTCCTTCAAACCTATGATTTTACGACACTTTACACAAAGATTTGAGTTGGAAGACCTGAAGTTTAGAATAAAAAAGCTAGTGGCTGAAGTTTCAATTTGAGATTTGACAAAGATAGATGCAAAGTGCTAAAAGTTGAGAAAACAACCTTATGCTTTAACTTCTTGTGGCTAAAAAATAAAGATCATGACATAGGTTCTATAAAGAAAAGATACACAAAGGTAGTAAGTGTGGAAGATGTTTGCTCTTGGATAGATTTTCTTTTAGATAATCTTTACATCACAATAGGTGATTCTTTGTTTCAACAAATTATAGGAATCCCCATGGGCACTAATTGTGCCGTCTTTTCAGCAAACTTTTATCTTTTCACTTATGAATTTGAGTTTATGCAATGTCTTATTTCTATCAATACCTGCCCTATCATTTTACATAAGCTTAGCCAAGTTAGGCGTTTTATAGATGATTTTTTTGTACCAGATGTTCCCAACTTTCAGGACTTTTTGTACAAAGACACTAGTGCTTTTGGAGAAGGAATCTATCCTCGTGACTCTTGTGAACTGAACTGCACTTCAAGAGGGGATTCTTGTGATTTCTTAGATCTTAGAATTTCCAATCTACCATAGGATTAGAGGTTGATATATACGATAAACGTGAACAACTTGAATATAGTGGTTTACATATTATAAAGATGCCTCACATTGACTCAAAACATTTCTGATTTGGCAAAATATGGAGTCATTTCTTCCCAATTCCATAGATTTTCCCACCTTTGTACAACTAAGGAGTCTTTTATCACTCATTGTAGTAATTTGATCACTTTACTATTACACAAGAGGTATAATCCAAGGAAAATAATGAAAAAAGTACGCACAATCTTAGATATGAAGTCTTTTATCTATGGTGTATCGACCTTAGGTATGTTTAGAATGATTGAACATAAGCTGAAAACAAAAAGCAGGGAGCTGAATAGCCCGTTTTTCTTTTAGTTTCAAAAGAGAGTTTGTTTGAGTATGTTTGTGCTTTTTAAGTTAGAAATGTATTTTTGACTCTTTGTAGGAAACAATACATAAGTGTAAAGGACCATTTAGCTTTTTATGTTTTAAATGCGAGTGTGAGTGTGAGTGTGAGTGTGAGTGTGAGTGTGAGTGTGAGTGTGAGTGTGAGTGTGAGTGTGAGTGTGAGTGTGAGTGTGAGTGTGAGTGTGAGTGTGAGTGAGAGTGAGAGTGAGAGTGAGAGTGAGAGTGAGAGTGAGAGTGAGAGAGAGAGAGAGAGCGATATTCGAGTTTTTTGGAAGATTTTGTTTCTTGACTTGCTTGTTTATTTTTGCTTAGTCACTTGCTTACTTTCTTCTTTATTTCTTGTTTTCTTTCTCTTTTGTTTATTTGACGTATTTTAGTAAGCACTGGGTTTGCCCAAGAGACTCTGCAGGTCTTTAGAAACCCAGTATAGCTGCTTATGCTTGGGCACTGATGATGACATAAGTGTTGCTTTGCTTGCTAAGTATGTCTTCCTTTTGTTTTTCTTAAAAGTTTTTGTTTACCTCTTTTTCCTTCTCTTTCATATTCTCTTTTATTTTCTGTGTAGATTTTTTATCTTTAAAACAACAAAAAATCTAAATTTGTATGATTGGACTTATTCTAGTCTTACAAAGGTATATAATTCATAGAGGATTATGACTTCACTTATGCTACAGCCCGCATAGCCATCGAAAAGACTTAAGAAAATAAAGGGCGGATGCAAATTAAAGATGGGAGGCCTTTGAGGTCAAGAAGGACGATGGATTTCACTGAAGTTTGAAAAAGCTTGGCTGAAAATCAAGGTGGGACAAAAGAAGATTAAAACTCTTTTTCAGGTGTTATGGCTGCTGTAGAGTCTTGGAGATTATTAATCAAGTTTCAGTTGGGCTTGATCTACCATCACATTGGAAGATACACAATGTCTCTTATGTCAGTTTGATCAAACCCTATGTTGGGGATATTCATTATGATCCGGTATATGAAGATCCACAAGAGGTGGAGGATAATGAGGTACTTTGGTTGTAGAACTGATGATCTTCCACGACTTCATCACAGGAAGCCGAGGAAAAGTTCCAAAAAATTCTCTCTTGAAGTTCAACGGATTCCCATCTACAGATGCCAAATGGATGGAAAGATCAATGTATTAGGAGTTCCCCGACATTCTTGATGCTTATGAAAAAGTACTTTAGCTGAGGTCAACGGAATGGAGGATAGAGGGATGTCATTTCTCTTCACATAACACTTATCCACTTGCTTGGTAAATTCATTTATTGCATTATCTTTATTTTCTTAAATTTTATGCTTTTTAAATTAGGATGTTTGCCAAAAGAATACATATGTTTTCCTACTTTCTAGCTAGGTAATAGGTGGCTAAGGTCTAGCATTTGAGGGTGGACTCCATTGAAGGGGTGCATTAGTGACAATTGTCCCTCAAGTTGAGACGAGAACATAAAGACCACATTGTCGCCCCAGTACCCAAACATGGGACCAATCAAATGCATAGAATGCAGACCTACCCATCAACTATTAGAGAGAATGCTTGCAGTAGCCTTGGGTCTGGGCCTGTGAACATGAAATAGTCAAAGAGATACAAGACAAGATGACAAACTCAATTAAGGATTTTGGACAGCTGCTGTTGTGTAATTGGCAGGAATTCACATCATGCATCATCATTTGTTGGCCAAATTACAGGTGATTTAAGTGTTTGAGTCAAAGGAAAGGAGCCATGTTGGTTGAGGCTGCCCCACAGTTGTGGACATATTCTGCATTTCCTGTGTTCTCATTCTCAGGAGCATCTGTGTGCATATGTATAAGTAATCCAACTTAGCTAGCTGTCCCTGCTTAGGCCAGAAATCATTGATTTGGCCATCAAGTACAGCTCTAGTGAGTTATCTTATCTGTCCCATCTGATTTGGAGAGTAAATGCCATATTCTAAGGCCACAAAGCTGAATGGCCACTTGTTTGCAGAGTTTCTCCCGCTCCAACAGAGAATGATGACAATCTGAAAGCTTCTTGATGACATGTTGGAGAAGGAAGCTTTGCTAGAATAACACAGAATCTGATTGTGATGCCCGTGTGATATGTTCCTCATATATTTTTATTGAATTAAAGTTGGCAAATGATGTCTAGTGTGCACTTTTGTAGAAAAGAGATCTTTATGTAAAAGAATATCATACTTCTGTAGTCGTCCTTGCACGTGTATGTTGTGTGATTTATGGCAAAGAGTTTGAGAGAGGCAGATAAATAGCTTGTTTGTTTGACTTGTGTCTGGAATGAAGAGTTTCTTTTCCAGCTCTTGGTTAACTTATCTGCGCCCATCTGATTGGCAAAACTTATCAGCAGTTAATGGAAAAAGCTCAGAGATAACATGTTGCAGAGAGCTTTCTGATATTGTAGTTAACCAAAGCCTTCTTTGTCTCCTTTTGTGTATGACAGCATTCCTTGTTCAAAGGGCTCATGTTCAAGTCCTGTGGAAGTTGTTGCTGCTAGTCTTCTCTCAAACAGTGCTGATGATGCAATCGTGAAAACATTGCTTTATCCTGGATTGGTATTTTCAAAGATAGAACAAATTGTTGCTGATAGTGAGCCATTTAGTTTTCCTGATTGGAACACTATGCTGCAGGAAACGAAATTGAGAGTTAAAGGCCATAAGAAAGAGGGAAGCCCTGCACCCAAATTTGGTATTGTATTTGGTAGCTATCTGTGCATAATTGGGGCTCCTCTCTCTGTTCTCGGTAAAACGATGATAAGTGCTTGTGGCATGCTGACTCTTCTGTGGTATATTTATGTACTTGGTGGGACAGGGAGTGACGTTTTTGCATTGCCCATGTTTGGTATTGCAATGCTCTGTGCTATTGGGGGCTTGTTGAACCTAGAAGGAATCTTCAGAAGGGAAACGGAGGCAAAGGAAGCCTCCAGTAGCCCAGCAGTAGGGGAAGGAAGAAAGAAAGATTAAGATATTAAGCTTCGCTTGCATTTGTAAACCATTGACACAAGGGTATTTGAATAATACATTTCATTGTCTGCAGTAAAAAATGGGTGTCTGAGATAATGGACACTAGCTTTGAGAACTTGAAATCTGATGGTGAAGCTGTGGGAAGGTAAAAGGAGATAATGGTCATGAAAGTGTTTGATGACCTAGCAGATGAATATGGTTTGCTTTCTAAGAGTACGAGTGGATGACTAAAGATTTTAAATTCATATGCCTTAGTTTGTTGCTTGCCTTTGTCACAGCAGAGTCAACCATTCGGCTTAAAGGAAGTGGATGTTATCTCCATCTATTGCTGAGTCTCTTTTTCTCTTGTTTGATTTGTTTTTGCATCATATTCCTTGAATTTTTCTCTTTTTATTTTGCTCTACCAGTCCTTTCTTTTTTAATTAATTTCTCTAGTTTGGTTGACTTACATAGGTGGATATGTGAGCTACTTTGTTTTAACGTTTTTGCCTCGTCGTCCTCCTCTTCCTTCTTTTTCTTGCAGAGATAAGAACCATCTATTAGAAGCTTTTTGAAAAACCAGTATGGATCCGCTATCCATGAGGAACTGACCAAAAGAAAGGTGCTGGATGCCATGCAGCCTGCATCTCAGGATCCCAGCTCACTGCCTAGAGCATCCTGTAACTATTCAGGGTGGAGACCTATACAACCAATGGATTCCTCATTCCGTGAAAATGTAGAAGGTGCCTGTAGGCCATGTCTTGCGTAAGTTCTCCCAAGTCTTCCTAGGCCCCTGTACCCTGCTCCCAGGTAGCTCATAGGGTCTAGATGATATCATTCTAGATATTGAGGAGGGTAGCTTCAGGCTATCCTGCTACCCACCATCACTAAACTGCAGCGTGCTACCCAAATGTTGTCTTCCAATGCTGTTTTTGGTGAAGGTTCAAGTCTTTTTCGGGAGGACGGAACCCACCCTCGAATTTCTTGGTGATGTCATGCCCCAAGTGAAAACTTGTTGCATCCTCAGCATCTTGGCTGCAATCCTAAGAGAGGATTGCCATATCCTTTGTGCCATCAGACACCTCCATTGTAGTGGGCAATCGTCTCAAGGTCCCCTGTTCTGCATCAATGGCAAGTCCCATTCAAGGTCATGGCTGGTGCAGATACGGACATGGGTAGGCCTTCATGCGCCACAAGTCAGAAGAAGTGTGAAATCTTCCTCAGTGGAGTGGGACCAAATCATGGTAAGGACGGCATCATGAGGCACTTGTTGCTTCAGCCATTGTCGCTCCTATAAAAAGGGCTCCAAGCCATGGCATTCAATTATAACCGTCTACCATTGCAGATGGTGTAGAAGGGCACCTCTACTATCTACTCTAAGAGCCCAATTCGAATGGTCAATAAGACTCGTTAGGATCCCATTGTACCTCTCTGTGGCCAACCCTCTCTCCATCCATCCTCTTTGGCTGTCAGCTGCGGGTCTAAGTGGAGCTCCTCCCATTCTCTCTCAAGCTTTGGAGCTGAGTCCCTGTCAATGGGGGGTGTGGCTTGGAAAATCTTTCATGTGATCAAGTCACCAATGCACTCGAGAGGGTGATAATTTCTCGATTTGTGCAACATGTCGGATATACCCCCCAACCAAACACAAAACCCTCTACTTACCCGGTGCAATTTAAGAGGGCGCGTTGAGGATGGTGTAAATTGCACCATATCTCTAGGGCATAGGGGCAAACCCTAACCCTAATCCTAGGGGGTTGACATGTGTATCTTCATATTCATGTTCAATACAACTTATTGTAAAGGTAGCTATATCATGTCCACTCCTCTCTCTCTCTCTCTCTCACTTTTGCTAGTCACAGCCTACTCATTCTTGGGAAGCATTCCAAAGATGAGGATTATAATTTTTTTATCCTCTTAAAACTCCCAAGTTCACACAAAATGAGCATATTGTGGTTGGTACTGATTATGCTACCAAATGGGCAAAAGCTAAGGCACGCTGTGATAACTTGGCTTGAAGCACAACTACCAAATGGGTAGAAGTTAAGGCACTCTATGATAACTCAACTTGAAACACATCTAAGTTTGTTCATGAAAATATAATTTGTATACACGCGTGTCCAATACAAATTGTAAGTGATCAGTAATCAAGGGTCACACTTCCTCAATAAAGTCATGTAGCTACTGAAGGATGAATTCCAAATTATGCATACAGTCTCTATGACTTAGGCCAAAAGCATGGCATGATTGGCATATTGTGCCTAAACACTTAGAAAAGGGTATGTTGGTATTAGTGTATGATGCCAATTTGGGATCCCTAAAAACAAATTTCAAACTTGGATGCAATGGGCCCTATAGGTTGATTAAAGGTTTTCCTAATGGTATAGTATAGCTTGATGATTTGCAAGGAAATGTGTTCTCAAAGTTTTATAATAGGAGCAAAGTGAAACCCTACCAAGAAGTAGGTTCCTTGGTAACACAGGGCTCAAATATAGGGCACTCGATTAAGAACACCTTCGTTGATTTGGGTGTACTAACAACATGTATCCTAGTAAGTTGTTTAGTGGTAGTAGAGGCAACCACGTGGTAGTTCAAGGATTACGAGGGCATTAATTTCGGATGATCACACCCAAAATTAGGGTGCCACTCAAGTGACAAGATGTCCATCTTTAGCCATTCATCATCTACACTTCAATCTCATTCTTCATTGTCTTGACCATCTGCATTTGCTTGCTATCCCATTGCTATCTACATCACTTTCATCAGCCATATCCCTATCTCCTTCTCATATATCCTTGCTTTCACTCCCATCCCCACTCCACTCTGTTGTAGTGTATATCATCCTAACAATCATGGGGGAGTGCAGAGCATGCATCGTCTGATTGAAGAGGTACAAGACACCTTTGTAGGTTGTGCCCCCTTATCCCATCAGAGACCTCACTGATGCCACAGTCAAGGGGATACTTGGATGCAATAAGCTTTTGAAGTTTGCAAAGCTTTTTTGGGAAGAGAACTAGAACAAGGCCCTTGGAGACGAGATTCTAGATTCCTATGATGAGGAGGACTACAACGTTATAATCTAAGATGTTCATGCTCCATTCATGTGCGGTTGTTTATAGACTTGTTGGGAGAGCTCTTTCAGATGGAAATTATGATTGCACCAAGGCCATTAGCAAAAGATAAACGCTATGATGAATACTTTGATAAACACAATTACTCTTCTTCCTAGGGATATTTAATTAACAAGGCACTAGATGAAGGTCTCTGAGTCATCTACAAACTTTTTTCAAAATCGACAACCTCAAGAAGGGTGTGGGTTACGTGCCCTGATAGTATGTTGCATGGGGTTGTCACTACCTTGGAGGATAGCCTGGAAGTGGACTAGCTCTCCACCTTTGACAGATCCTTTAAAACACAGCTTAAGGCTATGAGCAAGGGCCAGGCACATTGCAAGCTCAGGCCTCACTTGCACAAGCTCTATTGCAGGCTCACATCTAGAGAGGTACAATGGCCAGATACTATTCCAGCACTTGGTGGTGGAGTAGGGCCATCTGGCCCTAACAATGCCAAGGAGAGCAGCAGACTACACTTAGAGGATAAGAGTAGTGACAAAATCTCCAAAGGCCTAGTGATGAATAAATGCATGATAAATCCTAAGAGGAAGGCTCCTCATCTCATAGTGAAGAGGCAAAGTCAAAAGACAAGGTCATCGAGTTTGACTCGACAGCAACTAGTGGTCGAGGAGGTGGACAAGTCCATGTCTGAGCAATAGGTGCAGAACCTCCTAGTGATCTCCAACAGCATGACCAGGGAGTGGGCTCACAAACTAAGCTAAAGTCAGATGAAGTGGCGACTACCACCTCTGTTGCGATGCCTGCCCTACCTTATGTGCTTTGTATGATGACCCCACTTGAGCTATTTCCTCTTAACCCTATGTTGCTCGAGAGATGACCATCAAGATAGGTATGCCACTAAAACTCAATGGCATTGCCTAAGGGAGAATGTATTTGCAACAACAGGTGTCGTGGACTTTCTGGCAAAGCACTGGCTCCCTCCCCTAGTACTCGATCAGAATCTCTATCTACATGCATGATACTAGGAGCAGATGTTAAAGTCTTTTGAAGAGAACACAGGGAGAACACAGCCATGCTTAGGCAACTATGGAGTGCACTTAGTGTTGAGTGGAATAGCCTCCAAGAGTAGTTGGAGAGTAGGAAAAATGTATATGATGTGTTTCTTTAAAATCATGATGAGCTTCAACACATTCACACGGAGCTACAGAGAGATCATGGGAGCCTTTAGTGTGAAGTAGAGAAGATGCAAAGTGCAAACTCCAGATTGTGGGCATCAATGTCTCTAGATCGACATTTTTAATCATGTTATTTAGAACAATTTCACATGAGCCAACCACATTCAAAAGCTTCTTACCTTCAAAATTTTGGTGATAGTCAAAAATTTTTCTTAAGCACAAGGCATTTAGAAGTCGAGTGTTTCTTGTTAGAATCCCATCAATAGAAAGGTCTCCAAGGTCACGTGTTTCCTTCCTCTCTAGGTTGAGCAAACAAAATAAAAAGGGTCCAATTGTTAGGTTAGGATCATATGGCCACAAACCATTGAGGGTGAAGTGGCCATAATTACCATGCCCATGCCCATGAGTAAGCATTCCAATGAGTGATACTTGCAAAATTAGTGTCGATGGCAATCAAGGTGGTCCAGCTACAAGTAGCCCTCAAAGAGTCACAAAAGGCTTGAGCCAACCAACAAACCCACCCTAGAGGGGTTGTAGGGTGAAGTGGACAACCTTTGAGTAGAAAACACACAACTCCACCAACTCATGGAAGAGGTAGAGGGCTTTCAAGAAAAAAATGAGTAGCTCCAAGGGAAGTTGGTGTGCTATGCCCACCTCCTTTCTCTGATCTACATTCTGAATGCACCTGATGAGCATCCATCATTGCTGCTCATGCATACATAGTCGGGTGATGATGACTTGAAAATAGACTAGACCAATCGTCATCACCTCTTCCAACTATTCTAGATACCGGACCTATCATTTAGAATGCCACTTCTAGTTCAAGGAGCACAACACTAGGCTCGAGAAAATCCAAGGTAGCAAAGAACAACATAGCATAGGCACCACTAATGTTGGACCCATCAGAACAAGGCACAGTTAAGTCTTGAGTAGTTAGACTCCCACTCCCTATTTTGCAAAAATAGGTCATGTCAAGGTGACGCTTTTTGCTGAAATTTTTGAAGTAGCTACGTAGACTTTGCCAAAGCACGTTTTTTATGCCGAGCCAATTTTGAACAGACATCTGTCATTCTTATGGCCATCCCAGTGCCCAATGCTCTATGATAGGAAACTGGATGTGACCACTTCCCTATCTGATACCGGGCTTGGTGATAGATCGACCCAGCAACTCTAAGTCCATCTGCTCCATCACAACCACTTTATACCGAAATACTCGAGCCGGTCACCCCATAGGTTTCAATATATGGCCAGGCCATAAGAAATTTTGATAACTTGTCTAGGATTGATCAGCACTTTAGCACATCATACATAAGTCTAAACATCATCGTATAGCTACTCAGATCCATGAGTTACCCTGACCTAGTATGTATAAACTTCTACATTACTTTGCCCAATTACTAAGGGACCTTGAGAAGTTACTTAGGAGTTGTATTATAGAGGTTGCTTCTATGCTAAACAATATATGAGATCTATGTAAGGACTACACACCAAGTGGTAGGAAAGAATCACCCTGACTCGATGGTATGTGACCTATTTTGACAATGCCCCTGGTATATCTAATCCGATACTTTTATTTATACAAGTGTGGCTTTACTTCCATTGTCTCTAGTTCTTTCTTTGTTTGTTAACTTTTAATACTCAATTCACACAGCTTTCCCTTCAATAGTAATCTTGACCTCCGTGTTATTTTGTCAGCACTTGCATTTGGCACAAACGAGCATTCATGTAAATAGTTTCCTAAGGTTTGCAAGAGCGAGCATCACATTGGGTTAATGTTCTCGAGTAGCACATACTGAAGCACTTTGAGCAAACCAAAGTGTCAACAATGATTAATTCCCTTATTCCTTCAAAATTTCCTAAGGATCATAATCATTTGTATGGTGGGACATGCACATCTTATCATTTTCAAACATGCATGGTGTCTAGTTACAAAAAAATTTGTGCATTGATATGCTTATACGATATGTGTATGTTGTCGAACTTTGAATGAGTAATTCCATTATAATTTCAAAGTTTCAAAAGGATATCACATCATTTATATAGCACGACGTGCACATCTTCTATTTGCTAAACATGTACAGTGTGTAATTACCTACAAATTGTACAAGATTCAAGATGCTACTTTGAGAATGATATTAAGAAATGTCCTTTAATAGAGTGAGATGAACTCAATCAATCATGCTACCTAGGAAATGAGATCATCTCCTTGTATAGAGCAAGATGAATTTATAGAGTGAATTGAGTTATGAACCATTAAAGCAAAGTATAAGCATAAATCTAACAAGTTATCAACAAGACAAGGCTTATAAAAGCAATATGGATGACATAAAAACCCACCCATGGGGGCACATGCTTGGGGATGAGGGTTATTGATTTATAGACCAATATTATATCTATGTATTTTATATCAATTTTTAAATTAATTATTCATATATCTTTTATGAATTCATATAATAATAGTGCTTCCCATAATGAGCCCACAATGGGGTGAGCTTCTTTGGCATGAAGCTCCAAATGGTTGAGGTTGTTAAACAAGAGCAAATGTGTTCACAGATGGAGTGCACATTGAATAGCATAATGCATCATAGTCATAAGATGTTAGACATCGAAGTGTGTGATTGTTATATAATCATGTTTCAGCTTTTAATTTGTGCTTGCAATCCATTGTGTAACTCCTTTATGTTTGAGAATCAGAATCTAATGTTGCTCAAGACATTGTGGCTCCTAATAATAACATAGACTGTGGCACATCTCGCTAAGGGATAAATGAGTTATAGGTTTGAGGTGAAGCTAGGGATTGATGGGGGAATTAAGACGGGCGTTTTAATTCACCGAATTAAAACGTTAAAAATATTTTTTGACCCCCCCAGGAGCGTTTTAAACCGCCCCCGCCACGATTTTTAATCAAGACTGGCTCCAGTTTGTTATCGCACGGTAAAACCACCTACCGTGTGGTATCATGGCTGTTATACCACCCGATGTTAACATATACTGCACGGGGATTGTCTACACCACACGGTCCCAGACTATACCACACGGGGTTGTGGTATATACCATGTGGTAATAGAGACATATCGTACGGTGCATATTCTTATATATGATGTGCCGACCTCGTATTATTCACATTCTTGAGAATCTAGCTTTGCTGGAGTCTAAAAAAAAACAAAGAAGAACAAGGAAGAAAGGATTAAGAAAGCTTCTAAAATACTTTGTGAGTTTTCATATCCTTTTAAAAAGTGTCCAGTGTCGGTGGTGGGCTCACTTAGGCTAGCCGATATCCACCCACACTTGGATGTAAAATGGATAAATGCATAGCTTAAATTTGATAGGTTATCGATTATTGATTTGAAAGTTTTTTTTTCCAAGAATGTTTTCATGTAAATATATTTAAAGTTTTTTTCACAAAAAGAAAAGGAGAAAAGTTTCTTTTTCATAGACATTAGCTTTTAAAATGTAGTGTAATAACACATTTTTAATAGTTGACTAGCTATATTGCCTATATATAGATATCAAAAAACTAGTAAAAAATATATGACAATAATTGGAAGTATCTATGTGCCAGTGGGGAGTCCGCTTATGCCGACTTGTAACTACTCGCATATAGGTATAATTGGAAGTATCCATGTGCCAGTGGGTGGTGGCAATTCTTGATGGGCCACCATCCATGTGAGGCATCGCCACAATCCCATACCACTGCAATGTCCTGGTTGGTCACCGCTGTGTTGATGCGGTGGTTAAATTTCCAACCATTTGGATCATGAAATACACTTGCATTGGCAATTGCACATGCCTCATCTCTTCATGTCAGTAGGAGGGTAGCATCATCCACGTCCATCATGTGCTTCATGGCTTGCTTTCCCCTCATGCTTGGATCTTGAGATGCATATGCAGCTTGCGTTCCACGTTGCGATGCGGATGCCATGGTGACTTGTGAGGGAGGGAGCAAGAGAAGATCTAAGCACCATGTGAGATTGAGTGAGCGACTTGTTATTGAAACATTTAATTATAGCATGCTTATGCCAACCATACCATATAAGAATTTATCTAACTAATAGAATTAAGGATTGACCATGATCGAGTAAATTGTATGAATAAAAATGTCAAACTCTGACAAATTGTCATATTTTTAAACCAACATTAAAATTTTTCAAAGACATTAAAATTTGGCAATCATAGTGCTTTTATTCAACAACATGTCTTCATTCCTCATTGGGTCACATTGCCACATCCTCGTTTATAGTGAAACTATGCAGTTTTGTTAAAATTGCTCCCATGGAAGGTCACTCCTTTGGATCAATATTGCAAAGCGCATTCCCACAATCAACCAAGAGCTTGATTGCAATGTCGCCCTTCACAGAGCTGTCACACTGAGAGCGTCTACAACATCTATGAGAAAGTTGGCAATTTGCTGAAATAGCCATGCAATGGCAAAGCAATCTGACTCCGATGCCCATGCGCCCTTCGAATTTGCCTGGGTAGTAGTACTAACATATAATTCTGGTGCTAACCATGGAAATGCCCTGGGAGGAGCAAAAGCCGGGTCTTGTGGATATCGACTTTCGGTCCATTGGAGGCTTCTTTCCCAATCAATAATCCCCACTCAGACAGACTTGTCATTCGTCGTGAAGTCCAACATGCAGTTGGTTGCTTGCAGATCAGTGTGCGCATATCTTTGTTCATGAACTGCTTTCAAACCACTAGCAATAGCAGCACAAATGGACAATGCATGACGACAAAATAACCTTGCTCGCAACCTGGTGAGTGGAGATTTCCAATTAAAGTGAGGTTCTTCTCTAGGATGTGTGGTCTGAACCCATTGCACATATGTCCCACATCGCTATGGGAGACACATTAGCATATTGTGCACACTTCCACCATTAAAAAAGGGAGTGACGACCCATAACTCTTCGGTGTGTGAGTACCCCAATAATCGATAGACAGATCTATGGACAACTGTCATCACGCTAGCTCATTCTTTAGTGCCAGATGAGCATGGGCATCGTCTTTATTCCTCCTCTTGCCAGCATACCACTCTGTTGGCCTAAGACCTAGGACACCCTAAAACTGTATCCTGAATACCTTCCCTTCTCCTCCCTTGCCCACCGGCTCATGCAAGGTCAACGCTTGTAATGGACAGTGTACTGTGTGGGAGCACATGTCGACAAATGTAGTACATAGTTCTATCTATGCTCTCCCTTCAACTTGGCCTGGGTCAGCATTTGCTTCTGGACTACTAGCCATCTTAGTCATATGGACTAGGGCACTGGCTGTTGCCTTTCCAACGAACCCTTTCTCCTTTTGGTTTTTTCTAAATTTAGATATCTGCAACACCTTCCATTCAGTCATCCAGAGTGCAAGCTTCACCTCTCCATTTTCGGGCAAGGCTATATTACTCACCTTCTCATATAATCCCCATTGTCCTACTAGATCTCCAGATACTTGAGGGATAAATTGTTCAAGTATTAATTTCACCTCCGACTGTGTCATTCGATTGTGACCGGGCTAGTTTGTATAAAGAAGGTCAAGTATTCAGGATACAATTTGATCACGAAGAAATTTTGAGCTTGCATGGGCTTGAATTTCTTCATCACTCAATCCTATCAAGTGCTCGATCGTTGTCTTATGGGAAAGCATCTGAATCTCATGCTTTAACTGCTTTTCCATTGGCATCAAAGATGGGTGTGTAGACAGCGTAGTGATCTAGTGCATGCAACAATTGTTGTGTAAGCGCTCAAACTTAAAAATAAAGAGTATTCAAAATACACATGCAAAATAAAGAACATTCAAAATACAATGTAGGTGTAAACTAAATTTCACTCAAAAGCAACATGCAACATCATGAACGTTTCTTGCAGCATAATCTACTACTATAGCAATCACTAAGAGCGAATTCCGTAAAGTCACTATCGAGTGTCAATCTATCAACTAGTGGATGTAAGGACAGAAAACATATAACAGGATCACATAACCAAGATGATCTAGATCAGCTTTGCCAATCACACATCCGGTTGGGAAGAGTTTTATCGGGAAGGACCGGCCGGCCGGCTAAAGTAGGCCATCATTCGGATAAAACTCAGCTCTACTCACACCTATGTACATAAATAGATATGATTCATAAGAAGATCGAAGCGGGGGGAAACCGACTGGTAGATGCAAGCCATCACCCGACTTCGATCTTTACTATAATTACACATATCAGTCGAGGTGAGGAGAGTACGATTGGCCAAAGCAAATCATCTCCTAGCCTCTGACTGAGACATAAACAAACATCTCTTCCTCTCTCTCTTTTACTCTCCCTCTCTCTATTTTCCTGTCTCCCTTTTACTCTTTCTCTCTTTCCTCTCTCTCTTTTACTCTCCCTCCCTCTCTTTCCTCTCTCTCTTTTACTCTCCCTCCCTCTCTTTCCTCTCTCTCTCTTTCAATCCCTCTCTTTTTCTCTCTCAAACAGCCTACTGATAGCAGTCAGCCAAGCGAGATGAATCCGACCGGAAGGTCATCACGTGGCCCGAGTAACCGACTCTAAAAGCTCTAGGAGCTCACCAAAAGTAGGAAGCGGTAGTTGCGGTAGGAAAGCGATAGGTTTGGTAGGGCGGTAGTGGTGGGGATGGGGTCCTTTTATAAGATTTGTCATAAACACCAACGATACCCTTCCTATACCATGTGGTATCTCAACGTATAAGATTTCAAATCCTTCCCAATTGGATGATCTAGGTTGTCACATTGCCGATTGGACACGTACCGCATAGTTTCGGAAGGTTACCGGAGGTGTTTACTAGTGCCCTAATAATTACTGCCAGTATAGACCATGGACCGTGCGGGGCAACTGATACCACTTGATATGGCTAGATACCGCATGATGTTTGCGTAATGGTACCGTGTGCAATAAGAGCGTATACTGCACGATGGTCTTTCGATCGACAACCGGTGTAAAGAACCACGTTTTTTTGCATTTAGGGCGTTAAGACATGATCTTTAGTTGAAAAGTACGTATTTTTTCTCATATTTTTTATTTTAAAAAAACGTACTTTTAAATCCATGGGTGAAGCTCTTGGTGTCGATCTTCTAACATTGATTTCTTCTAACCCATGCAATGAGCGCCCAGTCCGTAGTTAGTGCATCGGATTTTCATGTTGTTCAAGACATTGTGGCTCCTAATAATAACATAGATCATTGCACATTGTGGGGTTAAAGGTCACTATGCCTTTACCCCGGTTATGTACAATACTCAAACACATATATATATGAATGAAAAAGAAGATTAGGGTGGGACGGCTCGATGGTCGCAGTGAAGCGTGTCTCCAAGGACTCCAAGCAAGGGGAAAGAGAATTTGTTGCCGAGGTGAACACTATCGGGCGCCTGCATCACCGTAACTTAGTGCGGCTTCTAGGATGGTGTTGTGATAGAGAAGAGCTACTCCTCGTGTACGAGTACGTGCCAAAGGGAAGCCTTGATAAATTGCTCTTTGGAGAGAAGGAAGTCATCCTTTCATGGGAGCAGAGGCACAAGATTATCTGCGGTTGGCTTCAGCGTTGTGCTATCTTCACTACGATTGGGAGAAGCAAGTCATACACAGAGACGTCAAGGCAAGCAATGTGATGGTGGATGAGGAGTTTGAAGCTAGGCTTGGGGACTTCGGCCTAGCAAGACTGGCCGAGTGTAACAAGAGTCCAGAGACGACAATAGTGGCAGGGACACCGGGGTATATGGCTCCGGAATACATCCAGACAGGGAAGGCGACGACTGAGTCAGACGTGTTCAGCTTTGGTGCGGTCACACTCGAGGTAGCATGTGGAAGGAGGCCGATAGACATTAAGAATTCTGAGGTGGTTCTTGTGGACCAGGTGTGGAATCTCCATAGAGAAGGAAGGCTGCTGGAAGCAGCCGATCCAGCAATGGAATGGCAATTCGATGAGCGTGGGATGGCTCGTCTACTGATTGTTGGGCTTGCCTGCTTGCATCCTGAGGCGACCATGCGACCAAACATGCGTCAAGTTCTGCAAATACTGTTGGAAGAGTGGCAGCTTCCCTCCATACCAGTCGCCAAGCCTGCTGCCTTCTGTGGATCGGCAGCATTTTCTCAGAGTATATTTATCTACTTCTTCTGCCTTCTCCAGTTCCGTGGGCTCGCAGATCTCTTTCGTTGCTGCTGCTGCTTCTTCTTCTTCTTCTTTTGCTATCGAGAGGCCTCTGTTGCAGGAAGAAGAATGACATCAGCTCCCCACGTATGCTATTCAGCAGGATTTCTGTAAATTTTCCCATCCCAGCCTTGCTATTTTCATTGTCTCAGCCCAGCATTTGCTGCTCAATTTCAGAGAGCTGCATTTCACAGCACGATATTCTCAGAAATGAGAGGTCTAGCTAGTCAAACCCATGGCGTAGAGGCCTCGCAAGTCTGGTTGTCCTGCCCTGGGGAGGTAGGGTATGGGAACTGTGGTGGAGTAGCAAAGCTAACAAGGTGAATTTCATTCAATGGACCTATTCAAGAGCTTAAATAGAACTACTTTGGCTATCAACAACAGGTACTATATAGTTGAAGTGCATCACTTGAGAAAAACATAATCTCACTATATGTATGTACTGATCCTTAATAAAGCTTTATGGTATCACCATAATTTTGAACATGATTATAACATAAGCTTGTAAGTGTACATTAGTGATAGTGTTATTTATTCTCATGAGATGAGCTTGTAAAGAAATGCTTTGGCTACCAACAAGTAGTATATAGTTGAAGTGCATCATTCAATAAAAACTTCAACATCGAACATGATCATAACATGTTATTGAAAGTCTACCTTGGTAAAAGTAGTCTATATATTTTCATTTTAAAAGAACTTGCATAGAAAACATTTGATTTTTTTGTCCCAATAAATAAATAGAGTTCTAACATGCTCCTATTACGAGCTACCTTGCTCTAAATCTCGTGTAAGAAACTGGCAAAAATTGCATTAAATTCACATTTTGATGCATGAAGTTTTCTAAATGGTGCAAAAGGTCATGATAATCATCTAAATCATGCCTTGCCATTCGTTTTGATATGTAACATGACCCCATTTGGATTTGTAAATCAAAAGATATAGGACGTCGAAATTCTTACCTTTTGGACCAAAACAGGCACCGCGCTCCCTCTTTTAGCCCAAGGTGAGAATTTCGACACCCTGTACCTCTTGATTTACAAATCCAAATGGGGTCATGTTACATATGAAAACGAATGACAATGCATGATTTAGATGATTATCATGACCTTTTGCACCATTTAGTAAAACTTCATGCATCAAAATGTGAATTTAATAAACAATTAGCCGATTTCTTGAGGAAAGTTTACCTAATAGGGACCATGTCAATATGTTATCTATTTTGGCTTCTACCATTGATTTCTATAAGCAAAGATTAATTTGTTTTGGAGTTCAATTCAATTTAAAGAAAGGTATGTACTTACTCTTTAGATTTTGTTGGATTGGTGGGATGTAAGAGTGATTCATTAGGGAGGGTTTTTTTTTGCAAACAGAAAAACATGGGTTTTGTTCCAAGAGTGAATAGAGTTCCTAAACCAAGCATTTGCGCATGCATGTAATGTGGACTATTCCATTTCGGAAGTCCTATGAAACTTTTGACTTGTGTGGAAGATTTCATTGGTGATCTCACTTATGTTGGTGGAGAGAGAGAACTTCATTATGGAGGATTACAAAAAATTGAATGAGTAAAAGTGAGCAAAGATAGGGTGCGTCTTTACTAATGATTCCTTGGCAATGACATAGGTCCAACTCTCTCATGGACTTTTGAAGAACTTAGATAGTTGCTAAAATAAGGATTTGTCAATCTATTATTGCTTTGTTTTGATTGTTTTTTTCGGCTCGCTCACTTTTTCTTGCTCGCTTTTTTTGGTTTGCTCACTTTTCGTCGCTCGGTTTTTTGTAATCCTCAAGCATCACCTAGAACAACCTCTACCATTGGAGTTCTAGAGGCTTGAGCCCTAGAATGGACCTAGATATTCTAGATACGTACTCATTGGCACTTGAGGTATCAGTTATGAGTCTCAAAAATGGGGCAGCATCACCACAATTAGAAGCCCACAACTCAACCTTTTTGGTGCTTTAATTTTTTCGCCAAGGGTGAGGAGTAGTGTAAATCCATTCTCTCTAACATAATGTTCAAAGATTAGAAATTCAGGATGTTGGAAGAGTAGTTGAGGTAGAAGGGGAAGGAGACACCACATGGAGACGTAGTGACCTTCTAGCTAGGCTTTGATCTTGACAAGTGAGTAGCAATGGTGATTTGCGTAGGCTTGAGGTATAGATTAGAAAAATGTTTCCTTGGCCATTGAGCTAGTGTGCTAGGCTACTTGGATGTGTAGAACTCTTGGTTGATGCAGTGGACACTAAATCTAGGAATTGAGCCAATGATGCCTTTAGCGTGTAATCACATGGACATGGAATTCTCACCATCCAAGCCTCCCTTGAAGATTCAAAAGTTGCATTTTTCACACAAGCTTCCACTCATACGAGGGACGTATCCCCCGCCCACCCACTTTCCCCCTGTGTTGGACCATGGTGGGCTAGAACATGCACGAGCCTCATGATCATGCGAGGCAACATCCATAGCAGTTGATATTATGATAAGAGTTAGAAGGCAGTAGTGGGAAGGCTAATGGATATTATCTTGATTCAAGAGAACATGTTTTTAGTAGCAAATATTAGGCAACCTTTCCATCCGCTCTTAGGGAGAGGATCAGAGGTGTGATCTCATGTAATGAGTGGGAGCGGAGGGGTTTGCAATTCTATTTCCTAGGTGCTAGCCTAGATGTTTTTGGTTAGGGTCAGTTGGTTGTAGGGAGGGATCAATGGATTGGCCTTCAAGTGGGTGAGTCCAAGATTATGATCTTGAACATCTGTGCCCCAACATGGAGACAACACTGTCCCTCTTCTTGGAAATGAATGACATAGAGTCTTCTAGAAGTTGGCTCTTGAGTTGTTGAAGGTGACTTTAAGAACCTCAAGTTTAAGAGGACAAGCAGGGTGGTGCATCTTTCTCACCCATGTCCGTGGCCAAATGGAGCATGTGGGATCAATTTATCTTCATGACCAATGATCGGGACCCTTAGGGAGAGGTGGAGCTTTCCAAATCGCATGGCACCCTCTTCTCCTACTTTAGCTAAAGGCAGCATGATAGCTTGCTAGAGCGACTTAATAGGTTCTAGAGTGGACCTGGGTGATGCACTAGGGGAAGACCGGAGCTCTCTGCGATTGAACTTCTGTGGTCCAAAGGCGATAGCGCTAAGCTCTATCTTCGACCTGATATCTGATGATGCACTTGGATTCCTTCGCCTACGTTTAGACTTCAACTTACAGCCTATGAAGATGGTAGCAATTAAAATGAGGGGGACGATAATTGCCAATGTAATACCTGCAATCGCAGCGGTGTTTGAGCTCTTAGACGTTTTCCTCGGCTCCTGTGAGCTGTTAAACGATATGCCACTTGTGGAAAAAGTCCAGGACTTTACATAATGGAGTTCAGAATCTTTTCCTATTGCAGCGGTAAACCCAACATAAGCAGACTCTTGAGCGAGCACCGAACAAAGACTGACATGATACGTGAGAACTGGATTGCCCAATTGCCCCAAGGGCTTTTCGCTTTCGTTAATGGAAGTGGCTACATAAACTTGCAACAGCTCCGCCTTGCCATCATAATCGATCCAAGCAGAGATGTCCTGCTGAGCAGTCAGATTGAGAAACGATGCGTTCACGGACCGGACTCCATTCACATCTATGCCGACGTGATTTGCGTACGACGGATCCCATGCGTTGACGTATGTATCAAACTCCACGGCCACAAAGCCGTTGCTGCTATTGCCATCTGTTGTGTTGCTCGTGAGCGCGAGGTAACCTCCACCGCCGTTTGCAGAGGAATCCGGAACCGAATTGTTAAGCCGATCTTTAGTTATAACAAACGTAAGCCCATCCGCACGCCGGACTCCGGGTGGGAATGTGATGGCGAACACAAACGTTGTGTTGAAGGAAACAGTGGAATTGGAGGCCGCGTCGCAGATCTGCACTGGGTCCTTGTACATGGCTCTGCCGCCGCTGTAAGACAATTTGGTGGTTGCTGTGTCTTTGGTGAGAGAGAGCCAAGAGCCTGAAGCACTTTGAGTGATGATAACATCTCCGGTGGTGTAAATGATAGAAGAGTTGAAAGCAGGGATGGAGAATTGAATATCTTGGGCTTGGCATGCTGTGACGAGAAAGCCGAGGTGCAACAGAGGCGATGTGAATACTAATAAGGCCTCTGACTTATGTCACAAAAGAAAGACAGTTGTATATCTTGAGAGATCATCAATGAAATTGATGAAATACCTGTAGAAAGACTTAGATGGAGGAAAAGGTCCACATATATCAGTGTGAATGAGATCCACTAAAGCATATGAGTGAGTTGAAGCAAATACATGAAAGGGTTTTCGATGATGCTTGCCAAGAGCACAATATTCACAGAGGCTCATGTGAGGACGAGCTGGGAGATTCATACCATCCACAAGATCATGATGATTGATAGCAAGTAACTTGGAAAAATGTGAATGAACAAAACGATGATGCCATAGCTTGCAGTCCAGATCGCCACGAGATGTAACCACATTGGCAATATCATCATTTAAGGAAATTTCAAAGAGGTTACCATGACGAGGAGCAACTGCTATGGTATGTCCATCTTTTTCAATCCGACACTGTGTGTGGTTAAAGCCGATAAAGAGACTAAGATCAACAAGTCATGCAACAGAAAGAAGATTTCTCTGAAGATCTGGAACATGGAGAATGCCTCGCAAGACTCTTGTTGAAGAAAGAGTGCCAAGATATAAATCACCAACACCCATGACCTAACAAGTAGTGTCATCAACAAGATAAACCAATTTCTTGTGAGGAAGAGCATGATAATTATGTAACCATTGAGATTGATATGTCATATTACCACCAGTAGCACCAGAATCAACAATAAAAGTGGAACCATCTCGAACATGAAGTATCCTCTCTGGAGAGACATCAGAATAGATATGATTTGCCTCTTGATGTGTATGGGCATTGATAATAGGTATGTTGAGCAGCATATGCTTGATTACGTTCACAGTCATAACACCTTTTATAACACCAAAAGGATGGATGATTGCCATCACAATAATCACAAATATAATTTTTGGATAAGCAGGGTTGCTTAGTGGTAAGACCACTCGAGGGGGTCACTCATAATATGTAACCCTATCACATGAGTTCAACAGAAGGACATTTTCTATTTCTAAAATTTACAGAAATAAATATACATAAGGGACTATTTAAAATAGTTTTGGAAAAAATTTACAGATTTGTATAGAAAAGGGGTACATTTTAGTAATGAAAAATTTACAGATAAGGGATTTTAGAAATAGGCCTTGAACGCACGTGATATAGAGGGTTTATACATAGTGACCCCCCCGAGTAAGACCATGTTCCTCATCATATTGTTGAGCCCAACAATCAGAGATAAGATGACCATGCTTATTACAATAAGAACAATGTTTCTCAGGATATTTGAGACGAGAAGAATTACCACCTCTGTATGGATGCAACACAAGCTATCTCCTATGAATCTACATCATCTGTTGTTATCATGACAGTTTCATGAGGATGGCCATCATGACTTTGTCATTAGCCTCTTTCAAAGGGTCAGAGAGGATTGTAACTTCCTCGCTACCAAATGTCAAAACCTCTGTGTGGCTCTCTGTCTCTCTCTCTCTCCCTCTTCCGTTCTTGCTTCCGTTGAGAGCACTCACAACTGGTATCAAAGCCTGGGTGATCTAGCTGAGCGTGCGTGAATGCTTGAAGCTCAGTAGCTCTGTGAGAGGAAGGAGAAGCTCTGTGGGAAGCTTTGTGGGTGACTTTACTTGTATCCGAGTGTGTAGAGACCTTGGAGGGAACTTTGGAAAAGTCACTTTGGTTTTGCGAAGTGGTTTTGAGAGCCTGTTAAGTGTTTTCAAAGAAAAAGTCATTTTTTGAGCTTTTCCCTGTTCCGTTTAATGACAGAGACTCCGTATTGACTTGTAGAGGCAACTATTGCTTGCTTCTCGACCATACCCAATGTAGTTTAAGTGGTACACCAAAACCCTTCAACCATTCATGATGAAGCATGAAACAATGCTACACAAAAAGAGTGTCATGCTACTTATCACCAAATATGTAGAAGTGATGGGTTTTATGGATGTCACTGCAATATATATGTAGGAAATGTGAACAAAGAATGTTACTTGACTTACATATCAGTGCATGGACTATATCTCATTTAGCTCCTTGAAGCTATATTTTTCAACAAAATCTACACATGATACAACCACATCTTCGGGGAACCTTGTCAAACATTCTTTACATTTCTCTATTTGGCATTTGTACACAAAATTGTGTTTGATAAAATCCATCGGGTGAGCATTAAACCAATAAATAAGTTCCCTAATAGACATGCCCTTGTGTGTTTGAACCTTCCTTTTCTTCTTCTTCCCATAAATAGTAAATCTTGCTTCTATATCTTAAAAAATATTCACAACTATAGGTAGGGTGACAAGCGCAAGCTCAAGGCCTTAGCTAAGATTATGTAACTGGTATCTAGCAAAGTAAATGGAATCCACTTTAAAGTGCCAAATCTATCTCTCCCTTTCATTAATAAATCCATCCATGACTAGGTATAAACAAGCCATAGTCAAATATCTCTTGGAAAGACAATCTAAGGAGGGTGTGAATGCACTACCAAAATCACCTAAAGAAGGATGATATCAATCCATCCTCCCCCATGTAGTTCTAGGGAGGGAGGCCCATGAGGCGCGCCTGATGCTCCTCATTATGAAACGGTCCTCAACCTTTTTGCTAATTCTCTAGGAGCCCATACTCAAAATATGAGCCCAAAATACCTCCCTAGCTACCAAGATCTAGGATGACTCCTTGAATTGAAATAGCTGGTAATAGAAGCATGTAATCATCTCTAAGATCTCTAGTAGGTCTGAGTGCATCTATCTTCTTACATCCCACAGCCATTGAAGTTGCATACCTATTGAGCGGGACCCAATGGCCTAAAAACATTTCATATTCATCATCTCTCCCTATTGCACCTTGTGTGCCTTGGTTTAATGATAATCAGCATGATAGACCTCCTTGGCCTAAAGACTAGCCTAGCGTGACCATAACAATTAGAAAGACAATGAGATGTGTCTTGCTATCTAAGCAGCTCGATGGAAGCCAAATCACATCTCAACTCTCACATTCATGCCTCAAGAGAGTGACAGCACTAAAGAGTGTGGGCTTTAAACTCTTGTGTAGTACATCTGCTACCCAAGATGCCCACCTTACCTCGTGTGGTTCTCTAGCTACTCCCAAACTCATGTGGCCTACACCTCATCATCTTGTAACAAAGAATTAAGTCAATGGACCCCATTTTTGGGGAGTCCATGTCAAGGTTGTTCCAAGTGGAGCACAATCGGGGAGTGGTCTGACATCCGCTATTCAAGATGCCCACCCTACCTCATGTGGGTTCTGTATCTATTTCCAAACTCATGCAACCTACACCTCGTCATCCTATAATAAATAATTAGTTCAACAAACCCCATGTTACGCTACTCTAGGTGGAGCACAATTGGGGAGTGGTCTAACTTCATCATCCCTCTCAAACTGCATGTGGTGGCTTCCCCTAGTGCATCACCCAGGTCCACTCTAGAACCTATTAAGTCGCTCTAGCAAGCTATCATGCTGCCTTTAGCTAAAGTAGGAGAAGAGGCTGCCATTGATTTGGAAAGCTCCACCTCTCCCCAAGGGTCCCGATCATTGGTCATGAAGATAAATTGATCCCACATGCTCCATTTGGCCATAGACGTGGGTGAGAAAGATGCACCACCCTGCTTGTCCTCTTAAACTTGAGGTTCTTAAAATCACCTTCAACAACTCAAGAGCCAACTTCTAGAAGACTCTATGTTATTCATTTCCAAGAAGAGGGACAGTGTTGTTTGCATGTTGGGGCATAGATGTTCAAGATCATAATCTTGGACTCACCCACTTGAAGGCCAATCATTGATCCCTCCCTACAACCAACTGACCCTAACCAAAAACATATAGGCTAGCACCTAGGAAATAGAATTGCAAACCCCTCCGCTCCCGCTCATTACATGAGATCACACCTCTGATCCTCTCCCTAAGAGCGGATGGAAAGATTGCCTAATATTTGCTACTAAAAACATGTTCTCTTGAATCAAGATAATATCCATTAGCCTTCCCACTACTGCCTTCTAACTCTCATCATAATATCAACTGCTATGGATGTTGCATCGCATGATCATGAGGCTCATGCATGTTCTAGCCCACCATGGTCCAACACAGGGGGAAAGTAGGTGGGCGGGGGATAAGTCCCTCGTATGAGTGGAAGCTTGTGTGAAAAATGCAACTTTTGAATCTTCAAGGGAGGCTTGGATGGTGAGAATTCCATGTCCATGTGATTACACGCTAAAGGCATCATTGGCTCAATTCCTAGATTTAGTGTCCATTGCATCAACCAAGAGTTCTACACATCCAAGTAGCCTAGCACACTAGCTCAATGGCCAGGGAAACATTTTTCTAATCTATACCTCAAGCCTACGCAATTGCTACTCACTTGTCAAGATCAAAGCCTAGCTAGAAGGTCACTACATCTCCATGTGGTGTCTCTTCCCCTTCTACCTCAACTACTCTTCCAACATCCTGAATATCTAATCTTTGAACATTATGTTAGAGAGAATGGATTTACACTGCTCCTCACCCTTGGCGAAAAAATTAAAGCACCAAAAAGGTTGAGTTGTGGGCTTCTAATTGTGGTGATGCTGCCCCATTTTTGAGACTCATAACTGATACCTCAAGTGCCAATGAGTACGTATCTAGAATATCTAGGTCCATTCTAGGGCTCAAGCCTCTAGAACTCCAATGGTAGAGGTTGTTCTAGGTGATGCTTGAGGATTACAAAAAACCGAGCGAGGAAAAGTGAGCGAACCAAAAAAAGCAAGCAAGAAAAAGTGAGCGAGCCGAAAAAAACAATCAAAACAAAGCAATAATAGATTGACAAATCCTTATTTTAGCAACTATCTAAGTTCTTCAAAAGTCCATGAGAGAGTTGGACCTATGTCATTGCCAAGGACTCATTAGTAAAGACGCACCCTATCTTTGCTCACTTTTACTCATTCAATTTTTTGTAATCCTCCATAATGAAGTTCTCTCTCTCCACCAACATAAGTGAGATCACCAATGAAATCTTCCACATAAGTCAAAAGTTTCATAGGACTTCCTAAATGGAATAGTCCACATTACATGCATGCGCAAATGCTTGGTTTTAGAAACTCTATTCACTCTTGGTTTTAGAAACTCTATTCACTCTTGGAACAAAACCCATGTTTTTCTGTTTGCAAAAAAAAACCCTCCCTAATGAATCACTCTTACATCCCACCAATCCAACAAAATCTAAAGAGTAAGTACATACCTTTCTTTAAATTGAATTGAACTCCAAAACAAATTAATCTTTGCTTATAGAAATCAATGGTAGAAGCCAAAATAGATAACATATTGACATGGTCCCTATTAGGTAAACTTTCCTCAAGAAATCGGCTAATTGTTTATTAAATTCACATTTTGATGCATGAAGTTTTACTAAATGGTGCAAAAGGTCATGATAATCATCTAAATCATGTGTTGTCATTCGTTTTCATATGTAACATGACCCCATTTGGATTTGTAAATCAAGAGATACAGGACGTCGAAATTCTCACCTTGGGCTAAAAGAGGGAGCGCGGTGCCTGTTTTGGTCCAAAAGGTGAGAATTTCGATGTCCTGTATCTTTCGCGCTCCCTCTTTTAGCCCAAGGTGAGAATTTCGACGTCCTGTATCTTTTGATTTACAAATCCAAATGGGGTCATGTTACATATCAAAACGAATGGCAAGGCATGATTTAGATGATTATCATGACCTTTTGCACCATTTAGAAAACTTCATGCATCAAAATGTGAATTTAATGCAATTTTTGCTAGTTTCTTACACGAGATTTAGAGCAAGGTAGCTCGTAATAGGAGCATGTTAGAACTCTATTTATATATTGGGACAAAAAAATCAAATGTTTTCTATGCAAGTTCTTCTAAAATGAAAATATATAGACTATTTTTACCAAGGTAGACTTTTAATAACATGTTATGATCATGTTCGATGTTGAAGTTTTTATTGAATGATGCACTTCAACTATATACTACTTGTTGGTAGCCAAAGCATTTCTTTACAAGCTCATCTCATGAGAATAAATAACACTATCACTAATGTAGACTTACAAGCTTATGTTATAATCATGTTCAAAATTATGGTGATACCATAAAGCTTTATACATACATATAGTGAGATTACGTTTTTCTCAAGTGATGCACTTCAACTATATACTACCTGTTGTTGATAGCCAAAGTAGTTCTATTTAAGCTCTTGAATAGGTCCATTGAATGAAATTCACCTTGTTAGCTTTGCTACTCCACCACAGTTCCCATACCCTACCTCCCCAGGGCAGGCCAAAAACCAGACTTGCGAGGCCTCTACGCCATGGGTTTGACCAGCTAGACCTCTCATTTCTGAGAATATCATGCTGTGAAATGCACCTCTCTGAAATTGAGCAGCAAATGCTGGGCTAAGACAATGAAAATAGCAAGGCTGGGATGGGAAAATTTACAGAAATCCTGCTGAATAGCATACGTGGGGAGCTGATGTCATTCTTCTTCCTGCAGCAGAGGCCTCTCGACAACAAAAGAAGAAGAAGAAGAAGCAGCAGCAGCAACGATAGAGATCTGCGAGCCCACGGAACTGGAGAAGGCAGAAGAAGTAGATACAGTGCTATCCAATATACTCCGAGAAAATGCTGCCGATCCACAGAAGGCAGCAGGCTTGGCGACTGGTATGGAGGGAAGCTGCCACTCTTCCAACAGTATTTGCAGAACTTGACGCATGTTTGGTCGCATGGTCGCCTCAGGATGCGAGCAGGCAAGCCCAACAATCAGTAGACGAGCCATCCCACGCTCATCGAATTGCCATTCCATCGCTGGATCGGCTGCTTCCAGCAGCCTTCCTTCTCTGTGGAGATTCCACACCTGGTCCACAAGAACCACCTCATCATTCTTAATGTCTATCGGCCTCCTTCCACATGCTACCTCGAGTATGACCGCACCAAAGCTGAACACGTCCGATTCAATCGTCGCCTTCCCTGTCTGGATGTATTCCGGAGCCATATACCCCGGTGTCCCTGCCACTATTGTCGTCTCTGGATTCTTGTTACGCTCGGCCAGTCTTGCCAGGCCGAAGTCCCCAAGCCTAGCTTCAAACTCCTCATCCACCATCACATTGCTTGCCTTGACGTCTCTGTGTATGACTTGCTTCTCCCAATCGTAGTGAAGATAGCACAACGCTGAAGCCAAACCGCAGATAATCTTGTGCCTCTGCTCCCATGAAAGGATGACTTCCTTCTCTCCAAAGAGCAATTTATCAAGGCTTCCCTTTGGCACGTACTCGTACACGAGGAGTAGCTCTTCTCTATCACAACACCATCCTAGAAGCCGCACTAAGTTACGGTGACGCAGGCGTCCGATAGTGTTCACCTCGGCAACAAATTCTCTTTCCCCTTGCTTAGAGTCCTTGGAGACACGCTTCACTGCGACCATCGAGCCGTCCTTGAGTAAAGCCTTGTATACACTTCCAAATCCTCCTTTCCCCAGCAGCTGTTGAGGACTGAAATTCCTGGTAGCAACCCGGAGCTCTCTGCGATTGATCTTCTGTGGTCCAAAGGCGATAGCGCTAAGCTCTATCTTCGACCTGATATCTGATGATGCACTTGGATTCCTTCGGCTACGTTTAGACTTCAACTTACAGCCTATGAAGATGGTAGCAATTAAAATGAGGGGGACGATAATTGCCAATGTAATACCTGCAATCGCAGCGGTGTTTGAGCTCTTAGACGTTTTCCTCGGCTCCTGTGAGCTGTTAAACGATATGCCACTTGTGGAAAAAGTCCAGGACTTTACATAATGGAGTTCAGAATCTTTTCCTGTTGCAGCGGTAAACCCAACATAAGCAGACTCTTGAGCGAGCACCGAACAAAGACTGACATGATACGTGAGAACTGGATTGCCCAATTGCCCCAAGGGCTTTCCGCTTTCGTTAATGGAAGTGGCTACATAAACTTGCAACAGCTCCGCCTTGCCATCATAATCGATCCACGTGGAGATGTCCTGCTGAGCAGTCAGATTGAGAAACGATGCGTTCACAGACCGGACTCCATTCACATCTATGCCGACGTGATTTGCGTACGACGGATCCCATGCGTTGACGTATGTATCAAACTCCACGGCCACAAAGCCGTTGCTGCTATTGCCATCTGTTGTGTTGCTCGTGAGCGCGAGGTAACCTCCACCGCCGTTTGCAGAGGAATCCGGAACCGAATTGTTAAGCCGATCTTTAGTTATAACAAACGTAAGCCCATCCGCACGCCGGACTCCGGGTGGGAATGTGATGGCGAACACAAACGTTGTGTTGAAGGAAACAGTGGAATTGGAGGCTGCGTCGCAGATCTGCATCGGGTCTTTGTACATGGCTCTGCCGCCGCTGTAAGACAATTTGGCGGTTGCTGTGTCTTTGGTGAGAGAGAGCCAAGAGCCTGAAGCACTTTGAGTGATGGTAACATCTCCGGTGGTGTAAATGATAGAAGAGTTGAAAGCAGGGATGGAGAATTGAATATCTTGGGCTTGGCATGCTGAGACGAGAAAGGCGAGGTGCAACAGAGGCGATGTGAGAACGGATCTGGCTCTCATGCTGAGCTGAACCTCCTTACAAAAACACGCAAACTACGGGCCCGATCTAGCCCTTGGCAAGAGAATCTCCAAGCTTTACAGATAGAGTCGAAGCAAACGAGAGAATCAAGTTTATCACATGCACCCTAACAAGTATTAACAAGAGGTCAAGAGACGTGCCAGACAGCGCTGCCGAATAGTGAACTTTTGTTGCTTTAAAAACAACAAGATTAAAATTTTCCTCATCTTTGACCAGCACACGTGAGAAGTGCGATTCTTACGCTCTACAGTACCATTTTGTTGAGGAGAGTATGGAACAACATATTCATGATGAATACCACATTCAATGCAATAATCATAAAAAAGATTAGAAATATATTCTCCACCCTTGCCACTACGAAGGGTCTTCATTATGATGTTCCGCAACTATTTTATATTGCTTGAATACTAATAAGGCCTCTGACTTATGTCGCAAGAGAAAGACAATTGTATATCTTGAGAGATCATCAATGAAAGTGATGAAATACCTGTAGAAAGACTTAGATGGAGGAAAAGGTCCACATATATCAGTGTGAATGAGATCCACTAAAGCATATGAGTGAGTTGAAGCAAATACATGAAAGGGTTTTCGATGATGCTTGCCAAGAGCACAATATTCACAGAGGCTCATGTGAGGACGAGCTGGGAGATTCATACCATCCACAAGATCATGATGATTGATAGCAAGTGACTTGGAAAAATGTGAATGAACAAAACGATGATGCCATAGCTTGCAGTCCAGATCACCACGGGATGTAACCACATTGGCAATATCATCATTTAAGGAAATTTCAAAGAGGTTACCATGACGAGGAGCAACTACTATGGTATGTCCATCTTTTTCAAACCGACACTGTGTGTGGTTAAAGCCGATAAAGAGACTAAGATCAACAGGTCGTGCAACAGAAAGAAGATTTCTCTGAAGATCTGGAACATGGAGAACGCCTCGCAAGACTCTTGTTGAAGAAAGAGTGCCAAGATATAAATCACCAACACCCATGACCTAACAAGTAGTGTCATCAACAAGATAAACCAATTTCTTGTGAGGAAGAGCATGATAATTATGTAAGCATTGAGATTGATATGTCATATTACCACCAGTAGCACCAGAATCAACAATAAAAGTGGAACCATCTCAAACATGAAGTATCCTCTCTGGAGAGACATCAGAATAGATATGATTTGCCTCTCGATGTGTATGGGCATTGACAATAGGTATGTTGAGTAGCATATGCTTGATTACGTTCACAGTCATAACACCTTTTATAACACCGAAAGAATGGATGATTTCCATCACAATAATCACAAATAGAATTTTTGGATAAGCAGGGTTGCTTAGTGGTAAGACCATGTTTCTCATCATATTGTTGAGCCCAACAATCAGAGATAAGATGACCATGCTTATCACAATAAGAACAATGTTTCTCAGGATATTTGAGACGAGAAGAATTACCACCTCTGTATGGATGCAACACAAGCTGTCTCCTATGAATCTACCTCGCTTGCTTTTGGTGTCCACTTCACTTCAGGAGCTTCGAAACACCTTCATTCTTGAATCTGGGATCATTTCATTGGATTTCTGACTCACTGTGTCAGTTTTTGCATTTTTTTGCCCAGGTGTTGGAACTCAATTTGGAGCAACTATTTGCAAATCTGTCAGTTCCGGTGGACTCAGAAGCTCCTAAAACTTCTAAGTTGCTCATCATTAGCACTCTGGTGGAGTTTACAAACAACTCTGTTTTCAAAAACGTTTTTTAGTCTGTGTGTTGGACCCAGTGATTGAGACCATGGTTTCCAAAACCGTATGTCCCATTGCATTTCGGACGCCCAAAAATCCCTACCTGTCAGTTCTTACGCGATTCGGTGGAGGATTTTCAAAGTTATAGATCTCTGTGTATTCGATTTCGTCTCTCTATTATGCATTTTTTATTCTAAGGATTTAAAACCTTAGATTTATGCCACATGGCAGTGGATAAGTGTTGACTCCCATTTCTCACTCATCGGTCGGGATTTTGGAGTTCCAGCAGAAGAGAGATACTTGCAAATTTTCTTGCTGAGTCTGATTATGCAATGGCGCCCATGTTTTGAGGCATCTCAGGTTCTATTTTCAGTAGCGGTCATTACTGTGGGACTATGATTTCTTGAGCATACCTTATGCAGATCACTTTGGTTGCAATTTGAGCCATGTGCACTCAGTCGTGGTGTGCATTGGGTTGAAGTGGATGATTTATAGGCCATTTGGATGCATTGCGATCCTTATTGGATGTGCTGATAGCCCAAATTGCCTTATGGGATGCTATTTTTATGGACGCTTTGCACATGGATGCTATTTTATGATGAGGGACAGCTTTGACACATTGCAGGTGATGCACTGATAGTGCTATGCTCTCTTGGATGAGATATTATTAATGCATATGCCAGTGGACGGTGTTTATGCTTGAGTCATTTGGCACTTATTGGCATTTTGGATTGCCATTGCAATTGGCATTTTCTTTTGGGCCAGATTTGCTCATATGGATGCATAGTATATGCACATGAGTCAGATGCTTTGAGACATGAGTTTTGGTGATATTTCACTCTATTGTGGCATACACATTTGGGTGCACCTGGTATTTGGTGTGATTCTCTCTTGTAGGCACTAGCATTTGGGATTTTTGCTTCATTTGCATCATGGCATCCTCTTCGATGTCTGAAAAGGAGTTTTTTAGCATTAAAAAGTTTGATGGGACAAACTTTTCTTTGTGGAAAGAACAAATAAGGGATGAGCTTATTCCAAAGAAGCAGATTAAACCCTTGGTAGGGATTAAAGCTAATCCTGCAAATATGTCTGAGGATGATTGGAATGAGTTGGATGCATTATCAAAATCTACTAGTAGACTTCATCTTGCAGAGTCAGTTTATTTCACATTAGTAAATGAGTAGACTACGGAAGATCTATGGAAGAAACTGTGTGCCACTTATGAAAAGGAAACTACCTCTAATAAAGTTTACCTCATGAAGAGGTTGTTTGAGCTACAGATGAAGGAAGGGGTCTCCATTGCTTCTCACTTGAATGAATTCAATATTATTTTCAGCTAGCTTCAGGCTCAAAAGATGAATTTTGATGCGGAGACTAAGGCAATATTTCTAATGTTCATTGCCATCCTCATGGGATACCTTCCGTACAGCTGTCAGTAACTCTGCATCTGGTGGAGTACTGAAATTTGATGATGTTGTTGGTAGCTTGTTGGCCGAGGAGATTAGACAGAAGTCTATGGACGGCAACAAGCAGGATGCTGCCTTAAATGTGCAAAGGGGCATATCACAGTTCAGGAGGAAGTCCCAAGAAAGAGGAAAGTCTCGTAGCAAATCCAGGACATAGAACATTAAGTGTTACCACTGTGGCAAGAAGGGCCATATGAAAAAGTATTGCTACAAGCTAAAACGAGAGCAAAAGGATAAGAAAAAGAATGCAAATTGGGGTGCAAATCAAAAGGAAGAGAGTCCAAGCGAGGACAAAGGAAAAGTGAAGATCGAGGAGATCAATGCAGTCACACATGGTAGTGACAATGATATTCTATTCATGTCTAGTTTATCTGCAGAGTTGCTTACCACTTCAGATGATGCATATTCCCAGGATTGGATTTTGGATTCTGGTGCTTCATTCCATGTTACTCCCCATAGGGAATGGTTCTCCACTTATGACAGTGGAAAGACAGGTTGTGTGTATCTTGGAAATGACTATGCATGTGACATAGTGGGAGTAGGTGACATAAAGTTTTCTTTTGCAAATGGGTCTACATTTATTTTGAAACATGTGAGACATGTGCCTAAGTTGACCAAGAGTCTTATTTCAGTGGGTCAGCTAGATGATGTTGGTTTTCACACCACTTTTGGCTTTCAAAGTTGGAAAATTCAGAAGGGCTCTATGCTTTTGTCCAAGGGTGCCAAGTGTGGGACTTTGTATCCCTTACATGTATCAGGGGTATTTGATCATGTTGTTGCAATAACCAAGCAGCCAAGCACTTCTTTGTGGCATCGCAAGTTGGGACACATGAGCTAGAATGGAATGAAACTCTTATGCCGTTTGGGTTATGTACCGCATTTGAGTTTCTCTGATTTTGAATTTTGTGAGCACTGTCTCTATGGGAAGTAGACTAAATCAGCCCATAAAAGAAGGGGAAAGAAAGAGTTTGAAAAGCTTGATTTGGTGCATTCAGACGTATGTGGTCCCATGCCTACATGGTCATTAGGCAGGGCTGAATACTATGTGACATTCATTGATGATGCAACTAGGAAAGTGTGGGCTTATGCTATAGCTCGGAAGAGTGATGTGTTCTAGGTATTTCAGAAATGGCTGGCCTTGGTTGAGAATTAGTCAGGTAGAATGCTTAAATGCCTACGGACTGACAATGGTGGAGAGTATCTCTCTCATGACTTTCAGCATTTCTGTGATACACATGGGATTAAGAGGGACCTCACATCCCCTCGTACTCCAAAGCAAAATCCACTTGTAGAAAAGATGAACCGTACCATTCAAGAAAGGTTGCAATGCATGCTTTCCAATGCAAGTCTTTCTGGTGGTTTTTGGGATGAGGCAATGTAGACTGCAGTATATGTGATCAATAGATCACCTAGTAAGAGTTTGGATGGTGGTATTCCTGAAGAGGCATGGAGTGGCAAGAAGCCCTCTTACTCTCATTTGCATATATTTAGGTGTGAGGCATATGCACATGTGCCAAAAGAGCTTCGAAAGAAGCTAGATCCTAAGTCTAGGAAATGCATCTTTCTAGGTTATGGTGAAAGTGGAGAGATGGGCTATCGTCTCTGGGATCCAGAAGCAAAGAAGATCATACGCAGCCATGATGTAGTCTTCAATGAGAAGAAGATGCATAAGGCACCCATGAGGGATGTGGAAATGAGGAGAATCACTTTTCAGGATGTGAATCCACCTGCATATGTTGATAGACAACAAGATGTCCATGCACCAAATGTGCAAGAAATGGTACCACCAAGTACTCCCATAGGTATACAATCAAGGGTAGATGATGGATCATCTATCGGTGGAAATGATGAGCCAAATGTGGCTGATATGCAGGTGGGACAGCAAGCTGAAATGCCCTTGAGAAGATCATCTAGAGTGTCTAGACCACCTAATAGGTTTGTTCCAGGGGTAGACTATGTGATGCTTACTGATTGCGGGGAGCCTTCTTGCTACAGAGAGGCTATGATGAATGAGGATCAGCACAAGTGGGAGTATGCTATGCAATCAAAGATGAGTTCACTTATGAAGAATAAGACTTGGGACTTGGTTTCTTTGCCACATGGAAAGAAAGCATTGCCATGTAAATGGGTCTACAAAATGAAGGTCACAGGTGATGATGTGCCTAGGTACAAGGCCCGTTTGGTCACTAAAGGGTTCAAGCAAGAGAAGGGTGTGGACTTTGATGAGATATTCTCTTCGGTTGTAAAGATGACCACATTTAGATGCATGCTTGGACTAGTGGCATCAGAGGATATGGAGCTTATGCAAATGGATGTCAAGACAGCTTTCTTGCATGGGGATTTGCATGAGGAAATTTACATGGTGCAGCCGAAAGGCTTTGAAGAAAAGGGCAAAAAGCATTTAGTTTGTAAGCTGAAGAAGAGTCTCTATGGTCTTAAACAAGCACCTAGAGAATGGTATCAAAAGTTTGATGCTTTCATTCGGTCCCAGGGTTTTAGAAGGAGTGAAATTGATCACTGCCTCTACACTAAAAGGGGTAAGGATAATAGCCTGATAATCTTGGCACTATATGTGGATGATATGCTATTGGCTAGCAAGAATACTTATGAGCTAGATGCCTTAAAGGCCAAGTTGCATGAGGCCTTTGATATGAAGGATTTGGGACAAGTTTGCAGGTCATATTCTCTGTATGCGCATCACGCGTGATCAGAGTAGGAAACTCCTTTGGCTTTCACAAAAGGAGTATGTTACAAAAGTATTGCAGCGTTTCAATATGGAGGGGGGGAAGGCAGTGAGTACTCCATTGCCTCCATATGTGAAACTGAGCCATACAGATAGTCCCAAATCAGATGAGGAAAGGGCCATGATGGCCAAGGTTCCTTATGCATCAGCGGTTGGGAGTCTTATGTATGCTATGATAGCTACTAGACCAGACATTGCATTTGCAGTGGGAGTTGTTAGCCGATATATGGCTAATCTAGGAAAGAGGCATTGGGAGGCAGTTAAGTGCATCATGAGGTACATGAAGGGTACCAAGGAGATGTGCATCTGCTTTGGTAAAGGAGACATGCGTGTACTTGGGTACACAGATTTAGACTATGCAGGGCATGTGGATAGTAGGAGATCCACTTCTGGTTATGTGTTCGCCTTTGCAGGTGGTGCAATGTCGTGGATGTCTCGCACACAAAAGTGCATTGCTTTGTCTACCACAGAGGCTGAGTATGTTGTTGCAGCCACAGAGGGTTGCAAGGAGGCTATATGGCTTGATCGGCTAGTGGGAGATTTGGGGATTCATACAGGTGTACCGACATTACATAGTGATTCCATGAGTGCTATTCAGCTAGTACAAAATCCAGTCTTTCATGCAAAGACCAAACACATTGAGGTCGGGTACCATTTCATCAGGGAGCTACTTGAGGACAAGTCCATAGAGCTTGTCATGGTTCATACAGATGATAACCCTGCAGATATGCTGACGAAGAGTCTACCTAGTCAGCGGTTTGAGTATTGTCATGTATTGATGGGCATTGGATAGTATGCTCATTGGTTGTTCTCCCTTAAAGGCACATTGTCCTTTAAGTTGGAGGTTGTGGGGGTTAAAGGTCACTGTGTCTTTACCCCAGTTATGTACAATACTCAAACACATATATAAATGAATGAAAAAGAAGATTAGGGTGGTTCTGCACCCACCAAAACTTGTGTGGCTCTCTGTCTCTCTCTCTCTCCCTCTTCCATTCTTGCTTCCGTTGAGAGCACTCTCGACTATATCAGAGCCCAGGTGATCTAGTTGAGGGCTTAAAAATTTGTAAGGGCTAGTCCCCATGGATAAGCAAACTCCAGGCTTTCAAACTTTTTTATCTAATTTTCTAGTCCCCATCCACGCACTAGCTAACCCGCCACACAAAATTTAGCACCCCCAATCGGAGAACGAGAGTCATTCCAGGGGGTGCCCAAGCCTTGGCAACCTGAAAACCTCACTTCACATATCTTGTGCCACATTTGGCATCTTTTTAATGTGGCTAGCCTGTGTGTCAATAGCTCTCAGCTTGCACCACTAGCAACTCCCATTGCCGGTTTCAAAAACGGTTGCAGCGACTCATTGGGCAGAGAAACCCCGCATGCCATGGGGCCTTGATTAAAGTCCAACAGGTAGTCCCATTTGTTTTTAGCACTCCCTTCAGGCAGTGCTCTAGGTACACTTTTATTGAAAAAGTGTCCCACACACTTTGTTATCATGTGGCCCCCTTCTATTTTGGTTCTTTCTCTCTCCCACACACACTCACTTACACACACTTTCTTTTTTTAAGAATTCTCTCTCTCTCTCTCTCTCTCTCTCTCTCTCTCTCTCTCTCTCTCTCTCTCTCTCACACACACACATACACACACACACAAACACACACGCAGTTTGCAAATCATTCAAGCTTTTCTATACACGGCTTCCATCACATGTGTTGCAAATTAATCATTTATTCATCTTGACAATTGTTTTCCTTTGACAGAACCAACTTGAAGGTAGTGCTCACGAGTACTTGTACTCACTTGTTGGCTCCTGGAGATTTCCAGCAAGAGGCTTGAGGTCCTTTGTTGCATGGGGATGAGCTCGAAGAGTGATTTCTTCCAACCAATTGAACGAGTGACCATTCCATCGGATTTAAACGTTGTTCGAGACATTGTGGCTCCTAATAATAACATAGATTGTGGCTTGTCGCGCTGAGGGCTAAATGAGTTGTAGGTTTGAGGGGAAGCCGTTGGTGTCGACCTTTTAAACAAAGATATGGGGGCAACATACAAAGACATCCTTTGAAAAACAACCACCCATCATGTATAGCATAGTCACTTGGGCATGCATCCAACATGAGTTTGTACCAAGGTCTCTGGAAATGTGGATTCTGGTTGCACATCTCTGCTATAGAGGTCTCCTATTCTATGGAAATAGAGGTTGCCATTCCTTGTCTACTAAGAGCATCATTCTCTAATCTTGGCTCATATTCGATCCTACCGCCAAACAACGAAAAAGTCTGGCTCCATCGAGTTTATCGATCACACCACTGAGCGATGGGCATGGTCTAAAGCCACCACAAGGATTGATGATCTATGTGGATTGTGAAATCCTAACCATATAGAAAATGTTTATGTGTCTTTAGGACATGATGACTGCAGAGGACATGAATGACTGCACATAACTCCTTCCATAGACTGAGTCTCTGATCTTTGTTGGAATCAACTTGCATCCCTTAAAGGCAATTAGCTGACTGTTCTACTCCAGAACTACTCCAATGGCATATCGCTAGCATCGGTCTATACATTGAAGGGTTGTCCCATTCTGCCAATGCAAGGCATGATGCTATGGTGACTGCAAGGCATGGTGTTGTGGTGACTATCTCCTTCAGTTGATCAAATGCCAAAAGAACTACTGGAGCAAAGGCGATAGGTTGCTTCATGGCTTTTACTCCCTTTGTAAAAGGTCAATTATGGGAACTGCAATTTTTGCCAAGTCCTTGATATGCTTCTTGTATTCTTGGAAAATGCCCATAAACATCTGAATCTCCTAAGCTATCGTAGGCACCTCCCACTTTACTATATCCTTTACCTTGGCTGGGTCTAGGAGAACACCTATCGGAGTAATGATGTACCCCAAGTAATGTACTCCTCAAGAAGAAACTACTTTTCTTGGCATTGATGTGCAACTAATTATCCTTCAGAAGTTGAAGAACCGACTGAACATGCTTCACATGTTGCATTTGATCCTTCAAGAAAATCAAAAGGTCGCCTAGAAACACAAAGACACTCTTAACGATCAAAGGGTTGAAGAATCATAGCATAATACGTTGAAGGATGCTGGGTGCCCCTATGAGACCGAAGGGCATCACCAAGAACTCCAAAAGGCCATCTTTTGATGCTTCTAATTGCCTCCGGTCATCAGATTTGCCCATACTTGAGAGAAATTAGCATCTCCTACATACATATCCTTAACTATCAACTCATAATTGAGATATGTTGAATTCTTGGCTTACGAGAAAGTGTATCAACCACTACAATTTCTTTTCCATGAGCATACTAGATTTGCAAATGAAAAGACTACAAGAAAATAAACCATCTCATGTGCCACTCTCCCTCTCTCAAGAAAGGTTACTTCAATAAATATCATGGGCTGATGATCCGGTCTTAACAAAGAACTCTATTCCTAACAAGCAATGTTTCTAAATCTTTAAGGCATGTATTACTGCCATTAGCTCCTTATAAATGTCATAATGAAGTTTAGTAGCGTTTAGAATTCTACTCTTAGAGGCTTTTGCATGAGCATCTTGGGTTAAAACAACTCCAATGCAATTACCACTAGGTCGGTTGATACCAAGAAGGATTTTTGTAAGTTGGAAATGATGAGAACGTGTCTTGTCATTAAAGTATGTTTCAAATTTTGAAAAGCTTCCTTCTCTTTCAAAGTCCATCTAAACTTAACCTTCTTCTTGGATAGATCATGTAGGGCTACAACTATCTTGACAAATTGCCAGATGAATCTCCTATAATAGGAGCATAGACCAAGGAATGATCTTACTTCATGTTGAGGAGTCTTGAGATCAAACCATTCCACAATTTCTTGTATCTTGGCTAGATCCATTTGGATACCAACTGTGGAGATAATATAGCCTACATATTTAATTTTTGCGAGGAAGAATTCACTCTTCTTTTCATTCATCAAAAGAGCTTTTTTTTATAAGACTTGGAACATAATTTTCAAGTGCTCTCCAAGTTCTTCCTCATTTCTACTGAAAATAAGAATGTCATCGAGGAAAACTCTTGTGAATTCTCGATGCTTTCCAAATAAGAAATCTGAGAAAAACTTTTTCTCCTTTCTCGAACTCTCTAAAAGATCTATTTTCATCTGCATATGCTTTAGCTCTATTTATGGCTTGGTAGATGTTAGCTCTTGCAAGTGCTAGAATCTCCCACATTTGTACAATATAGTTCGTAGCACTAGGCACTTTTTGAGGTATTCCAATATAGTTAGATTTGTTGATCTATACCCATAGTGCAAGTAGAAGGGACTCATTCCTTTAGAGGAATTACCTTCTATCGTAGAAGGCAAACTCCAACAATCACTAGGAGGCAGGAAATGTTTTCTAAATTCTTTTCACCTAAAACAAGTGCCTTTCCCATATGCTAGGGAATTACCTAGAATCTCAAAATGCGTGTAAACACCCAAAAATAGCAACTCAAAAATTCAAAAAATTTAAAAACTCCACAAAGCTAAAATTAGAAACAAATAGAGAGCTTCTTGGTCTCAATTTCTCCTGCGCACCTTCCATGTTGCCTTTTTCTTGCTTGATCAGAATAGTGCAATTAGCCTTACACTTGGCTGGCATGTCCGCTAGCATCAACCCTGCCTTAGCCCTATTCAATTCTCAAAAACTAGAATGAAGCATTCCCAAGCATTCACGATAGAACAGAGGTAGCTCTTTCTGCCCTAATGCTCACTCGTTGAAAGTTCATGGTCATAGATATGTTGCCATGTGTATGCACAAAAAGCATTGAAACTAAGAAATTATTCAAACACCCCTTAGATTTGCCCATGAAATGATCTCCATAGTGAATCTCATGTCTCCACTAAACAGCATCTATATGTATCCCTCCTTGCTACCATTGTGATAAAAAGACAACAACACATGGTCTGCGATAGAATCTCAACTCTGAACATGCTCTAATATCAATTGAAACATTGAAAGACCATAGCCTAAATTCTCCCCCCACAAACCAAATCATGGGCAATGGCACATTAACATTCCTCTTAGACAACTCCTACAGCACATGACCACATATCATATCCATCAAGTTTCTTTGCAACCTTGCTATATAACCCGCACTTACCAAGATGGACCTAGATGCCACACATTGCATTAAAGAATGGCCAGATGGCCCTAGGTGTGAGCAGGTGCGACTTTGGGCCAGACGGGGTCCTCGTCTAGCCCAAAGTCATCGACTACTCACACTTGGGGCCATCTGGCCATTTTTTTTTTAATTTTTTTGGGGGAATGTCTCTCCATGCCCCAAATACTGGTCCTCGTCTAGCCCAAAGTCGCACCTGCTCACAATTGGGGCCATTTGGCCATTTTTTTTCAAAATTTTTTGGGGGGAATATCTCTCCATGCCCCAAACATTATTTGGGGCTAGTAATATTTGGGCATGGAGAGATATTCCCCCCAAAAAACTTTGAAAAAAAATGGCCAGATGGCCTTAGGTGTGAGCCGGCACGACTTTGGGCCAGACAGGCTCCCCATCTGTGGCCCAAAGTCATGCTTGCTCACACCTGGGGCCATCTGGCCATTTTTTTCCAAAATTTGATCTAGCAATTGATTTGATGTAGCAAGTTCTGTTTGGAGGCCCATATCTTCTAAATGGTGCAAGCTATGAAAATAACTCATAGTATAACTTTTAATAATCTTTTGATTCCCGATAACTTTTATCATCATCTCTTTCTGCCCAAACTCACCATCTAAGGCTTCAAATTTGCATTTAGAATTGGGCAGGCAAATCCAAGCCAAGAAAACACTTGAGTGCCTTTTTTACATCTTCGGGCCATTATTTGCCCATCTGAATGGTTAAACCATGTAGATCACAAAGTATCAAAGTTGTAGCTTGGTGTAAAATCTACAACTCTCTCTTATAGAGTTTTCCCAAAATCAATCATTTTCTCATAAATATTTGCCTTTCCAAAGTGCTCACTCTCAATATGTTGATGAAATTGTGAAAACAAATCATGGAAGCAAAAATGCAATGCAATGACCTATGGCCTCACAATGGGTACACACAAAAAGTACACATATTATACTCTACAAGGTTGATCTACAAATTCTATTCATGGTTTATATATGTCCGATGTGCATCCCTTTCACTTTTGCATGCATATGCATATTATACTCCAAGATTGATCTATTACATAAATTCAATCATATTTATTTCTTATGTATTATGTCCTTCTCTAGTTATTGTTTTAGTGTTTACACTAAAACCAATAAGAACAATTGTCACTCTTAAAATTTTAAAGACAATTTGTCATTACAGATAATTGTTACCTTATACAAGAATCATCGATATTATACATATGTATGCCCCTAATAATCTCATTGTACTTCAATTCAATAGCATGGATATGCATGGCCATGTTCTATGCTTATGGTACAATTGATCTACAGGTGTTGCTTCTTTTAGATGCTCAAATACTTTTACTTTTGGATGCCAAACATTAGAATATGCTATGGATATCATTCATCAGGTCTTGATGGATATGTTAACTTTGAACCTTCAAAAGCTTTCCACTTCTTTTGATAAAGAAAATTGAACATTTTTTTCCCAAACTTGTCCTATCCTATCTTCTTACTGAATCTTTGCATGCTTGATTTCCACATAATTTAAATTTAAAAATGATGCATTGTGTATATTACATCCAAATTTTTGGTACATTTGAAGAAGATCTTTTAAATATGTTATCTAATTGACAAATTTTATAAAAGCAAAGCTTTTTAAAACATATTCAATTATAATATCCCCTCTAACTTATATTATTCATGAGTCAAAGTTATTAATTGAACTAAAATATCAATCTAGCTCTAAATGTAAGTCTTGCAAACAACTGATTGGGCATGGATTCCTTTAGAATGAATTCCTTTATTAGGTAGTAGTTTGTCTTTGGGATCTTGTGGATGAGGTATAGATGTACGTGTTGTGTTTGGGATTTTAAATCAATAGGTATATGGTCTTTGAAAATGTACTACTTTTAAAGATTATGTAGGTTCAGTTAGATATGAGTCTTTATTTACTTAATAAATCCCAATGGTGCCAAAATACACCACCTCATGCATGGATGAGACAAATTAATATGTATTATGTTGTGTATATGAAATATGTATGTAGCTATTTGGAAGTTACATTTACTTCTTGGACATTACATCACATTTGAAAACAATCAGACATAATTGCATGTGATCACTTGTATTTATTATTTACACAGAATGGGAGTTGGTAACTTGAACCCCCAAGTAATACATGCTTTGATGGAATACTCCAAGTAACATTTTTGGAAGGTTCTACTCTTAGGTATTGCTTATATCTACACCTCATCGACAAGATCCCACAAACAACCTAGCTACTCTCATCCATGCACAACCTATTGTTCTTCATCACTGATTCATGTAGTAATTCAAAGTTGTCCTGGCTAACTAAATACAATAATTAACCTAAAGTAATACATTCTGAAAGAATTAATATGATAATTTATAGAACAAAATATAGATTTCCAATGTGGTATTTAAAATTTCTTGGTATATTCAATCAAATCGTTTTTAGCCAAAGTACATGAATGCTTCCATTCAATCAAAGATAGTATTACATCCATGTGCCTTTCCAATAACTTCTTGATTTATAACTTTTTGATCTATAAAAGAAAATAATAATCATTGTAAGGCATGCCCCATTATGGTCGTGAATTCACTTCTCATAGATATTGTAGTAGCGGTGCTTGGCACGTCCCTAAATGATCAATTTTGATGCATCCTGATAATTGCAATAAGTAAATCATTAGTATTTCTTTAAAATCATTAACTTAGTAATAGAAATCAAAATATCTACAAAATAACTTAAAATAAAACAAAGCCTAGGAATCAAATCAAATCTTTATTGTGTCCACTACATCATGATCCATAGGAATCCATTTGCTTCTCTCTCTCTCTCTCTCTCTCTCTCTCACACACACACACACACACACAGAGCATGGGAATCCATCTCTCTCTCTCTCTCTCTCTCTCTCTCTCTCTCTCTCCACAACATAGTCCTCTTACCCTCGCTCCCATACAAGCCCCTTTTGAGCAATCCCAAAATGAAGTACTCCTTCAAAATGTGTCTTACATCTGGTCTAGGGGAAGAGGAGCACTTCAAAAATATGGAAAGGATGGGAGAAAGAAAAGAGGAAGAGATTGAGAGGACAAGGCTAAGAGCAAAAAGAGGTTGTGAGGATGTTGAGAGGAGGCTAAGGATATGGAGAGGGAGATGAGTGGAGTTTGAGAGGAGGAAGCTGAGAGGAGGCTAAGAGGAGGAAGAGGTTGAGAGGAGGAGGAGGAGGCTAAGAGGAGGTTGAGAGGAGGAGGAGGAGGCTGAGAGGAGGCTGAGAGGAGAAAGAGGCTAGGAGGAAGGTCAGGAGTCAATGGGTATAGTTTGGGGGGCCTCTTGGGAGATGGTTGGGGGGTTGGGGGCACTTTTGGAAATTTTTGATTTTTTGAAGGGAAAAAAACTCGCGCATTTGGGGGCCCACGGAGTGAGGGAGGACGGTAGGGGGACCATGAAAAAGTCAAGGGGGGGAGTAAATGGCCTAGGAGGTGGTGGGGGAAAGAGGAGGCAAGTGGGAGCCTAGTGGGGACCAAGGGAAATCTCTCCACCAATGAGAGGCCAATATGGAATCCTCCATTCTTTTAATACCCAAGCCTTCCCATTGGCTGGTTTACTAATCACAAATCTTAAGGGACTAATCCAAGAGGCCCTTTTTGAGTCCAAAATTCCCCTAATAAGTTTGAAAAACTCTCTTAGGGGATCCACATTGATTAACAATATATCATCCATATATCTAAATGGGTGTTCGAATTTGGATAATCTCCCCCAATCCTTTCTCCTCCACAATTTCTTAATGAAGTTAAGCTCAAACCAATGTAAATATAAATTACACCATAGGGGTGAGCAGGAAAATCCCATGGGTATGCTTGAGATTTGCTTATATACTTGTTCTACTAATCTCAAGTGCATGTTTTCAAAGAGCCACATATTGATCATATTACACTCTTGTTCAGACCAAGATATCATAGTTTTGCTTCGTCTATCACTCCATGAAGCTTTTTATCTATTCCATTTTAGGTTCAGATATCTCTTTCTCTTTCCTCCATAAGCCATTCTAATGACTTCTGATATAAGTTTCTTCAACCCATATTTCCCATCCAAAGGGATATTTTCATAACATTTACCTATATCTACCGTGAAGACCGAGTGGATATTTTGTGGTAAATTTAATTTCACCTCGTATATGGAACTAACTCTCCAAAATGCACTCACGGTAATGTTGGCCTCCAATTTTATTTGCTCTTGGAGATCCCTAGATGATTCCATGATGGGATCCAACCATGCTTGTAATGCGAAAGTGATTAATGATGCCAATTCCGAGAATATACAAAGGTGTGCATTAGTAATCCATCTAAAAGTGTTCTTGTGAGCTTTGAAAGTAGCCATTAGATATGGCAAAGTATGAGAATCTAGAGTAAATTTTAAGTTAAAGTTTTGAATATCGTTGACCAGTCGGTCTAAGATGTCTAGGTTATCCACTCTCATGAAGTCCCTACTAGATACCCTTAATACTGCTTGGTCGTAAATGAACTTCTTACAAATATACGCTGGAGTCGAAGCTGACTTATCTGTCGAAGTAATAAGGAGGGATCTTGTTAGTCTCCTAACTTCCTTGATTATAGACAGTGTCTTCAAGGGATCCCGACTTCCCACAATGTTTAGTTTCTTCTTCTCTACTAGTCTTCTCAAATAGTTATTGCAAAATAATCCAAATTCCCCCTCCATTGGGTTCAATATTTCCAACAACCCAGGACTTAGTGTAATTACTTGGTTCCAGATCATATATACTTGAGTTAGGTGTGCCTGAGTTAGGTGCGATTGATGATGTGTCAATTAGTAGGTGTGATTGAGTGAATCTAGGAGTGTGGTCTATGATTGAGAGATACTTGGAGATAATTGTGGATCTAGAGATGCTCTCCTAAGCCCACATATGATGTCACTCTTGGATGTAACTAGTGTCTATTTAATGGCACTCTCTCTCTATGAATAAAAATTCTTCATTTTCCATAATTGTGTCAACACCATGTCTCCCTTGCTTCCCCAACATTTGGTATCAATAGAGCCACCACGCCCTCCTTGAGCCATTTCTAGCCACGCCATCATCTTCTCCACCTTCTCCATCTTTCCTCCCATGTTGCCCCTTTCTGTTCTGAATGTTTGAGCTTGAAATTCACCCTCATCTCTGTAGCTTGAGTTTCCCCTCCCTAGGTCGCACGTCTACCCTGGAGGAATTTGGGAAATTTTGCCGCTACTACTCGTACACCGAGAAAAATACCACCCAGCGAACTTTTAAAGCATTTGACCTGCATAAATAGAGTTTCAGCAAACCCTCTTAGGGCAAGTTGAGAGATGCTATGAGGAGGATGTTGTTCAAATCTGAGCTTGTTTTGACCATGGATGAGGATAATTCTCATTTTACTATTTTGACTTGGCACGGCTATGTGGATAGCAAACCGGTGCATAATTTTGCCCGTACTTTGGTGTGGAGTACGGACATTGTCTGTATATGCACTTCATTTTTGCCTAAAAATCCCCTTCAAAGCTGTGATGGTTGTGTGAATTTCACCCTCCAAATTGCTACTAATTTTGCAAGATGTTTTTGACCAAATCTTGTTGAAAAGTCATTGCATTGACTTTGACTAAGTGTTGAAAGATTGGGCTTTTGTCAATCCGATAGTATTTCACTTATTTGAGTTGATAGTTGATGGAGGAATGCCCCTTCACTCTTTATATTGCATCAATCTCTTGTTGCATCTAGGAGAAGAATCACTTTGAGAGATTTTATGCTTCATGTACTTGTGATTTGAGTGCATCATTTTTTAATTTATCTCAGCCTTGTAAGAGAGCAAACACTACCCAAATCAAATCAAGGGCAAGACCCTCTCATCTATCCTCATGGACACTTAAGCCAAAAGTAAGATGGACACTAGAAGGATGAAAAATGCTCTCTCAAAGCACAATGAAAAGTTTTGCAATGCCAAGATGAAGCTTTAACTACATACGATTCATGAGCCTCTCCAAAGCATTGGCATTTGGACATCAACTTGGACTCTTTCATCTACATCAACATGGTCGTCAAGAATATGCACCCTATTGAATATATCATTTTGCATTTGTGGACTAGACACAATGATAGCATGGAAATGATGCTGGGAAAGGATTGCTACTATCAAGGGGGAATCTTCCCCACATCTCCAAAATATAAGAGTTTTTGTGTGTGGTAAATAAGAGTTCTCTATCCTGGGATGCCCCCCTTAAATGATTGTTAGTCTTATGTATGATATTTACCTTGTCAGATTGATGGGAATTTCCCATGCATAGTCATTGTCCACTCTTAGAGCTGTAAACCAAGAGCCATAACTAGAGAGTCACATGTTGGGGTCATGAGTGTTGTTACTAAGTGTGAACAAGCCATGAAGCATCCCATGTACTACTACTGGGGTGGGGTCATCAATTTGTGGGGGGGCATGTTGGGGCAAATTGATGTAATGGGTCAATACCAAGGGTTACAAGGTCTATGATTATGAGTGTGTGAACACGTGTGTGTGTGTGTGTGTGTGTGTGTGTGTGTTAGGTGTGGCTAATGATGTGTCAGTTAGTAAGTGTGATTGAGTAATCTAGGAGTGTGGTGTGTGATTGAGAGATACTAGAAGATAATTGTGGATCTAGAGATGTTCTCCTAAGCTCACATATGATGTCACTCTTGGATGTAACTAGTGTCTATTTAATCGCACTCTCTCTATGAATTACATCATTGTGTCAACACCATGTCTCCCTAGTAGAATGATCTTTTACCTAACCCCAAGTTTTAAGCAACTATGGGTTGATACATCCTCATCTTTTTGCAGAAGAGTCTCCATGTTGTGGGCTATTGGTGTCTTCTTCAAATCCTTCTTGTTGCTCAGTTCAAAAGCAGTAGGAAGTGAAGAGGTGCATGAAATTTATTACCCCCAACTTCATGTCGCATCTTTTAGAGGAGACACCGGGTACGTTTGGTATTGGATTCATCCCACCTTACTAAATGGGCCTAGGTGTAATGGATTGCATGTTGTGCCTAGTACAGGCATGTGTTTTTGATGTGAGAAAGGGGATGCCTAGAAGAACTCCATTAGAAGAGATTGTAGCCCATTTAAGAGAATTAGAAGATTGTAAAGGTGATGCTTGAGCTATTTGCACGATCATCATGATCATATCCTTTATGTTTGCACTCTTGAATATGTTGGTGAATCGGAAACACTATCAAGCACAATGATAGATTGGAGATTGATTCATGCACTCGTGGCTTGGTCTGAAGAAGAGTTGAGTCTTTGGGTGGTTTTTTACTATAATAGTGGAGTGGTGATTCTCAATGCTTTCAACTTCTTTGGCTATGCAAATGATGGAGTACAATATCTTGAAGCTATTAAATGTGCACTTACAATTGTCAGAAGGGTGATTATTGAATGCATGTATACACAATGTTTTCATGGTGATGTTTGGTCACTTATTTTTAAAGATTTGGTCGAGGATCGCATTGTGGATGGTTTTCAACAGGTGGTTGTGCATAATTAGTTGGTGTTGGTATACTAAGGCTCTGTGGGATCTTGTTTGGATCTTGCTTGGGATATTATTTGGATCTTGGCTCGGGGGAGTCAGTGATGATATATAACCCTATCACATGAGTTCAACAGAAGGATATTTTTAATATCTAAAATTTACAAAAATTAATTTACATAAGGGAGTTTTTTAAATGATTTTGAAAAAAATGTACAGATTAGTATAGAAAAAGGGTACATTTTATTAATGGAAAAATTACAGATAAGGGATTTTACAAATAGGCCTTGAACGCACGTGATATAGAGAGTTTATACATACTGACCCCCCCGAGGATCTTGGTGTTTCCTTTTTGTGTTTCATCATGGTGAAGATTGTTTCGAGGGACCCAAGGGGAAGACTCGAAGTCTTATCTTCAGAATTTTATTCGAGGATGCTGGCTTTTTGGATGGTCCGTGAAGGATCGGGCGGAGATTTTGCCTGATTTTCTTGAAGGTGTAGCCTTGACTTGATGAAGCAAAAGGGTGTCTGAATCCTAGCGAGTGTCATTTGGCTCAAACAAAAGTAGTATTGTTGGGGCATATTGTGTCTGAAGAAGGATTGCAAATGGATCCTAACAAGGTTCAAGCAACCATGGCATTGCCAAATCCTAATAGTGTGATGGGTGTTCATAGAATTCTAGGAAAGAACAAGTATTATCAACGCTTTTGTGATGATTTCACAGAGATAGTGCATCCCATGAACTTGTTGACAAGAAAAGGAGTTTCTTTCCAATGGGGTGTGGAGTAACAAGAGTCTTTTCAGCAACTTAAGGAGGCCATGCCCAATATTGAATCCCCCTGATTGGTCTCAAGACTTTTATGTAAATCCAAGTGTATCTTTGCATTTAGTTGGTACTGTATTGCTACAAAAAGGAGAGGCAAGTAGAATGCAATGCATCTATTATGCCAGTAGACAACTTACAGAGGTGGAAACAAGGTATGAAGAAGCGGAGCAACAAGCTCTCTCTTTGGTGTTTTTAGTCAAAAAGAAAGTTTTGCTCCTATTTATTACGTCGACCATTTTTCTTCCTTACCTCTCAGTCTATATTAGCATATCTAGTTCGCACGCCTAATCCTAGGGGAAGATTTGCAAAATGGTTGTCAGAGCTTCAAGAGTTCTCTTTCTCTTTTGTCACACTAAAAATACCACTAGATCCACTATGGTAGATTTGCTCATAGGACGAGAGGATCTAAGAGAAGAAAAGAAACATAAGGAGGACATTAATGATGAAAGTGAGACACCACCAACATCTTTTGTCTTGTATTTTGATGGGGCTTTTAGTCCTTCACACCAACAAGGAGCTAGGGGGATGGTCTTGATGAATTCTAAAGGTCAAGAAGTATGGGCAAGAGGACAAGAGCCTCCAGGTATCACAACTAATAATGCAGCTGAGTATAATGTTTTGATTCTTGGTTTGGAGGGTAGTCTTCAAAGTCAAGTTAAAGAATTGGAAGTAAGAGGAGATTCTCAGCTTATTATAAAGCAAATGCAAGGGCATTACAAGAAAAGAAGTTCTCATTTGAAGGAGCTTAATCAGAAGGCTATGGCACTATGTAGTCAATTTTATTTTTGCAAGTTTGTCCATATAAACAAAAAAGAAAATCAATGGGCAGATGAGTTAGCTACTCAAGCCATTATAGTACAAGACTGAGGGGTGGTTTCTTTGGTAGACACTGGATGGCAAGAACTGCAAGATGTTCAGTAATATGTGGAAGAAAGCATGTTTCCTCGAGGGTTAACTCCACAATAGAAGCAGAGATTAGTAAGGAAGGTTTGTCCCTATACTATTGTTGATGACATCCTTTATAAATTGGAAAAAGATAAGGTGCTCCGTCGGGTGGTCCATCCCATGGAGACTAGGAGAATCCTAGAAATTTATCATGAATGTCCAGTCATTTTGCTTCAGCGAGCATAGCTAGGAGAATTCTTAATGCAGGTTACTTTTGACCATGCCTCCATAAGGATGTATATGTTAGATATGCTCAATGCCCCACCCTCCTAGTAACCACAAGTGGTCCAAGGTGCTCAAGTTGTAAGGCCCCCATATGAGGAGAAGCCATGTGTGAGCTCGAGACACTAGATGGATCTTGACTTGCATGTCAAATGGGTCCAGTTGGGGGGGCCCAAGGGGGCCAATGGCCCCCCTAGTGGGGGTTCGAGGACAGGAGCCCCCGAGGCGATGGTATAGGGAATATTCCTTGAATATTCCATGGACGACTAGTCAGTTCCACCGACTAGGTTGATTGGTCGGCTCCACCGACTAGGTGAATTGGTCAGCTCCACCAACTATGTTGATCCGACTACCGCCCTCATAGCTATAAAGAGGCAACCTCCCTAGTCCATTGTATCATATCAGTTCAGATTAGATCAGATCTTCCAGCTAGTAGCTCTTCACCTAGTATTTGTCTAGATCACCATCTAAGCTCGATTGTGGGAGCACACGAGTGGATGGAGCCATCATCTGTACTACATCAATATTGAAGGAAAAGTTTGTTCCTCTCCAATTTGCTGTGTACTCTCTATTCTTTGTTCATTTTCTATTCCGTTGCACCGTGTAATTTAACAATATATGAATGGTGTCAAAGTTGTACAGTGTGTCAAAAGTTTGGAAGGCGATAGTTGATTCCTGGGCCCTTGAAGCCTATTCCAGCATATGGACCTTTTGAGAGGTGGGGTTTGGACTTTGTGGGACCACTCCCTCGTTTATCTCAAGGCAAGCGTTATTTATTGGTAGCCATAGATTATGCAACTTGATGGGCAGAGGCCAAGGCTGCAATCAATAGCAAGGCAAGCACAGTTGCAAATTTTCTCTTTGATTAAATTTGTTCACACTTTGGTTGTCCTTTGGAAATTCTCACTGATGGAGGAACCTCTTTTAGAAATGAACTAATTGAAGATGTGGTGCATAAGCTAAAGATAAATCATAGCACGTCCATGCCATACTATCCCCAATGTAATGGCTTGGCTAAGAAAACAAATGGATTGTTGTGCAATTCACTGGGAAAGCTTGTAGACACCAAGAAAAGGCATTAGGATAGGCACTTGGCAGAAGTTTTATGGGCTTACAGAACCACATTCCTCCTCCCTCTCTTCTACTAGTGTCTTTTACTTCAGGTTTTGGTTCGGCCAACTTTTTGGGAAAACCTTATTGAATGACAAAATTCATTCACCTTCTTTACAAAATTAGAGCTGCCTATGGTGCATTGCCCGCTTTGGATGTGGGCCAGCAATCTTTACCTGTGATGTGTGGAAAGTGCCCATGGATGCTCTCATTTGGACCATGTGTTGGGCATCCACTCGAACAAAAAAGACCACTTCTAGTTAGACTTAATATTTCTTCTTTAATTACTTAATGGTTCATTAGGGGAGAATTGGGGTCTCAAAAGGGCCTCCAAGTAGTGTTTCCTAATTTCAAGGGATTAGAGAGTGATTTGAGGTGTACCAATGAGAGTGCTAGAAGGTGTGGGGTAATGGTATGTTGAGGTGGAAGGTGGGCAAGCCTACAGAGAGCCCATATTGGTTGCTCCCCTTACACTAGGGACCACCCAAACCATCCCCCCCCTCTTAACCCATGTTTGACCCTCCTACCAAGTGCACCTCCCCCACATGAGTCCAAAACTGCGTTCAATATGATGGTAGGGCCCTTGTGGTGAATTTTTCTTCTCCCCTCCCTCTTTCTAGGACCTCTGTCCCCCATTGTTCTAGTCCAACCTGCCAAATCACTCAGATTTGAACCAAATCCCATGCATTTTCCCTCTTCCCCCTCTTTCTCTGCTCCCTCCTACTCTGGCCTGCTTGATGTAGCTCCTCTCTCTCTCTCTCCCCTCTCGCTCCCCTCTGCCTCTGTTGGAGCTGCTCTGTCCCTCTTCTTCTCCCTCTCCTGTGCCTCTATTGCTGTAGCTCTGTCCCTCTCCTGTGCCTCTGTTGCTGCTGCTCTGTCCCTCTCCTGTGCCTCTATTGCTACTGCTTTGTCCCTCTCCTTCTCCCTCTTTTGTGCGTTTGTTGGAGCTGCATTGCCTTGTGTAGGAGTCCCATTCTTGCTATTGCAACCTCTGCAAGTATGGTGAGGAGAAAGGCTATAAGACCATGCAATGTTGTGACCTCTTGTGTCTTCCACAACACCCGAGATGAGTGGATCCCTTGCACCTACAACTCAAATGACTAGATAGTGATGAAAGGATCAGCCAAAGGTCCACATAATCTTCCCAAGAGCAAGAGAGGTGACATCTTGCATGAGTGGAAGGGGCACATCTTGAAGTTCAAGTTTAGGAAGAAAGGATGGCTCGCAAAAGTGCAACATGTTTACATGGGAAAAGATATGTAGCTTCCTCCATCATTCAATCAATCTAGGATACCATCACACTGTGAGCCTTTCTATGTACCTTTTTCACCTGTAAGTGTAATGAGTCCACTTGGAAATTTTGTGTTTGGTTTCTAAGAGCTCTTATTCATGGTGGCAAATGTCTTCCCTTCGGACCTCAAGGAGTGGGAACCAATTGAATCATTCATAGGCAAGTTCACTGCGATTCATGAGGATTTAGGTAAGCAAATGCATGCTAGGGAGAAGTTGGCCTCCTTGCGAATGAAGAATGTGTATTCGTATAATGCAACATACATCACTCCAATGACATCATCAAGCTATGGTCATCTACAAACCTTTGCACCACCACAACTTCAAGACATGGATTGCAGTAATGTGGACTCGAGGACATTGCAATCATACAATCCACAAGATCGCAAAGGATGTGGGCATGGCCATGAAGTTTACATTTGGATCCAAATGGGCAAGGTTATCTTGGTTTATGCCTCTACACATTTTTTCTCCTTTATTTCAAAATATACATATGCACAGAACAAAAACTATGTGGTCTTGCAAGCGTGTAGATGAAAATGCTCTTGAAGATTTACTTGGGATGAATTGGGGAACTAGGTCAGGTGACCAAAAGGGTGATGTGTTTCAATGTCATGCATGTAAAGACAATGTGGTTATTAGATACCATTTGTCACACCAAATGTTGTATTTAGCTTTTCAGTATAGGCGCTGGAAGAAAACAAATGGCCGGTGGCTTCCCCTAGACTCTAATAATGAAGACAATACAAGGGTAAGTTTATCTATTGATGTTGAAGAGGGAGATGTCAAGAATGTGAATGTCACATCGCAATGGACTCTAAGGGATGTGTGAGAACACCTATTGGTCATGGAGGATGGCATGTCAGAGTCCTTTTGCCATGTGGAGAAGTGCATGCATAGTGCCAATTTCATTCCTTTTGCAACTTTGAAGATTGCTAACAATGTGTTTAACTAGTGCAGCATTTGATTTTTTGTCTATCAACTAGTTATTGCTTCAAAAGATGATGGACAATTAAATTAAAATGTTATTTCTTTTAATGTTTTCTCCTTTCAGGTCATGGTGGTAAATGTTTTTCAAAAAATTTGGGGATTTTATTATTAATTTTTATTTTTAGGGTTTTGATATATATTAAGGGGTAAGAGCCCTTTTTACATCACATTCTCACTTTCACATTTAGAGAGCCATACAAACTCCCGTCCTAAGAAGTTACTCCCTGCATCAACTGCTATTTGCCATGGATTCAACTAGAACTGCGTTCCATGACTTCATCTCACGAACTACATTTGCAGATCGTGAGGAAGAGCTATTTTTAGTGTTTGATAGGACTTTAGATGTCCTAGGCACATATATGCGAGCCAAGGATGACTTCTTAGATCTCATCCTTTACATGCAAGATAATTTCTCAAATTTTGCCTATACACTTGACCACACTTCAAAGAGATGGGCTCCCATAGATTACATAAAGTATCTGTTCGTAGAGGAACCCAAGTTTGTAAAGCGCTTGGCCCGCTTTTGTGACGACCTTACAGATGAAGGGTTTAGGACAGTCGAAGTTTAAGACATCCTAGACGCAGGGATCATAGGAAATACAGGCACCAAATTCCTTTCATGGGAGATGATATTCATCTTCCTTCTCCAAGAAGGAAATTTAGAGGAAGACGCCTCATCGTCTAGCACCCCCTCTATTAGAACTATTGATCTGGTCGTCCCTAGACTAGACTCGGACATCTACATGGAAGAGAGTCTTGACGATCCAACACAGGAGATGGAAGCATCTCAAGCATTGAGCCTACTTCAAGAGCCCCAGTAGAGCAAGAATCTGCATTGGAGACTGTTGACCCAGACTCAGGATTATGGTCCTTGTCCCCCCTCATCATCGATGAAGAAGAGTACGTATTCCTCCATGACATAGAGATTCTAACTTGTGTTCTTTCACCAATTGAGCTTCATCCATTTTGATGACAAATATGAGCTTTCCATTGCAATCTGTACAACAAAAGAGAAAAATCGTTAGGATAAACATGATATAGGAAATGAACTAAGTAAAGTGCAATGCTATAATGGATTTCCTCCTACCATCTTCTCTCATGCCATAGAATTCGACCATTGCTTATTGTAGTTTCTCAACATCTAAGTAGACATTGTCGAAAGCATTCATCTCAAAGGTTTGCAAGCCAAATTTCTTTTTACTCTTCCAAGTCATTGTGCCCCTTACACAATGGTACTCTCCAAGCATTTCTCTTGCACATTGGTTTGTTTCTCGCCGTGCACATCTCACAGACCAAGATGTGGGTAGGGGCACTGTAGACTTCTAATACTTTCCCAAAATAACAGACTTGAAATTTTTAAAAATAGATGTGTAAGCTTCACGACTTACACCAGCAGTATCATAAGTTGCAAGCATCTCCTTTGCATCCACAATATCCTTGAAGTCCTTCATCACCTCCTCAGCAACTTGCACACGTAGGCGCTTGTGTCTTGGGTCCATTAGTATCCCAATGACATCGCTTGACTTCAATAAACTAGCTAGAGCAAATGAACAGTCAATATCATCCCGAAAAACTTAGTCACAAATAGTGTAGCACAAAAGAGTATAATCTCATTGGAACATTTGATAACCAACCTTGTAGCCTTGACTCTCCTCTTTCTAGCACCACCAATGGGTGCCAATGCATCCATGTTATGTAAGTACCTTCTTTTCCTCTCCTTCAATCCCAAAGGTGTTTCTTTCATCTTTTGCACTTGTTCTTCTGCCTTCTCTCGTTCCTTCTCTATCGCTTGTCGTACTTAATTGTATATAGATCTTTCCAAGCCTTTTTTGGACTCAGCTAGCTTATAGAGTGACTCTTCTATTTATGTTGCTCCAAGTCCAATGCTTTGGCTTTATCATAAAGATCCTGGTTGTCCCTTTGAAGATCCTGCATAGAGTTATGCATTGCAACAATGGTGCTATTTCTTAAATGTGCTAGCATCTCTACTTGGGCTCTACGCATCTCGCTTGCTTGCATAGCCATTGACTGAGCATTGTTTAATTGATTGCAATAACCAAGCAACCCCACATGTCCATTTCCAACAAACCAAACTAGCTCATGCATTGTATGGAAAGGAGGGCTCTTTTGGTTGGCTGGATCTAAAGGATACAAGGATCCTTCTACCCAAAGGTTGAGATGCTTCTTTCCTTGCGAACGAAGACTGTGGATTTTGGAAGCTCCCCTCAATCCTAGACTACGTGTGCTTGCATATTCAGCCTCCAACTCTAAGTAAACCTGGTACTTGTTGGAGACGTCCTCGAATGGTGCCATGACTAAAGGAGTGTAGAGAAGGAGAAGGTGTGGAGATGTAGGCTTGAAGGAGCAGCATGCAAGAAGAGGGAGGGCGAGGAGGAGGAGGGATGGGGGAGGGAGGACCAGTAGTTGAAGAGGAGGAAAGGGGCAGACCAACAGGTGTGGAGGGTGAGGAGGAGTAGGCATGGAGGAGGAAGGAGGGAGGAGGGAGGAGCAGGAGCGAGGGGGGAGGAGGAACAGCAGTGGAGAAGAAGGGAGGGGGAGGGCAGGAGGAGCAGGCATGGGGGAGGGAGGGAGGGGGAGGACAGAAGGAGCAGGCGTGGAGGAGGGAGGGACGGAGGGGGAGGAGGAGGAAGGGGGAGGAGGGAGTGAGGAGGGGGAGGGGAGGAGAGGGGAGGGGGAGGAGGGAGGGAGGGAGAGGGAGGAGGAGAGGAGGGAGTGAGGAGGGGGAGTGAGGGAGGGGGAGGGAGGGAGGGAGGAGAGAGAAGGAGGGAGGGAATTTAAATTTTGAATTTTTGAATTTTGAATTTTTTGGCTCCCACCTAGGAGTAAGAGTTGTGTAAGAGGTGTAAGAGGTGGGGTCACTTGTGGGCTTATCCCACCTAGGTGAGGGGGAGTTAGGACTTTTTGGGACCTACCTTGGCCCTTTCATTAGGACTAATCCATTTCTTAATCCATTCCTTATGAGGCCCTTTTGAGACTCCAATTCTCCCCTAATGCATACACCAAAATAAAGTTTGCTGCATTGGGTAATATTGCAAAATATGGACTTAAGTCTATATCTCTTAGGACTAGAATGGGTTAGTATAGAAAGAGCCACTTCCTCCCCATCCTAGATCAAGATTAAAGGGACATGGTGGGGTATATATGAACCGAGATCATCCTCAAAATTTGTGTTACCTATGGCAAGGTTTCTAGAATTTTCTAGGTTTCAAGGTCAAAAGTAACATGTTGGGCTAACCCAATGACTTTTGTGAGTGGAAATGGAATCCCCTTTTATAAATATTAACAAGTATGAAATGATGACACGTGTCCTATGGCAAGGTTTCTAGAATTTTCTAGGTTTCAAGGTCAAAAGTAACATGTTGGGCTAACCCAATGACTTTTGTGAGTGGAAATGGAATCCCCTTTTATAAATATTAACAAGTATGAAATGATGACACGTGTCCTCTCCAGTTGCTAGTAGACGCATGAGATGATGCCCATGGTGGGATGGGAATGTGGGATGAGAATAGGATAGAAATACATTCAAAAGTGGATAGAACCACCTTTTTTAATTCGTATTCTAATTTCTTCCATGTGCTAATACCTTTAAGGCTGTATGACATTGTGGTAGTTTTGTGGGAAATGAGAAATTTAATGCCAAGGGGGCATGTGGGAGATATTTTTCCATTTTTCGTCCTACTAATGGTCTATGGAAAGTTTTGATGTTTATTTGCTAATGGAGTAATGTCTTGTTTTTTTTGGATGTAGTCAACATGACTTTTTCACCCTCCTAAGGGTCTACGAAAAGATGGGAATTTTTTAAATAATCTTACCTTGCCCTCTTGTTTTCTTTACAGTTGGTCAACATGACTTTTTTGAAATTGAGGTTAGTGTTGAGTATTTTGTTAGTCCCCTAACCCTTTATAATTTGTCAATGGGCATCAAAGGTTAGCGGTCGCCTTGCTTTTAAAACTATTCTTTTCTTTTTATTCCAGGTCCATTCCATAGTGGTTGTGCCACCTATTTTCCCACAAAACCAATGAGCTCTTGAGAGGTCAAATGTTTGTGAGAAAAATGGCTTGGTGAAGCATTTCAGGGTTGAAAATCATATTAAAAAATTTCTCAAATTTTTATAATATTCAACACCGGGAGTTAATTTTCCCACCATGTCATCAAGGTTTTTGTCCCTTATATGGTGACACAAGAGAGAGCCGTTGAATAGAGACTATTAGGCATCTGTGAGAGATGTCTTAAGCCTTTATAAAAATTTGAAATTTGTTGTCTTGTGAATAGAAAACCCCTTTTGTGTGAATATTCAAAAGAATTTATTGGTTTAAAACTTCCCGTATGTTGATGAGTTCTTATGATTAACATAGTTGAGGTGGAGCCGTGGAGGGGCCGCAAAAAAGTCAAGCTCTCACAAAGAAGAAGGATTCAAAGTCCGGTGTTAATAATTTCAATCCTCCTCTAGTTATCTTGCCTCCAAGCTGTAACAAAGAAGAAAGATTCAAAGCCCATGTTAATAACGTGATCCTCTTGTGGTGTGCTTGTTTACTTCTAAAGCTTGGAGATAGTCTTGAAATCCTTGTCCCCTATTCTCCCTTGAGAATGAGAACGAGATCTTGTTGATATGTCTTTAAATGAGGGTGCAAGTGATGAACTTAATTCTCTTGTTTGCTTTCCTCTATTGAAGAATCTATTGCCAAGGCCTTGATGATGATCCCATAGTTTGCTTGTTTTTGTAAGGAGGGGCAGCTCAGCATGAGAGCCAGATCCGTTCTCACATCGCCTCTGTTGTACCTCGCCTTTCTCGTCTCAGCATGCCAAGCCCAAACTATTCAATTCTCCATCCCTGCTTTCAACTCTTCTATCGTTTACACCTCCGGAGATGCTACCATCACTCAAAGTGCTTCAGGCTCTTGGCTCTCTCTCACCAAAGACACAGCAACCGCCAAATTGTCTTACAGCGGCGGTAGAGCCATGTACAAAAACCCCGTGCAGATCTGCGACGCCGCCTCCAATACCACTGTTTCCTTCAACACCACGTTTGTGTTCGCCATCACATTCCCACCCGGAGTCCCTGCGGATGGACTTACGTTTGTTATTACTAAGGATCGGCTTAACAACTCGGTTCCGGATCCCTCTGTAAACGGCGGTGGAGGTTACCTCTCGCTCACGAGCAACACAACAGATGGCAATAGCAGCAACGGCTTTGTGGCCGTGGAGTTTGATACATACGTCAACGCATGGGATCCGTCGTACGCAAATCACGTCGGCATAGATGTGAATGGAGTCCGGTCCGTGAACGCATCGTTTCTCAATCTGACTGCTCAGCAGGACATCTCTGCGTGGATCGATTATGATGGCAAGGCGGAGCTGTTGCAAGTTTATGTAGCCACTTCCATTAACGAAAGCGGAAAGCCCTTGGGGCAATTGGGCAATCCAGTTCTCACGTATCATGTCAGTCTTTGTTCGGTGCTCGCTCAAGAGTCTGCTTATGTTGGGTTTACCGCTGCAACAGGAACAAGTTCTGAACTCCATTATGTGAAGTCCTGGACCTTTTCCACAAGTGGCCTATCGTCTAACAGCTCACATGAGGAGCCCAGGAAAACGTCTAAGAGCTCAAACACCGCTGTGATTGCAAGTATTACAGTGGGAATTATTGTCCCCCTCATTTTAATTGCTACCATCTTCATATGCCGTAATAAGTTGAAGTCTAAACGTAGGCGAACGAATCCAAGTGCTTCATCAGATATCAGGTCGAAGATAGAGCTTAACGGTATCGCCTTTGGACCACAGAAGTTCAATCGCAGAGAGCTCCGGATTGCTACCAAGAATTTCAGTCCTCAACAGCTGCTGGGGAAAGGAGGATTTGGAAGTGTATACAAGGCTTTACTCAATGACGGCTCGATGGTCGCAGTGAAGCGTGTCTCCAAGGACTCCAAGCAAGGGGAGAGAGAATTTATTGCCGAGGTGAACACTATCGGACGCCTGCGTCACCGTAATTTAGTGCGGCTACTAGGATGGTGCTGTGATAGAGAAGAGCTACTCCTCGTGTACGAGTACGTGCCCCAGGGAAGCCTTGATAAATTGCTCTTTGGAAAGAAGCAAGTCATCCTTTCGTGGGAGCAGAGGCACAAAATTATATGCGGTTTGGCATCAGCGTTGTGCTATCTTCACTACGATTGGGAGAAGCAAGTCATACACAGAGACGTCAAGGCAAGCAATGTGATGGTGGATGAAGAGTTTGAAGCTCGGCTTGGGGACTTCGGCCTGGCAAGACTGGCCGAGCGTAACAAGAATCCAGAGACGACAATAGTGGCAGGGACACCGGGGTATATGGCTCCGGAATACATGCAGACAGGGAAGGCGACGACTGGGTCGGACGTGTTCAGCTTTGGTGCGGTCACACTCGAGGTAGCATGTGGAAGGAGGCCGATAGACAAGAATTCTGAGGTGGTTCTTGTGGACTGGGTGTGGAATCTCCACAGAGAAGGGAGGCTGTTGGAAGCAGCCGATCCAGCGATGGAATGGCGATTCGATGAGCGTGGGATGGCTCGTCTACTGATTGTTGGGCTTGCCTGCTCGCATCCTGAGGCGACCATGCGACCAAACATGCGTCACATTCTGCAAATACTGTTGGAAGAGGCGCAGCTTCCGTCCATACCAGTCGCCAAGCCTGCTGCCTTCTATGGATCGGCAGCATTTTCTGATCCGAGTTTATTGGATGGCACTATTTCTACTTCTTCTGCAATCTCCAGTTCCGTGGACTCGCAGATCTCTGTCGCTGCTGCTTATTCTTCTTCTTCTGCCGCTGCTGCAGTCGAGAGGCCTCTGCTGCGGGAAGAAGAATGACAGCAGCTCCCCACGTATGCTAATCAGCAGGGTTTCTGTCATTTCTCCCACCCCAGCCTTGCTATCTTCATTGTCTCAGCCCAGCAGTCGCTGCTCGATTTCAGAGAGCTCCATTTCACAGCCCGATATTCTCAGAAATGAGAGAGATCTAACAGGTCAAACCCATTCGCAATTCAGAGCCATATGATTTCCAGTGTAGCTGCCACAGTCCCATATGATTTCCAATGTAGCTGCCACAGTCTCAGCGCTTCTCCTCCAGGTTGCAGACTCGAATTTGTAGAAATGCTTTGGGCTACAAGAGGGCTACAACCAGTCCTAGATGATGATTATGCTTGGTTTGCATTCCTTTCGAGGAAAGCTCCCTCAGGCAATTGATTTATGCGGGAAAAGCAATCGTTTCAGGAAAACCAGGTCTGTGAACGCCTTGGTTTCAAATTGACCTTTAAACCCAAAGGCTCGCGTGAACAAGCCCTAAATTGCTGGACTCCAGCGTCCAAGCCACTCTAGCGGCCACTTGCGAAGCTTCTCTAAGAGGCTCTTCTATCAAGAAAATGCATCATAGCCATTACATCAAGCCCCTTTCATATGGTAATTTGAGGGGTACTTGCAGCAAGTTGCTTGGCCATATTTGTATGTTTTGAGATTAATAAATCTGTTCTTTTGGTGGAGAATTGGATTCTCCTTTGTGAATTCCGCATTATAATTTTTGGCCTCCCACATCTCACGAGGAAGCCTAATTGATGGCAGCCCAGCTTGAGAAGCGATACTAATTTCCAAGCCTTTTTTTATCTCGCCCCGAATTTGCACGTGATCTCCACCTTTTTCTCACTTCCAAGTCCCTTCTTACTATTTCACTCCCTACTTTTCCTCTATCAACTATTGGTGGACTCCCAACTTACTATTTCACCCATAGGGCAGGCCATTTGAATGACAAAAATCATTCAACTTGTTTTCAAAAGTTAATTGAATTGGATACTCCTTTTGGAATTTCCAATTATAATTTTTTTCAAAGCTTGAGTTCAGTTACTTTTCATTGAGAATATTCTACAAAGCTTTTACCTTAAAGCTAAAAATAGCTTTTCTTAGTCCAATGTACTAAAAGAATCGTTTGCTTCCTCTTTGCAAAAGTGTCGCTTATTACTCCCCCATGCACTTGTGCACTCTTGGTTTGATTGGTTGGGGAAAATTTTTTTCGCTAGCACTTATGTAGACTTCATGGACGTGAAGATGCCCTAGACAAAAATAGCCATGCACATCAAGGTAAAGTTCCTAAACTTTGATATTGAAAACTATACTTACCTATATGTGGAGGGACCGAACTCGAGTCTACAATTATAGTTTACCAATTTTCGTCATCAAATAGTGTGTTTGGATCAACAATTGCATGAGCACCTTAACTTCTACCAACTTGGAGAGGTCCCTTAGCATGGATTGAAACCTACTGATGGACTCAATCGATGTCCAATTGCTACAAAAATTCTCTCGTGTTCATAGTGGAACTACTTTTGCAAATCATTTGGTATCCCTAATGTTCTTTACTCCTTTTCCCATTGGTAAATTGTACGAACACTCAAATCCCAGTTCAATGATCAAACACAAACTCTTTCTCTTTTCTGGATAACGGCCGGTAAGATCTCGAGTCATACATGTCTAAATGGACCTCTCCAAGGAAAAGTTGGTCCACAGTGCTAGTTCTACTCAAGGCATCCACACCCTTATTAGTAGAACCTTTTTTTTAACACATTTTGAAGTCAAATTTTTGTATAAGCTCAAACCTTTGGGGTTGCTTACCCCTTAGATTAGAAGCATTGTAGAAACATTTTAGGGATGAGTTATCAATGTAGACCACAAAAGTAGGTCCATATATATCTCCACTTTTTCAATGCATGTATAATAGCATACAGCTCTTTCTGACGCACTAGGCACGTATATTTTGGCTCCACTTTTTCAACACATGTAGAAAAGAATACAACATTATCTCTCCTCTTTCTCATGCATTCGTCACTTATATTGTGGCTCAGTTATTATTTTTCTCTCAATTTAATTTACCAATCTTATCATCCTCATAGGGCTTCTCCAACAACAAAATAATATTGCATCTATTTCAACCAAAAATGGTTTACTAGGATCCATTATCTATTTCAGAAGAGCTAGGTCATAGGTGTAACTTCTCATTTCAATTGCTTGAAAGAACCATCAAGTTTATCCTATGTTTAAGATGTCAAAAAGCATCCTTGCATTCCTAGATAGTCCAAAATCATTGGTAACTTTTTAAAAACGTAGAACACCTATTAAATGGAGAACATAGTAGAGGACCAACAATGCTAGTATCCATTCTTGAGAAAGAGTAGTGAACTAAGAGAAGTACTTAATGTGTAGGGATTGGATTGTTGAGGCAATGTTGAAAATGTGTGGTTCATTCTATATAAAGACTCTTTCTAGCAAAGTTAGGCAACTAAAGACTTGTCCCATTAATGGACTCAATTGATAGCACTAAAAAAGATGGTACTCATGAACATGCAAAAAAGACAATGCTTATGATAATAGGTATGAGATAGGGAGATATAACAGGGAGACATTCAATATTTTGCGCATAAAGAAATGTATATTTCCATTTAGAAAAGGTCATCAATCCAAGTCCCTCAAGCTGATGTAGATATCAAAGGGTGTCAAGTTTAAAACATACACCAAGGACTATGATTTGTTGACTGACTTTGATATATCAATCCCCATATAAACTCATTGTAACTATTAACCACATCCACCTAATGTAAGGGATTGTTAGCCTCTACTTTGGTGAAGAGAAAGAAAAAGAGGCTCAGCTATTGTTTTGCTACCCTACGTCAAAGATATTCGGAGCACCCAATGTGGAAGTTGAGATTGATGCCTATATAGTGGGAGGAGTTTTGGAAGCATTATAAGGAAGAATAATTGCCAAGAAAATGTGATATGTAGAAATTATAAGAGTGGATGTGGCATTAGGAGTATAGTACATTGTGTGCTTAGGGCCCAAGGTTGAGGTGGCAAAGCATGTCCATATGCCACCCTTCCAAGTAAGAGGACCCATACGTGTGTGATGTGCATAGTCCATGAAAATAATAATACAATATGCAAAAGGTGGTTGAGGTGGCAAGGCATTTCCATATGCCACCCCTCGACCTAGGTGGTCCCATGAAAGAATAGCATAAATTGGCTCAAGGTCGATGGGTTATATAGTATAAAATGGGTGAGAGGTAGAGGTGGCAAAGAATCTTGGACCATCTCTTCAATATGGGGTAGAGTGGTTGTGTATAGTCCAAGAGATAATATTTCTATATAGTCCAAGAGATAATAATTCAATAAGGGAAAAAGGAGGATGACTTGACAAGCATCTTTGTGCTAGCCCTCCACTTGTCCTCAAAGATGCTTGTGCATATTATAAAATTGAGAAAGAGCCATGGGGTATCTTAGACTTAAGATAAGGAGGTTTGATTTTTGAGGCAAAGTATTGTCGCATGCTATTGAGAGTAGAGATGCTTCACACTCACACTATGCATGTGGGAGGATGCATTTATTGGGAGAGGCCTTCCTCTTGGTTATTAAAAAAAGGGGGTTATTTCTTGATGGGACACCCACTTTCTTGTAGAGCCACCATGCTCAAGTATTTAGCCTCATTTCCTTTGCTTCTTCTTCCATGACGTTTATGCCATTCCCCCCTCCTCTTCCTCCTTCATTCCTAATGCTCTCTCTCCTACTCTCTCATGATGTCTATACTATTCCCCTCCATGTCTTCCTTCATTTTCGTTATCTTTGTCCCTTGATGTTCATAGTATCCCCCTTCCCCCTCCCTCCTTTCCTCCCTATTTTCTTTCACCCTTGTCACCACTCTCCTACCCCCTCCCTCCTCTCTCTTGAGGTTGTGGAGCATGAAGATGTGTTGCGCTCGTTGTCTTGTGGTGGTTTTGAGCTCCCACTATAGTTTTGGTAAGACTTCTGGGATACGAATCTCCATGGCTTTGATAATGGATTTGGAGCAGTTAGTTTTGCTGCTCTTTTGCTTCCATTCGTTTTCATGGAGTTTTTCCATCCCTTCTTTCCTTGCATTTGTGATTTGAAAATACTAAAAAGAAGAGCGCCCTTCTTAATCATCTTTTATGAAATGGACTAAGCCCTTTGTCTATTTTCACTTAGCCTGCTCCTTCTACTGCTATAACTCCCTCCCTCATCTTTCTCATAATTTCCCCCTCTCATTTTCTCTTTTCGTCGTGCTTTTACTTTTTGCCCCCTTTCCTACACCCCTTCACTTCTCTCTAAAACTTTCCCTTTCTCTCACCCTGCTCTTTCTCTCAAGGCACCCTCCCTCATGAATGAGCACCCATATTCCCCCTTTCTTTTCTCTATCATGGCACTCTATTTCTCTCCCTCACTCTTTCCCTCATCTCTCGCATGCTTCTCTCTCCCATTTCTTTCCAATATTCACACCCCTCTCTCCCATCCTTTTGATCCCTTCATTACTTCTCCCACACCTGAGAGATCTCAACAATGGAAGTGGAATGGAAGAAGGTGAGAGAGATGAAGATCCAAACGAGAGAGCCACACAAGTTTTGGTGGGTGCAAAACACCCTAATCTTTTATGTCATTCATATAGGAAAGAAAGTATTACCATGTTAATAGGTCTACAAGATGAAGGTCACAGGAGATGATGTGCCTAAGTACAAGGCCCGTTTGGTTGCTAAAGGGTTCAAGTAAGAGAAGGGTGTGGACTTTGATGAGATCTTCTCTCTCGTTTATTGAAACAACATGATCAAACACCCCTGATACATGTAAGGGATACAATGTCACACACTTGGCACCCCTTGCCAAAACCATAGAGCCCTTCTGAATTTTCCAACTTTGAAAGCCAAAGGTGGTCTAAAAACCAACATCATCTAGCTGACCTACTAAAATAAGACTCTTGGTCAACTTAGGCACATGTCTTCCATTTTTCAAAACAAATGTAGACCCATTTGTAAAAGAAAATGTTATGTCATCTGCTCCCACTATGTCACACGCGTAGTTATTTCCAAGATGCACACAACCTATCTTTCCACTTTCATAAGTGGAGAACCATTCCCTATGGGGAGTAACATGGAATGAAGCACCAGAATCCAAATTTATTCCTTGGAATATGCATCATCTGACGTGGTAAGCAAGTCTACAGGTAGACTAGACATGAAGAGAATGTCATTGTCACTATCATCAATGTTGCCTACATTAATCTCCTCAATCTTCACTTTTCCTTTGTCCTCCCTGGGACCCTCTTCCTTCTTATTCGCACCCCAATTTGCATTATTTTTCTTATCCTTTTGCTCTCTTTTCAGCTTGTAGTAATCCCTTTTCATGTGGCCCTTCTTTCCACAATGATAACACTCAATGTTCCATGCCTTGGATTTGTTACGAGACTTGCCTCTTTCTTGGGACTTCCCGATGAGCTGTGATTTGCCCCTTTGCATATTTAAGGCTACATCCTACTTGTTGCCATCTACAGACTTGCGTCTAATCTCCTCAGTCAACAAGCTATTCACAACATCATCAAACTTCAGTACTCCACTAGGTGCAAAGTTACTGACAATTGTACGGAAGGTATCCCATGAGAATGGCAATGAATATAAGAGGAATATTGCCTTAGTCTCTGCATCAAATTTCATCTTCTGAGCTAAAGCTGGCTAAAAGTAATATTGAATTCATTCAAGTGAGAAGAAATGGAGACCCCTTCCTTCATCTATAGCTCAAACAATCTCTTCATGATGTAAACTTTATTCTCCTTTATTAGAGGCAGTTTGCTTCTCATAAGTGGCACATCATTTCTTCCACAAATCTTTCGTAGTCTGCTAATTTACTACTGTCAAACAAACTGAGTCTGCAAGATGAAGTCTAACAGTAGACTTTGCTAATGCATCCAACTTATTCCAATCATCCTCAGACATATCTACAGGCTTAGCTTCAATCCCTGCCGAGAGTTTAATCTACTTGTTTTGAATAGGCACATCCCTTATCTGTTCTTTCCACAAAGAAAAGTTTGACCCATCAAACTTTTTAATGCTGAAAAACTCCTTTTCAGACATGGAACAGTATGCCATGATGCAAATGAAGCAAAATCTTAAATGCTAGTGCCTGTAAGAAAGAATCACACCAAATACTAGGTGCACCCAAATATGTATGCCACCATGGAGGGTAATATCACAAAAAATGCAACGTTAAGCATCAAAATTTATCTGACTCATGTGCATATACTATGCATCTATATGAGCAAATCAGCCCCAAAAGAAAATGCCAACTGCAATGGCAAAACAATGGCAATCCCAATGCCAATAAATGCAAAAATGCCTCAAGCATAAATGTTGTCCATGAGCATATGCATCAACAAAATCTCATCCAAGAGATCATAGCACAACCTGTGCATCCACTGGAATATGTCAAAGTTGTCCCTCAACATAAAATAGCATATGTGTGCTAAACATCCATCAATAAAGCTCCCACAAGGCAATCTGGGCCTATCATCACATCCAAAAAGGATCGCAATGCATCCAAAAAGGATTGCGATGCATCCAAAAAGGATCGCAATGCATCCAAAGGGCATGTAAAGCATCCATTGCAACCCAATGCAAACCACGAATGAGTGCACATGGCTCAGACTGCAACTAGAGTGATATGCATAAGGTATATCCAAAAAATCACGGCCCCACAGCAATGATTGCTAGTGAAAATAGAACATAATATGACTCAAAACATGGGCATCACTGCATAATTGGACTCAATAAGATAATCTACAATTATCTCTCTTCTGCTAGAACTCCCAAATCCCAACCGATGAATGGGAAACGGGGAGTCAACCCTTGCAATTGACCTATAATCAAAAAATCAAAGGTTTGAACCTTTGAATGGATTTTTGACAGAGAAACAGACAATTCGGCATCCCAAACAGATGGAACTTCTCCAAATCTCCACGGAATCACGTAAGAGCTAACAAGTAGGGGTTTTTGGGCCTTCGGAATGCAATGGAACAGATGGTTTTGGAAACTATGGTCCCAATCATTGGGTCCAACACACAAACCAAAAAACATTTTTGCAAACAGACCTATTTGTAAACACTACCAAAGTGTAAATGATGAGAAACACAGAAGTTTTAAGACCTTTTGAGTCCATCGAAACTCACAGATCTACGAATGTTTGCTTCAAACTCGAGTTCCAACACACTAGCAGAAGAACGTTGAAGCATAGACAATGATTCAAAAATCCACCAAAATGATGCCAAATTTAAGAATAAAGGGTTTTTTAAACTCTGAAGTGTAAAGGACACTAAAAGCAGGCAATGGTTGCCTCTACAGGTCATTTCGGACTCTCAATTGTGTCAAAAGGAACAAGGAAATCATCAAAAACCATCTTTTTTGCTCCAAAACCACTCAGAGAAATTTCAAAAGGTTTCTGCAAGGTCTTTGCACGCCAGGGTGCAGGTAAAATCACACAACAGAGCTTCTTCTTCCTCTCTTAGAGTTGCAGCAATAGACCTCGAGCTCCAGGCTCACACCCAGGCTCACAACTACAACACCCGCGCTCTGATACCAGTTGAGAGATCTCAACAACGGAAGCAAAACAAAAGAACGTGAGAGAGAGGGAGAGCCAGAAGAGAGAGCCACACAAGTTTTGGTGGGTGTAGAGCACCCTAATCTTCTATGTCATTCATATATATATGTGTTTGAGTATTGTACATAACCGAGGTTAAGGCATAGTGGCCATTGGCCTTTAACCCCCACAATACCATGACCCTCTTCTCCCCTCACTACAATCTCTAGTTCCCCTTTTGTCACTCACTCTCTCACAATTCACTCTTCTCTTCATTTTGTTCTATTCCCTCATCTCTCTCCTCACCCCCCACAATCACGGTCCTCTTCTCCCTTATTCCCCTCACTATCTCCAACATTCCACGCCTTCCTCCACCTTGTTGCTTACGATCACACTTGTAGCTTCCACACTACATACAGTGCACACAGTTACTAAACAAGGGGACAACGCACATGGTTACTAAACAGGTGGGCAGTTCTATTCAATAGGATCCTTCAATATGCTTGATTGTTTGTTTTGTCATCATGAAGTTCATACTTTGACTACAGTGGTTTTTGGTAGCAAAAAATGAATTCTCACTAGGCTAAGAGCACACTATTTCTCTCTCTCTTACGTTTGCTCACACAAATATAATCTAGAGAGAATTATCGGTCATCATGCCACTTATGTAGCAAGTTCAAGGTGTGGGTGAAGTTCTAGTGCATCATTTTCACACAAAAGATGTTTCTTATAGTGCAACTTCTAGCACTAGCGGTACAATTCCTTTGGACAAATTGGTAGAACTCAAAGTGCACCTAGCTCAAGAGGGATATATCCATCAGCAAATTTTTTAGACTAGAGTAGTTCCCTAAGTTGGCGATAATGTGTTACTAAGACGATTCTTGATCGTTGTCCATTAGCAAATATTTCAGGCTAGAGTAATTACCTAAGTTGGCGATAATGTGTTACTAAGACGATTCACTTGCATGTTCAAATTTTACAACTCTCGATAAGCTCCCCTAGCCTCTCTGAAATCACACCCACTAGCTCATTCCTATCCAACACAATGTCTATAAGCAACGTATAGTTCAAGAGTGACACGGATGTCTCCCATAAATGACATATCCTAATGCATGGTGAACATCTACTGCTATAGCTCATTGTAATTTGCAGCCCACATCCCAATTTTTTTACCATAGCTTGCTTAAAGCAACACTCTATAGCCACATAACCGACATACAATAGACATTGAAGCCAATTTCCGACCTAAAAATTGGCAGGTTCAACCAGGGGTTTGCCTTACTCCTTCAATCATTTTGTTTGTGGAGATCAGCCAATTGCTATAGGAGTAGCTTGGTTTGTTGTATCACTAATTTAGTTCCAAATGGTGTTCATAGCAGCCCTGATATTACAAACATTGACTACTGTAGTAGAGGATCTTTGGCTTGGATCTTTGGCTTACTGCATGTGCGGTTGTGGTTGTCCATAAGGAGCATGTTACTTCATAAGATCAAGAGTTAAATTTTTCATTTTTGGATTTCAAATCATCATATTGCATTTCATGTGGATTTACGAGTTGAACAATTTTCAACTTTGATTTGTAAGATTAGATGCTTTAATTTGGGCATTGATGGGCCCCTAATCTTTGGTAGAGGGGCAATCACTCTCTTTTTCTCATTCCTTTCTCTCTCTCTTTCTCCTTTCTCATGGCAGACATTCTAATACTTTTTGGATGCATGGGCAAATACCCACGATAATATCTAGTTGCTTTCAAACACCGATGCGTGTGTCTAAATTTCCTCATGAGGGATCGGTGGCTCTTGGTGTTTCCTACATTCTTGGATGGTTTTGCAAAGATTTGGTATGAGTAGCAATTAGTTTGACAAAGCTGGCCACATTTGACTATAGTAATGGTTGAGTATTTTAGCAAGGATAAGGAGCCCTAGAATGTGCACCTGCTGACAACAAGGTTGAGGTAGGAAGAAGGGGAGACGGCATACCGATATGTGGATCGGGCGGTCGGGCTCCTAGATTGCCTATTGCTATGCAACTAGATAATGAGGGATTCATTACTAGAATGACTCAACATGTGTTGAGCCATATGGTTTTTAGTGCAGCGGTTGAGTTGAGTGGAAGGGCTCAAAGACCATTGAGCATGTAAAGGCAATTACAGCTAAGTTTGGTAGAGTGTCTAATGATCATGTTATTATTCCTCCTTCTCCCTTTGCATCGAATGTCAAAGTGGCTCATGATGGATCTACCTTGATAGATTCTCTTTCTCCCCAATCTCATCCGCCTCCTCCTCTATATTATACAGCTCACACTCTAATTGTTGTTCCTTCACTTTCTGATCATGAGAAGAATGTTGATGAGCTTCTCATTGAATTATGGGTTTGAAAAGTAAGCCTATAGATGCTCAATAAGATAAGTATGAGGTGGTTCATCACGGTTGTAATAAAAAAGGGCACTATCACTTAGTATGCTCGAATCCTCCTCTAGTGGTTGTAATAAAAAAGGGCACTATCACTTAGTATGCTTGAATCCTCCTCTAGTGCAAGTTTTGGATAGATTTGACACTCAGATAGAAGAGTTTGATGTTGAAGAGATAATGTCTATTAAGGAGCCCTCCCTCTATGCAACGAGATGCATCTTTCAACTGGTGGGTGTACATTGATGATGTCTATGATAAATCAGTGCCACACAAGAGTAAGGTTGTATATACACTAATATCCCCTCAAGCGCTCTTTCTCCTCCTTTGGAAAGCATAGATGTATAAACACTAAAAGAGTTGTTTGATGATGAAAGTGTTGATGAGCTAGAAGTATTGAAAGCTGATGCTAGTAATTGTGATGAGCTTGAGACTTTGACAATGATACTTCCCATCCTCCAAATGATGCCTTGAGTCTCATGGGCCTAGAACAAGTGCCTTATGAAGATGAGAGTCTGCTACCTGAGGCATTAGTAGTGTTTATGAAAGATACCATGCAAGACATTAAAGAAGAAGTGTATGTGTGTGCCTCTGAATGGTATGATACTTTGCATAGGTCTTCATGTGATTAAGATTGGGGTAAGATTACGGGCCTATGTAGAGTATCATACTGATTGTATATCATTTTCATGGTGGGACATTCATATCTTCTTGTTTCTCATCATACGTCATGCATGAGTGTTAGAAAATATGGACCAGTGTGCTTCTAACCTATGTGTATCTCTGATGGATATCATACTTTGCATATGCCTTAGTCATACTTGCATTCATGCCTGTGAAAATTATCATACCAATAGGATACCATGTGCACTATTGGGCAAGCATATTTCCTTGTTTCTTACCACATATCATGCATGATTGTTAAAAAATATGCATTAGTGTGCTTGTAGCCTATGTTTGTGTCTCCAATGGATATGATACTTTGCACAATCTTGAATCTTCTTCACATAAGGACTGTGCAAAGTATCATACCCATCGGATATTATTTTCATAGTGGGGCATATGTATATGGTATAAGCATGCAGATTCAAATTTTCTTGACAATTATGCTCAATGTGTTGTCGAAAATGAAACAATATGCATGTCACATGATTCAAATGATGTCCCATCCTTATGAAACTTTGTGAGTATAAGGGCCTTACTTAAGGCCTAACTCCCATGCATTGGCTATGAAATAACCCAACAAACCCACCTTCAGATGGTAAGACCCAAAATGCAAAAGAAATAGGCAACCTCCACTTCCACTACAATATTGCAAGAAGATACCCTTAGTGTGCACACATGTCGTGCCATAGCAATCCTCTTTTTTAGTTTGTATTGAGACAATTACTAAGGCACCCCCTTGGTTCCTAACTAGATTCCTTGTATGACCCAGGAGCCTAAAGTTTAGGCTCTCCCACAATAGATTACAAAATACAATCATTTTAGGGGTACTATCTATTACGCTTTAGAAAGAGAGCTAAAGAGGAATGTGACATGGATGCAATATGTCACAAAGAAACACAAAGGATCTATTGTTCACAAAGAGAATACAAGTCACATATATGTCTCATACACTCATTTACATGACCTTAAATAGGCAAATGGAAGAGTCCACTTATCCTTCACTAAGCACTCTACCTCCAAGTGTCTCACATGCAAAGAGGTGATTACAATGTGTTGCCACATAGCACTCACATGTGTCTCAAGCCTAGCATATGACTAGAACCTAAGGCACCCACTCAAATGTACTTGCCACATATAATCACCACATAGAATCGCTAAGTATGGATGCTATGATCGTCCGTCTCTCTTGAACAAGCATCCATACCACGAAGGATGCGCTTGACCAAGGAAACTCTAAGACTCATTAAGAACTTGTTTAATAACAAAGAAGGTAAAATCACATAGTTTACAATACACTTTTAGAATTAGTGAGGGTGGCTTCATGGTTGGAGGAGGTATCCTAATGATGCTCTCATCCCACTGCTTCTTGTGGCACTCCTTAATTATATGTCCAGGCCTCTTGCAGTAGTAGCAGATACATGGCTTTTCCACAAAGAGAGCATGCTCATGTGGACATTTACTTTCTTCATATTTTGAAGAGGTTATATCTTTCTCCTTTTCCTTGCCATTCTCCTTTATTGAAGCACTTCATGTCTTCTCTAAGATGAGAGCAGTAGCAACATCACTAAGAGTTATGGTAGATTGATTTATTAAGGTAGACACACATGCTTCATAAGCCTTAAGCATGGTGGCGAGAAAAACAAACACGGCTTCCTAATCACTTGAGGATTATGGTAATTCAATCAATTTAAAAGAGTTCCCCTAATCTCTAGAAGTCCCATATTTGAAGCTCTCATATAAGAATGTATACCATATTCCTTGGATGAGTAGGAAAAAGATATTGGAAACCTCATACTTGAAGCCATTATAATCGATCATAATGAATCTCTAATACATCATCAGATATGGGAAGGCAAAGGAGGGATTTTCAAAATATTCCCAATTCTCCAAACCTAAGTACTTTTAAGGAAATGTGGTCTCTACTGAACTCCTTCCTAATATGAATTAGGGAGAAGTTGTAACTCTCATGTACATCTTGAAATTTTCAATTTTTCTCTTTAATAACTATAAAAAGCATAATTTTAATCCTACCATTGCATAGATCTTGAAAGTTTGAACATTTTTCCTTTTACAGCTCCTCAATCTGAGATAAGGAGCAAAAGTTATGACCCCTTCTGCGTAGGCTCTCCAAGGGTATTTCGCTGGCGGAATAGGGTTGGGGCAAGCTCTTCAAACCATATTCCTCTGGCAAAATACACTTAGAGGGTCTATTAAAAAGGTACTAGATATTTTTCTTAGGTCATCCTGAGGAACTATAAAGAGGATATTTACCCCATATTTGCTCAAAATTTCATGATCCAACCAATGGTGAAAGGAAAAGAAAGGATTTTTGAAAGTCATAAAATAAGTCACCACTTGGACATTATATATGTATATTATATAAAGGTATATTTATATCTATATCTATTTATCAATATTTCATATTTACTTACATATTCATTGAAATAATTTGGAATTTTTTGCTCCCTAAAAATGACTTGAGCCTATATATTTTGACCCTTCCCACCTTTTGTCCGCTCGTCGCTCGGGGGTTTTTGCTCAGAAAATGGAAACCCCCCCATGAAATTGCACTGATAGTTTGGGCAGATCCACCTAGTGTAGACCATGGGAACAATGTCACGATTCCTTTACACTCTGTGATAGTCTTTTGTGAGAGTAGAGGTTTGTGGAATCATGTGCTAGTCCAATGAGTAGTCTAGTAATTAAGTGTCTCCTGAATTGGATAGGCAATTGGTGCCCATCGTCTGGGCGAGCATGGGTGTGTGAAAAAAGGAGGACAGCCTTTGGGCTCTAATCAACATCCTAATAGGTGTTTTGAATTTTGGGCTTCCACTGAGAACAATGAAGTAAGGGTTCAATAAAGATCTATGGCATGAGCATGGATGAGGGAGATTCAATACAAGAATATATCACCAAGATGAATGTGTGAGGGATCAATTAGCAACAGTTGGATGGCCAAAAATCAAGGTCATGCTTTACCTTGAACCTTGACTTCCTTGTTGCTCTAAAATGTAGCCAATGGTGATGCACAACATTCCCCCTTTGATTTCGTCCTCCTTGTTGCCTTGATGGACAACCAGTGATGAGTACCCAATGGCTTCCTTTTATAAGAGGTGGGATCCCCCCCAAAATGGTTGAGCAAGAGTCCTAGATAAATAGATGCAGCCAACCACACCCCCTCATCTATAAAACTGACATGAGGGGCACTCTTTTTTAGAGAGAGAGAGAGAGAGGGGGGGCAGAGAGAGGGAGGGAGGGAGGGAGGGAGGGAGGCAAGGAGGGAGAGAGAGAGAGGGAGAGAGAGGGAGAGAGAGAGGGAGAGAGATGGGGAGAGAGAGAGAGAGAGAGAGAGAAAGAGAAGTCGATATAGAGTGTGTGTATATATATCTATGTATTATATATATATATAGAGAGAGAGAGAGAGAGAGACAGAGACAGAGAGAGAGGGACAGAGAGACAGACAGACAGAATGACAGACAGACAAAGAGAGAGAGAGAGAGAGAGAGAGAGAAGAGACAAAGAGTGTCTATGTGTCTGTGGGCATGGAGAGAGTGAAAGAGAGAGAGAGAGAGAGAGAGAGAGAGAGAGAGAGAGAGAGAGAGAGAGAGTGGCTATGTGTCTGTGGGCATGGAGAGAGTGAAAAAGATGAACCTTTGAATGGATTTTTGACAGAGAAATAGACGATTCAACGTCTCAGAGAGACAGGAATTCTCCAAATCTCCACGGAATCATGCAAGAGTTGATAGGTAGGGGTTTATGGGCCTCCGAAATGCACTAGAACATACGGTTTTGGAAATGGTGATCCCAATCATTGGGTCCAATACATGGATTGTAGAACGTTTTTGCAAACCGATCTATTTGTAAACTCCACCGTAGTGTAAATGATGAGCAACACAAAAGTTTTAGGACCTCTTGAGTCCACTGGAACTAATAGATCTACGAATGGTTACTTCAAACTTGAGTTCCAACACACTGGCGGAAAATTGTTGAAGCAAAGACGGTGAGTCAGAAATCCAACAAAATGATCCCAAATTCAAGAATGAAGGGGTTTTTTGAACTCTCAAAGTGCAATGGACACCAAAGGCAAGTAATGGTTGCTCTATAGGTCATTCTGGACTCTCAATCATCAAAAGGAACATGGAAATCATCAAAAAACGTCTTCTGCTCCAAAACCACCTACAGGCTTGCAAAAAGCCACTCAAAGACTTCCAAAAACCACTCAAAGAATTCCAAAAGCCACTTGCAAGCTTCTATAAGGTTCCAATACCTCCTAGGTAGCTCAAACAAGCACCCAAAGGCTTGCTCTGTCCTCCCATAGAGCTGCAACAACAAACTCCATGTCTAGGCACACATACACACGGGCTTAGCTAGACCACCCACAAGCATCAGATAGACTACCTGAGCTCTAATACTAGTTGAGAGTGCTCTCAATGGAAGCAAAACGGAAGAGGGTGAGAGAGAGAGAGAGAGATCCAGAAGAGAGCCACACAAGTTTTGGTGGGTGCAGAATACCCTAATCTTCTATGTCATCATATATATATGTATTTGAGTATTGTACATAACTGGGGTTAAGGCATAGTGGCCTTTAACCCTTGGTTGTGCCTAAGAAAAATGGAAAACTCCAAGTTTGCATGGACTATAGGAAACTGATGAATGCCAAGCTAGTTTCCTGATCTGTTTCCTATACCCTTTACTAATGCATGGCAGGACATGAGATATACTCATTTATGGATAGTTAGAGTGGGTATAACTAGGTTATAGTGGCTCCAAAGATCAACCAAAGATTGGTTTCTTTATAGAATGGGGTGCTTACGCAACCAAAGTTATGCCTTTTGGATTGAGAAATGCCCTTGAAACTTACTGAGATTACCTTACTGAGTTCATTGCCATTTATTTAGATGATTTCTGTGTCTACTCCTCAGATATAGATAATCTTGGATACTTGGAGAAAGTCTTTTGAGGTGTAGACAAGTGGGTATCTCCTTGAAAATAACTAAAAGTGTGTTGTGTGTCTAGGTTGGCATACTACTAGGCCATGCTATTTCCAAGGATGGCACCAAAATTGAGCCAGGTAAAATTAAGGCCATACAACAAATGCCTAAGCCTCAGAACTTAACTGAATTGTGTTCTTTTGTGGGGTTTATCAGTTTCTATCGTAGATTCATCAAAGATTTTTCTAGAATTTTAGTGCCCTTGTATGAATTGACAAAGAAAGATGCTAAGTTTGAATGGAATGTTGAGTTGACTGTAGTTTTCAATGATTTGAAGAACCGAGCTATGGCTACACCGATTCTCAAACAATCCAAGTGGAAGATTATCTTCCATGTACATGTGGATGCTTCTGTTTATGCTTTAGGCATTATTTCACTCAGTTGAATGGTCGATTGGACTATTTAGCCTATTGTGCTAGTAGATTGCTAATGCCTACCAAGTCAAACTATAGCACTATTGAGCGAGAAGCTTCAAGAATGGTATTTAGTGTGCAAAAAGTAAGGCACTATTTACTCCGTAACCATTTTATGTTCTATGTGCATCATCAAGCCTTCCTTTATCTTATTAATAAGGCTGTCATTCGAGGATGGCTTATTTGTTGGATGCTTCTACTACAAGAATTCAAGTTTAAAATTATTTATAAGCCAAACAAAAGTCATGTAGGATCTGATTGTTTGTCCATGTTACCAGCACTTGAAGAAATCCAAGGAGTTCATATGGAATTGCCAAATGTTGAATTATTTGCAATAGATTACTGTGAGAATGAATATGTAGACTTGATGGATTACTTATCTAAAGGCACTTTTCCAAAAACCATGCCTCGAGACAAACACAGGAAACTAGCTCTTTGATTTTCTTATTACAAGTCAGTTGCAAGGGTTGACTCCCTGTTTCCCATTCATCGGTTGGGATTTTGGAGTTCCAACAGAAGAGAGATATTTGCAGATTTTCTTGTTGAGTCCAGATATGCAGTAACATTCATGTTTTGAGGCATCTCATGGTTTATTTTATAGCGTCGTTCATTGCTATGAGACTGTGATTTTGGGAATACCTTATGTAGATCACTCTGGTTGTAGTTTGAGCTATGTGTGCTCATTCATGGTTTGCATTGGGTGGTAGTGGATGCTTTGAAGGCCATTTGGATGCATTGTGGTCCTTGTTGGATGTACGGATAATAGGCCCAGATTGCCTTGTGGGATGCTATTTTGATGGACGCTTTGCACATGGAAGCTATTTTATGCTGAGGGACAGCTTTGACACATTGCATTTGATGCACTGATAGTGCTATGCTCTCTTGGATGAGATATTGTTGATGCATTAGCCCATGGAGGATGTTTATGCTTGAGGCATTTGGCATTTGGATTGCCATTGCAGTTGGCATTTTCTTTTGGGCTAGATTTGCTCATATTGATGCAAAGCATATGCACATGAGTCAGTTGCATTTTCATGCTTTGAGCCTTTGAGGTTCGGTGATATCTCGGTGATATTACCTTCCATTGTGGCATACATATTTGGGTGCACAAGGTATTTGGAGTGATTCTTCCCTATAGGCACTAGCATTTGGGATTTTTCTTTATTTGCCTCATGGCATCCTCTTCCATGTCTGAAAAAGAGTTTTTCAACATTAAAAAGTTTGATGGAACAAACTTTTCTTTGTGGAAAGAACAGATAAGGGATGTGCTTATTCAAAAGAAGCAGATTAAACCCTTGGAAGGGATTGCAGCTAAACATATAACTATGTCTAAGGATGATTGGAATGAGTTGGATGCATTAGCAAAGTCTACAGCTAGACTTCATCTTGCAAAGTTAGTTTATCTCACAGTAGTAAATGAGCAAACTATGGAAGATATGTGGAAGAAATTATGTGCCACTTATGAGAAGGAAACTACCTCTAATAAAGTTTACCTCATGAAGAGGTTGTTTGAGCTGTAGATGAAGGAAGGGGTCTCCATTGCTGCTCACTTGAATATTATTTTCAGCCAGCTTCAAGCTCAGAAGTTGAATTTTGATGTAGAGACTAAGGCAATATACCACTTGTGATCATTGCCATCCTCATGGGATACCTTCTGTACAACTATCTCATCAGTAACTCTGCACCTGGTGGAGTACTAAAGTTTGATAATGTTGTGGGTAGCTTGTTAGCCGAGGAGATTAGATGAAATTCTATGGATGGCAACAACTAGTATACAACCTTAAATGTGCAAATGGGAAAATCATAGTTCAGGGGGAAATCGCAAGAAAGAGGTAAGTCTTGTAGAAAATCCAAGGCACGAAACATTTAGTGTTACCATTGTGGCAAGAAGGGCCACATGAAAAGGGATTACTACAAGATGAAAAGAGAGCAAAAGGATAAGAAAAATAATGCAAATTGCGGTGGAAATAAGAAGGAAGAGAGTTCAAGGGAGGACAAAGGAAAAGTAAAGATCGAGGAGATCAATGCAGTCAATGATAATAGTGACAATGACATTCTCTTCATGTCTAGTCTACCTGCAGAGTTGCTTACCACTTCAGATGATGCATATTCCTAGGATAAGATTTTGGATTCTGGTGCTTCATTCCATGTTACTCCCCATAGGGAATGGCTCTCCACTTATGACAGTGGAAAGACAGGTTGTGTGCATCTTGGAAATAACTATGCATGTGACATAGTGGGAGCAGGTGACATAAAGTTATCTTTTGCAAATGGGCCTACTTTTGTTTTGAAAAATGTGAGGCATGTGCCTAAGCTGACCAAAAGTCTCATTTCAATGGGTTAGCTAGATGATGATGGTTTTCAAACCACCTTTGGCTTTCAGAGTGGGAAAATTCAAAAGGGCGCTATGGTTTTGGTAAGAGGTGCCAAGTGTGGGACATTGTATCCCTTACATGTATCACGGGTGTCTGATCATGTTGTTGCAATACCTAAGTAGCCAAGTACTTCTTTGTGGCATTGCCAATTGGGGCACATGAGCCAGAATGGAATGAAACTCTTATGCCGTTTGGGTTATGTACCACATTTGAGTTTTTTTTATTTTGAATTTTGTGAGCACTGTCTCTATGGGAAGCAAACTAAATCAGCCCATAAAATAAGGGGAAAGAAAGAGCTTAAAAGGCTTCATTTGGTGCATTCAAACGTATGTGGTCCCATGCCTGCACGGCCATTAGGTGGGGCTGAATACTATGTGACATTCATTGATGATGAACTAGGTAAGTCTGGGCTTATGCTATAGCTTGAAAGAGCGATGTGTTTTAGGTAATTCATGAATGGTTGGCTTTGGTTGAAAATCAGTCAGGTAGAATGCTTAAATGCCTACGGACTGACAATGATGGAGAGTAGATATCTCTCTCATGACTTTTAGCATTTATGTGATACACATGGGATCAAGAGGGAGCTCACGTCCCCTCATACTCCAGAGAAAAATCTAGTTGCAGAAAAGATGAACCGTGCCATTTAGGAAAGGTTGCAATGTATTTTTTCCAATGCAAGTCTTTCTGGTGGTTTTTGGGATGAGGCAATGAAGATTGCAGTGCATCTTATCAATAGATCACCTAGTATGAGTTTGGATGGTGGTATTCATGAAGAGGCATGGAGTGCCAAGAAGACCTCTTACTCTCATTTGCATATATTTGGGTGTTAGGCATATGCACATGTGCCAAAAGAGCTTTGGAAGAAGCTAGATCCTAAGTCTAGGAAATGCATTTTTCTGGGTTATCGTGAAAGTGGAGAGAGGGGCTATCATCTCTAGAATCCAGAATCAAAGAAGACCATATGAAGCCATGATGTGGTCTTCAATGAGAAGAAGATGCATAAGACACCCATGAGGGATGTGGAAATGAGGAGAATCACTTTCTAGGATGTGAATCCACCTGCATATGTTGATAGACAACAAGTTGTCCAAGCACTGAATGTGCAAAAAATGGTGCAACCAGGTACTCCCACAGGTGCACAATCAAGGGCAGATGATGGATAATCTATTGTTGAAAATGATGAGCCAAATGTGGCTGATATGCATGTGGGACAGCAAGCAGAAATGCCCTTGAGAAGATCAACGAGAATGTCTAGAGTGCTTGATAGATTTGTGTTCCAGTGGCATATTATGTTATGTTTACTGATTGTGGGGAGCCTTCTTGCTACAGAGAGGCTATGATGTGCAAGGATCAATGCAAGTAACATTGCATAGTGATTCCATGAGTGCTATTCAACTAGCATGGAATCCCGTTTTTCATGCAAAGACCAAACACATTGACGTCAGTACCATTTCATCAGGGAGGTACTTGAGGTCAAGCGGATAGAGCTTGTCAAGGTTCATATAGATGATAACCCTACAGATATGCTGACGAAGCATCTACCTAGACAGCGGTTTGAGTATTGTCATGTATTGATGGGCATTGGATAGTATGTATTGGTTGTTGTCCCTTAAAGGCACATTGGCCTTTAAGTGGGAGGTTTTGGGGGTTAAAGGCCACTGTGCTTTAACCCCAGTTATGTACAATACTCAAATACATATATATGGATGACATAGAAGATTAGGGTGTTCTACACCCACCAAAACTTGTGTAGCTCTCTTCTGGCTCTCTCTCTCTCTCTCTCTCACCCTCTCCCGTTCCACTTCCATTGAGAGCATTCTCACTACGATCAATGGCATATATGAACCCAACACATAAGAGTTGGTACAACTCGACTTTGACTTGTTTGGCATAATTAGAATTCATTATGTACCTTTGTTGCCGTATTGGTTTAGCATCAGGCACTAAATGGATCTTGTGTTGACACAACTTAAGAGGAGCTCCCCTTAAATCTATATAACTCCATGCAAACACATCCTTGTGTCTAACAAATAAATCTCTTATCATTCTGAGTTGCACGGAAGAAAGATTGGTGCTCGCCACTAACATAGCAAGATGATCTTGTGTTCCAAGGTTCAATTCTTATGTGGGCTCTGGAATCAACTATTTAGTACCGAGTTGAGTGATAGTCACTGGTATCTCAACAATTTCCCTTTCTCCTTCAATGTCTTCAATCAAATTGCTCAGAAAAGATCCTTATGCTTAGCAATCTACTCCAGTTGAACGATTTTCAATCCCTGAGAAGGAGAAGGATCCATGAATGTGTTTTGTATCATTTCTATCCTAGCTCCTCATCAAAGAGTAAACCCTTTCTCCTACTCTACCAATCTTGTTTCTTTGTCTCACTCCATATATAAGGATTTGAAGTCCTCTAAAATGGTTTGAAGTCATGCCTTCTTCAAGGATTTGAAGTCCTCTAAAAAGAATTTGAAGTCATGTGTTTATCAAGGATTTGAAGTCCTCTAAAAGAATTTAAACTCTTGTCTTCTTCAAGGATTTTAAGTCTTATGAAAGGATTTGAATTTCCCTGGTAAGAATTTCTAGTCCCCTATCTTCAAGGATTTAAGTTCCTTGATAAGGATTTCTAGTCCTCTGTCTTCAAGGATATGTAGCCTTCAATATTCAGGTATTTCAAGTCCCTTGTCTTCAAAGATTTTAAGGCCTTTTTAGGTGTTTGAGGTCCCCTAATAAAAAATCACAATCCCCTAATAAGGATTTTTAGTCCCTTAATAAGAATGTCCAGTCCCCAATCTTCTAGGATTTCCAATCCCCTGTCTTGAAGGATTTTAAGTCCCTTATCTCAAAGATTTCAAGTCCTCTTCAAGGATTTAAAGTCCCTTAAGAAGGATTTTAAGTCCCCTAATAAGGATATCCATCTCTTTGATGAGGATTCCTAGTCCAAGGATTTTTGGTCCTCTTCAGGGATTTGGAAAGCCCATGATAAAGAATTACGATCTCCAGTACCCTATCTTGAAGGACTTGTAGTTCCCTATGTTCAAGGGTTTCTAGTCCAATTCAAGGATTTTCAGGCCCTTGATAAGGATTCGAAGTCCTCAAATAAGGATTTCTGTTCCCTTGACTTCAAGGGTCTCAAGTGTGCTTCAAATATTTTAAGTCTTTTGGTAAGTTCCCTAGTAAGTCTTTTGGTTAAGTCCCCTGGTATGGATTTCCCATACCTAGTATTTAAGGGTTTCAAGTTTGCCTCAAGGATTTGAAGTCCCTTGATAAGGATTTAAAGCCCTTGGTAAGGAATAAGGATTTCTAGTCCTTTGTCTTCAAGGGTTTTAAGTTTGCTTCAAGGATTTGAAGTCCCTTCATAAGGATTTGAAACCTTGTTATAAAGGGATAAGGATTTCTAGTCCTATGTCTTATTTCCAATCCCTTGTCTTTGATGGTTTCAAGTCACTTCAAGGATTTAAATCCCCGTGATAAGGATTTGAAGCCCCTTAATAAGGATTTTTAGTCCCCTGATAAGGATTTTTAGTCCCCTGATAAGGATTTCTAGTCCCCTAGAAGAATCTATGAATCTATTCTAGATTCATCATATCAAGGAATACCCCATTAGATGCAAACCCTAGATTTTTCCCTCCTTCATCAACATCATCTTTATTTCCCTCTACCAAGGCAAGTTTGACAATAAGAATTTCTAGTCCAAGGATTCCAAAATTCCCTAGGAGGGGTTTGAAGCCCTTTGACTACATGGATTTGTCATAGATTTAATGATAAGGATTTGAAGTCCTCTAAAAGGACTGGGAGCTCTCTCGCTAGAATTTAAAGTTATTGTCAAAGATTTGCAGTTCCATGACAGGGATTTCTAGCCCTCTATAGGATTGCATGGATGTGTTCTATTTGATCATACCATACCTCCCTCTTAAGCAATGGCTTGTTTTGTTTCTTCTTCTCTTCATAACATAGCATGGGATAATGCCTTCTAAGCTCCTTCTAAGGGAATGAGGTTGGGTGAATTTTCTCAATGGTGAATACTTCAATCAAGTTCAATCTCTTAGAATGTTCAAAAAACTAGTAAGAAGTCTTAAGCCATTGATTGACTTTGAATGGACTAGATTTGAAAGTTAAAGGGTCACCAATGCCATTATTATAATAATTAAAAGAAATAGGGTGTCATATGTCTTGTGGATTTGATGCATCACAATCCATCACACCATAGTAAAACTTGGTCCAAGTTTGATTATTTTACATGTGAATATTTGCCCAACTGTTGTCGCCTAATTCCTCCATTAATTTTCTAACCTATACTTCTCATCTACCTATTCTAAAGGCCCTTAATTTCAACAAATTATTCATACACATAACAAAATCTAATTGAGAAGGCCTTTAATTTTAAATGGGAAGTTCAATTAATTCTTAGGTGACAAGGTGATAGCCCAATTAATCTAATTATTTCAAAAACAATTCATGCAAAGAAGGGATTTGAACTCAAGACATTATTTACCCAATTGTAGGGTCTTTCTACTAGGCTACATGAGATGTTGTTAAGAATTTATTAGCAGTACATCATTAGAGGGAGTGCTATAGTGAAGGATCAAAACCCCTTGTCGAGTTTCCTCTTGTAATTTTTTTAAAATTAATTAAGTTTTGTGTTTCAAATTGCCACATAAATTAATAGTCCAACTCCCTTTAAAAAATCGTTTGCATTCTGTTTTACATCCAAAAGCACTTGCTTTACCACTATACTAGGAGGCAGTGCCTACATGCACCTGTTCACTCTTGTATAAAAGGGTTTAAATTGTTACCCTTATAAATAAGAGGAGAGAGACCTCTTACAACACAAATATCCTCATAAATAAGGGTTTTTAATTCTTACCCTCATAAATAAGAGGGAGGGGCCCTTACTTTACAATAGGACGTCCCTCTCATTAAGAATGGATGAGGGACATTCTTGCTCTTTATTAATAATTCATAGGGATGTCCCTCTTTCTTTTGAGGCATAAAGAGGGACATCTACTAATTAATACATTTTGAGTTCTTTTCAATTGAGTGGACCTATTGGGGACTAATTGAGTACAAATAACTTGAACTAAATTGAAAAGGGCTTTATTTTTGAGCTGTCATAGTGCAGTGAGGATCTGGATGGGAGCCCTCAAGATTATGGCCTGCATGCTGAGCCTTCAGAGGGACTACACCTGGGGAATGGTGGGCTGATAGACTAAGGGAGGTACACGTTCTAGATTAATGAGGTCTCTCCAACTTATTCGATATAGGGTCAAAGCATTTAGAGGATAGAGCTCCATGAGGCGATCCCTCCCGATAGCCCGAATCCTCATTCCCCTCCAAAGGATAGGGTGTGGGAGGTAGTAGCCAGTATCACAGCATGGAACATTTGGGTTGCTCGCTGTAGTTTGGTGATGGGTGAGCATCAAGTTTTGCCCTTGGCTACCTTGGTCGCCATCTGGCAGGATATCATTTACACCCTATACTCACTTGGGAGCATGGGACCTCAGTCTCTAGGGCGACTGTCGCGAGGCATGCACGTTTCTACAAGGCTTGGCCTGCAGGAGTTTTCTATGTATTCAATCCATGAGGAATTCGTTGGTGGTATAGTCCCCCCACCTGGTTGTTAGCCCCTATACCAGAGATTCCCTAGGCAGTGAGCTCGGTTTCTTTGGAATAGGCGGGTTTTCTTCTTTCAGCCTTGATCGATTTTTCCCATACTCATCACCTTTGGGGCTACTGTTTTGTATGAAGTTTTTCAAGCATTAATAGAAGGTTCCTTTCTTTGCCAAAAAAAAAAGCCCTTTATTTTTCAATATGAAAATTCAATTAACTTCTTTGCAAAAAGGTGATAGCCTAATTAATCTAAGTCAAAAGAATAAGTTCAAAAACAGTTACATGCAAAACAGGATTTGCACTCAAGAAATCCTTTCCCACTGCAGGGCCTTTCTACTAGGCTACATGGGATGTTGTGTAAAAAATTATTAGTTGATACATTTTTAATTTTTTTTCAACTGGGGACTTATTGGGTACATAACAAACATAGTTCTCATTTTCCAAGGGAGAAAAATATGATTATTAATAATGAGCCTCTAATGGTAGATATCAATCACAATTATGTTGTTGGTTATGCATTAGACTCCATTAATCTACGTTAATTTATTCTATTTAGCATAATAATCCCCTAATTAGATGGACTACTTGGAAGTTTCAAGGTGGGTTAGCCAAATTCTCAACCCATTCTCACATTGGATGCATACATTGGATGCATACATTAGAGGTGTGTAGAACATCTCCTTGGAGTAAATGAAACTTGTATTAAATCCACAAAAGGTTGATGAGATTCTTTCACTATGAATAAAGCTTACCACCTCGCTTCAATTCTAACTAATTGTAGTTGAGGGTCTCATTTTTTAGTACTGGTAACAAAAAAACTTAAGAGCAATCATTGTCTTTGGTACAATCCTTAATTGTTATAATGCTCCAAGAGTTTGATGGAGCTTGTGTCGCTAAGGAATAGTGAACAGTACTTTAGCAAATATTTGGGAAAACCCATTGTTTTGAAATAGGAAGTGGGAAATTAAAATGTTTGAATCATGAATCTGCAATCTTCATGGGTGGTGTTTTTGTATCTCCATGGCATGCTTAACATGATGGGCAAGTGTTTGATGGAGAATTGATGGTGAGAACTATAGAGTTGCAAGTTTCCACTGCCCTACACCCTCCCCCCCTGCCCCCCATTCCCAAACTCCCCCCCCCCCCCACACACACACACTATCCTTTTCTTCCTTTTTCCATGTAATATACATTCTTTCCCTTGTTACCCCTTTGGTAAAACTTTTTAAACTACCTCTCCCCTCTCTCTCTCTCTCTTCAAATGAAACTTTCTCCCACACTCTCTACCCTTCCCCTCTCTTTCTTCCAATTTCCCTCACACCCTTTCTCAACCCCCCCCCCCTTTTTTTTCTTAATCTAAAACCTGCTTTAAAATAATAATAATAATTTTCTCCTAATATTTTTCTACTTTTCTAAATTTTTCTAAAATCTTCCTAAAATTTCCCCTTTTTTTCTAAATTTTCCGTATTATTTTTTCTCCCTATTTTGTGTAATCTCTCTCTCTCTCTCTCTCTCTCTCTCTCTCTCTCTTTCTCTCTCTCTCTCAACTTCCCCTTAGTTCCTCCAATTTTCCTATTTTTCCTCTCTCTCCCTTATTTTTCCTAAGTTTTGCTTTTCCACTTCCCCCCCTTTTTTTCGTAATTTATGTTATTTTTTCCTAATTTCCTATTTTCCCCTAATTGTTCCCTATTTCTCCCTGTTTCTTTCTATATTTTCCTTTTTTTCTCGAATTTCTTCTAGATTTTTCCTTTTTTTTTTGCTATTCTCCCAATTTCCCCCCTTTTTTCTTTAATTCTTATTCTAATTTCTATAAGTCCTCATCCACCTTGGTGTACTTTTGGATGTGACATCTAATCCTATCTACTCCCACCTCCTTTCTCCTACGTGGTGCCTACACTCTCTCTCCCAACCTCTCTCTATCTCTCTTCCCCTCACTCCCTTTCTCTCTCTTCCTCTCCCTCTACTCCTATCTCTCTCTCTCTCTCTCCTCTCTTTCCTCTCCCCTCAAGCCATTTCTTACGCAGATGAGTGGCGCCAAGCAACATCATCATCAAGCAATGAATGATTTCTGCCCTCTTTCAAGTGGAGACCCAAGGGAGAACACCCCTTAATACGTTAGACACATCGGAAGCCTGAGAGCCATTTGCTATTCATTACAAACAAGCTAGCTCGTTAGCAGGGACTCCCTAGATTTCACCGTCGAATTCTGAGCCGGTGCTTGCCAACGAGCAGCCACAAGAAATGGTACCACCAAGTACTCCCACAGGTATACAATCAAGGGTAGATGATGGATCATCTATTGGTGGAAATGATGAGCCAAATGTGGCTGGTATGCAGGTGGGACAGCAAGCTGAAATGCCCTTGAGAAGATCATCTAGAGTGTCTAGACCGCCTGATAGGTTTGTTCCAGGGGTAGACTATGTGATGCTTACTGATTGTGGGGAGCCTTCTTGCTACATAGAGGCTATGATGCGCGAGGATCAACGCAAGTGGGAGTATGCTATGCAATCAGAGATGAGTTCACTTATGAAGAATAAGACTTGGGACTTGGTTTCTTTGCCACATGGAAAGAAAGCATTGCCATGTAAATGGGTCTACAAAATGAAGGTCACAGGTGATGATGTGCCTAGGTACAAGGCCCGTTTGATTGCTAAAGGGTTCAAGCAAGAGAAGGGTGTGGACTTTGATGAGATATTCTCTCCGGTTGTGAAGATGACCACACTTAGATGCATGCTTGGACTAGTGGCATCAGAGGATATGGAGCTTATGCAGATGGATGTCAAGACAGCTTTCTTGCATGGGGATTTGCATGAGGAAATTTACATGGTGCAGCCAGAAGGCTTTGAAGAAAAGGGCAAGCTGAAGAAGAGTCTCTATGGTCTTAAGCAAGCGCTTAGAGAATGGTATTAGAAGTTTGATGCTTTCATTCGGTCCCAGGGTTTTAGGAGTGAAATTGATCACCGCCTCTACACTAAAAGGGCTAAGGATAATAGCCTGATAATCTTGGCACTATATGTGGATGATATGCTATTGGCTAGCAAGAATACTTATGAGCTAGATGCATTAAAGGCCAAGTTGCATGAGGCCTTTGATATGAAGGATTTGGGACTTGCAGGTCATATTCTTGGTATGCGCATCACGCATGATCAGAGTAGGAAACTCCTTTGGCTTTCACAAAAAGAGTATGTTACAAAAGTATTGCAATGTTTCAATATGGAGGGGGGGAAGGCAATGAGTACTCCATTGCCTCCATATGTGAAAATGAGTCATATAGATAGTCCCAAATCAGATGAGGAAAGGGCCATGATGTCCAAGGTTCCTTATGCATCAGCAGTTGGGAGTCTTATGTATGCTATGATAGCTACTAGACCAGACATTGCATTTGCAGTGGGAGTTGTTAGCCGGTATATGGCTAATCTAGGAAAGAGGCATTGGGAGGTAGTTAAGTGCATCATGTGAAACTGAGTCATACAGATAGTCCCAAATCAGATGAGGAAAGGGCCATGATGGCCAAGGTTCCTTATGCATCAGCAATTGGGAGTCTTATGTATGCTATGATAGCTACTAGAACAGACATTGCATTTGTAGTGGGAGTTGTTAGCCAGTATATAGCTAATCCAAGAAAGAGGCATTGGGAGGCAGTTAAGTGCATCATGAGGTACATGAAGGGTACCAAGGAGATGTGCATCTGCTTTGGTAAAGGAGACATGCATGTACTTGGGTACACAGATTCAGACTATGCAGGGCATGTGGATAGTAGGAGATCCACTTCTGGTTATGTGTTCACCTTTGCAGGTGGTGCAATGTCGTAGATGTCTCATGCACAGAAGTGCGTTGCTTTGTCTACCACAGAGGCTGAGTATGTTGCAGCCACAGAGGGTTGCAAGGAGGCTATATGGCTTGATCGGCTAGTGGGAGATTTGGGGATTCATACAGGTGTACCGACATTGCATAGTGATTCCATGAGTGCTATTCCGCTAGTACAAACACATATATAAATGAATGAAAAAGAAGATTAGTGTGTTCTGCACGCACCAAAACTCGTGTGGCTCTCTGTTTCTCTCTCTCCCTCTTCCGTTCTTGCTTCCGTTGAGAGCACTCTCACATAGTACATTTAAGTCATTATGGCTCTTTGCCTTTTGACTCACTTCATTGCTCACTGGAGCAACATTTCCTCTCAGTCACCATTTGAGTTTCACATCTTCAATTACACTTGCATCCCAAACACTTCTCAAAATAGACAACTTCTCCCCTTTTTCGTTCCCTTCCTTCTTTCCTTTCCCTTTCCTAGCATTACTATCATCTAAAGCTTCACTCTGTGACCTTTGCTTTTACTCTTGAAACCCTCACTTAAACCTCTCCCTTCCCCCTCACTTCTCTCTCTCTCTCTCTCTCTCTCAGTCCTTAAATTGGACTTACACATACTTTTGTCTCTTTTGGGTAGACAGTAGGTCATCACACTAGGTGATGACCTACTGTCTCACCCACACCATATAACAAAGCACTGAGAGGGCATCCCTACTGGACTGACCGTCCCAGAGTCCAAGACTTAGACAAGTGATTCCCTAGAAGGCATTGAGCAATGGAATCAGAGTATAGCGAATAAATGACATTAACTAACTTTGGCCCAAAACCAAGTCTGGACATGGTTTGAGAGACATAATCCCACTATACTATATCAAATGCCTTTGCCACATCCACCTGCATGACCAAAACATCTTGATATGTATATTTAGCATATTCCATTGCAATAAGAGTGAACCAACATTTTGGCAATAAGCTTATATATGACAGGCATCAAAGTGATGGGTCTTCAATCAGCCATAGTTTCACAAAGGGGTATTTTTGGCACAAGCTTGACCAGATCATGTTCCAGGTAGAAGGAAGATGTTGATGCTGCCAAGCTACATTAATGAACTGCAAAATTGGACCTTTCAAATCAGCCTAGAAAGCCACAAAAAATTCAACTGTCAAGCCATCCCAGCCAAGGGATTTGTGTTTACCCAAATGCTTGAGTGCATTATCTAGTTCAGTGTCTGAAAAAGACATTTCCAGCAATGAAGCTTTTTGCAACAAAATAATGGGAGACACCAGATCAATAAATTTGCTCCGAGACAAATCAACTTGAGTAGAAGAAGGTGGCTGAGAAAAAAGGAGGGGGGTGGGCATCCTACCACGTGAGCTCTATTGAGGAGTTCCAAGCTCAATGGATGTCCTAAGGCTAGATTCATGCTCGCCTGCGAACATGAAGAAAAGAGGAATCTCCGCTAATGAGATTTAAGAGCCTATTTGGAAGTGTTTCACACACGCTCACCTGCCCGCGGGTGAAAGCCAATCCTTTGTGAATAGAAAATTTTCTTGGGCACCCTCCCAAGGTAGCCGATGAGGCTGTCAGCCTACAGAAAGACAAAAAAGTTTCGTTGAAATAGGAATCAAACTGGTGTACATGAAATGGAGCGATTATTACTTACCGAGAACTTGTCTGCCTGTTTGGAGTGGACACACATTCCAAACGAGGCAAACGTGCACTCTCTCTCAACTGTGGCCGTTTGTGAATCTTTGCACTAAGTTGAATGGGATCTTAGAAGAGAATTTAAAAAACAAAACTTAATGAAAAGTTCAAGGTTTGTGTATGTGTTGTGTTTGTTGGATGTTTTTCACCATCATCATGGGCTTCTTCCTTGATCTTGCTCTTGATTTTCTTTCTATTGCAATTTTTGGCTTTTGGATCGATTGATTGATTGCCCTCTTGCTTTTCTTGCTCCTCCCCCTCGTGTGTTTCTTCTTCCTTGATCTTGCTATTGTGTTTCTTTCTGCTTCTCCTGATCGATCGATCAATTGCTTTTCTTCCTCCTCCCCCTCATCATCATCATCATGAAGGTTTTGTTGGTGCATGTGTTGGATGTTGTCACCATCATCATTATGGTCAGCTTCTTCCTCGATCTTGCTCTTGTGTTTCTTTCTACTCTAAATTTTGGCTTCCCGATAGATTGATCGATTGCCCTCGTGCTTTTCTTGCTCCTCCCCTTCATCATCATCATCATCATCATCATCATCATCATCAAGGTTTCTTTATGTTGTGTTGGTGCATGTTTTTGTCGGATGTTGGTGATCATCATCATCATCATTATTGTTGGCTTCTTCCTTGATCTTGCTCTTGTTACGGCAGGCAGCCTAGGGAGATGTTTGGGTTTTCTCACACCCCTTGAGCCACGTGTCATGAATCTAAGCCCTTGATCTGGTTTCATCTTATGCCCTTGATTTTGTTTGATGTAAAAGCTAAGCTCAATAAAAAGACTATATAAACATTTCAAACCTATTCGATTTGAAGGGATGGTCTATTTGATTTGCAAGTTTGGGCTTATTGGCATGTGAAGCTTTGGAGAGCCTCGCGATGACCTTATGCTCTACTCTCACAAGCGTAAAAGCTCGACTTACTACATTGATCAAACTCCCATTTTTTGGAGGTTGGAGAGGCACGTAAACAGGCTAAGTGGAGAGTACTTCCGACTTCCTCTAATAATAGTTGTCTTTTTGTGCTGTCCAGAGTCTATTGAACGATCTGAGAATGTTGGAATCATCTTGCTCAAGGACACATGCAGATCCTCCCAGGGTCACATTGGCAAGTTTTTCGGATATTGTCTTTCGGTATTTGACTACGATTACGACTATTGATATTCAGGTAATATGCTAGTTTCTTATCCATTCGTGAGACTTATCCTCGGTGCTAATATTATCGGCGTTTATATTTGGCATCCATGGAAGGGCCCGTTCCATCAGACTCTTTGGGGAAGAAAGGGCGCCGCCTCCCCGCCCACACTATGTATGGTTATAATAATTATATATTATATATTATAATATAAATATTTTCAATTACTGGTCCATTCAAAATTTCATGTTTTTAATTTGAATTCTTCCTCTTGTTTAATGCATGTTATTGATGCGAGGGAGCAAGGAAATCCAAGATGGATGTAAGATTGAAGGATGACTACACCTTTATTCATATGGTTGTAGTCCATGTGACAATATTGTAAAAACTTCAGCTTCCAAAACATGGACATCACAAAATCAATAATAAATCACCACCTGTGACATTTGCACGGAGGATCGGGTCCTAACGAACCTTGTGTCGCGTCTCATGTCCACTATTTTACTCATTCTCTTTTTTCCTGAAACAATTGATAAAGTAGAAGGATTCAGCTTCAATTTCGAGTTACTAGTTACTTGCTCCACGATGGAAAGACTGTGTGCGCCGCGAATCTAGTTTTTGATTCTACTCCAAAGGTTGGCTTCCCGATCGATTCGCCGCTCATCATCATCATCATAATCATCATCATCAAGGTTTCTGTATGTTGTGGATGCTGGTCACAATCATCATTGATCATCATCATCATCATCATGGTCGGCTTCTTGCTCGATCTTGCGCTTGTTGTTGATGCTACTCCAAAATTGTGGTTTGCCGATCGATTGATCGATAGTCCTGCTGCTTTTCTTTGCTCCTCCCCGACCTCCTGCTGAGCTCTTCCTCTGCAATTATGCTCCCCCGTCTCCTCCTCCCCCTTTTTCGGCCTTGACCACGCCGGGATGTTTACGCAGTGGGCTACCAGACGCCTTTGCAAATTCCTCCTCAAAAAACGCCTCGGCCGCTACATCCGTGGTGACCTTGATTTGGAGCAGCTTGAGATCCAGCTTGGCTCCGGCTTCGTCCAACTCAACGATGTTGCCCTCGACATCGATCATGTCAATGAACAGGTTTGGCTGTAGACTCCTTTCCTTCCACTGCTTCATTATTGCGGTCTCATGCACATTACCATATCACTTTAACAAGTCTTGTGATTGGCTATAGCCAAAACCCGCCCACGCAGTTTTTTTTCCTGTGCGGACGTTTCACACCTTGGCACCGCTCTTGCCGTTCTTCATCTATCTGTGAAGACCGCAACATGAGTGTTTCAATCCATGTCGATTCGCCAAATACTGCTCGTTTACTTTTCCAGAGAATTTTGCGTGTTTGTCTCGCGTGCGATCGGCAAGCCCTAACCCTACTGTTCACGCTATTTCCTGGAAGTTGTGCCTGCTCTTCGCGCAGAGCTTATTGCCCTTTTCCCTAGGAGTTTAGTCTGTGTGCTGGAGCCCTTAATTCTCATTGAATGTACGTTTGCAGCTAGGTGATTTACCGGTGGTATTAAAAGAAGGTTCGCTGGGGAGAGTGACTCTGAAATTGCAGTGGAATGTGCTGCCAGCAATAGAGATTGAGGTGGACGAAGTTGAATTGGTACTTGCTCCTCGGAAAGCAGCTGAGAATCTTTCATCAAGACCTAATACAGCTCTATTTGATGGTGCGGAAGGACATCATACTGGATTTGAGTCTGAGTTCAATGGCTTGGCGAGCAGCGGGGGTTGCACGTACTTGCCCGTTCAGGAGGGAGTCAGGGTGGTTGCTAATTTGGTTGAAAGCTTACTTCTGGGTATGCATGTCAAAATTAGGCGTGCCATTGTTGCCTTTGAGGAGCTGCCAGGTTCTAGCAAAGGGGCAGTCATGGGTAAAGGTACAGGCGAAATTTCTCATAGCATGCTAGTCATTCGAGTTGGCTATGCAGAGTACGGTGTTGATTCCTTCTCAGGCCATGAAGACAAGTACAGTAGGGATGATAGCCTTGCTACAGAATCAGTCGTTCTTACAAAGGCTGTCACATTCAGGGATATGACTTTGGAGGTCCTTGACGTGCTCAGTGGTGGCAGTAAATGCAATGATCGCAATGCCTCAAGTGAAAAGACATCAGGTGGCAAGGCTTTTGGGGAACCCGTTTCAATTTTGCTGGGTGACGAGGGATTGTCAGGCTGTGTAAAGCTGAGCATACCTTGGAAAAGTGGCTGCTTAAATATCCCAAAGTTGAACGCTGATATAAGTATCTCACTTGTAAAATTGCGGGTCAGCGGATATCAAATTCAACGACTGCTAAATGTGGCTAGTTCTTTTGGGGATTGTAGCCCTTATAATGCGGCAAATGGTGGCACAAACCAAATCAATGTTTTGAACAATAATGGTCTGCTTGTTGTCAACGCAGCAGATGATAAGAAGGAATGGCCAGGATCAGCTGCTTGCTTACCTTCTGAACTGGGTGCTCTTGGTTCTCAGAGTAAACCCTCCAGCTCCCCTCTTCTTCCTGTCACAAGGTTGATATCTGACTGGGTGCATTGGAATGGTGGAGGCAATGATGAAAAAGAGGAAGTACCTATGTCAGAGGCAGACTTTGCTGCAAGGTAGGCATCTGTGTCTGCATAATCTCCAATGTTGTATATGCCTATATCTTTTTACGTCTTGCAATGCATTCCAATCTAAAACTGATCATCATGAAGACGAAGAATGTGTCCATTGCTCTATTTACAGTGAAGCTTCTGCTACCTTTTAGCGCAGCAGCTTTCGTTCTTGCTTGACAGTCCTTTGTCTTTTGCAGCACGGATGAATTTTTCGAGTGTTTTGATGGCACAAGAAGCAGCCAGGCAAGTTTAAGTGGCAGCGGGCTATGGACCTGGACTTGTTCTGCCTTTAGTGCCATCACGGCAGCATCCAGCCTTGCCTCCGGCTCAGTTCTAATATCTCAAGGTAAGTGTGTTCCCTGTTGGCAGTGTTTTTGGCCTCTTGTTCCCGCAATAACCTTGATTTAAAAAGTATGTATCTTTGCTTGCCATAGACAGTGAGCTGAGGAATGGAGATACGAGAATAGTTTGGTTTTTTTTTGCTATAACTAGATTTGATGTTGTCATTTGACAGATTCAGCTAAGCAGGTAGAATACGATTTTAAGGTCAGGATACAGGGGATATCTGTCATATTGTTTGTTGAAGAGACACCGATTACAAACGTAAATGTTATGCGGGATGGCTACCTGGAGGCTTGCTTTTCTGACATCGATGTCTCTGTACAGGCAAAGCTTCTTTCTCTCCACTTTTACTTTTTGTTCTGGTGTACTATTAGCTTAGGTCTTTTCAGCTGCTACATATCCAAATGAATTAGTTCTGATTGACTATAAAAGGTGTCTTGTTTTTATTATCACATTACCTGCAGGTATCTCAGAGGCACTCAGTGTGGCAACTGGTGGTAAATCAGGTTGAAATGTCTGAATCTCAAGTTGGACTGATGCACGATGTTGGGTTTTCTCATATGCCGGGCACTGACAAGATTAGAGAAAAAATTAGCTCAGCCACTCAATCCCTCCAGGCTCTTGTAGAGAATGCATTACCCAGATTCTCTGTATCTTTTAATGCTGATGAAGCATGCCAAAGGCAGGAATGTCAGAGAGACATTCAGTCACAGCAGACAGAGGATTTCCCCTTTGACAGCTCAAAGGCTGCAAGAAATGGTGCTTCAAGGGATTATTGGAAAAAATGTTTTCTGAGGTTGTCAGCTTTAGGCCAGCTTCCAGGCGGGCGGATGATTGTAAAGCAGGATTTTATTGCTTCCAGTGTTGACAGCAAAGATACTAAGAATCAGGGCCACACAAACGTTGAAATCCATCTTCAACCTTTGATTGTGTGGTTTGATGCCTCTATAGTTCGCAAAGTACAAACATTAGTGGACATTTTTTTGGTTTCAAGTGGTGATTCTAAGACAGGAGCATGCTTTGAGAAAAACAAATTAGATTGTGATAGTTCCATAGGCTTCTCTAGTGGAGCTTGTGTATCCAGTAAAAATATTTTACATGTTGATTTTTTTATTCCGTGTTTACGTGTCTTGGCTTGCTTGCCCCATGCCCCAGGGTCAAGCTTATGGAAGGATAGTCTATTATGTCTGGATCTTAGTACATCAGCAACAAAACTACAGAGGCCATTGCTTGCTGCAAAACTGTATAATACCTCGCACAACGGAAACCCTCCTTCTGGTGATTCGATTACACTTGCCTTTGAAGATGGTTCACTTTACCTGGTTTCCCCCCGCATAAATGCTGACAACCCAACAAAGCAAAGGTGTCCATTTGTGGCTCTATCTTTCATTTCCTGGAAAGTTCTTAGTGTATCAGAATTTAATCATAGACCAGTTTCCTTGGAGGTAAGACTGAGAGGCAAATCAACAGGAATATGGCTTGCTGAACAGGCATGGAGTGGAGTCATGGAGAAACAAAGAGGAGGAATGGGGGGCAGTGATAATGGGAAAATGAACTCCGAGTTTGCTGCGGCAACTGCTACGGAAGTAGTGGATGAGAACAACTGTCGTATACGAGAAGATATCGTATCATCTTCATCTTTCTGTCTTCGTGCTACTGTTCCTTGCGTAAGACTTGAGCTTTTCAGCTCAGAACATGCAATCGTGCTAGCCCTTATTAGCTCATTCGTGGATATGTTTTCACATCAACATGGTCAGCCAGGCCCTCAGAGTACAAAACATACTTTGGGTTATGAGAGGTCCAATTCAAGTCTCTCAGAAGACAATGCTCAAGCATCAGTAGTGATTGATGTTGCCGAGGTAGAGATTGTTTTTCATCCAGGAAAAAAGGCACAAGACAGTCTTAAAGGGGAGAGGAAGGGGAACAATCCTTGGGGATGCTTGAGGATTGCGGTCAGAAATTTTCAAATTCTTTATGTTTTAAACCTGGGGATGATCAAAGGTGCAAGCTATCTGTGGTTACGGCATGAAAATGGTCATATCGGGGGTTTACTAGATGATGGAAATCTTAGAGAATTGCCACTTCTTACTTGCAGAAATGATGCTCTCGGGCGTGGTGATGGAGGAGGGGGGAATGCGTTGGCTACAAGCTCTGCCGGCATAGAGTTAACAGTCATTGTGTGGCCTGATGGGCATCATCTAGAAGACATGCTAATAACTGCTACAATACGAGGTGGTACATTTATTGCTCATGGAGGCCGTCTGGATTGGTTGCCAACGTTGATAACATTTTTTGGTCAACCTGTGGATAAGGGACAAGCTATTTTTGAGAAGGGTTGCGGCCCCACAGCTGAAATTAGCCTAGTTAGGCTGGAAGTTGGTATAAATAATACAGCAAATGCTCCTTGTGACAACTGCACTTTTTTTTCACTTGATTTGCATGATGTAGCTTTGTGCTATGAACCTGGTGAGGAGGCTGTACTTGCAGGGAATATTAGAGCAAGGGGTATGGCTGATGCAGAAGGGGATTCCGTGGAGTCATTTGCCCCTGTAGCTTGCATCTTAGCTGCAGCTGCTGTACGAGTTTCAAGTAATGCAATTTCAAGCACGCCAAGTAAAGAATATGGGATTTGGCTCAGAGATGTAGCACTCTTGTTGGTGGATACGACGTTGGGAAGGCATGCGATTCCGGATTACACTCCAGATGCTCTGCATCAGGCAGGATATGTCAAAGTGGCAGGTGAAGCAGTAATGGAAGCTGTTGTCCGAATCAATGGTGAGGAAGGTCTGCAATGGGAGGTTGAATGTGCAAATAATCAGTTACGACTAGACACTTGCCATGATACAACTGCTGCACTGGGTAGACTTGTCGCCCAGTTCCAACAACTATTTGCGCCTGATATTGAGCATTCCACCATTCCAGTGCACGCCAGGAAAATTGTCCAGGATATTGAAGCTTCCTCTGCTGGGGAGATCGTCACTGATATGCAAGAGGATTCAGACACTGACACTATGTTGCTCTCTGATCTTGTACATGGGGAAAGGAGAATTGATATTGAAGGCATGCTAGAAGATGCCTTTACTTTTGTCAGAGATAGCTCTTCAAATCTCAATATTAATGTAAATACCTCTTCATTCTCATGTGACAACGCCGAGTTGGAGACAAGAAGAGGGGAGCTGCTTGGTAGATATGAGATGCTTGGAAGATCTGACTTGAGCAGTGATGATGCAGCAGAGGAAATTCTTTACAGCAATCATGGATCTCCAGATGGACAAACCAAAGATTTTTGGACCCCACTTTCACAGAATGATGGCCTGCCATCCTTCATAGAGGATTATTATTTCACAAAAAATGCATCTCCACATTCTTCTCGAAGCTCTAGCCTCAATGATAGCGGTGAGTTTCTACAGCATGTTCAAGGTTCAGCTGATGAAATTAACATGTCAAACATTGTTGAAGGCAGTGGAGGCTGGTATGAGGGTCAAACATTCAGTGTTGTGGAAAATCATGTTCCAGAGGTAAAGAGCAGGCTAGGGTGCAAAAAACAAAGGGGAAGTCTGTCCCATTACTCTAATAAGAGATTAGCTCTGGCAACTAAATATCCAGTGTCTCTGGGACGGGTGGTCCTTCAAGATTTAAATCTCCGGTGGAGGTTGTATGGGGGCTCTGACTGGCCAGTTTCTAGAGCACGAGATGCTAGGGGTCTTTCTCATCCACAACAAGGGCGAGCTGGAAGACAGTTGGGAGTGTGTTTGGAAGTAATGCTCAATGGTGTGGAACTTCAATATGACACGTTTCCCGAATCCGAGCTTTATGCATCAAGGTTGGCTGTAAGCATTCGGGACGTGCGAGTTTACGATTGCAGCAAGGATGCACCTTGGAGAAAGGTACTTCACTTGTGAGCTTGCTTTGACCTTTTATGTTTTTTTTTGGGGTATATGGTCTAATATGCCCCGACATACTGGAATGAATTGGATGAAGGTGCTCGGTTACCATAGATCAAAATCTCGTCCACGAGAATCTTCTGCAAAAGCCTTGAAATTGGAACTTGAATCTGTGCGGCCTGATCCTTTGGTCCCTTTGGAAGAATATAGGTGAGATTATTCATTATCATATTGTTCTACAAGTGCTACTTTTTGTGTATTTTGCCGGACTTCTTTTATGAATAAAGGAATAAATAAATTTATGTATGTACTATATATAAATAAGTGTACATTATATATATCCATCTAAATCTATCCACACGCACATGCACACGCATGCACGTGCATGTACACACCCATGCATGCACGCATGCGGACACATGCACGCCCACTCGCATGCACAGTAGTTTGCCAGATAGCAAAAGTAAATAAATAAACGTGTTTACACATTATATATATTTGTGTATTTAAATAAATAATCAGTAAATAAGTATAGATAGATAGATAGACTGATAGGTGAGATAGATAGATAGATATATGTGCATGTGTGTACATGTTTTTTTGGTTTTTCGAAATATATACATATACTCTCTCTCTCTCTCTCTCGCATATGCGTATGACCCCTCTACATTGTTGACTGCACAGAGACAAATTGAGAGGATCCTTCAGAGAGCTAGAGAGGAATATCACCCATATATTCTAGCAGGGAAAGATTCGGTTTCCTTTCCCTTCCTTTGTCTTCTAGTTCTGTTTGAGTTCTGCTCTTAGTTCAGTCAGAACTGTTTCCTTTAATTAGTCTCAGAAATTGTTCAATATTTCATGGCCGAAATTTTGAGATTGGTTTTTTATATTCTTGAGACTCTGGCTTAGAGCTCATACCTCACCTGGGTTAGACGTGGCTTAGGGTATTTCAGCACTGCTAGCCCCCCCTTAGGCCACTTGCACCTAACTAAACCATGACCACGTCTTTACTAATTTCCTGAACTGACCTCTTCCCCTCCCGAGGGCTAATGCCACACCACACTATTGATGTACATGTGCTTGTGTAAGATGCCTCAAAAGAAAGGTGGTGGATGAAGGAAAGGGGAAGGACAACGAGGTGGCCTATTCAAAAATGGGGAGAAGAGGGGAAATTAAGGGATAATAGAGGGAAAGCTACGGGTGAATTGGAGCCCGAGGGCAGCCCTGGAGGGCCAACGTATCTAGACGAGGGCTATGAGGGGTGAAAGGGTGCCGGGAAAGGGTGCAAAGGCAAATGAGGACGGGAGAAAAAAGTGCAGACTAGGGCTTGTCACCGGTTCGAGAAGGTATCGCCTCTTGCTTGGCCGTTGCTCTCCGAGGGGCTGCATCACAATTGGTGTCAATAGAGTACAAAATCCAAAAGGAGGGTGGGAATCCTGAGGAGGGGCTAGAGCCTTGGAGCTTCAGGGGTTGCAACTCATGCAACAGAGAGCCGATGCACACAGATAGGGAAGAGCAATGCAGGGAAGAGTAGTGGAAGCTACTAAAGGGGGGTGGCCTGAGGGGCTGAAGCGATGATGGTAGGAGAGCTGGCTTTAGGCAGGAGAGCTCTCCTTAAGGTATTCAAGGTGTGTATATGTATGTGTATGTCTCTCTCTCTCTCTCTCTCTCTCTCTCTCTCTTTGCCTATCTATACATACAATACAACAAGATGAATTATATTCATTGGGCCTGCCTAAGGAGAGGCTAAATCTTGAAAAGGAAGTCGAATTTATGGGATTGTCATATTTTGTGTTAGAAGTTTGTTGTGCGTAGTATATAGAAGGGAACTGTCGAACCAATATGTGAAGTTTGTCTCGTATGTGAACGCGTGTCAACACGGTGCCGATAATAAAGACATATAATCGACATGCAGCCTCTATTGGCTAGCCTCGCAGGCCTTGCTCACATACTCCTGTGACCTTTTCACACAAGAAATGCCGTTATGGAAGACGTTTCCAAACTTATTGGTGAGCTGGATCTTCTCGTGGGGGAAATGTTTGATGTCTTGCTAAAAGGAAAACGTTGTTACCAAAGAAATTCTTCACTGCTCTCACATCAGGTAAAGGCATGTATGAATTAGAGTGGATGAGGTGCGATGCACACCTTGCCGACAAGAACCTCGTTGGTAAAAGGGCCATACATGTCAGCAGTGTCGAGAAAAGTGGCTTTGCTTTCAATAGCATGCTAGGATACCAATCCTAAGATTTCAACTTTCAAGCCAATCAAAACTCCTCTTGCACCAATCAACTTTGCTTGATGAAAGACCTTTAAGGCTAGTAAGACACAAATAGAGGTGCATAGTCTGCCATTGAGGCCCACCACTGATCGCTTGGGTCTTTAACGCCTCTTGGTATCCGGAACAAGTAACTAAAGCGCACAATCTTGGCACCTAATAATGGTTAGTTCTTTGCATGCAAATAATATAATGTGGGCTAATTTTAGTCACTATGGGCATCCCCACCAAGCAAAACATGTGCACATAACATAGAACAATTTCTCTAGTCGATGAAGGTCAACCCTCTTTATCATAACTAAGAGTCTCTTCCTTTGCACGATACGTGGCGCTCCCACCACCTCTTTGCACACCACGTGGCAGTCTCTTCAACCGAAGTTGGCACATCTTGGTTAACCGGAGTTAACCCTCTTGGCGTACGCCAAGTCTCGTTGACTGAAGTCAACACCCTTTGGCCGAAGTCAGCTTTGTAATGTTCTGGTAAACTGTAGTTAACCCTCTTGGCTTGAGCCAAGTCTCCCTAATTGTAGTTAGGCTTACTTAATCGGAGTTAAGTATCTTTGATCGTAGTCAATACTTTGACCAATAGAAGATAACTCTTTGAACATAATTAAAAAATGAAGAACTCTTTAATTTTGTTCAAATAAATGGTCAACTAAAACTTTGACTTTGGAATATTTGCACCTTGGTGACATCCCCTTAGCTTTTGTTTGGTTGAGCTTGTCATTTTGGTTCGGCATACCATGGTGCTTAAAGATCTGGGCCATAAAAACTTTGGCCATGTGATCAGCCTTTATGGTTTTGCGTACTGGAATATAAGGGGCCTGCTTGCTGAACCTGGTCAATGATAGTCCAAGTCCCATCATTGCCTATCTTTGATCGTGGCAAATCAAAGATAAAATCCATTGCTATACTTACCCATGGTGCCTGAGGCATGGAAAGAGGCATAAGTAGGCCGGGTGCCTTCCGCCTGTCATATTTGACCTTTCGACAAATGAGGCATTCTGTAACAAACCGATGTATATCTTTTCGCATAGTTGGCCAATAAAAATACATCTCTAAAGCCCGAGTGGTAGCTGCAATTCCTTTATGCCTAGCATATGGAGGTGCATAGCATTCTTCCAAAATCTTTTGACTTATATCTTGGGTGATGCATAAGCAGTCATCCTTCAGTAAATACCCATCTTTCAGCTGCCCCTCCTGCATTTGCTGCAATATTTATGATGCCTGTCAGCCTCTCTCACATCAAAACACTATTGATATGGATTATGCCTGGGATGCCTTTATTGCTCGAATGCAATCAGTTATTCGGGATTATGGTAAAGAATACATGAAGACATTGAGACTTACTGTTGCTCAGGCCAAAAACACTTGTCAATCTTTGATTGAGCTCAGTTATTTTGGGCCTTTGTCTTTTGAAGAAAGCACATCTTTATGTAAGGCTAGACATTGCTTGCAAAGCCTAAATGGGAGACAAGAGCACGACAGAGGGCTTTCTTTGACAAACACTACAAGAGACAACTACAAATATTTGTTGGGCTTGTAGGCTTGATGGTGTTTGGACTTCTTTTGAGTGGCATAGTGCTCCCTCATGGGGTCTTCAATACAAGGCGTCAACCACTCTATTCTGTGCTCCCGGCGTATGGACAATCTGGAAATGATACGTTGGCATCATATTTGCCCATTTCATATGCTTCTTTGAGAGCTTAGTCTTAGTCAAGAAGTATCTCGAACTTTGGTGATTAGTCTTTACAGTAAGTCTGCACCCAAAAGATAGTGTTTCCCTGTATGGAGGGCATGAATCACAGCTAGCAATTCTTTTTCATAGATTCTCAAATATCTCTCGGCATCGTGTAGTCTCCGGCTTTTATAAGCCACTACATGACCATTTTGTTGCAATGAGCCCCGACACACTCTCCACGAGCATCCCAATCTACATCAAAAGGTTGATACAGATCAGGAACTATTAGAATTGGCTTTATAGTAAGCTTCTCTTTGAGTGTAGCGAATGCTTTCTTTTGTGGAGTACCCCATCTGAAAGCTGCATTTTCTTGGTCAAGTCATGAAGTGGAGTAGCAATATCTGCAAAATGCTTGATAAATCTTCTGTAATATGAACACAGGCCTAGGAAACTACGAACTTCATGCACAGTTTTCAGCTCTGGCCATTATTGGATGGCGTGGATCTTTGCCGCATCCGTCCGTATTCCATCCTTGGAAATTATATGCTTCAAGTAGTGGATCTCTTCCAAGAAAAATTCACTTTTCTTGCTGTTTGCATAGAGCTGAAGATTTCGCAGCTCTTCGAAAAAAGATGCCCCTTATGCTCTTCTTCGGACTTAGAAAATACGATTATGTCATCAAAGAAGGTACTTGTGAATTGTCTGTAAGGGCAGAAGATATGATCCATCATTTTGTTAAAGGTAGACAGGGCATTTGTTAATCCAAAAGGCATCAGCGGATACTCATACAGCCCAAATGTAGTGCAAAACGCTGTCCTGTGGGCTGTATTCTGACTTGATGGTAACCGCTCTTCACATCTATCCTACTGAAAACTGAAGTTCCATTGAGCATGGTCCAGTACATCATCGATGCGCGGAATTGGGGATCTGTTCTTGATGGCCATTTTGTTTAGTGTGTGATAGTCAATGCACAACCATCCTTCTTCTGTAGAAGTACGGGGGAGCAGAATGGAGAGGAAATGGGCGGAATCAGCCCTTTGGACAACAAGTCCTGCACTTGGGCCATGATTTCCTCCCTCTGAGTTGCACTGACTTTGTATGGGGGCCTATTAGGTGGCTCACTACCAGGAATTAGTCTATGCAATGGTCTTCAGGTCTCTCTAGGGGTAACTCCCCTGGCAAAGCATCTGAAAAACAATCCGTAAAATTTACAAGAAACTGAAAGTTTTCTTTATCTGCTTCATTTATTTCAGCATGCATTTCAATATCTCTTTCTTTAATGAAAACCATGTATGCTGAAACTGCAGACCTTATTGCTTTTCCAACTGAAACATCGATACAATGGGGACGGTTTTCCCTCTATTCCTAGCAACAACACGTTGCGTTTTACCCATATGTATGACATGCCTCTAGTTTTGGACAGGTTATGCAAGGCTCTATGCAGCATGCAAAAAGCTTAGGGCAGCCTCAATGTGGGGAAAATTCACAACCCAATGGAATCCTTCTGATTACCATCTACAATCTGGTGTACCCCATTACATTGGATGTGTTGTATCAAGTATTTTCTCCTTTTGGGTGTATTGATAAGATTGTCATGCATCCGATTTCAGGTGGTCTGCAAGCTGAACTACACTATGCCTCAGGCTAGTGCATTGCAAGCACGAAGCAACTTGCAACGTTGGGATATATATGATGATGGTTGTACCTTACATATTCAGCCGTTAGATTTGACAGCGATGTCCTATGCTAAATGTCGAGATACAATGCCATAGAGCAAGTTGTTGGAACTATGATTCTGAGGAGAGTGATGCCAAAGGCTATTCAAGCCTATAAGAGCAGACACCCAACATCTGAGGAGAATGCAGCCAGGCCAATGTTTGTCATGCAGCCCAGCCATGCTATGCGTCTCCCTAGTACGCAGCTAAATCATGCTTCAAAGCCGTGGAAGATGCCTCAATATCTAGGACAAAAATCTGGTTGTTTCCAGGCTATTACTGCTGCAAATATACAAGGGTTATGTTGGGATAGCTGCTCAAATAAAAGCAGCATCCCACATGATGGAAACGAATATGGACAGCAAGGATCAGTTTGCAGGACCGATACATTGCTCCAGACGATGCCCTAGCAGTTCAGCATACCAATGGAAATACATGTATGCATGGTGATGGCAGAAGCCTACATAACAGTGACAATGAAGCAAGCCGAATGGTTGAAAAGACAGATGATGAGAAAAGCAATGTTGAGCAAATCTGTGATAGAAATCAAGATGCGGATGTTGACCAGCAAGGTAACGATGTGGATGCACTTGCACTTGGCATGTCTAGGCATGCAAGCTTTGAGGTGAGTTTCCAGCGTTGTATGGTCTCCAGTAAGGAAGAAAATATTGAAGACCACTGTGATGATAACAAAGGATGCCAAAGCAAATCTACTAAGAAGCAGATTGTGCAGCAAGAGCAAGGTATGCATGACAGTGTAATCCCTGAAGCTGCATCACCACACATTCAGGAGCAGTACAGTGGGAAAGATGGCCACATGAATAATGCCCTTCACTATTGCTCACTAAATGAGTATACCTGGGAGTTTTGCATCCGATACTTAGCAGCCATAATGGGAATGAAGGCATTTCGCAAGAGTGCTGTAAATGCAAGGGCAGCTGTCATAAATATTGCACTTTCAAAATTTGAGAACAAAGTTTTCAAAGGGCAATCAAAACTTGAGCTGCTCAACTTAAATGACATGTATATGAAGCACACAATAGAGATGCATTCATCTGGGACTGAACTTAATGGTAGGAATGGAAACCAGGCCAAGCATGCAGATTTCTGGGATAATACCAGATGGCATACGTTCATGACTAGTAGGAATGGGACTGAACTTAATGGTAGGAATGGAAACCAGGCCAAGCATAAAGATTTCTGGGATACTACCAGATGGCACACGTTCATGACTAGTAGGAATGACAAAAGCTGCAAGGACATGGTACAACCTCGAAATGACAGCCCAAATTATGAAGACAATGGACAGCACAAAGAAGATGGCTGTTATGGCAATGGACAGCAGAAGGAAGATGCCTGTTATGACACTTTTGAGAAGGTGTATGATGGCAAGCAACCCTTGCACAACCATATTGGTCTAAACAGCTACTGTTTCCAACAGTACATGGGTGCACAGCAGCATGATAATGCAGATTTGCCACATGATGGACATGGAAGTGCGATGGAAGGAGACCAAGGTAGAGCTACAGTTAGGGGTGAGGCAAATCTGCCACAACACAAGTTGGGTATCGTACAGGACAAAGGCAATCAGCTTCTTTCTGAGAAGGGTGATCTTATACGACACGATGGTGCTACATCCTTGTCTGTAGAGCACGAAGTTACACTCATGCATGTGGATTCTGTCGCATCCCCACACAAGCAGGCGGTAGAGTATATACTACACAACCAGCCAATCCTTCCATCTTTGGGAAGTGTATTAGTGAGCAGCCCACTATGATCTCACCCATGGGAAATTTCAGCTAGAGACTTCCACCAGCGACTCTTCCAAGGGGTGATATCCTTGAGTTATGTACAGGAGATATAGGCCCATCTTCATTGCTACCATTTGGCACATCCCAACCTCATGTTGATGTTTTTGGGAGAGCCTGTCCCTCGAGCACTCATCTCTCAGCTTTGCTTCAGCCCAATGCCTATGAGAGGATTTGGCCTCGATCTGAATAGATTATATCCAATGGATGATGAGGGCAAGGTTCGTCATGATGGCATGCACCATGCCCACACTTGGTTAAAGTTGAGGGCTTCATCTTGGAAGCCCTACACATGGGCAGATTTCAAAGACCTCATGGGTGTCATGGTTAGAAGTAAATTACAGCGATACAGCCCAGAGCTGAAGGCCTTACAGGTGAGGACTGAAAATCCTTGGAATGCTGAGGAAGCACAAGCACTGCTGGAAGTGTTAGAGCCTGAGTACAGCAGCTATAATGAGAATGATTTTCAGTTCCTAGCATATGGGCAGTTGAAAAATGCAATGCAACAACTCCTCAAAGCTGCCTTACAAGGTATATGGCAAAACAATGAATGCTTCCGACGTGGGGAAAAGTGGGCAGCAAGGTACGGAGAGGTCCCCAAAATAGCTGTCTTGGGGAGAGCCAATCTGTATGTGCTTTTGAGCTTCTTCATGACAAGTATGCTAGGTGGGATCAACACTCACATGACCCCGGTGGTTCCACAACTTATAGGGACAAGGACTATCTTATTTTTCCTTTTGACCAGGGTGGCATATGTTTCACCGTTTTGCAGCAGCAAGGAGCCTTTGTTTCCAGCCACCACTTGCAATTTTGCGGGCAAAATTATATTGAGCGGGGATGGTTGTAATGAAGGCCAAGATCAGGCCAAGTTAGTGAGGGTTAGGCCTGATTTGGCTTAGGGGATTTTTAGGCCTAGAGGGGGGGCAAAAAGGAGATATAGTAGAGGGAGACTATATAAGTCCACCTCCACACCTTTGTACGGACTTTTTGATGTGACATCTACTCTCCCTTCCTCCTCCTTGCCTACGCTCACTCACACACTCTCTCTCTTCCCTACTCCCTCTCATTCTATCCCCCTCTTTCCTACCTCATTCTCTCTCTCTCCTACCTCTCTCCCCTTTTGCTAGTCTATCCCCCTTTCTCTAAATCTGCCCTACCCACTTTTCTACAGTTAAGTATCTTTGAATGTAGTCAATACTTTGACCATAAAAGATAACTCTTTGAACGTAATTAAACAATTGAGTACAAGTACTCGTGAGCAATGCCCTTAGAGGGACGAGCTGATTTGGGAAGAGAGAGAGAGAGAGAGAGAGTTGATTTGGGAAGGGGGGAGGAAAGAGGGACGGAGAGAGAGAGAAAAATAGAGAGAGAAAGAGAGAGAGAAAGAAAGAAATAAAGATGTATTGATGTCCGCGGGCCTATGGGACAAAAGTGCGAAAACAAAGTAAACTCATACAAGCCACAGTGGGCTGGAGTGAAGGACTCGCTGAGTACTAGAAAACACATAAACTGAAATACTAATGTAGTACATTATATCAAGTCAGGCCAGAAAAGCCAAATAGTGTGTAACATGAGTGGGGCATGTCAGGCGCTCAGGGCTAATGCTCCAGGAACATGATCTGGCTCCATGTATCCAGGCTCCGTGATAGCTCTCTGGTGTGACACAAAGAGCTCACATATCTGCATCTGTCGAGCTGTCTGGCGCTGTGGTGGGGGGCGTGGTCTTCTCGATCTCTGGATCCGATGGGCTATGTCAAGTGTAATGCCACGTCTCTGTCGATCGCCTTTGAGAAGAGCTGAGATGTTACGCTCTAGCCGAGGTAGCATGACCTCGGAAGAATCAGTCGACGTTTGCCTTAAAGGATCTATGTTTGTAATTATTTGTTTGCGCTTCATGTAAATGATCGGGAGGGAATTAATGTCAAGGTCCTAGGTGAGGGTTGATAGCACCAGACTAGGTGGATCTAAGGCTAAGGGCCTAATGCAAGGAATGTGCCTAGGGGCAAAGGATATTAAAGCATCCCAAGAGAGGGGTGAGATGTTGCATTAGGAAGGCCCTATGATGATGACATGTGGCATCTAGATCCATCTAGGGAGATGGGGCTTGTTGAAGCTAGTGAGAGAGAGAATGAACTGTTCACGTATGCTTTTGGAATTCGAATTCTCTGTTGGCTCTCACGTTTCAGCAAGGTTGGCTGGGTGGAACAAGAGTGGTGCTTCTCCCGTGATTTGTCTGTAGTTAGAAGTTAGTGTCTAATAATTGGTATCAGAGCTAAATAAAGGCTAGGAGATAGAGTGGTGCTGGATTAGTAAAGGGAGTGGTTCTCAACCGAGTGGTCAAGCCAAGCAAGCGAAACCAGCTGAAACTCCTAAACCAAGTACCACCATTGGAGTGAAGAGGAAAGTAACCCCAATGGCAGCCCGGGCTTGGTCTAAGTCTCCCTTAAACCCAGAATAAAGAGAAAAAGCGAGGAGAGAAGGCTTGTGTTTTGGATGCCTTCAACCTCATCAGTGGAAGGATTGTCCACGGAATAAAGATCGTCGGATGGCTGCGACGTGGAATGGAGGGAAGTCCCAGAGCGGAAGAGATGCAGATTCAGCTAGCGGGATCTTCTCAGAGGTTAGTACCTTGTTTGTTATGTGTGTCTGTTGCTAAGCTTGTAACGAGTGCACCTGATAACATGCTATCTAAGCCCGCAGCAACGCGGTATACAGCCTTTAATGATACGGAGTTAATTAAAATGAAAGGGCAAGTGGCCAATCATGATGTCATTGTGTTGTTTGACTCGGCGTCAACTCACAATGTGATTAACTCCAAGCTCGTGAAGAGGCTGAAGTCAAAGACTAACCCATTTGACTATGCGTATACAGTCAGGATGGCAGATGGAAGTTCAATTGAAGTATGGGACCAAAGGGTTACCTAGTTGGAGCTTCGTATTCAGGACTATGCTGAGAAGCTTGATTTTGAAATAACCAAGCTTACTCATGCAAATATAGCCCTGAGTATGGCGTGGCATTCTAGGAAGAATCCAGCCATTGATTGTAAAAAGCACGTATATCAATTCAAGATAAATAATGTGCTTTATGTCTTGTGAGGTGAGAAAGATATACGTCAGGGACCGTTGGTTTCCATGATGAAAATCCGAAAAGCTCAAGAAGAGTTTTTATTCCTTTGCACAGCATCGGTAGAGCCGGTTGATGATTCTTCGGCTAGCACTGATGTTACGCAAAGTGGTGAGATGGCGAAGCTGGCTAATCTTATAACAGAGGAGTTCTTTGAATGTTTTAGGGATGAACTACCTTATGGGTTACCTCCAGAGCGGAATGTTCAGCATAAGATTGAACTGATTCCGGGGGCAGAACCTGTAAATAGACCTCCCTATAGAATGAGTTTTACTGAAGAGGCGGAGGTGCGTAGACAACTGGAAGAATACCTCAAGTTGGGGCAGATTCAACCAAGTTTCTCATCTTTTGCTTCGCCAGTGATATTAAAAAAGAAAAAGGATGATACGTTTTGCCTTTGTATAGATTACAGAGCATTGAATAATATCACTGTTAAGCACAGGTATCCGATGGCTCGGATTGATGATTTGCTAGACTCATTACATGGAGCCGTGATTTTTAGCAAGATAGATCTTAAGTGTGGCTACCATCAGATCCGGATTAGAGCCGAGGATGTGCATAAAACCGCTTTCAGAAGCAGGTTTGGTCATTATGAGTTTTTGGTAATGCCATTTGGACTACCAATGCTCCAGCGACATTCGTCATGCTTATGAACGATTTACTACGGCCGTATATCGGAAAGTTTGTAGTACATTTTATTGACGATATTCGAGTGTGCAGTAAAAGTATTACCGAGCATCGTGAACACTTGAGAATAGTGTTCAGTACTTTGAGGAAAGCCAGTCTTTATGTAAATAAAAAGAAAACTATACTGTATATGGTCAGGCTTGAATATTTAGGATTCATAATTACTCCAAAGGGGGTAGAAATGGATCGAAGAAAGTGGCTGCGATACTGCCTTGGCCAATTCCTCAGAGTCTGACCACGTTGCAATCATTCTTGGGGTTTGTCCAATTTTATAGAAGGCATATCAAAGGATATTCCGAAATAGTATCGCCATTGCCTGATCTGACCTCAGATAAAGTACCTTTTATATGGGGACAGAATCAACAAGAAAGTTTTAACACCATAAAACAAGTTGTGGTCACAGGACCGGTGTTAAAAATAGTTAATCCCCAGAAACTGTTGTTCTTGGAAACCGACGCAAGTGGCATTGCGGTAGGAGCAGTCCTCCTTCAAGAGGAAAGGCCAGTAGCCTTTGAGAGCAAGAAGCTTTCTCCCTCTCAAAGGAATTGGCCAACTCATGAATTGGAGTTGTATGCTGTTATCCATGCTTTGAAAACATGGAGGCATTATTTGTATGGTTCAGAGTTTTATGTGGATGTGGATCATGATACTCTGAAACATTTTTGTAAACAGCCTGACTTGAGGGGCCGTCAAGCTAGGTGGACAGAGCTCTTGCAGGAGTTTAATTTAACGATTCGGTACCGAAGAGGAAAAGATAATAAGGTTGCTGATGCATTGTCTCGCATTATGCACAATATGAGTTTCACGGTATTAGAGAGTGCTCTAATGATCGAGATCAGAGAAACTCAAAAGGTGGACGAGTTTGTCCAGAGCTTAGGCCTAAAGCTCATGTGTTAAAACCCGGGGAAAACGAAAAGGATGACTTGGCATCCAGAAAAGGCCAAACATATGCAAGATATACCATAAAGGATGGTATGCTGAACAGAAATGGCAAGGTTGTAGTACCTAGTCAGAATGATCTCAGGTAGAGAGTCATTCGACAGTGCCATGATAGACCATGTGCGGGACATCCAGGAGTCGAGAAGACCTATGATCTCGTGAAGTGAGATTTCTTTTGGCCAAAGATGAAAAAGCATATTTATGAATATGTGACACGGTGTTTCTCGTGTCAGGTAAGTAAGGCCGAGCGGGTGAAGCCACCCGGACTTTTACAGCCCTTGGAAATACCACTAAGTAAGTGGGAGAGCATTTCCATGGACTTTATTGTAAGGCTGCCTACAACACAAGGAGGGTATGATTCTATCCTTGTGGTGGTTGATCGTCTAACCAAGATGACTCACTTCATTCCGACTAGAGAGTCTGTTAGTGCCCCGCAAGTGGCAGATTTGTTTATCAAACATATATTTCGTCTGCATGGATTGCCTAGATCCATAGTGTCAGACAGAGATGTTAGATTTACCGGTCATTTTTGGACCGCGGTATTTGAGACACTAAGGACTGAGTTGGGAATGAGTAGTGGGGATCATCCTGAGACGGATGGTCAGACGGAAAGAGTCAACTAGACTTTAGAGGATATGCTGAGGGCATATGTGTCATTGAGGCAACATACATGGGACAAGTGGTTGCCATTGTTAGAGTTTGCCTACAATGATAGAAAACATTCCTCTACAGGGTTCAGTCCGTTTGAGCTGAACTATGGTTATAGACCAGCAAATCTAACTATAGTTGGAGTACCTCAGAAAGTGCCTAGTGCCACGAACTTTGTGGTTTAGATGCGGGAGATGCTAGCACTTGCGAGAGCTAATATCCGCCAGGCTATGGATAGAGCCAAGGTGTATGCGGATGAAAACCGGTCTATAAGAGTATTTAAGGAAAGAGAAAAAGTTTTTCTCAGAGTTCATTCGCACTCGAAGTCGTTGACTTCAGGAGAGTGTGCTAAGTTATCACCTCGATACTGTGGGCCGTGGTTAATTCTAAAGAGAATAGGCAAGGTAGCCTATAAATTAGAATTGCCACAGGGGTGTAAGGTGCACCCGGTTTTTCATGTTTCGCGCTTAAAGAAATTTTCACATACAGGTGACTCACTAATCGAAGGTGTGGTTTTGTTTCAGGAGATAGAGGATAATGCAAGGCGCAAACCAACAAGAATCCTGGACCGAGGAACAATGCAAATACGAAATCGGAAGATACCCACGGTGTTGGTTGCATGGCATGGTCAGCCTCTATCCGAAGCGACCTGGGAATCCGTATACCAGTTGCGGAGAGTGTTCCCAGATTTTATCATCGAGGACGCTGATGTCTGAAGAGGGAAGGAATGTTATGCTCTAGCCGAGGTAGCATGACCTCGGAAGAATCAGTCGACATTTGCCTTAAAGGATCTATGTTTGTAATTATTTGTTTGCGCTTCATGTAAATGATCGGGAGGGAATTAATGTCAAGGTCCTAGGTGAGGGTTGATAGCACCAGACTAGGTGGATCTAAGGCTAAGGGCCTAATGCAAGGAATGTGCCTAGGGGCAAAGGATATTAAAGCATCCCAAGAGAGGGGTGAAATGTTGCATTAGGAAGGCCCTATGATGATGACATGTGGCATCTAGATCCATCTAGGGAGATGGGGCTTGTTGAAGCTAGTGAGAGAGAGAATGAATTGTTCACGTATGCTTTTGGAATTCGAATTCTCTGTTGGCTCCCACGTTTCAGCAAGGTTGGCTGGGTGGAACAAGAGTGGTGCTTCTCCCGTGATTTGTCTGTAGTTAGAAGTTAGTGTCTAATATGAGATATGTCGAACCTCAATTATGTGTGCTCTGGTCTCTTGTCGCATGTGAGACCCCCATGACCCTCGTCCAGTAGTGGTGTCGTGTCGACTCCCTCTACTGACCCATCTATCTCTCATGTCAGCTAGCTCCTCCTCCTCTACTCCCGAGTGCCTTGGAGATGACTCAAATGCATAGAAGTCGGTGACCTACCTCTGTGCTTGGTCAACCTCAGTGTCCTGTGACGTGGTGGTCACATCCTGCTGCTCTCTGATCCGTCGCAGTAGTGTCTCTTTGTGTCTCCGCATCTCCATCAGGTAGAGCCCAATACAAACCTGATCATGGAAGTGGATCAGTTGTGAGAGTGGGCCAAACCCGTGTCCCTCTTGAAAAAGGCAATGGTAGCGCCCTCAGATCTCGTAGTAGGCAGGACATTACAAAGAAAATGCTCCTCGGTCTTGACATGACCCATCGTGCATAGCATACAAGTCCGCTGCTCTCTGGGTATGCCTGCAGCTCTCTTGCCTCAATCCTCAGTTGATGGGAGGAGACTCGCATTTGTCCAATGGCAATCCTCAGTGCATGTGAGACTCCTCTGTCCTCAAGATACTGGGGTCTGATGATGAGGCTATCCTCTAATACTCTCAAGAAGTGGTCATAGTAGAGTTGGGTCTTGGTGGGGAAATCCTGGTCCCCCCCCCACTCCGAAGTATGTGAAGCTGGAGGAGGTCTAACCGTATGATGCGGTTAATCTCATCTCGCGGAATCAGCTCGGGGGTTGCATCCATGCTATACTGAAAAGGAGGGAGCTTGTCCATCTGAATGCCATGACTGGCGAACCAAGTAGAGACGCGTGCATACCATGCTGTATCAAACCCACTCTCTGCCAGTCGGATAGAGGATTCCAATGCCGGTCTCGGTAGCCTCTCACAAGGTAGATCCCAGACTCTATGGAGGAAGGTCACTGTTTGAAAGGTGGCATTGATCTGAAGAGGGGTCATAGCAAACTTTGCCTGTACTATCTGATGGGGGAGTGAGGGCTTACTATGAATCATCTTGGATCCCATGGTTATTAGTAGCTGCTCAAATCTCTTCCTCTCTGCCGCTGAAATATCACACCCTTAGAACGGTGCTGCATACATGGCAGTTGGTCTCACTAGGGTGTCGAAAAGCCAGCACTTTGTCGGTGGGTCCTAAAAGTGCGCCTGGAAACACTGTCGCTCTAGCCGGGCCAGAGCACCATATCCTCGTGTGAGGCGTGCTCGGGCTGCATGGATCATCGTGAAAGCTGACCCAGTGAAAACTGCACCCAAGTATGTGTAGGACTGCACAATATCTACTGGTTGACCTTGGTAAGTGAAGTTATGTCGATGGAGCACAAGGTATGAGGTGTTGAAGATCATAACCTTGGTCTTCCCAAGGTTAACTGTCAGATCTCTCTCTGTGCAAAACTCCTCGAGGGCCTCCAAATGTCTCTGTAAACCCTCTGCTGAGGACGACAAGAGGACTGTGTCATCCGCATATAGTAGTATCGGTACAAACAAATCAGCCAGTGGTGACCCCTCGCCTCTTAGGCGGTCTATGAAGGATGTGATCTCATCAATGTAGAGGCCGAAGAGAGTCAGTGAGAGGGGGCATTCCTGTTTCACCCCAATCGTGCTCTCCACCCAGCCTGATAGGCCTCCTGGGGTGCGAACTCTATCCTCTGACAGACTCATATAGGCTCATCACCCCCCAAATCAGAACCTTTGGGATCTGCATTTCTTGGAGTCTCTTGATCATGCGGGATCGTGGGACAGTATCGAAAGCCTTCCGAAAGTCTACGAAGTAGGCATAGACTTTCTGACGCTTCGACCTTGCCTCCTCAATGGTAGCCCTCAGTGTGAAGATGTGGTCTAGGGTGGAATGTTGTCTCTGAAATCCTGCCTGTCCTAGGGCACGCTGCCCATGTGCCTCTGTGTGACTACTGAGAAATGTCACTTGGAATAGGAAGTGTAAGAGGTGGCCTAAAATAACTGGAGGGACATCTTTTAAGAAAAGTGTAAGGAGAGCGCTGCCTGCAGGGCAGTGCTAATAAATGAATAACTCTTTAATTATGATCAAATAAATGGTCAACTGGAACTTTGACTTTGGAGTATTTACAACTTGGTGACACTCCTTCATAGAGATTGTAGTTGTAGCTGGAACAAGAGGAAGGGGAGGGTTGTGGTGGCTGTGAGGCATGAATGCACAAATGAAAAATTGGAGAAATCAGGGCGGAATTCTTGGCTGCAAGAACCAAAACAAATGAGAAATGCAGAAATCAGGGCAGGATTCTTGGCTTCAAGGACGGAAAATGCGTCTAAACCACAAAAAATATTGACAAAAATGTGAACATTAAAGCAGCTTGAAGTTCGGCAGAGATTGGATATGAAGAGATAAAACCGACTAATAGCAAAAAGGCATTTTTATTTTGCATGGAAATTGCCTTTCCCAAAAGGGGAACCCTATACCAAAGCCTACCCTCACAGGGCAGGCCAAAAGTAGAATAACTGCCAACTTAAGAGACTACTAACAGCAATAGCACAACCAAGATGAAGTCATGAAGAAACGAATAGAACTTCCAAATGTGAAATGGAAATCTAAAATTCGTCTGCAAACAGAGGGAGTGTAAGCCGCATACCTAACAAGCACTAGCACGGCTTCTAGGAATCCATAAGCCCTGGGCTTGGAAACAAGTATGAAAACTTGCAAAAAATTCCCAATTAGCAATGGAGTATTGAAATATGGGACATGTCAAGAAAAGCTGTACTGTTGGCAGCCCATGGCAGCTCTACATTTAGGACTCACCCTACAAGAAAGAGCCTCTGTTACACACATGCACATGCACACATATGGCATGTGCGCGTGCAGAGACACACACAAACTCAAGAAAGAGAGGAATAAACGTGTGTGTTGCACATACCCATGCAAACACACATAAATAAATAAAAATATAAGAAATGTGCGTTTTTTTGCTTTTGGATTTGAATCTCTGTGGGATTTTCATCATTTTGGTGTTGAAAACGTCTCATATAGTAAGTCCTTTCTGATAGCAGGCCTTCTTTGATGCAGGTTGTCAGTTCACTTACTGCCAATCCTTTTGCACCTTGATCAGCGTCATCTTGATTTTGTAGTTAATTTTTTCCCTTCCCCTGCGCAATCCGCGTCTTCAGAACTGTATTCAGGTTATGAGGAAATTTGTGATCTGAATGCGTCCGGCCTGAAAGAGTCCAAACTTGGTACCAAGGCAGCAGATGCTAGGGAAGAGGCATTGTTACCCTTTTTCCAGGTGAGGTTTTTAAGCGTATCAATGGTTCTCATGTTTTATTTTTATTCTATATCGTGGAGGAAGTTCTATTTTAGATTGCATCTTTGCATTTGTGTTGTCATTTGACATGCAACTTCTGATCAGTATGAGAGAGTTCTGGTTTTTCTCAACGTGCGTGGTTGCTAGGCTATAAAAAATTGTATCTCAGATATTGTCATGGGGATTTTTACACATAGACTTGTGAGCTGCAACCCTTTACTATAAGAGTTGATTATGTCCCTCGACGAATAGACATTGCGGCACTTGGGGGGGGGAACTATGCAGAACTATTTAATTTGGTCTCATGGAAGGTTTGTCCTTTTAACCGAATTAATTGTTCATTTCATCCTCAATGAAGCGGATAAAAGACTAAGCTTTTTGTTGTCAACTTGAGATTGCTGTTGTTCGATGTTGCATGCTGAAATATGACTGTCTTTATTCAAACAGGGCATTGAACTTGAGTTGAAGCATGTTCATGCTGCAGAAGTGCATGGATGGGGGGCTCTATCTGGCATTGTGGTGGGTGAGTGGCTTGAAGACATCTCGCACAATCAGGTAGCTATTAGATTTCTAGATTTTTGTTCACAAATTGGCATTGGACAATTTCGTTTAAGAAGGTTAGTCGTGTTGGGTTTGGTTAGAGGATCATACAGGACTCATACATTTCAATAAGGTTACAGCCAATCATATGGCCATACAGACTGTAGGAAGGAGAAATTCCATTGGTTTGTACTTTGTACTTTGTCCTTCTATTATTTGTTTTGACGTGAAGATTTTGTTTCACAGATTCATAAACTCATTAGAGGACTAGGCCCTATCCGTCCTTTGTTCGCAGTAGGGTCTGGAGCAGCTAAACTGATAGTTCTTCCGGCAGAACATTATAGAAAAGATCGGCGTCAGCTACTTCGCGGGATGCGAAAAGGTATAAAATGTTCCTTGCTTATTCTTATTGTTTCCAACATTTGGATCTAAAACATTATGCAAGCAAGTTCAGAAAAGTAATACATAAGATAAACTTATCAAGTAACAAAAGGGACAGTAAAAGAGAGACCTCTTGACAAAATAGCTAGATGTCATGAAAGGGTGTGCAAGTTAAAAGGCGAGAGACTTTTGAAGGAAGGTTTGCTGAAGGGTTTGTAGTTGACATAGATGATAGCCGCTGCCAATCTATATGAAACGACCCCAGCACTCCTGAAACCTCTGACCTGCAAGCAAACACAAGAACACATGAAACATGAGGAATCTGAGCAGGCTGCTCACCACCCAACCATGACATCTACGGGATAAGATCCCGAATCGTGAGATGTCCCCTCCGAGCCATGAGCTGAGCTATTGGCACGAATTCCCAACCAGATCCTGACTAGCCTGGTGTCCCATACCACCAGGTGGCGCCTGAAGGCCTTGGATTTGCTGCTGGGCCTTGGGCTATGCTAGGATGCAAGTGTGCGTCTGTGACTTGATCGAGGATTAGACCTAGCACTAGGGAACAATGAACTAGACTTGCTCCCCTCTGCTCTCTGAAGACTGAATCTCTGGGCCCCCTTTATAGGCTCGAGCCCAATGCGCCAAAAATAGCGAAGACCTAAATCTGATTTATACCCTTGCCACTTAACCCGAGAATCAAGCTTGCCTAGCCCTAAGCCTCCCCAGGCTATCTGAGCTAGTCTTGTGTACCCCAGTACATGTCAGATGTCAATCTATGCACATGACATACTTCCCCTCCTCTAAGAACTTACTCCTGAGTTCGCAAGAAAACCTGGGAATGTCCGCTGGAGGTTAGGTAACGTCTCCCATGTTGCATCCTTCTCAACACGATCCTTCCACTTGATCTTGTATTCCGTGATAGTTCTATTCTTGATCTGTCTTTCACGAAATTCAAGAATACTCTTAGGCTTGTGTGGAATAAAAGTCAAATCAGTATCTTATATTATTTCTTGAGGAGAAACAAGCTGATCATCCGCACCTAGTAACTCTTTCAGTCTACTTATATGAAAAACTGGATGTACTTTAACATCAGGAGGAAATTCTAGTTTATATGCAACTGGTCTAATTCTTTTAATAATCTTGAACGGACCACTGTATTTGGGGGATAATTTGGAAACCAAACCAGTACTGAGGCTCTTGGATTCCTTGGGAATACGTAATTATACCATCGTTCCGTCAGAGTGCTCTCTGAACGATGCCTATTAGCATAAAATCTATCCTGATCTTGGGCACTTCTAATAGACTCCTTGGCAAACTGCAACATTTCTTGCATGTCTTGCAAGAATGTCCTTGCAACATTATTGTTTATTCCCTTGAACTGGTGACTTAGGTTGAAACCCGTACATAAGCATAAAAGGACTTTAACCTATACTTGAATGCTTTGCACTGTTATAAGCAAATTCTATCATGGGGAGATAATCTTCCCATGAAGATTGTCTCTTAGAAACATATGCACGAAGCATGTCTTCAACCAGTTGGTTAACCTTCTCTGTGCTGCCATCGGATTGTGCATGATCTGAGGAATTCATACTTAGAGTAGTTTCCAACTTCTCAAAAACAAGTGTCCAAAAGTTCCTTGTAAACTTAGAGTCCTGGTCACTAACTATGTCTGAAGGCAAACCATATAGCTTAAACAATTGGTCCACAAACTCGTGAGCCAATTGAACAGTTGACATGGTCGATCGAGTAGGGAAAAATCTAGCCGTTTTTGTCAAACGATCAACCATGACCCAGATGGAGTCATGACCTTTGCACGTTCTAGGCAAATTGGTAATAAAGTCCATGGAAATACTTTCCCATTTATTACCAGGGATTTGCAATGGCTGTAATAAACCCGCACTTCTAAGGCATTCTACCTTAGTAACCTGACAAACCCGACAACCTACCGCATAACTTTCAATAAATGCATGCATCTTATTTCAATAAAAGGTATGTTTCACAAGAGACAGAGTCCGATGTATGCTTGGATGTCCAATACTAGGAGCATCATGACACTCCCAGAGAATCCTGGATCGAAGATCCAAAACATCTAGCACACATATCTTTCCATTTCGAAATAGCAAGCCGTTCTGAATCATTCACTGACCTCCCGCCGCCTGTACCGTAGGTGGTACAATCCCTAAGTCTTGGTCAACCATGGAGCTCCCAACTTGGACCTTCTGCCAATAAGAACTAAAATGACTATCAGTTGCACAAAGTCCTCTCAAGGATTGAAATAGGTCTGAGGATATTTTCGTAAATGACCTAGCATTTACAAACTTGACTCGAAAATATAGATTTTTGATCTTTAGAACAACAAAAAATCTAAATTTGTATGATTGGGCTTTTTCTAGTCTTACAAAGGTATATTTCTTCCCCTCAATTCCGACCCGTCACACACATACTTTATTTATTGATGATCCGTCAATACAAGAAACCACAAGTAGTGTCTCCAGACCTTTAGAGCATATACTACTGCATACAGTTCCTTTTTTAATGTGGGCCAATGGTGTTGAGTATCATCTAGCTTTTTACTTTCAAAAGGTACAGGTCTGCCCTCTTGGAATAAAGCTGTTTTAATCGCAATGTCACTCGCATCGGCCTCTAGCTAGGTGGGATCGGGCAGCGCAAGAATAGGGGCTTCCTTGATAGTTTGCTTCAAGGTCTCAAAAGCCTTGTTCATTTCATCATTCCAAGATATCGGTTGGCCACTAGGTAGACCTGCATGCGTGTCCTTTCAACTCGTTGGTCAAGGTACCGTGATTTTTGAATAATCACGCACTGACTTCCGTAGAAAGACTGTAAATCCTAGGAAAGAACGAAGTTGTTTCACTGTCTGAGGGATGGACCAATTCAAAACCTTCTGGATACGATCTAGATCAATGCTGATACCTTCGGAAGAAATCTTGTCTACTAAGTAAATGATCTTCTTCATAAAGAAGTCACATTTACTCATCTTGGCATATAGCTTATGGTGTCTTAAAAGAACTAAGACAATCTGGAGGAGTCCAATGTGATCCTCTAGTGATCGGCTATATATCAAGATGTCATCTAAGAACACGACAACGAATTTGTCCAAATAATCTTGAAACAAATCGTTCGTCACATGCTGGAAGGTAGCGGGAGCATTGGTCAAACCAAAAGGCAATACGAGAAACTTGTAGTGGCCATACCGAATACGAAAAGTGGTTCTATCTATGCGTTTAGCATAGATACGGATTTGATGGTAACCCGTACGCAAGTCAATCTTAGTGAAATACTCCGCTCCGGCCAACCGGTCGATGAAGTCATTTGAATGAGGAAGAGGGTATTTATTCTTAATTGTCACTTTATTTAACCGTTTGTAATCTACGCACATTTTCCACGAACTATCCTTCTTCTTTCTTAAAAGGATAGGTGCGCCCTAGGGTTATTTTGCTTGGGCAAATATAACCCATGTTTAGATAGCCTTGAAGCTGTGAAGCTAACTCGTCCTCCTCGAGTCGACTCATCCTATAAGGTGGAATACTAATAAGTTGAACCCCAGGTACTAAATCTATGCGATGATCTACTATCCGTTTTGGAGGTAAACCTTCCGGCAGTTGTGCAGGGAATTCATCAATGAAATCATCTAACAACGTTCTCAATTCTCAGTGTTCAAACACGCTTAAATAATTTTTGTTATCAATTGAGACAACAAATAAGGAAAGTGGAATCAGAACACACTGATACACATCATAATGAGAAGTGTTTAATATATTCCAAAGCTGCATTGCAGATACAATAGCTCCCTGAGAAGAGGGGATATCATCATTGTGAATACAAAATTGGGTGTGCTTATCCAAAAGGTACAGGTCTGCCCTCTTGGAATAAAGCTGTCCTAATCGCAATGTCACTCGCATCGGCCTCTAGCTAGGTGGGATCGGGCAGCGCAAGAATAGGGGCTTCCTTGATAGTTTGCTTCAAGGTCTCAAAAGCCTTGTTCATTTCATCATTCCAAGATATCGGTTGGCCACTAGGTAGACCTGCATGCGTGTCCTTTCAACTCGTTGGTCAAGGTACCGTGATTTTTGAATAATCACGCACTGACTTCCGTAGAAAGACTGTAAATCCTAGGAAAGAACGAAGTTGTTTCACTGTCTGAGGGATGGACCAATTCAAAACCTTCTGGATACGATCTAGATCAATGCTGATACCTTCAGAAGAAATCTTGTCTACTAAGTAAATGATCTTCTTCATAAAGAAGTCACATTTACTCATCTTGGCATATAGCTTATGGTGTCTTAAAAGAACTAAGACAATCTGGAGGAGTCCAATGTGATCCTCTAGTGATCGGCTATATATCAAGATGTCATCTAAGAACACGACAACGAATTTGTCCAAATAATCTTGAAACAAATCGTTCGTCACATGCTGGAAGGTAGCGGGAGCATTGGTCAAACCAAAAGGCAATACGAGAAACTTGTAGTGGCCATACCGAATACGAAAAGTGGTTCTATCTATGCGTTTAGCATAGATACGGATTTGATGGTAACCCGTACGCAAGTCAATCTTAGTGAAATACTCCGCTCCGGCCAACCGGTCGATGAAGTCATTTGAATGAGGAAGAGGGTATTTAGTCTTAATTGTCACTTTATTTAACCGTTTGTAATCTACGCACATTTTCCACGAACTATCCTTCTTTCTTAAAAGGATAGGTGCGCCCTAGGGTTATTTTGCTTGGGCAAATATAACCCATGTTTAGATAGCCTTGAAGCTGTGAAGCTAACTCGTCCTCCTCGAGTCGACTCATCCTATAAGGTGGAATACTAATAAGTTGAACCCCAGGTACTAAATCTATGCGATGATCTACTATCCGTTCTGGAGGTAAACCTTCCGGCAGTTGTGCAGGGAATTCATCAATGAAATCATCTAACAACGTTCTCAATTCTCAGTGTTTCAAACACGCTTAAATAATTTTTGTTATCAATTGAGACAACAAATAAGGAAAGTGGAATCAGAACACACTGATACACATCATAATGAGAAGTATTTAATATATTCCAAAGCTGCATTGCAGATACAATAGCTCCCTGAGAAGAGGGGATATCATCATTGTGAATACAAAATTGGGTGTGCTTATCCAAAAAAGAGAGTATATGATCTTTCCATCCAATCGAATATCGTGGGTTTTAAACCACTCTATTCCGATCCACAAGTCCACATGTTCCAAGTGCATAACATAGCACGTAAGAGTAGCTATGTAATCTTGAATCTAGATAGAAAGTTCGTTGACCTTACGATCCCAAAACTGCTTCCTAGCTGGAAGCTGTAACCTCGTAGGTGTGAGCGCTAGGTGTCGTGGACAGTCCCATCTTTTGCACAAATTTGTAGTTCACAAAATTGTGAGAGCTGCTCGGGTCAAAGAGAATGTGAACTCTCTAGTTCCTTACTTCTCCATAAGCTCGAAAAAGGTCACAGGTGCCAAATAACAAATTATTAAAAATGCAATTACATGAAAGTGGGCAGGTAACGACATGTACAGAAATACCCGTCATTGATGCTTGATTAGCTTCTTTAGCTTTGATTCCTTGGCCTGCATGGAGCTTTGGTCCTGGCGCTTGCATTTGGTTCTTGCCCTTAGGACAATCGCTCCGCGTGTGGGCCTGCTTCTCACAAATAAAACAACGTCCTTCTTTCTTGAGCTTAAGGGTGCATAAGAAACGGGCTCTACCATTCTTTGTCTGAGTCGAATTCTTCTTGGAGGCATTGTCAACTGACTTCGACTCCCTTGTACCAGTTGGTGACTGGAAGAACTTCCTCTTGTTCTTACCACTCGTGTCGGCAGGAGTGGTTCCCTTTGCCCTGGCCATAGTGTCATCATAGATATGCGGTTCGAAGCTAGGAGTGAGCAGCAAACTAGAGGTTGCCACGGAAATAAGAGAAGGTGAAAAAACGGCAAGGCTAGATGGAGGGAAAAGGGCGGCTGATCCGAACCATGCTCTGAAACTATGTTGGAAATGAGGCATAGAATCACTCTAACCTCTCAACCTCTATGCAGAATAGGAACAGCTCAGTCTCCATTCCAGTTGCAACAAAGCTTCCTCCTATGGATGAATCAGGTCAAATTGACTATGTTCTAGAAACGATATTGGACCATAGAGGCAACTCACTCAGATGATAGAGTATAGACAATGCATACAAGAGAGAGAAATGAGAGACTCGCTCAAATTTACTCCTCCACCAATTAGTGCGCAAGGCACAAGCTCAAGTTGAGCACAAAAGACCAGCAAAGGGCTGGAAACTAAATCCGGAGATCACCCTCTATCCTTCCTACTCCACGCTGCCTTGTGTAGGCTAACTAATTAAAGATGAGATTGTTGGCCTTAATTAGAACCTACTTAAGATAAAGGATGAGGTAGAGGTGGAAGGGCAAGGTCCCCCTTAAGTGTAATTGAAAGGTATCTTGGTAGCTTTGATCGTTACATGCCACCTCGGCAAAGGATAAGGAAGACTGAGATACCACTAAAAAAGGGGTGTGCGAAAGTGGAGCCCATATGCACTTGACTTGGAGAGACCAATGCAAAATTTGAAGTTTATACGAATCGGGCAAACCATCCACAGTGCTGGTCAAGAGCGTGATAGACGCCTAAATTCTTTGGAGTTGCTGTGTCAACCCCATATGATTCGAATTAACCAGTTCAAACTTTGCGTCGAGAGCTAAGGTGAATTCACTGAAGGCAGTCTTTGTAATCAGATCGTCATAAAGTCCCTGATCGTCCCCCCTTGGAAATCCATATCATGATCTCTTTCGAAAGCCTGGGTTCCACTGCATGAATAGATCGTGGCAAAGGAAGAGAGCTTTGGAACTGAATTCGGGGAAGAGAACAGTCTAGGAAAGAGGAGCAACAGGTAGGTTCGAAGCTAAGAGTGAGCAGCAAACTAGAGGCTGCCACAGAAATAGGAGAAGGTGAAAAAACGGCAAGGCTAGATGAAGGGAAAGGGGCAGCTGATCCGAACCATGCTCTGAAACCATGTTGGAAATGAGGCATAGAATCACTCTAACCTCTCAACCTCTATGCGGAATAGGAACAGCTGAGTCTCCATTCCAGTTGCAACAAAGCTTCCTCCTATGGATGAATCAGGTGAAATTGACTATGTTCTAGAAACGATATTGGACCATAGAGGCAACTCACATAGATGATAGAGTATAGACAATGCATACAAGAAAGAAAGTTTATTAAAGTCTTCGGGAGACCGTGAAGGTCTATGCGACTAAAGATAACTGATACAATGAGCATAACGGTGGCGGTCTCAAAACGGGCCAGCCAACCGTTTCTACAAAAAAGAGGTTATGAAGGACTGTGTGTCTAGTCCTGATGCAAAAAATATGTGTCTACCTCCAGATGATACAAAAAAGAAGGGGGGGGCACCAAAAATGGGGCAGAGGGGGGAGATACAGTATACATGTGCAGGTGGTAATCGTCAGAGACCAATCATAGAGGGGCCATCAAATGGGAGGTCGAAAAAAACCCTGTGATAGATGATTGGCCTCTGACGTCACGCGGCCTAGTCGAGCTCGGTCGTCGGGGGCGGCGGGTGGCCCTGTGGATGAGGGCAACGGTAACCCCGGTGGGGCGGGCAGAGAGCAGAGACGAGATGTCATGGACCTGGATGTGTGAGTCTGTCCGTTGGCGCAGCTGTCGTGGCTCTGGCTCTCGCTCACGTCCGCGTCGTCGGCTAGTCTGAGAAGAGGTATCCTGTGACTGGAAGAAGTTAGTGATAGGCCGCTAGGTGTCCTCACGCTGTGTGTGCTGCTCGTGTCGCCGTGCTCGGAGAGAGGTATCTCGGTGGCAAGTCATCTCATGTAAGAAAGCAGCTAGGCATCGTTGATTCGGGAACTGCAGCATGTGTGGGAGGGAGCCGAATCCGTCGCGGAAGAGAGAGAAATGAGAGACTCACTCAAATTTACTCCACCAATTAGTGGGCAAGGCACAAGCTCAAGTTGAGCACAAAAGACCAGCAAAGGTCTGGAACCTAAATCCTGAGATCACCCTCTATCCTTCCTGCTCCACGCTACCTTGTGGAGGCTAACTAATTAAAGATGAGATTGTTGGCCTTAATTAGAACCTACTTAAGATAAAGAATGAGGTAGAGGTGGAAGGGCTAGGTCCCCCTTAAGTCTAAGTGAAAGGTGTCTTGGTAGCTTTGATCGTTACATGCCACCTCGGCAAAGGATAAGGAAGTCTGAGATAGCAACTAAAAAAGGGGTGTGCGAAAGTGGAGCCCATATGCACTAGACTTGGAGAGACCAATGCAATAGAAGGACTTTCATGAAAAACACACACACACACACACACACACAACCCCCCCCCCACCCTACCCACCCACCCACACACACACACACACACACACACACACACATATAGAGTTGATATACTACCCAACCAACGACAACATCTCAGATGTGTTCACGAAGGCGCTTCCCAGGGAACAGTTGGAGCACCTCATTCGACGCATGGGGATGGGCCCACAGTTGTGACATTGAGAGGGGGTGTTAGAAGGTCACTGCCCCCCTGTGAGCCCCCAATTTGAGGGGACAAGGGGGCAGGAGACCATAGGGGGTAGGGAAGATGAAAAGGGCAGAAGACCTACTTGTCAGGCAACCCGCGCAGCAGCATGAAGATGGTACGATAGGTCGGTTCAGCTTTAGGTGGCCGACCAGCCCCAGGGGTTGGCCTATAAATAGGGCCTTCCCTGGCTGCCTTTTGGTGCTGGTTGCTGCAAGTCCTGCAGCGCCAAAACATCACCCCCCCCTCATGGTACATGCCCATGCCCCCTTGTCCCCACAATTGGGGGCTCACAGGTGGGTGGCATTGACCTCCAACAGCTGTCTCTTCACGCTGGTCTATGCTGCCCTCATATCTGCTATCAACTCCTCATCTGCCCCGATGTCTCCTGGGGCTGACTCGAAGGCATAGAAGTCGGTGACCTGTCTCTGTGCTCGATCTGTCTCCAATTTTGCATATTGAAGGAATAGCAAGGCCTCAACACTAAAGTAGATCGTTGGATCCTCAATCATTTTTTTATCATCTCAAATTATGGGATGAGCTGAAATCCATGATCTCAATCTATTCACTTATAACCACATAGCTACCACTTTATGCATACTTACTATATTTCCAGTTTTGCACGTTTTTTAATGTACTTTGTGTTGGAGAAGCACTAAGGCTTTCCCACTTTAGGTTCATCTGCACTTGTATTATGGTAGTCTCATAAATCTTCCTTTGGTCTCTTGGAGGCATTAATAAATGTGTGTGCGTGTGTGCATCATACTTTTACAAATGATAACAAGAAGTTATGCAAATGGGGAGGCCCCAAGTCTGAATTTGCATCATTTTGGGTCTTGGTCCCATAGATCATTCATCATCATGATCATGATTATATTCCCCCTTTGCTCTCCCTCTTTTTGGTTTTTAGAAAGCAAGGATGTGGAAGTAAAAAAGAAAGTTTTTAATACAGGTGCTATTGCTTTTCTCCGGAGCATCTCTCTTGAAGCTGTAGGACTTGGAGTGCAGTTGGCAGCAGGGGCCCATGAAATTTTACGGCACACTGAATCAGCTCTTGGTGCTGTGGCTCTATCAAGCTCTCTTGCTTCTGAAAAAATAGAGATGCCCACCAAAGTTAGTCAGCCAGGAGACACACGAGAAGGTCTGCAGCAGGTAAATTTAGACTTAAGCTTGTGCTAGGCCTCTTTTTGTTCAAGAATTTTCATCTGCACCACTGTTGGTTAAGATATAAAATGTTTCAGAGGGTCACAGGAATCTTGAAACGTAAAGGGTCATTTGTTTCCTTTTATCATACATTCAGCTGTACAACTGGTAGAAAATTAGCTGCTCTCCTTGCAAGGTAGTCTTCATGACTTTGTGTGCGAAGAACTTTTGAAAAGAGCAAGAAGATTTAGCATTTCCTGAATGAATAAAATAAGCTTGTATGCTGGGCTACTTCATCTAGCTGTGGACAGAGAGCTTTACAATACAAGATAATATGAGAAGTAGTGGGCATTTCCTCATGGTTTATTAGAATTACGAATTTTGTGGGATTGAGAGTGGCAAGGGGGGGGAGAGAGAGAGAGAGAGAGATTAACGGCCTTGGGAGGCCTCGCGGGCCTATGGGACAAAGTGTGGAATACACCAAAAGGGAAAAACTCATACAATCCACAAAGGGCTGGAGCAAAGGGCATGCTAAGGCCCTTGCTGAGTACTATGCTGAAATAGAGAGCTCAATCGCTCAAGCAAAATCAAGTACAAAACATGTCATATGATATCATATCATATCATATCATGTACTATCTGAAGTAGGATGAGAGTTGGAATTGGAATTGGAACTCAAAATCCGAAAGCCGGCATTGTGGTGGCTTGTCTATGAGTGGCGAAAATGTCTCGGATCTGCGTTTGTCTGGCTGTCTCATGCTGTGGTGGCGGAGGGGACGTGGTCTCCTTGATCTCCGAGCTATGTTCAGAGTGCACCCTTGTCTTGGGCGGTCTCCTTTGACGAAAGCTGTGATAGGTCGGACCTCAATTGAGTGTGCTCTGGTCGCTCTCCGTGTTGCAGGTGGCCTTTGCAATCCTCTCTCAGCAATCCATGTTGCCCGCATATCAGCTAGCTCCTCCTCCTCCACCCCACTGTGTCTTGGAGCTGACTCAAATGCATAGAAATGTGCGACATGTCATTGTCTCTGGTCAGCCTCTGTATCTTGTGGCGTGGTCACCTCTTGCTGCTCCCTGATCTGTCGTAGCAAGGTCTCCCTATGTCGGCTCATCTCAAGCAAATAGAGCCCAATGCAAACCTGGTCATGGAAGTGGATCAATTGTGACAGTGTCCCATCCTGATAGAGACAGTGGTATCGCCCACGGATCTCATAGTAGTAGGCTGGGCAGGCGCAGAGAAAGTGCTTCTCTATCTCAAACACTCCTAGTGTGCATAGCATGCAAATGGTATACGTGCTGCTTTCCCTGTCTCAATCCTCAGGATTATCGTCTTCTAGAGGCCTCGTGGGCCTATGAGACAAAGTACAATATCAAAGTAGCATATGCTCATACAAGCATCTATGGGCTGAGGCAAAGGGCTCACTAAGACCCTTTGTTGAGCTCGTAGGATTAGAGGTTTATATATATGATAAACGTGAACAACTTGAATATAGTGGTTCACACATTTTAGAAATGCCTCACATTGACTCAAAACATTTCTGATTTGGCAAAATATGTAGTCATTTCTTCCCAATTCCATAGATTTTCCTGCCTTTGTACATCTAAGGAGTCTTTTATCACTCAATGGAGTAATTTGATCTTTTTACTAATACACAAGAGGTATAATCCAATAAAAACAATGAAAAAAGTATGCACAATCTTAGATATGAAGTCTTTTATATATGGTGTATTGGCCTTGGGCATGTTTAGAATGATTGAACATAAGCTGAAAACAAAAAGCGGGGAGCTGAACAGCCCGTTTTCAAAAGAGAGTTTGATTGAGTATGTATGCTCTTTCTAAGTTAGGAATGTAATTTTGCATCTTTGTAGGAAGCGGTAGATAAGTGTAAGAGGTTCATTTAGTTTTTTATGTTTTAAATAATTTGTTCATTCTGTAAATTCTTTCTTTCATTTCTACAAAAGAGAGAGAGATTAACATTCGCAAGAGGCCTCACGGGCCTATGGGTAAGAGTGAGGAATACACCAGAAGGGAAAACCTCATACAAGCCACAAAGGGCTGGAGCAAAGGGCGCACTAAGGCCCTTGCTGAGTAGTATGCTGAAATAAAAAGCTAAATAGTTCAAGCAAAATTAAGTACAGAAGATGTCATTTCATATCATGTACTATCTGAAGTAGGATGAGATATGCAAGTGGAATTGGAATTCAGAATCTGAAACCTAGCACTGCGGTGGCTCGTCTATGGGCGGCGAAAATGTCTCGGATCTGCGTCTGTCTGGCTGTCTTATGCTGTGGTGGCGGAGGGGGACGTGGTCTCCTAGATCTCTGAACCCGCTGAGCTATGTTCAGAGTTACCCCTCGTCTCGGGTGTGCTAACCCCTCTATCTACTAGTCGTCTAGATGATTCTAGTGCAACCTCGGTAGTCTCCAGTCCAAACGCTGTGAAGGTATGTCATTGTCTGAAAGATAGCATTAATCTAGAGTGGTATCATGGCGAACTCTACGTAAATTATGTAATGAGGAGCTGAGGGCTTACTCCAATCATCCGAGATCCCATAATCACATGTAGCCTCTCATATCTCGTCGAATCATTCGTCGAGAGATCACTCCCCCAAAAGGGTGTTGCATACATGGTTGTGGGTCTCACTAGTGTATCAAACAATCATTCTCGTTGGGGAGTCTTAGAAGTGTGCCTAGAAGCACAATTGCTCTAGTTGGGCGAGAGCTCCTTGACCTTGTGTAAGCCATGCCTTGGTTGCACGAATCATCCTGAAAATTGGTCCGTGAAGCATGAAGCACAAAGCACATTATTTACAATCGTCGATCCTCTAAAGGGAAAATCCAACTACCTCAACTTGAGCATAACATTCCTTCTCTCTTTAGGCATTAGCATCCTTCTGGAAACGCTCTCCGTATCTTGCATTGTTCAGGATTTTTGTTGGTGTGTGCCTTGCATTATTCTCTCTTTAACAAAACTACGGCCTCGATTAGTGAGTCACCTGGGTGCGAAAACGAGGTAGGAATGGTCAACGTTGAGTGGTGGTGGAGGGACTACAAAGTCATGCACTCCTGACACAAAGACTAGGGAATCCATCAAGAAGTCTGCTGTATTGTCCCTCCACCATGTGGGAAACAAGTAAGCCCTTTGGATAGCATCCATCTTTAAATGCCGCTATATATGATCAGGTCGTGTACTGGGAGACAAGTAAGCCCTTTGGATAGCATCCATCTTTAAATGCCGCTATATATGATCAGGTCGTGTACTGCTCCCATCTCCAATAAATGTCACCCATATCCTGTCACTCATCTTTTGAGTGCCTCGTTATCCCAAGCACTATTGGGGTACTCTGAGGGTGTTTTATCCAAATTCTAGTAAACCCACCTATCTACTCTTTGTGCGTGATTGAACCAACCAAGAGCAGCTGAGAGAAAGAAAGAAAGAAAGAAAGATGTATTACCGTCTTTGAAAGGCCTCACGGGCCTACAAGATAAAGTACAATCCAAGGGTAATTCTACAAGCCACTATGGGCGTAAGCAAAGGGCTCGCTGAGTGCTATGCTATCAAAACTCAAGGCAGAAAGACTAGTACTTAAAGCTAGAACTCAAAACTACTCAAAATACAGTGTGAAGATGTCTTGTATCTGTATCCTTGCTTCACTCGGATCATGCTCTGACAAGCCTCTAGGGGCCCGTACTTTCCCTCTGACTGACTCACATAGGCTGACTCCCATAGGCTCATCACTCCCCATATCATGTCTCCTGGGATGTGCATCTACTAGAGTCTCCTAATCATGCGGGCTCGTGGGACTCTGTCAAAGGCCTCCCATAAGTCCACAGCTTGCGCTACAGTACTCTAGCGAGGCAGTGCTTACAAATTAATGCTCCTTTTTTTGAGTGTCAGCTCTTATATTCATTTGTCTTGTAAATGATAATCATTCTGGAGACCTTTTGGACATTCCAGGCATGTGAAAGCCTTACCCGAGGACTGGAAAGGACAGCATCCTCTCTTATCAGCAACCCATTGAAGGTCTATCAGAGAGGAGCAGGTACAACTGTTGCAGTTGCAAGTGCTCTGCGAGCAGCACCTGCAGCTGCATTAGCACCAGCTTCGGCTGCTGCTGGAGCTGTGCATCGTGCTCTTCTTGGGGTGCGCAACAGGTATGTGGAATGGATGCTGATTTCCTGACTCCTTGCAATTGAATTATCTTCACACACACAGCTTTTACTATTGGCTGGAGTTGTAACAGGTTTGTGTTTGTTTCAGTCTTGATCCAGAGCACAGGAGAGAGTCTGAGGAGAAGCACTCTGGTCCACCTCCTGAATGACGGGATTAAACACGTTCGCTATACCTTTGTACTGAAATATAGTGCATGCATCAAATCATGCTAGTGTCACGAGATGGTTGATTGCTTGTTGCCTCGCTGCGTGTGCATTTTCAAGGATGCAGGCATTGCTTGTGGCGCATAGATGGACCCAGACAACAATATGATTTTGTTGTGTATAGAAGGTACGACTCCCTTGGTTTAGAACCCTTTTATCAGTTATTTTATGAGCTTTTTTTCGCTGCCTTCTCTTATGTCAATGTTTCTGCAGGTATACAGGTTGCAGTATTTTGTGTAGCCAGGGTCGAATAGATGCCTGATCATATTCTGATTGTCCAGTATGTACTTGGAGGAGGGACCTTCCCTCGTAAGATTTCAAAGCCAGCTCAACTTTTCTGGCTTCATTCTTTAAAACATGTATTATAAGTGATAGTTACAGGTACACAATTCTTTTTGTATTTGTATTACTTGGGTCTCTGCTGTGTCAAAGCCAACCCTGCTGATTCTATTCTGTGATTGTACAACATAGTAACCTGATTTCCAGGGAAAATTTCAGCCCTGAGTTGCCATTCCTAGTGGAATACTACAATGTATACAAAAATCTTGTATGAAAGGCTCATATCAAATGGTCATTTCAATTGCTTGTTTGTGTGTCTTCTTTAGACGTGTGGTGCCGTATCAGTAGAGAATTGACTTATTGTATCCTTACGGTCAACTCAATTTTATTCATATGTTACAGTCCTATGAAAGTAAATACATTATATTGTTGTTTAACAATTTTGGCCAGGTTGTGTTCACATATGATAGACGAGTAGAGAGCAGATGTTGTAAGATTTGATATATTCTAGTCTTATGAAGGTATGGGTAGGTATGTTTTTATCACAGGTACTCTACACTAGACCCTATTTTTGCTGGAGTGCTCATCGAGGAGGGCAAGGCATGACTTCATGGGATGCAGCGTTGCTTTGTGGAGTTGAGGATTTGTCATTGCACCTCGTGCTTGCATGATACAGGAATTATAGATATGGGTGGAGACTATTTGGAGTGTGGTGAAACTCTATGAGAGTGTCTTGACCGCAGCTCGTTTAGGAGGGTGAATAGAAGTGATTATTAGCACCATGGAGATCCATAAAAAAAGTGGACACTGTTTGGAATAAGAGATATTCTACGAGAGCCTGAGATCCATGAAAGAAGGTTTCCTTTCGTAGACAACTTTCTTTGTTCTGCACATAATGAGTTTTGCATGGTTGCTAACATTTGATGGAGTATGCACAAGGAGAGATTCATATATTGCAAAAATCCAATCGAGAAAGGCCTTGTCATACTTGTACTTGGGGATATAATTTTCAAGGCCTAGCTCCTTCTTGAAGGAGTTGGCTAGGATACATCAACCAACCAAGGGACACACCCTCATTGCTAGGCTATAGCATTTATGAGTAAGACCCTAGGGGGCAAGATGAGTTGACTAAAGGATAGCATCGCTATTAGCAAGTTGATGATCTCACTTGGATAATATAGATTTTAGAGCATCATCTCCACAATGAATTTGGTTATCTTGGACAAGACAATTGAGGTCTATCTAGGCAAGAGAGGACTGGGCCAATTTACATCTCAATCTTGGATCGAATAGGAGAGTTGTGATATGTACAATTATGGATGCTCAAAAGAGGTTAGAGACTCTTGCCAATGGTAGAGTTGTAAAGTAGAGCATCATCCACAAGAATTAATGACTTGAAGATGAGATACTCTTGCCAATGATAGAGTTGTGAAGCAAAGCATCACCCACAAGAACCTCAAAGGTTCACAAGTGCCTACGTAACGACCCATCCTTTGAACAAGGTAACTCATCTTGCAGCCTACCAATGGAATCAAAAGCAAGATCTTTTGAAAATATGCTATGGAATTACCATGCCAATCCATGGAGTAAAAGGGCTAGATTTGGGGTTGGTTGATTTTGTGCAAGGACAACAATTGGAGTTGATACCGTGCAAGGACAACAATTGGACTAGGGGGTGGTTGATATTCTGCAAGGACAACAATTGGAGCACAAGTTAATTACATTATAAAGAATAGTTCAAGAGACAATATACCTCAGTATTTTTTAATCAAGATAGGTAAGGTGCCATGGTTTAATCTTTGCACGTGTTTAAATGATGTATTCTAGCATTTGAGCATAAACATGATCGCTTTGGACATTAAACAAGGAAAGTTTGACAAATAGTTCATCATGTACAGCTTGAAGTTCTTGATACAAAGTCCATTCTTTTTGCTAGATGTACTATTGCATGTTTAGTTGCCCCACCTTTGATGCATCTTGTAGTATTTGGCTACAAGTTCCTTATCGAATTTCTATGTATATGAGTGTTTAAATTTAATGAAGTAACATAGACACACTCATAGATGGGCTTTGAGATTGTGATTATTCTTGTCAAAGTTGAAGATACAACATTTACACGAGTTTGTTTCATAAAAATAACCATTTTCATGTCTTGAGTTTTGCATTCACTTCGAACGAAGTTTGTACTTTCTTGGTAAGGATTTCCCCAGACGTTGACCGGTTATAGCAAATGTATACATCAATATTTTGGATGAAACTTGGTAATATCATGCTCGTTCTTCTCATTTGATGGTCAATGTACAAATGGTGAAGATGAATGTCTCGAAAAAAGTAATTTATAGTTAGAATACTATAAAGGAGGAGAGTATTTTCTTTGAAGTTGTCATGTCCTACATTATGATCCAATGCATTATGATTGATATAAATCACTAGCCTTGATCATCTCTTTGCTCACCTAGAGCCAATATGATGGAGAGGTCATTATCAATCAAAGATTGCAATGCAGGGAGGACAAAATGAAGCAAATTGGTGGGCCCAAAATAGGTGATGGTGGCATGTAAGAGCACAATGTTGAGGGGATACAAATGGTCAAACTTTGATGGGGATGTGCATGAGTGTTGGAATGTTTTCAACAAACGAGATGCATTAGTCGTGGACATGAGATGTATTTAGTGGAGCAACATTGGGTAAGGATTCATGAGAGCTGGGTGTACTTTGCCAAACTACAATGAGCTCACAAGAATTGTTTGCTAGACTCTAACATTGTAGTAGCAAGACATGAGAAGAGGCAAGGGGTGCTGATTGCCTAGGGGCTATGGTCCAAGTCACCCTCCCATGATTAGTTGATAGTAGTCAGATAGTGCAAATGATTGGAAGGTAGATGGTTAAGGTCACAAATGTTTTAGTGACTGTTCACACGATGTTCATTCGTGCGCATAATTCACCCAAATTGGAGTCATCATGACCTCATGGAAGCCTAACCCCAATACCAAAAGGGCCTTGCTCACTAGCATAGGCTAATATAACCGATAATCAAGCATAGGCTACTGCTGCCCACCTTTTGTAATAATTAAGTTCTAAGGCTGTAGCCCTAGTTGGCCCCCCAAACCATAATGTGTTGGGTGACTGCCAATAGTTTTGCAATGCTACCCATCCTCTAACAAATGAAGAGGGCCTAATGTGTATTGGCCTTTTGCATTAGCAAGATGGTTTGCACCAATGCCAAGTTCCTTGGGTTGTGAAACATCGTTGTATGACATGGAAGTACAAAGTTATTGTAATGGTGGTGTCTATAAAGAAATATTATGGATCAAGGTACTCGCAACACAATGTTTCATTGATAGAGTATATCAAGATAGTAGATCCTAATAAGGGACCTTTCCTTGAAAATGATGGTCCAAAAAAGATTATAGGGAAGCAAGGGAACAACTTTAAGCTTCCACCAAAAGGCATGCTTAAAAAAGATAGCATAGTCCTTATACTCAGGTCTACAAGGTGATTCTCACTTATGGAAGGTTGCCAAAAGGTTGCCATCATGCAAAAGGCCATCAACAAAGGCACCGCACAATTTTGTAAGGGAGACAACATAGTTGATCATTATTGGTGCTTATGGAGGAGAGCCAGTTCTAAGGGGTGTACTTGGACATAGTGCCTAGATGTAGCTTGTGGACGCAAATGGAAAAACTAGGAGTGCCACAAAATTGTAGCCAAGATCTACAAGCGTGTTAGATGAAGGAGGATTCTCAAATATGTCCACCAATGATACTAATGCGAAACAAGGTGGCCCCTTCTCCCCTATCCTTATAGGGGTATGCATAATCTAATTGGCAAGTATGATCCTAAAATATGCCTAGAAATGGGGCTTCTTTTAGCATAAGTGAGTTTGCTTTAAGTGCATGAATTGGTCTCCTTTGCACATACAAGAGGAATTCTACCCATCAATTCATGTAGCAAATTCTTTTGCCAATAAAGCAACATTACTATGATGAATGTGGAAAAGATAACCAAGTCTAGAAATGGTCATTAGAAGAGAGAGAGAGCACACATTTTTGTACAATGTATACTATCATTCATAATGGAACCCTAATAGGGTAATTGTCAGACTTTTCATATCTAGTGATCCTAATGACCATATGGATACATATTTACTCCATTGTCCTTATATACACAAATATATATATACCATGTTCAATACCTTGATTTTAGCAACTTTCTCACTCTCTCAGGTATGTATGCAACACTCAATGTAGGAATACAAAGTCTACACAATGTACGAATGTATGCAACACTCAATGTAGGAATACAAGAGAGTAGTAAATGAAAAGTCTACAATGTTTACGACCTATATTCACACTTTTCTCTTGAGGTATCAAATATAGTGAAGTATCAAAGATTTACTTGATATAAAATGGTGTGATAAGGAATATCAATATTTTTTAATTTTTCATGCCCTTTTGTATTCTTTGTTAGGGCTATGGCAACGTGTAATGTCAATGTTACTCCCTCTTGAGCCATACTAAAGTCCTAAGAGCCTTTGGCTTTATAAGCACACTTGGTGAAATGATATACTTAGCCTTTATTGTAGAAAGTGCCTTAGTGGCCTTCTTTGAATCAAGATGCACATAATGTGAGTTGAGCATGACTATGGATCTTGAAATTGAAATTTTGTAAGTCATCCTCTTAAATATGCATCACAAAACTCAATGGGGATTGGGTTTGTGGAATCATTCTCCTTGACATAAATTCTATTATCCCATTGATGTATCAAATTTTTCACTCATTGCATTTTGATGGTGGTGACACATGGCTTTGCCCTATATAGGAGGGAAGGATCATTAAATGGATAACTCTCCAACTTTTTCACTTGGTTTAGTCTCAATGGATACACTAGGGTGCTACGGCATTAACATTTTCAACTACTCAAGCATGGAGTAAATGTATGTGCATGTCTAACTAAAAAATATGCCATCCTTAGTTTATTACACGTCAATCACAATGATGTAATGCAAATAAGTCATGAATCCACATCCTCAGCTTGAAGTTATTGTAATGGAACTACTGGAGGAGGGGATCTGGTGCTCTTGCGTATTGCTATGGTTTTCGGAGTAGCTACAAAGCTTGGTTTTGGAATAGAGTCTTGGTGTTGGCGGTGCTTGGGCAAATGTTGGTTGCATGTATGTTGGAATGAATTTCGATATTGTTGAGGTTTAGGTGGGTTGTTTCACATGTTGAACATGCAATTGCTCTCATCATATCCACCGATTGTACAAACATTGCACAATAGCCTTGGATGTGGATTTGATTGTGCATTGATCCTAGACCTCAAGACAAGGCATATGGTTTGCCATGCAAAGCAGACACCAGACATTTTTATGCTTGGAGGTTGCGGTTGAGATACATGAATCTTTTGCTCCATTGCTTGCATCATTTCGTACCTTAGCTTCATGGTCATGGCCGGGAAGCGACCTTCATTAGATGTTGCTGCAGTTGCTTTAGAACATATGTCCTTGTCGTCATCGCGGTTAGAGTCAGAATCTGTCATGCCATCTTCAATGTCCATCGCTACCGCATAAGCAGTACTAAACGTCTTGTAATTGCTTATCTTCTTCATTTCTTTGTGAATCTTCTTTTTTAGACCCGTAATGACCCAGGTTGTCAGGTATTTGTCATTTGGGGTATGGCTCACATTTGGCAATCATGCGCTTCATTCAGACTAGATATGTGTAGACATCTCTTCGACGGCCTTTGTCGATCTTGCCCAGTTGGAGAGACGGATCATCTTGAAAGCTTTTAGTTTCGAATTGACTTTGAAAGGAGTGCCTATCTGGTGCATTCCTCGACCAGAAGATCTAAGTACCATTCATAGGCTTCGTCGACCAATTCCATATGGAACCAAGCGACTTTGGCCTCGTGAGATTGATCCTCTTGTTCTATAAGCGGCATCAAAGTGTTGAAGGAACCACTCTGGATCATCCTAGCCATTGTACTACAGAAGTTTAAGATTTCCCAGGGGTCTTCTTCCAAGGTTGAAGTTTGGGCAGTTGAAGAAGTTGCCATCGTTGTCTAAGTCAAGGTCATCATCATCATGATGACGATCTCCCATGTTGTAGATTGGAGGAGGATGAGGGTTTTGATTAATTGGAGGAGATGGAGTCAGTCAAGAGGGTTGTCATATCAGTTGGATCATAAATGCATGCACACTTGCCGAGTGTTTGATTGAGTGCGACATCCTTTGGTCCGAAAGTTAGAGTTGTGTGCATTATGGGGGTTAGAGATGTGTTAGTAATTTGGGAAACGTCGTGCTAGAAAATGTACCTAGTATTCCCCCCTTGAGACAGGAATGTGCTGATGCAAACGGATCATCAAAATCGGAGGTCACAAGTGAAAGTTATAAGCAAATTAGTGAAACAATTAACCCACATGAGAGCACAAATTGACAAGTTCTAGGGATGCCCAAGTGAATCTTATAGCGTGGTGTTTTCATGTGTGAAATTTGGATTCAAACTAGGTCCAAATTGGGTCCCACATGGGTGAGTTATGGAGGGTTAAATTAGGGGGGAAATATTGCCTTTTGGGGGGTCTTTGGGCTGTAAGGATTTGTGCGAACACACTTAAACTTAAAGAAACTAAACCTAACTTAGTTAGTTTAACTAGCCAATTAACCTAATGACTCGATTAATCTAACTAACCTAACTATCCAATTACTCTAATTGGCCAGTTACTTCAACTAACCTGATTATTAGTTAACCTAATTGACCCAATTAATCTAATTATCTAGTTAGTCTAACTATAGTTAGTCCAAGTAACCAACTAATTAACCTAACCTCTAATTAATCTAACCTAATGCTAACTATAGTTAGCCTAACCTAGCCCAGCTAACCTAACCTAACTAACTTGATTGTAGTTAGTGGACGGGGATATGGTTAGGGTTATGGTTTTAATAAATAAATTTGACAGGGGGCAATGGCCGTCGCCGTCAGCCAGGGGAGAGGGAGAGGGAGGTGGAGGTATGTAGGAAGGGGGTAGTAGGGGCACGGAGGGCAATAGGGAGTGATAGGGGACGGAGGAGGTAGGGGCACGGAGGGCGAGTGCACAGAGGGGAGGCGCGGTGGTAGAGTGGGCGAAAGATCGATGGCTCAGTGCCGCGAGTGGGGAGGCGGTGGGGTGCGAAAGCACTAGCTAGAGGAGGCACCAGGCGTGTAGAGGTGGTGGGTATATAGAGCAAGCGCCATTTGAAGGAGCGGGCCGGAGAATGCAGGGGAGGAGCATGGATGGGGTTGGCAGGCGCCACTGCTTATGGTGGACGAGTGGCACGTGGCACAAGACAGGGTAGGTGCTGCCTATGTGGCACGCGCTGCCTTAGGTGTACCAGTAGCGCGCAGTCGGGTGCATGAGTCAAGGCTTGAGAGGGGAGAGGGATAGGTGTGAGAGGGGTGTGTGTGTGAGAGAGAGAAAGAGAGAGAGAGAGAGAGAGGGGGGGGGGGGAGTAAAGGTGGAGGGGTGCGGGGGGTGAGGAGGGTGGAGGGGTGGGGGGGTTGAGGAGGGTGGAGATGGAGGGGGTGGAGGTGGGGGGGAGGGGTGAGGGGGGTGGGGGGCGGGTGAGGGGGTTGGAGAGGGTGGGTGTGGGGGGGAAGGAGGTGAAGGTGGAGGGAGGGGGGGGGGGCGGGGGGGTTGCAGAGGTGAAGATGCTCGAAAAAGTTGGAAAGATCCAGTTCCCACCACAAGCATCATGGTGGAAGTGGATGATATTTTTGATCCAGTCAAAGAATATGCCAAGCATGCCATCATTATCTTTTTTCCAGGACGTATGTCTGCTGCTGCTGCAGATGTTGGTAACTGGTTGACTAGAACCCTGGGTGGTTTTCCTATGTCAAAAAAGTTCACTATGCAGCAAGGGGCTTTTTTGAAGTGATCATGGCAGATGAAGAGCACAGGCAGATTTTATTGGAGCACTCTCCTCTTTTCTATGGGCAACACATGGTTCATGTGTTGCCTCGGTCTCCTACCAAAGATCAGGCGTTGATCCAACGCAGATGCCCTGTTTGGGTGGAAGTTGTGGATTTCCCTCAATGTCTGGCTTCTCTTTTGCCAAAAATTGCAACCTCTCTTGGCAAAGTGGTTTGTCCACCACTGCCTAATGGTATTTCAAATAGATTTTGAATTTTGTGGGACACACATAATCCAACCCCAGACTCTTATTTGGTTACAGTGAATAATGTTTCAATGGGCATTGCCTTCTATAAACTGAAATGGGGTCTCTTTGTAGGTGCTTTCTTTGAATGCAAGAAGTTCAGGCATATGGCTTCGCAATGCCTTTCACATACTCCCAAAATGCCATTGCAAGCTGATTTATCACTGCTTCCGAGCAAGACTTCTACTGCCTCCTCTTTTATGAAGACTAAGGGGGTGAAACAAATTTTTGCCTCCTCTTTTTCTACTGTTTGCGTCATCCCTCATCGTAACTATGTTGTGTGTGAGTTTTGTGGGTGTTTTTTGGGGCTTTTGTCGCTCTTTTCTTCTTCTCTTGAGTTTTGTACTTTTTTGCTCCTCGACTCTTTTCCTAACAACCTCTATCTATAATCTTTCTCTATCCCTACACCTTTTAGTCTTGTTTTCTCTTTGTTATATGCACCTCTTGTGGGATTTTCTTAGTCATCTCTTCTTATACAGGATTTCATGGCTACCACAAAGATTTACACACATAAGAAACAGAAGCAGGTTATGGGTCAAAATGACCCCCTTCATGACTCTGCAGAGGCTCAGCTTGTCCATGAGGTGATGCATGAGGGATTTGAAGACACTCGAAACAGTTGGAAGGATCTGGCTCCTGGATCTGGCTCCCACCATGGGCATCATGGTGGAGGTAGATGATATTTTTGAACCTATTAAGTAATATGCCAAGCATGCCATTATTATCTTTTTTCCAGGACGTATGCCTGCTAATGTAGATGTTGGTAACTGGTTGACTAGAACTCTAGGTGGTTGCTATGTAAAAAAAGTGCATTATGCAGCAAGCATCTTTTTTGAGGTGATCATGGCAGATGAAGAGCATAGATAGATTTTATTAGAGCACTCTCCTCTCTTCTATGGGCAACAAATGGTTCATGTGTTGCCCTGGTCACCTACCAGAGATTATCAAGCATTCATCAGACACAGATGCCCTGTCTTGTAGAAGTTGTGGATTTCCCTCAATGTTTGGCTTCTCTTTTGCCAAAAATTGCAGCCTCTCTCGGCAAAGTGGTTTGCCCACCATGGCCTAATGGCAATTCAAATAGATTTTGCATTTTGTGGGATACAGACAATCCAACCCCAGACTCTTATGCAGTTATAGTGAATAATGTTTCAATGGGCAATGTCTTTTTAAATTGAAATGGGATCTCTTTGCAAGTGCTTGCTTTGAATGCAAGAAGTTCGGGCATATGGCTTCACAATGCCCTTCACGTGCTCCCAAAATGCCATTGCAAGCTGAATTGTCACTGCCTCTGAGCAAGAATTCCAATGCCTCCTCTCTGATGAAGCCTAAGGGGGTAAAACACTTTTTTGCCATCCAAGACAAAGGAAAAGCACCAGTTGCTTCGAATGGTGATGCTCCTCTTTTTGTGATTTGGAATTGGATGCAAATCACATCATGGTTGCTCAAGCCTATGCTGATGATTCTTTCTTTACCCCGAAGAATACGCATAATGATCTTTCTGCTTTAATGCAAGCTCTCTCTGTTTATGGTTTGGCAATTGGTCTTCAGATAAATTTTCAAAAGTCTAAGCTGCTCCCATTGCATTCTAAAGAATGGCATAGTCTTTTGTGGCCCGAGGAAATCACTCCACCTACTCAGATAGTTCGTCATCTTGGTAACTCGTTGAGATGGGGTCTCACTCGTCGTCAACAAACTGATTAGGTAATGGTCAAGCTTGAAAACAGCTAGAGTATTACAAATTGGCAATCTGGCTTTTGCATGTTCGACTTCAAATAGTACAGTCCATTCTTATGGCTTATGTTTAATTTGATTTGCCATTGATCTTGTTCACCAAGGCAAATCGTACTTCTTTCATCTCTACCATTAAGAAAATCTTTTAGCGTTTCAAACATGGCAGAAAAAGTCCCAGGCTGCTTTCAGTGCATCAACTTTATTCTCCTAAGATGCATAGTGGTTTAAACATCACGAATATCTGGAGACACATCCTTGCTCACAGGGAAAGAATGTTGCTGCAATTTCTGCAAGGTGATCAACCTTGGGCTCTTATGATTAGATCTCTGGTCACACATATCAGCATTTCTACTTTTAATCACTGGCAAATCAATTACTGGGACTTCTTATTTAGTTACATCAATGGCACTTTGCATGGCTGTCCTTTGGTCTCCAGCCTACTTCTTGAGTGGAAGCACATCCTCTCTCATCTATAATTACATGTTCGACAATCTTTGCTACATAATTCTTTGCGAACTGAAAGCATTCGCTGGTCAACAGTTTAAGTCTCCACGGGCTTTACAAGAACCTCGCTGTTCCTACTTTGTTTCTTTTAAGGAGATCACTTCTGTTGATGATGTTATTCATGAGGATGGCTCTATGCTATCTTTTTCTCTGGCAACTACACGGTATGGCTTGGGATCTCATTATCATGCCTAGTGGCAACAAATTGCTTATATACTTTCGTCTTTTGTTCTGAATCCTCCTTTGACTTCCCAAGGCCCTCTTCTCGTCCTTTGAGGCTATCTCCAATTACGATGCCTGCACTATATTAAAACCTTTTGCCTCAACCTTGGGTCTCAAAGAAAGGCAATTCTATTTGAAAAATGCATCGCCCAACCAAGTGGTGGAGAATGCATCGCCTAACAGCTTTGGATCTACAAAACTCTTCGAAAACAATTTACCTTCTGACAAGAGCTTTTAGCATTTTTTCATCTAGAAAGATGTTGACTCGTAGATACATTGCTCCTACTCGTTACCACAGATGTTTGAGTTCTCAGGAGACTATGCCTCATTTATTTTGATTTTCACCATGTTCTCACGAGTTCATTGATCTTCTTCGACAACGCTTGCAAGCGAGATCCGGACTATTCCTATTGCAAAGTATTTCTAGCTCTTTGGTGTTTCATCCACCCAAATCGGCGTTTCATCTTTTCTTTGTTTGGGTTTGCCATTGGATACTTGACTTTATGAACAAACAGGAACTGTAAAGTCTTTGGTGTTGTTTTTTTTTTTTTCTTTTTTAAGCGCTCTCTGCAACCATCCTTCTTTGATTGCTTGCAGAAACATTGCATAGATCATGATGTATATCTAGCATACACTGAGATTTTTAGCTGATGTAATTTTGGTTGCCTCATTTTGAGGTCGCTACTCTTATAATATAATCAATCAAAAGTTTTCACTAAAATAATGTGTGTGTGTGTGTGTGTGTGTGTGTGTGAGAGAGAGAGAGAGAGAGAAAGAAAAAAAGTTTATTGAAGTCTTCGGAAGACCGATGGATCTATGAGACTGAAAAACCTGATACAATGAGGTGTGGTAGTGGAGCGCTACTAAACGAGCATCCATACCAATGCAGAATGTAAAAAAATGCAAAATGGCAGTACTAAGTACAAAGTCCTAAGTATAACATAGTCATATCCCGACTATATATATATATCCATCTCAGCATCATTGTCGGCATCACCATAACCATCATCATCATCATCATCATCATCATCATCATCGTCAGCAACAAGACATCAAGATGTATGAGGCTGTGGACGCGGAGACATGAGGTCAACAATATAACGCTGTCGCCCCCTCAAGGCTGCAGTCCTCACAAGAGAGAGAGAGAGAGAGAGATTCATTAACGTCTACAAAAGCCCTCACAAGGCTATGAGACAAAGGTACAGTCAAGAAATGTTCTAGTACTATCATAATGAGATCTTCATTACATCAGTTAAAGACTGAGAGAGAGAGAGAGTTAAAACCCATGATACAAAAGCAATGCCTCTTAAGTCTTAATAAACTGCACAATATTATGCTCAACCACAATATTATGCTCAACTCATGATACAAAAGCAATGCCTTATTGGTCTCCACTCCTTCAATTAGCATGCTTAAGCTGAGTCTTAATAAACTGCACACAATATTATGATCAACCATAACATAAATTCACTTGCAAGTTTTAGAGTGATGAATGTGGTCCAGCTTGCAACACAAATCATTTAGTACTAAACTTGGTACACCTGCATGTTTGTTTGTGAACTAAACTTCTGCAGTAACATTTCCCTATTTTGGTTTCCTATGTGTCCATGGCAGGATATTTTCGGCCGCGTTGCTTTGTGTAAGGTCGTCCTGGGATCATAATGTTTTTTTCAAACAAATGTATGTGGGTGTCTTAAAGTAGTACTTCACAAAAAAAGTGTGTATATAAGAGTAAGCCCCTTTTGTGTTGACGGTATAATTTCATTCACATTGTTGACTATTTCATATGATTCACATATCCAACTGTGCTATTATACAATCTGCACCTCCTCTACTATGCTTTTCAGATTTGCTTGCCCAGTCTGCCTAGGTTCCAAATGAAGCTTTTTAAATCCCATCTAAACCACAGTTGTGCATCATTAGAAATAGATATTTCCAGATTTTCTTGCCTTCATCTCGAAGAAATTGTTTCCATACGCAATTCAGAAAAGCAAGGCAGCTGTATCTGATGCTAAAACAGCGTGCCTTTTATCCCACCTGATCGTTTTTGTTTTTACAGAACAGTCATTATCAGGCCTGCATGAACCATCTTGTCGAACAGCTAGTCAATGGACACTATGAAGCTTGAGAATGACACAATTGGATTCGAAACAGATGAAGATCTAAGAGACTGATAGCTCTATCTTCAGAGTGGATATAGATGGTAAAATGATGCATTGTGTGTCTGTGTTGCTGCCTTATAGAGTTCCCCCAAAGATGTTAATACACCAGCAAGCTGCTTTACCTTGCTGAAGCCAACACAAATGAGCCTAATCTCTCACACTTCATATTGAACTGGTACAGCTCAAATTGCCTAGGCACCCATACAAGCATTTTCTCAAGGAAATAAGACCGGAAACTTATGCATATATCACACATGCAAATGATAGTTACACTAGAATACCCTTGATTAGGCACAAGAAGAACTAACTGCCCGAGTATGCTAACAGAAGTGTATATTTTAGATCTGTACCTGTAAGCATGATACACTCCAAGCACATAACTTCTAACTAGGGCAACTGCCACCAAGAACGTTGATCAAGGACTTGATGCTTCTTCTTGATTTTCTGCCAACTCCATTATTTGCAATGTATACTCGCGTTCAAACAATAAAAACTCCTGCAATCAGGCGGAAAGGGGAGTGGGGTGTAATCAATGTCTGCGAAAGGCCAAAGAGGCCTATGAGACCAAAAGATATATACATCGTGCAATCCAAGGCCTTCCACAATTGGGAAAACAAGGCTACAAATCTAACAAAAGACAAAGATACACCACAAATGTGTCCACTCTTCAGCAATCTGCCATGTGCCTGTCGTAATTGAGAAAAGCATTGATCAAGCACATCTAGGGGTCCCATCAGGTGGTCAGGGGGAGAGAGAGAGAGAGAGAGAGAGAGAGAGAGAGAGAGAGAGAGTGGCTGTTAAAGATCAGTTGGAATCAAGAGACTCACCCGCAGTTGGTTGCAGCTAAATAGTCGATGAATTTCATTTTCCGTAGATGCCATGGACTCCAGCAGATCGTCATCTTCACTTAAGAATTCACAGTTCACTAAAGAAACGCTCATCTGAATGTAAATGTCACCTTGTTAGTTAAAAGTCTTTATGAGGTTTTACAATTACACTGTGTTGTATAAAGGAATTCCCAAGATGCTTGGATCAATCAATGATTTGAAATAAAGGCAAGAGTATAGGACTACACCTGCATACAGCGTAAAATAAGCTCAGGAAGACAACAACGGCGACAGAGACCCTGTACAATGTAGACTGCAGGCATATGTTTGCCATCTTTATCAATAAGCCAAGCATTCAAGCAGGATACCTCCAGAGCAAGCCCAAGTTGAAAATGGTGCAATTCCCCTGGTCAAAACAAGGATTCAATGTTATTTAGAAGACTTGAACCTGATATTCCTTCTTTCTTCATATACTAAATGAAGAAGATCCGAGATCAATAAAAAGGAAGGAATGTTATCCATTGCAAATGACCACCAAATACTGGATCCAGGAGATTAATTCGTGGAAATCCAAAAAATCTCAGTATGTAAACACATGATCACATGAAATATCAAAGCAACCCAAGATTGATAGAAAATAGAGAGGAAACTGGAAAATGGATGCTCATAAATGTTTTTTAAAAACTGGGGAGCCAAGAAGACGGGCAATAGGAAAATACCATATCATTGATTACTGCAGCATATATTTATAAGCTCAGGATTTGCTAAATATGTTACTTGAATAATTTGCCATTGTGAACACAAAAAATGAGAAACTATAATCACATGGCACAAACTCAGATTCCAAGGCATTTGGAAGTATGGAAAATGAGCAAGAGTATCGGAAGAGGGAGGCAGTGAAAAGGTTATCCAGCAGAAGCCAGGATGTTGCAAGTCAAAAGGGTATTGCTGGTCAAGGGAGAAGTTGAGGTAGTCTGCACAAGGGGGTCTAAGGGTTGCATTAGCTATTATGATTCTTTGCAGATGCACTAGAGTGAGACCTCTTGGAGCAGAGGTGCGCATCATGTGAGCAATGGTGGCAAGGCAGACAGGCTGTCTGGGGAAGTGCTTCCTCAGACCTGGGTAACAGTGGGGGAAACATTTCCCTCCCATTTCATTGGAAATTAGAAGATAACAATCTTTAGAAAGATCTATGTATTTCCAAGTTCAGCGGTTCCATAGAGGAAACACCTCTGGAATTGAAGCATAGGACAAAAAACACAATCTATAGATGCACGGGCACCCACTGGTGGTGCTCGAAAGAGGAGAATGCCGGCTACAACGTTGGTTCTCTGAAATGGTGACAAAAGGCGAAATATGTTCTGGCAATCCAGTGCATGGGAAACAGGTCTTCCAGCAGCTATGATGAGAAAACAGCAGACAATGGTGACAGCATATGATGATGGTGATCATTTGCCTATGACTACAGCTTAAATGTGTTCAAATCATAAGGGAACATATAATAAATGAAATGAGCAAAAGATCACAGCTTCCAATTCCATCTAATGACATAGACAAGAAGGCATTCCTGATTTCAAGCAGAAATGGATAGATGAAACTGCAAGCAATTGAAACATTGAAATGCTTACGTCTGCCAATAAAGCTTGCATTAGTACAAGACCAGTACTGAAACCAGGCAGGAAACCCGAGCATGAGACTCTCCCAGAAGATTCTCCTTACTTAGGACACCCTATTGTATCTCATGCCATATTGGTTGATCCATAGATTTCTGACAAGAGGCAAAACACTGCAGCTTCGGATTCAAAACAGAGGTACACTTGCAACAATCTCACCTGAAATCCATTCCTACATAAGCCTCACTTTTTTTGCGCAAACTATAAAGATATTCCTTTGCTCCAAATTAGGATATTATACATCCCATACCATGAATTGTTGTCAGCTTGCTAACAGGCAGAGTATTCCCTATTTAAAAGTTCTTCAAGCAAGCCATGGGAAAGATTCAAGACCTCTGAAATAGAAGTGAGCAAGCACACACCAAAGATAGTCAATGGCTCTTACATATCACTCGAAGAGACTATGACGGGGGAACCAAGGAATGCAAATACCAGAGGTGTATCTCTTACAAGCTTTAAATACAACAGGACCTGTCAAACCATCGTCATTTGAATGACACAATGTGAAGAAACTCTCTTACCTTTCACCGCAGTTGCCATGATTGCTGCTAGAAGGCCCCCGTCTGATCCTGAAGAGGAACCAAGCCCATCACCTTTCACTGGCAAGCATCGCAGATAGACATCGATACAGTTCTCATCCACTCCATTCACGGATGTTTCTACCTGTATTAAAAAAGTATTTGCTATGTCAAAAGCATCAAATGCTACATCCAATGCAAAAAACCACTCTAAAAAAGTGGAATGACACCTTTACAGAGTTTGAAATCAACAATCAAAAGCTTCTATTCGAAAATGGAGCTCAAATAGAAATTTGTAACACAAAACTCTGTTGGTACTCTATAGCAATTAGTTCAAAACTACAACTTAACGACAACTTTTTCCTATATGATAACTCAATACATCATGTTAACTCAAAAATATAGGAGACCATACGTGTCACCTTCATAAAGCTCCCAAAAACAAGGTTTTTAAACAATGAAGAAATTGCGAGTTGCTTGGCAAATGGGAGAGGCAAATGAACGTGTGGCTGCCATGTGGCAAATTTAGTTGTGCACATGGAGAAGGGGGCCGCACGCACCTGCTACATGGCTTTGCACCGCCCACCAAAATTTGAATTGTTGCGTGCTCTTTCAAGGATTGACCACTAGGCTAACAAGCCAATAGTCAAACTCTCCTTTGCTGGCTAAACTACAATCTAGGACTATTCGTTCATTTTTGTACATCCTTCACCATAATTACAAGGAAAAATCAAGTGCATCTTCCAAAACCACCTAAGCTTCAAAATTTGAATTGTTGTGTGCACCTTCAAGGATTGACCACTAGGCTAACAAGCCAATAGTGAAACTCTCCTTTGCCGGCTAACCCAAGTGAAAAATAGGTCAAACTCCTATCTGGGTGAGTGAATCCCAAAAAGCCAGAAAAACTTCCAAAAGGTAGCATTAGGAAATCTAGTTGTCAAATGCTGCCCAAGGAGACCCAAGAAATCACGGGTGTGGGAGCAATGCCAAAGAAGATGAGGCATGGACTCCCGCAGAGCCAAACATCTGCGACAAAAAGTTGGAGCAATATGTCTGAGTGCCAAAAGCTGCTCGAACGGAAGAACCCCCAGCAAAACTCACCACAAAAAAACGTGTTGTCAAAGGAAAATTTTAGAATTCGTGAAGCTTTGTGAGGTGAGCATTCATGGAATCTCCCTTATCCAAATGCATATGAGATAGCTCTCTCTTCAGGAAGGAAACTATGGCATCATTTCTTGCTGCAAACATACTCTCTAAAATTTCCCAAGCTGCCTTTGAGGTCTTGCATGACCGAATGTGAGAAATAATGAACCTCTTGACAGAAAGAGAAACCACAGAAAGAGCTTGTGCATCCCTAGAATCCCATCTTTTTTGCTCTGCTGTGGGAGCCACTGCAGTAGCAGCAGCTGCTCCAATTACTTGTGCTGCATTTTGATCTCTTCCACTGCCTCCAGCTGTAGGAGTGACAGGTGTAGCCACAAAATCTGACCTTGCCTCACCTCCATTGACATAATCCCAGAGATGTTTGCCAACCAAGATGTTGCCAACCATAAAGCTCCACAAGGAGTAGTTGGTGCCATCCAACTTACCCTCCTGTGTGAGGACTCCAAACACCTCATCGGGGTTGTTTTGAGCCATTTCTGGCAGAGAACTTTAAAAAAAACACAGCAAACTAGACAAGTAAAATCCCTTCCTGGGATGTAAAATGCACAACCAGGGTCTGCCAAAGAAAATCTGCCCACAGTAACAATTATTGTCACAGCCTATCAAAGGCTTGAAATGCATCACAATGCTCTGCAAATACCTAAAAATCTGCAAAGAAAATCTGCAAAAAGTGGCAAAAGTCTGCAACTTGACTCACATTGAGTCCAAAACTGCTTGCAAATCTCCCAAATGGTCTTTCAACTCCCAAATTGCATCCAAAATGCAAAAGCCCCAAAATTCTGCAAGAAATTATACCTGAAAGAGGCAAATCAACTAAAAGCCCTAAATTTCTGCAAAATTGCAAAAGCCCCAAATTTGCTCCCAAGATGCAAGCCAAACAATGGCTATATGCACAAATGCCTAACAAAGACACCTTCCAAGGTCCACCTGCAAAGAAAACTCTGCAAATGACCACCCTGCTAGAGTACCTTGCAAAAATACTTTGCTCTGAAGACTTGCAACAGTCTGTACAGTACGGACAACTGACGTAGGCTGTACGGCGAAATGCGGTCGACTGTGCGAAAGCCGTACAAATGTACGGACAACAGCGGTGCTTGCACGGAATAGCGAGTACGGGAGCTGTACGACACAATTGGTACGGAATCCGTACATTGTACAGATGGCGGCGTTGTACAGAATGCTTGAGGAAGCTGCAGGTACAAAATGGCAGCAGAGCTATACGGAATGCGGGTACGAGCTGTATGGGCAGCGTCAGATCTGAGCAGAATACCGCCTAGGACTCACCTCCTTCACGCACAGGTCTCAGCCTTCTTCTCACACAATCCTCCCCTCCACTATGAGCCTCTCCCCTCGTGCAAAGTACTCCAACCCACGATATCCTTCTAGCATCCTCCTGCAAGCCGCATCTCCACGTACATGACAACACATCCCTCCAAAAACTTGAAATCAAAATCACGTAGCCACCTTGCATGCATGCCTTTTGACAAGAGCCATGTCATCCTTAATTATCCACTTCATGTTTGCCTTTTTACAACTCTCCAAGTTTTCCAAAACTTAGACCAAGGCTTTTAATGCATCACACAATAAACTTAGTGCACACTAATGCATGCCACAAGCACTTAGCATCTAATTGCCCTCCGACCATCCACATATGATGAAACATTTATCATCCCATACAAACACATAGTGACACATTGGATACCATGCTCTGGGATGTCTGGTGCACCCACACTGCTGTCATCATCATTTCCCAAGAGTCCCTGCAAAAGCATTTGCAATCTCAAAAAATATTTACATCAGTATAGAGTCTTTTATGAGAGTGTCCATAACTCAAAACTACAACCCACTAGCTATGTGCATAGCTATGTGCCTACCCACCAGCATGCAACAAGTGAAAAAATTATTTACAATTTTATCCACACAATGGGGAGAGCAACAAGCATATCCAGAGAGCAGCGGATATGTATGTTATGCACACTAGGAGTCCCTGAGACAAAGGAGCACTTTCTATGTACTTGCCTAGCCTATTATGAGCTCAGGGGGCGATACCATTGCCTCTTCCAAGAGGGGAGTGGCTTAGGCCCACTCTCACGACTGATCCCCTTCCACGACCAAGTCTGCATTGGCCTATACCTACTCGAGATGCGCTGACACAGGGAGACTCTACTACGACAGATTAGAGAGCAGCACGAGGCGACCAGACCACAGGATACAGAGGCTGACAGAGCACAATGACACGTCACAAACTTGAGTCAGCTCCAGGACACAGCAGGATAGAGGAGGAGATAGCTGACATGCGGGCAGCTTGGACCACTGAGAGAGGGACGCAAAGACCACCTGCAGCACCGAGAACGACTAGAGTTCACTCTATTGAGGTCCGGCCTATCACAGCTTTCCTCATAGGAGGCCGCCGGAGACGGGGGATCACTCCGAACATAGCCCAACGGGGGTTCATAGATCAAGGAGACCACGCCCTCCCCCGCCACCACACCATGAGACAACCCGACAGACGAAGATCCAAGACTTTTTGCTGCCCACAAACGAGCCACCATAGTGCCAGGCTTTAGCTTCTGAGTCCCAGCTCTTAGCCTACTTCAGCTTCTCTGACTCTGATTCATATATTTTTATATATTTATATCTGATTTTGCTGGAGCTATTGAGCTCTGTAGATAAGTTTTGATAGATTGTGAGGGAGAGAGTAGGGAGTAGGGAGTGACTCACTGTAGACACTCACTTGTGGGGATAATCACAATGAGTGAGTGGTACCTCCCCAAGTACACACTTTTATATTATGGATAAGGTAGTAACCCTTAAGTACAGCTAAGTACAAATGTGTACTTAGCATACTTAAGTGTCCTACACTAAAGTACAACATAAAGTACTATTAACATAGGGTGGCCAGTGCCTTTACCCCAACAACCTCCCACTTAAAGGCAGTGTGCCCTCAAGGAGAGAAAGAATATTGGCCTCAACCAATACCCATAAGAGATCTGCAGTGTGCAAACCTCTCTGCAGCTAACCCTTTGGTTAACAGATCTGCCGGATTGTCATCTGTATGCACCTTAACAAGCTGAATTTGCTTGTTTTCAAGCACCTCCCTGATGAAGTGATATTTCACATCTATGTGCTTCGTCTTTGCATGAAAGACAGGATTACGTGCCAACTGTATGGCACTCTGACTGTCACAATGCAACAATGGAATCTCCAATGTGGATAACCCAAATCTGCCACTAACCGAGATAGCCATATAGCCTCCTTGCATGCCTCAGTGGCTGCAATATATTCAGCTTCTGTGGTAGACAATGCAACGCATTGCTGCATTCTAGATACCCACGACACTGCACCTCCAGTGAAAGTGAAAACGTATCCGGTAGTAGACTTCCGGGTATCAGGGTGACCGGCATAATCAGAGTCTGTATAACCTTGCACTTTTGCATCTTGACTGCCGAAACATATACACAAATCTTGTGTACCCTTCAGGTATCTCATGATACCTTTCACTGCATTCCAATGCTTCTTGCCGGGGTTTGCCATGTATCTACTAACCACTCCCACTGCAAACGCAATATCGGGCCTGGTTGCAACCATAGCATACATGAGACTGCCACACGCTGATGCATACAGGATCTTTGACATCTCAGCTCTCTCAGCATCTGTCTGAGGGCTGTCCAAAGCACTGATTTTCACATAAGGAGGCAATGGAGTACCAATACTCTTCCCCCCTTCCATGTGAAATCTCTGCAAGACCTTGCCAATGTATTCTTTCTGAGACAAGTATAGCAACCGCTTTTCCCTATCCCGAAGTATCCGCATGCCCAGTATATGGTTGGCATCACCAAGATCCTTCATATCAAAGGTTTGGTGCAATCTTTTCTTCAAGGCATTGATCTCCTTATGAGATTTTCCAGCAATCAACATATCATCCACATACAAAATGAGGATCAGTAAACTGCCATCTGAAGCTTTCTTGGTATACAAGCAGTGATCAGTGTCACTTCTTTTATATCCTTGGATTCGCATGAATGTATCAAACTTATGATACCATTCTCTGGGTGCCTGCTTAAGACCATAAAGACTTTTCTTCAGCCTGCACACAAGCTTCTCTTTTCCCTTTACTGTAAAGCCTTCTGGCTGCTGCATAAAAATCTCTTCATGTAAATCACCATGAAGAAATGCCGTCTTGACATCCATTTGGACCAAGTCCATATCTGCATATGCAACCAATGCTAATACAGTTCTGAGTGTTGTCATCTTAACGACAGGAGAGAATATCTCATCAAAGTCAACACCATATTCCTGCTTGAACCCCTTGGCAACCAGTCTGGCTTTATGCCTTGGCTTTTCACCAGGTGTGACCTTAAGTCGATAAACCCATTTGCATGGCAGTACCTTCTTACCAGTAGGCAAGGATACCAATTCCCAAGTGCCATTCTTGTGAAGGCTGTCCATTTCAGCCTTCATAACAAGATCCCATTGAACCTTGTCTGCCCTCTGCCTAGCCTCTCTGTAGCATGAAGGCTCTCCACAATCAGTGAGCATCAAATAATCAATGCCTGGAACAAATCTTTCTGGCTGCCGCGTCGGTCTAGTTGACCTTCTAACCCAATGACCATCGTCTTGAGCTGGCTGTCCAGCCTGTTCATCACCCAGATAAGGTGGCTGTCCCATGTCTCCTGGCTGCATTTGCATGTCAGGAAGATCACCTAACTGTGCTTCATCCATTGGGATGTCTTCTGCCATACCTGGCTGTCCATTAGGACCTGCTGCAGCATCATTTAATTGCTGGTTATGCTGCTGTTCTGGCTGATTTACAGCCTGTTCGTGTTGCCCATGATGCCTTTCATCATCAATAGTTATTTTTAAAGGTCCCTGCTATACAACAGGTTCCTTGAACATGATGGTTTCATCAAACACGACATCATTGCTGCGTATAAGTTTTCTGTTCTTGGGATCCCAAATCCTGTAGCCCATCTCACCTTTGTCACCGTAACCTAGGAATATGCATTTAAGAGACTTTGGATCCAGTTTAGTTCTGTCCTCCCTGCGTACATGCACATATGCGACACAACCAAAGACCCGTAGGTGTTTGTAAGACGGAGGCTTACCCGTCCATGCCTGTTCAGGCACACCGCCACATAGTCTCTTGTTTGGTGACCTGTTAATAAGGTGCACAGCTGTCTTTACAGCTTCAGCCCAAAATGTGTGGGGCAATGCAGCATGTGACAACATGGATCTGACTTTCTCTTGAATGGTCCTGAACATTTTTTCAGCGGTACCATTCTGTGGAGGATCATATGGTGCAGACAACACCCTTTGAATACCTTTTGCCTCACAGAATTCTTGAAACTCTTTGGACAAATACTCTCCACCATTGTCAGATCGTAAAGCTTTCAGTTTATTGCCTGTCTCATTTTCGACCAGTGCAACAAACTTAGTGAAAGCCTTGAACATATCACTCTTCTTTCTGAGAGTGTAAACCCACACTTTGCGGGTGGCGTCATCTATGAATGACAGTATGTACTTTGAACCTCCTAAAGAGAGTGTAGGCATCTCACACACATCTGTATGTACTAGCTCCAAGAGCTGTAATTTCTGATCTGACCTTCTCTTATGAGGTATTTGTACTTGACGACCGTAGAGACAAAATTCACATTTCTTTAAATCTGAATATTTTAGACTCGGCAAGTAACCAAAATGAGCCAATTGCTCCATTCCCTTAATACTCATATGGCCAAGCCGGCTATGCCACAATGAAATCTTTGGCAGCTCGGTGGCATTTACATCAGAATGCGGACAATGTCCAGCATGAAGTGAGTACAAAGTATCAACCTTAGGACCCCTGGCAATAGCCATTGCCCCTTTGCTGATTTTCCATTTCTGACTGCCAAAGGTGGTCTGATAACCATCGTCATCCAATAAACCTGTGGAAATCAAGTTCTTCTTCACTTGAGGGACATGCCTGACTCCTTTGAGCATTAACTGTTGGCCATTTTCAAGAACAAGCCTTACATCACCTATGCCAATGATCGAACATGCATGGTTATCACCAAGAAAGACAACTCCCTTCTGCCCTCCTGCATATCTGACAAACAGATCTCTGTAGGATGTCACATGAAAGGAAGCACCTGAATCTATAATCCAGGAAAACATATCTGATCCATCACCAGCATGAAGTGTATGAGCCTCCAGTGAAGAGGTGAAACATATCTCACGTCCACTGTCACTGTCACTAACATAAGTAACATTCAGCTCCTCTTTTTCTTTGCCCTTAGACTTGCCTTGAGCCTTGCCTTCTTTGGCTCTCTGGTCATTCTTCTTTTGAAAACACTTTTTCTCAATATGTCCCTTCTTGCCGCAATAGTTGCATACAAGATCACTCTTAGAGCGGGACTTGCTCCTCTCTCTTTCTTTGTCTTTTCCACGTGTTTTGGACCTGCTGCGTGCATTCAAAGCATTTGACTTCCCAATAGCATTGTTCTTTCTGTTCATCTCTTCCTGTAGAAGAGCACTCTCCACATCTGCAAATAACAGAATGGCTTTTGAGTTGCTGGTAGAAGTCCTGAATGTGTCCCATGACTCAGGTAGAGAACATAGGATGAGTGTAGCTTTCAGCTCATCATCGAGCTTCAACCCCTGGTTGATCACCTGGCTGAATATGCTGTTAAACTCAATAATATGAGTGGACATAGCTGTCCCCTCCTTCATTTGAAGACCAACAAGCTTTTTTAGCCAGTAAGCTTTTCCCGTGGCACTTTTCTTGGCATAAGTATCCTCAAGACGTTGCCACATCTTCCACGCAGTAGGTTCATCCCTGATGCCTACAACCAGTGAATCAACAACTGTAAGCATAATGGTCGACCTGGCCAAGCCGTCCATCTTCTCCCACTGCTCATCAGTAACGTTGGGGGGCTTAACACCCTTCTCCTTTATAGGCTTGTACTGGTCCTTCTGCATCAGCACATTGTAGCATTGTGTCCTCCATATGTCGTAATTTTTAGCTCCTTCGAGCTTCTTTATCTGAAACAAGGACGACACGTCGCTACCGGAACTCATAGTAAAGAAAGTAGACTCCCTGTAGGTGTGCAATTAAGCACTAGTCACTCCAAGAAAAAATTCTCCCGCAGCGGAAGTACGATCAAAAGTGAACTTGGTACTGTTTCAGTGGCATAAAACCAACTGAAAGTCTTTCTCCCACTTGCTGCAGAAACAGTGACTTTTTGACAGTCAAATTTGGTCAAACTTGCTGTTTGACAGTCCAGGACTGTCAAGAAACAGTGAATCTCTGATTTTGGATGAAAATCTCTGATTTTAGACCTCCATATGCTCCAGAAACTTCCCCCGTAAGGTGGCTCAAAAGCCCTTTGAATGCATGAAGAAAATCAGGGATGTGACCTCCAATTTGAAAAGATTGACCTTTGACCAAACACTGTAAGTCAAATTTGCACTTTCAAAGCATAGTGCTCCCACTTGACAAATTGCCGGTCAGGCTACAAAAGCCCCACTGCTCACACAAGGCGTTTGACTGCAAATCCATTGAGTTGCATCCAACAAAGCATACACTGCAAGTATCAAGTACAGATCTGTCCAATGCATACTCTCAGTGCCACCACTGTGTACAATCACTGGCCAAGTGATAAGACCTGTCTCGACACTGTTTACGGCATTTGATAAGCCTCAGTGCGAGTGAAAGCCCTGCCCCAAGTAGAACACCTTTGCACGGTACCCTGCCTGTTGGCTGTACTTGTACGGTGTACTTGCTGCTGTACTATGCACTCGATTTTCGTGCAAAACAGTACCTTCGAAATGTGTATTTGCAGAGAGATTTTCGGGGCTGAATGCGCGAGCTTGCGCGTAGCACGATGTTGACAGAGAACTTGTTCCTACTTCGATTGGAGTGCACGCTAGATATCACCTTGCTAGATATCTTCAGCACATTTTTCAGGTGCAAGTACAGAAGTGATTTCGATGCTGGATTCCACGAAGAGGAGGAGCTGGGCCAGTCGTCTGTCTGGTCTGGCCGACCTGTGGCGGCCGGTTTGGCCGACCTGCACGATAGCGCGCCGTTGCGCGGCTGCTTGAGACTGCCCGTGAGCAAGTTGTCTGTCTGGTCTGGCCGACCTGTGTCGGCCGGTTTGGCCGACCTGCGCGATAGCGCGCCGTTGCGCGGCTGGTCTGAGACTGCCCGTGGGCAGCTTGCTCACGCCGCCTCCTCCTTGCCTCGCGTGCTAGATGCTGCCGACAGCCTGCTGCCGGCTGCTTGCCTACGAGGAACCTGTTGGTTGCGTGCTGTTCGTGGATGCGCGTCGAAATCGCAGGTTGCGTGCTGTTCGTGGATGCGCGTCGTGCTGTTGGTTGCGTGCTGTTCGTGGATGCGCGTCGCCTCGAGACCTGCGTCGAAAGCTGAGAGATGGCGTGGCGTTTCTCGCAAAGAAGATCCTGCGACGTAACCAGTCCCAGCCCCTTGGCTGAGGGAGATGTCGCGATGGAAAGCCCGTGAGGATGGAGGATGAGGGGAGGGGAGAGAGCCCGTTGGCTCTGATACCAGTTGATAGATTGTGAGGGAGAGAGTAGGGAGTAGGGAGTGACTCACTGTAGACACTCACTTGTGGGGATAATCACAATGAGTGAGTGGTACCTCCCCAAGTACACACTTTTATATTATGGATAAGGTAGTAACCCTTAAGTACAGCTAAGTACAAATGTGTACTTAGCATACTTAAGTGTCCTACACTAAAGTACAACATAAAGTTAGGGTGGCCAGTGCCTTTACCCCAACAAGTTTAGCACTCAACAAGGGCCCTAGCGTGCCTTTCGCTCCAGCCCATTGAGGCTTGTATGAGATTTTACTTTGTACCTTCTCCCATAGGCCCACGAGGCCTCCTGCGGATGTTAATACATCTCTCTCTCTCTCTCTCTCTCTCTCTCTCTCTCTCTATCTATCTATCTATCTATCTATCTACACACATAAATATATATACCTAGATGAATCTAGGAACATTCCCAAACTCATCCTCTAAAAACACGACATAGTGCAGTATCTCACAATAGTTACTCATAAGATTGAAAACCATAAACTCCATCACGCATAGTAGGGACTAGCTACTATGACATCCCCACTGACGTCATCAGCACCCAATAGTGGGTGTAGACCGTAGTATCAAAATATGCTCTCACACATACAAATCCACACACCCACACAAAATTGAGCATCCTTTTATAAAAAGTCTTCGTGCTGAGTTTCTGTCGACCCTTCGGAGGTGAAGGGCAAACTCAGCCATGACGAAGGCTAGCACTAAAGGAGAAGGCTAACCAAAAAGTAGTCCAAAATCTCTTCATTCAAGCTACAACTACTTGTGAAGTCTAAACGATTTCATTTAATCTCTCCCAAGCGAGCATCTACATATAGCTGATAGGGCAACGCACCATTTAAGATAGAAAGAATTATCACGATACCAGCATACCGTAACTTATAAATATATAAACATATAAATATATATAAATACATACATATTGTTTGTGTGTGTGTGTGTGTGTGTGGACGCTGGCACATCTTGAAGTCCACACAGGATGTGCTAGCGTTCAGGATGCAGATGTTTCTTTTTCTCTGGAGTCTTTTCATCCTATGTTGCAACAAGTTTTTGACCCTATGATTCAAAAATTCCAGCTTCCAGCTTACATTAAGAAGAATCACAAGGGCAAAAGACAAGTGGTTTTTACTGATGGTGTAGTTTCTTCACTGCATCAATTTTTACAAAGCAACAATCTTAAACTGGAGGATGTGTGTTTGATCCTCCTCCAGTTTGATCTTGTAACTTTTTACTTGGCTGCCTCATGACTTTTGCTTTGAGGCTTTACTTGTAAAAATTTTCTTTGTACTTATTGGTGGGTTTTTACCTCTTTTTGGGGTTTCCCACACAGAAATAAAAGATTTCACTAAAAAAAAAAAAAGTGTGTGTGTGGACGCACAAGATCTAGATTATCCTCCCTTTTTGTCCTATAATGAAATCTTTTGATGTTGTAACTATTTGTCCCCTCCTTGGGGGACAATTTCGTAGTTTCTTGTAATATAATACAAATGGCTTTCACTAAAAAAAGTGTGTATGGACACACGCGCACGCACACACATATATTACGTACATTCATTCATTCATCCATTTATTCATTTATATAAAAGGTATTGTCAAGTGGTGGAATGTATAAAAACAACAGAATAATGCACCCCTGCATACCATGAGCTGCCGCTGCATAACAATCTCTTCACCCACACAGGAATAAAGTGCACTTCTTAAAGCAGTGCATATGGTTGCATCTGGAACCAAACAATGGCCAGAAGAAGAATTTAGTGCAGCAACTGCATGGAGCTCCATCCATTCAATCGACACTGGATCCTCAGTCATGAATTCAGGCCCTGTCAACCATGCATAGCCTTTCCCTGCATTTCCATCAAAACCAGCCATTAATCAGCATACATATATAAACCAACGAACCAAATGTCTAATGAGTTTACCGGAAATAGTGTTTTCCCATACTTTGCAACAAAGAAGTTGCAGCATCAATGGCTTGGTTAGCTGCTATTACAGCCATCTCCCTTTCCTCAAAAGAGAGGTCTGGAACTTCTGTGTTTGATTTTTCCATCTTCAACCAATTGCGGTACAAAGCATCACATGTAAAATATTCTCTCTACAACCACAAACCAAAGAAAGTTAATTCTCAAGGTTTATTAATTCTCGACATTTTTAGGCTGGCCGCTTAGACTGCTACAAAATCTTTCTGTTATTAATTCCCAATTCAGTTGGCTTGCTTACTATAATGCTTCCAGGGTGTGAACACCAAACCCTTGCTTTCATCTAGCTGTCACTTGGGACACTGAATAAAATAGTATACAAAGTATGCCCCACACTAGGCATTTAGACAGCAGCAATTTCATGGCTTGTATATAGCAAGTCGGAGGTATAGAACTAGACCTTGCTGCATTGTATTTCTGGCAGGGTGCTGTGAAAAACAAACATGTTTGGAACATGGATAGTGGCTGAAGTCTGTAGTTGCAAGTTTTCTACGGCAAATCAGGACATTTACAGCTGGACACCTACTACATCCGATCACACCTCCGAAATATAAAGTTTCTCTACAAGGATATAAGGACCTTTAAATTATATATTTTAACACCAGCCTTGGTGCATGGACATATTATCATGACAGTGCAAGCTGTAGGTAGATATGTGCAGAGACTTAAAAGCACATTAGAGAGCAGAAAAGGTGCTCGGCCACCTACCCATTCTTGAAACTCATAGAGATTCTCCTGCATATTGTGCTGATCAAATTGTGGAAACTCAAGAGGTTTCTTAAGTGGCTCAGCTAAGTAGCCAAGTAGCATGTGTGCACCAACTGGCATCTTGCTATTTCTCCTCAGGGAGACGAGAGCAAACTCCCGAAAGAGAATATTGCTGAATCCAACAAAGCAAATCAAAATCTGGATGAGACTAATGACCAGGTTTGCATGGAAAGATGTCAAGCTCTCAAAAAAGATTCTTCTTCAGGAGAGATTTGAGCACACTGACACTTGCCGCACTTAAGAATGGCCGCACCTGTGCTGAAGCGCTCGTGCAAGCAGCTCTGCCCGTAATTGCCCTGCATTGGATAAATTGGAAGGTGGGATGAAGCAAAGCCATTGAACAGCAACTGCCTTGTGCAGGCTCTGTTGTCTATGAGAATCCTCCGCCTCTTCAACTTTGGCATGCCTGAATTTGCATCTCACTTCTCTAGATCTGCTTAATACCCTGCAACCATACACCACGTCAACACACGGCACAATAGAAAGATGCAAGTTAGACACAGTGCAAGTGCAGCAATGTTGCACACTAATACACTGCACGTATGGCATATGTGGAAGTCTTTTTGTGAGTACCTGTCAAGAATACTTGAAACACATCCCTTCACAGGATCCCCTGCACTGAATGGGAGGTTCTCCAATGCTGATTGAAAAATTTTGTACTTTACAAGAACACTGTTCACGAGGTATTCCTCAACGTGATTAGACAAAGAGTAAGCATATACAGGTGCAAGAATTGAATCCATAACAATGCCTACAAAACCCCTGAGTACCTGTCATTTTGTCTGAGCTCCATCATATGCACATACAGCTCCTCACACAAATAAGGTGCCAGCTGTGCTGCATAAATACCCACTAGCTCCTCCCTTCTCTGAGTGAAAAGAAAGATTGCATAGCTGCACGACACCAAAGAATGCAGAAGATAATGTACTGAACAAAAAAAACAATGGTCATTGAGAGTCAAAACCATGCTTGCTTAATGGTTGAAGTGGTTCAATTACAAGTAAAGTCGATTTTTACACTCACGTGTTCAAGATCAGGTCACCTACAAGCCAGAGCTTCTCTCTGAACTGCTCTTTGACATCATCAGCCAGAATATGACGCAGAACAAGGACCAAATGTGCTCCAAATCGAACCATTTGAGGATGACCATAGGGCCTTCTACATACAGCACAGGATCCAACAACGGCCCTTTTGTAAGGGGGATACAATTTTCAAATCATATGATTACCATTATTCTAGCAGCAGCGCAACCTGACGATAAAAAAGAAACAAAGCAATCCCTGGAAAAATATATGCATTTAACCTGGATAAGTCAATCCCATCTTCAGGGGGGACAACCCACGCCCTTAACAAGTCCAAAATATGCCCAACATCTCCAAGCATTATGCACATCTACAAAACAAAACAACAGTAGATCCTTTCCTTTCAATCCATTTATGTTGAACTGTCAAAAATTGACAGAACTGCATGAACTTCTATGATGCAAATTGAAAAGATTCTGAGCCTATGTACGGGTTTAAGATATTATAAATCTAGCTCTGAAAAGGAGAAGCTGATCAAATCAGATTTTAATCCTTAGGGTCTATCGATGTCAACCAACGTTCACTTTTCTCTGGGATTTCTCAGCAAGGGCTTATCCTAGCTGCTATTTACTTTTATGACCAAACGGACCAAAGAGAGAGAGTATCCAGATGACATATTGAATACATGCATACAGTGATGTACAATTGAAATGTCTATAACAGTCTTCCAAAGAGAAACATTCGTGATGCTTCAGACCATTGCGCTAGGGAATATTGATAGGCACTCTCCCTTCTCTAATCCTCCCCTTCTCTCTGCCCCAAAAGCAGTGCTTGAAGAAGTAATTGCAGTGAGAACTATTTTAAAGATTGGTCATGGCCATATCAAGGGCCCCAATCCATTCTGAGGAAATAAGACAACTATTTCAAAGGCTGACCATGGCAATCTCAAGGGCCCCAACCCATTCTGAGTCACCAAAGCATGGCTGGATTTTTTCTGCACCAAAATAATTTGTATGTAGCCTACCAACAGAGAGATTGTATGAAAGCAAAACATTACGTTTCATGCCTGTGCTGGCATTGTCAACTTACTAAATGGATGCCTTTCTGTGAACTAAAATCACTCTTCCACAGGAGCTGTGCCATTATATATTTTGGCATCACCAATCTTTAACATTGACTCACATTTAAATGCACCTGCTCTCTGCAGAACAAATATCTTCCCCCCTCCCCGACACAAAAGGGGGGGGAAAAAAAGAGGGAAGATCTCCTCATCTTAACTCCAACCATCTCAAGGAAGCCAGTAGTGTGCTACAAAACCTGAATTTGGCGCTGCTGATCCTTACAACTTCGACTCACACTTTCATGCACCAGATCTCTGCATATGTATCATCCCACACAAAACCAAAAGAAAAATTAAAGAGACTCATCTATGACAAGAAAGTGATGTGGAAATAATGTACCAGAACAAAAAATGACTTTTCCCTAAAGAAATGACTACAAATCACATGGCAGACAAAAGAGAGGGCAAACATTAAGCAGGTATATATACAACAGCCTAAATGTTATAGAGAGTAATGGAATATTACATACCCTGACTGCAACTTTTGGAAAAGGGAGAATAGATCACGTGGTTGTTGATATAGAACATGTTGAGGCCATGACTCAGGTCCTGGTGCTGCCTCCATGTTTACCTCCACAATGGCTTCATTCATGTCGGAAGCATCTCCATTGGATTTCATTTGGTCTCCTTTAACAGGATGAAGACGTGCAAGTTCCATGTCTACTTGCACTTCCAACCACGATTTTACCATTGCCCAGCACGCCGACTAAAAATCCAGGACAGACGATGATAAGAATCTCTCAAAGAAGTTCTCATTCCAGGTAGGACAGCATGTGTAACACAGGATCGCTCATTACCCTAAGATCCTATTCATATGGCCAGCAGCTTTACCTCCCAATCTCTACAGACTGGTAGCATCCTTCTTATGTTCCCACATTGCGCAGCATAAAGAGCAGCTTCATATCTATTTTCATCAGTATTTTCAGCTATTCTCTGCACAAAACAGGGAGTTCCATTTATTGATTGCAGAAGTAGAGGATGACCAAACTAGTAAGAAGACATAAGCATCATCAAGATAGATTCAACAAGTACCTCAGATGCAGAAAAACATGCCCATTTCCAAAGACGTCGCTGATGGCCCATTCCACTCTCAAGCTCAACAGCCTGTAGTGGCATGTCCTTCTCCCGACTTTTCAACCTCTCAGGAGATGGGGATGGGCCCAAGTCACCACAGCCACCCAAGGTAGCAGCTCTCCATGGCTGTGATGTAAATATATATCCCATAATGACTAAGCTGATAACGGAAAAGAGAAAGACTTATGAACAAAGAAACAAACAATGACAGAAAAAAAAGCAGCAGGGTAACCTGGCCAGCAGAACGGCACAGCTGCCTCGCTTCTTCTAGCCTTCCTGCTCGAAGCAGCTTCCAAAGGTCTTCCAGCAGTCCTTCCTCTAGTTTCTGAGTATTATTGACCGGCAGCTGTTAGCGGTGCAGTCACATTGGAAATCTTGAATAAGAAGACATAAAAAGAATCATACTAAGGCAGTCAGTTAAAGAAAGCCTTGTGTGGTTGTTCCTAGTTATTATCAGCACCTTTGAAACTGCAAACATACTCCACAAGGATCCTACACAAAGAGAGGTCATGTATACAACCAAAACGGAAAACATGACCTCCACAACAGCCTGATCAGATTGTAGAGACCCAATGGTATCCTTAAAACTCTGCTTTTTGAAAACCTATGTTTGCATTTCAAAGAAATATTAGGTGTCTCGTCCAGAAAGTGTGAGCTCGGAGCTGCTCGGTGAGCTCCCCCCCCCCCGCTGCCCTCCGCTCCTCCTCGCCTCCCTTCCGTCTCACCCTCCCCTCAGCCTCCGCTCCACCCTGCCTCCTCCGCCTTCTCGCTCTCCCACCCCCTTGCTGCTCCTCCGCCCCCGCTCCTCCCCTCCCGCCGTCCCGCCTCCCCGCCCGCTTCACACCTCCCGTTGCTCCCTACCTCTCCCACCCGAGCATGTCAACAACTTTATCTCTAGCCTGATTTACTATTCCTACATTAACTCAGCTCACGGGCGATGGCATTAAGTTGTTCCACCCAGCCTGACTCTCGTGGATCGCAGATCTTTAGATACATACGTTCCTTCGTTATTTTCATGCTTATCCATGAGACCCTCAATTCCCTAGATAGTTCTCCTTGCCAAATGTCATCATTTTAGCCTCTCCACTTGGTGCACCTTTTTTTACCCCTCTCTTGGGGCACATTAAAAACCACTTGCCCCTTGGCATTATTGCACATTTAGGTGCACCTAGGCCTTAGCACTTAGAACTACCTAGTCAATGCCATTCCACCCTCACCTAGGACCTTGGCAGTTACTTCTCTTGACCATTTCAATTACGCACATTAACTATTACAAAAGTTGGTCATCTAAGAGAAAATGCCCACCAATCCATCCGAGGTCATGCTATCTCGGCTAGAGCATAACATTCCTTCCCTCTTCAAGCATCAGCGTCCTCGATGATGAAATCTGGGAACACTCTCCGTAACTGGTATACGGATTCCCAGGTAGCTTCCGATAGAGGCTGACCATGCCATGCAACCAACACCGTGGGTATCTTCCGATTTCGTATCTGCATTGTTCCTCGGTCCAGGATTCTTGTTGGCTGGTGCCTTGCAATATCCTCTATCTCCTGAAACAAAACCACACCTTCGATTAGTGAGTCACCTGTATGCAAAAATTTCTTTAAGCGCGAAACATGAAAAACCGGGTGCACCTTACACCCCTGTGGTGATTCTAATTTATAGGCTACACTGCCTATTCTCTTTAGAATTAACCACGGCCCACAGTATCGAGGTGATAACTTAGCACACTCTCCTGAAGTCAACGACTTCGAGTGCGAAGGAACTCTGAGAAAAACTTTTTCTCCTTCCTTAAATACTCTTATAGACCGATTTTCATCCGCATACACCTTGGCTCTATCCATAGCCTGGCGGATATTAGCTCTCGCAAGTGCTAGCATCTCTCGCATCTGAACTACAAAGTTCGCGGCACTAGGCACTTTCTGAGGTACTCCAACTATAGTCGGATTGGCTGGTCTATAATCATAGTTCAGTTCAAACGGACTGAACCCGGTAGAGGAATGTTTCCTATCATTATAGGCAAACTCCAACAATGGCAACCACTTGTCCCATGTATGTTGCCTCAATGACACATATGCCCTCAGCATATCCTCTAAAGTCTGGTTGACTCTCTCCGTCTGACCATCCGTCTCAGGATGATCCCCACTACTCATTCCCAACTCAGTCCTTAGTGTCTCGAATACCGCGGTCCAGAAATGACCGGTAAATCTGACATCTCGGTCTGACACTATGGATCTAGGCAATCCATGCAGACGAAATATATGTCTAATAAACAAATCCGCCACTTGCGGGGCACTAACAGACTCTCTAGTCGGAATGAAGTGAGCCATCTTGGTTAGACGATCAACCACCACAAGGATAGAATTATATCCTTCTTGTGTCGTAGGCAGTCCCACTATAAAGTCCATGGAAATGCTCTCCCACTTACTTAGTGGTACTTCCAAGGGCTGTAAAAGTCCGGGTGGTTTCACCCGCTCGGCCTTGCTTACCTGACACGAGAAACACCGTGTCACATATTCATGAATATGCTTTTTCATCTTTGGCCAAAAGAAATCTCGCTTCACGAGATCATACGTCTTCTTAACACCTGGATGTCCCGCACATGGGCTATCATGGCACTGTCGAATGACTCTCTGCCTGAGATCATTCTGACTAGGTACTACAACCTTGCCATTTCTAACTAGCATACCATCCCTTATGGTATATCTTGCATAAGTTTGGCCTTTTCTGGATGCCAGGTCATCCTTTTCATTTTCCCCGGGTTTTTACACATGAGCTTTAGGCCACAAGCTCTGGACAAACTTGTCCACCTTTTGAGTTTCTCTGATCTCGGTCATTAGAGTACTCTCTAATACCGTGAAACTCAGGTTGTGCATAATGCGAGACAACGCATCAGCCACCTTATTATCTTTTCCTCTTCGGTACCGAATCATCAAATTAAACTCCTGCATGAGCTCTGCCCACCTAGCTTGGCGGCCCCTCAAGTCAGGCTGTTTACAAAAATGTTTCAGAGTATCATGATCTACATCCACATAAAACTCTGAACCATACAAATAATGCCTCCATGTTTTCAAAGCATGGATAACAGCATACAACTCCAATTCATGAGTTGGCCACCTTTGAGAGGGAGAAAGCTTCTTGCTTTCAAAGGCTACTGGCCTTCCCTCTTGAAGGAGAACTGCTCCTACCGCAATGCCACTTGCATCGGTTTCTAGGAACAACGGTTTCTGGGGATCAACTATTTTTAACACCGGTCCTGAGACCACAGTTTGTTTTATGGTGTTAAAACTTTCTTGTTGATTCCGTCCCCAAATAAAAGGTACTTTATCTAAGGTCAGATCAGTCAATGGCGATACTATTCCGGAATATCCTTTGATATGCCTTCTATAAAACTGGACAAATCCCAAGAATGATCGCAACGCGGTCAGACTCTGAGGGATTGGCCAAGTTAGTATCGCAGCCACTTTCTTCAGATCTATTTCTACCCCCTGTGGAGTAATTACGAACCCTAAATATTCAAGCCTAACCATACATAGTATAGTTTTCTTCTTATTCACATAAAGACTGGCTTTCCTCAAAGTACTGAACACTATCCTTAAGTGTTCACGATGCTCAGTAACACTCTTACTGAATATCAAGATATCGTCAATAAAATGTACTACAAACTTTCCGATATACGGACGTAGTAAATCGTTCATAAGCATGACGAAGGTCGCTGGAGCATTGGTAAGTCCGAAGGGCATTACCAAAAACTCATAATGACCAAACCTGCTTCTGAAAGCGGTTTTATGCACATCCTCGGCTCTAATCCGGATTTGATGGTAGCCGCACTTAAGATCTATCTTGCTGAAAATCACGGCTCCATGTAATGCATCTAGCAAATCATCAATCCGAGCCATCGGATACCTGTGCTTAACAGTGATATTATTCAATGCTCTGTAATCTATACAGAGGCGAAACGTATCATCCTTTTTCTTCTTTGATATCACTGGCGAAGCAAAAGGTGAGAAACTTGGTTGAATCTGCCCCAACTTGAGGTATTCTTCCAGTTGTCTACGCACCTCCGTCTCTTCAGCAAAACTCATTCTATAGGGAGGTCTATTTACAGGTTCTGCCCCCGAGATCAGTTCAATCTTATGTTGAACTTTCCGCTCTGGAGGTAACCCATAAGGTAGTTCATCCCTAAAATATTCAGAGAACTCCTCTGTTATAAGATTAGCCAGCTTGGCCATCTCACCACTTTGCGTAACATCAGTGCTAGCCGAAGAATCATCCACCGGCTCTACTGATGCCGTGCAAAGGAATAAAAACTCTACTTGAGCTTTTCTGATTTCCATCACGGAAACCAACGGTCCCTGAGGTATATCTTTTTCACCTCGCAAGACATAAAGCACATCATTCATCTTGAATTGATATACGTGCTTTTTCCAATCAATGACTGGATTCTTCCTAGAATGCCACGCCATACCCAAGGCTATATCTGCATGAGCAAGCTTGGTCATTTCAAAATCAAGCTTCTCAGCATAGTCCTGAATCCGAAGCTCCAACTGGGTAACCCTTTGGTCCCATACTTCAGTTGAACTTCCATCCGCCATCCTGACTGTATACGCATAGTTAGATGGACTTGTCTTTAATTTCAGCCTCTTCACGAGCTTGGAGTTAATCACATTGTGAGTTGACGCCGAGTCAAACAACACAATGACATCATGACTGGCCACTTGCCCTTTCATTTTAATTAACTCCGTATCATTGAAGGCCGTATATCCCGTTGCTGCGGGCTTAGATAGGATGTTATCAGGTGCACTCGTCACTAACTTAGCAACAGATACACATAACAAACAAGGTACTAACCTCTGAGAAGGTCCCGCCAGTTGCATCTGCATATGTTCCGCATTGGGACTCTCCTGCATTTCCACGTCGCATTCAGATATTATCATATTAGCCGTGCGACGGTCTTTATTCAGTGGACAATCCTTCCACTGATGTCGCTGAAGGCAGCCGAAGCACAATCCTTCTTTCCTAGCTTTCTCTTTTTGTTCAGGGGTCAACGAGGACTTTGACCAAGCCCGGGCTGCCATTAAAGTTATTTTCCTTTTCACCCCAACGGTGGTACTTGTTTTTACTGGTCCCTCAACCGGCTTCACCTGCTTGGTTTGGCCACTTGGCTGCGAGACACTTGTCTTTGAAATCCATTTCCTCTGAAATCCCCCTTTTCTCGGGTGCTCATACTGAGTCCCTGCCTGCACAAATCCACCAGATCTGCCTCTGGCATCCTCATAGTTCAGGGCTACTGCAATAGATTCATCTAATGTAGTCACATACTTAGCCCGAACTTCCATTTTTGATTTTGTCGTTCAGTCCATAGATATAGTCTTTTAACTGAACCGACATAGGGAGAGAGTCTGTTATTTTCATGACACATTCCCTGAATTTGTCAGTGTACTCTGCCACTGACAGACTCCTCTGACGAAGATTTCTATAAGCATCCCAAGCTCGGGATTCTTCATCAAGTGGGAGAAAGTGTTTCTTGAATTCAGCTTTAAACCCTTCCCAAGTGGTTGGAGCAACTTGATCCTTCTGTTGCTTTATCCACCATCTGTCCGCTGCCTCAATAAACAGGTGTGTGGCCTCGCGGATTTTCTTTAGATCGGATCTAATTTCACAAATGGCGAAGGCTTCTTCCCACTTGTGTAACCAAACCTCGATCACGTCAGAGCTGCGCTCGGTCATCCGACCAGCGTACTTCTCCGGTCTATAATTAGCGATATTGGGCACTTTGACCCTTGCGCGCTCTAATGAATGTATACTGGGCTCTGGCTCTGCTGGAGCTTTGCCCTTATCAATTCTAGACGGTCTAGCCGACAAGGCTTGTACCATCTCCCTAATCTCATTCTGACCAGCATTTACTTGAAGCTGCTGGTTCATAATCTGCTGTAAAGCATCTTCTAATATCGAAATCCTACCGATCAAAGTAGGTGCTGCATGATGTGACATCTGTTGTGTAGACTGCACTCTAGACTCACTAGGATTCACCCTAGAATTCTGCCCTTCTGCCTCCATAGTTTCACAATGAAAGATTTTTTTTTTTTTTTAAATTAAAGTCTTTATAATTTTTCTTTCTTCTTTTCTCACGGGAAACCTCCAAAAGTACAGCACTTCAAAATCCCTTTCTGTACAAGAACAACTACTGCAAACTGAAAACCTGAAACATATGTATATATAAGAGAAAAGATGCTCCCTGGTTGTCTTCGAAGGATGTTCGCAAAGATCCCGGCTGCTCAGCGTCAATCGTTCACAACGTACTCCATTTTGATGTTTATATGCAGGTCGTGATGTCTATAATCTTTTCTCCAAATTGCTTTTTTTTCAAAGGCGTCAACACGTATCCCCTTTTGTTTTTACAGCTTACAGTCAAGTATACGCCGTTCAACCAAACCTTACGTCAACTCACTAGCGACGGCCTAATCCTGTAAGACCGCGCACGATCTGAAACTTAAATCTGCACCTACGTTTTTTTTCAGCGACCCAAGTTATTCCAACCTTTGCGTCCTATGCGCTCAAGCCCCAATTGAGAACACATCGTCAACCTTGACGACCTCCATCGCAATAGTCCAGCGCCCACGATTCATAGGCCAATTGCATTTCAGCGCGTTACGGGATCTCCACTAGCCTTTCACGTTGACAATCCGGAACGCCATCGATGCTTTTCTTTTCGTCAACAGAGCCCAAGCTCACATCGAGCTCGACAGCTTGACCGGTTCGTCACAATTTCACCGGCCATCTCCTTCGCTCATCCGACCAGTTGAGAAAACGTCAGTTAGCAACTTCCCGTCGATCTCTTCTCCCAGGCCAACAGCTCCGTCACCGCAGAACACCAACAAAAAATTGGCCATCCACCTTCACGCACAGCTTCCGTCTCTTGTCCCTTGCTCTCTCAACCTGGCTCTGATACCAACTGTCAACGACTTTATCTCTAGCCTGATTTACTATTCCTACATTAACTCAGCTCACGGGCGATGGCATTAAGTTGTTCCACCCAGCCTGACTCTCGTGGATCGCAGATCTTTAGATACATACGTTCCTTCGTTATTTTCATGCTTATCCATGAGACCCTCAATTCCTTAGATAGTTCTCCTTGCCAAATGTCATCATTTTAGCCTCTCCACTTGGTGCACCTTTTTTTTACCCCTCTCTTGGGGCACATTAAAAACCACTTGCCCCTTGGCATTATTGCACATTTAGGTGCACCTAGGCCTTAGCACTCAGAACTACCTAGTCAATGCCATTCCACCCTCACGTAGGACCTTGGCAGTTACTTCTCTTGACCATTTCAATTACACACATTAACTATTACAAAAGTTGGTCATCTAAGAGAAAATGCCCACCGATCTATCCGAGGTCATGCTATCTCGGCTAGAGCATAACAGAGCACCTCCCCCCGCCATTCTGCCTCCCCCCTCCATCCTTCTCCTCCGCTTCTCCCCTCCCTCTTCCACCTCTTCCTCCCCTCGCAGGCGCTCCCCCTTCCACTCCTCCACTTCATCCTCCTCTTCTCCTCTCCCTCCTCTCTCCTTCCCCTTCTCCCATCTACCTCCCCTCCCACCTCCACCTCTCTCCTCCGCCTCTTCACCTCGCCTCCGCCTCCACCTACCCCCTCGAACGCTCTTCTTCCTTTTCCTTTTCTCTCCTCTTCCCCATGCAGCAGGAGCATTTGTGCTTGTTCAGGTGAAAGAAAATCTTGGTGGTGACCCTTGGTCCAACCAGAGGGGCTCTATGGTAGCACCCTCGACTCCCACAGCCGTTAAGGTTCTTCTTTAAGGATAGCTGTCATCCAGCTATTATTCGTGGGCGGTGTACCAACCGCATCTCCAGCTAACAAGTCGGTGACATAAATGCACAACAGTCACCCTGGCATATCGCGAGTGGAGCTCGATATCTCAACAAGAATTGCATCCCAATCTTTGACTCCCAAGTTTCATATAGATTCGCATGGAAAGCAGATATCCTAGCCGCAGCCCCAGATCAATGTTGGCCTCTATCATGTTGTGGGCAAAGGGCGAATAGCAACAACAGAGGAAGAAGAAGCAGAAGGAGAGAGAGCCATGTACGAGCTAGGGAAATCTCAGCAGGAGGAGGGGGGAGGAAGAGGAGGAGGATTGGCAATGGTGGTGAAGGGGAGAAGGAGCAGTGGACGACATGGACACAACACATCATGTTCCCCGTTTTTCGGTTACGCTCCGCTTCCCAGGGCTCCCCAAGGAGTATTGAGCCGTTCTCCCCTCCATTGGTCAGGCATTTGGCACTGTGCTCAAGTCCACAGAGTTGGCCGCCTCAGTTGTAGCAGCAGATGGAGTCCCCAGGATCTGACTGGTGGTTGAGAGCCCACCAGAGTCCATCCCAGAGTTGATCCTCCTTGAGACTCTCAAGGGGGGCACACTCGCCAACGTGTGGAGATTTCAGGGCTGCCACGCCAGTGTCTTCAGTGCAAACAGATGGGTCGCATCGCCAAAGATTTCCCCCGAGGCCACCCCCGAGTGCCTCCTCCCCCTCACCCGCAGAGCAGGCAGAGCCAACAGACCAAAGTCCAACGCCCGTTAAAAAGAAAAAGAAACCAAGCAAGCAAGCTCGCAAGCGCTGCAGGCAGAGGGCCAAACGCAGAGAGAGAGACAAGTTGGTCCATATATAGGACACACGACAAACCTCTCTAGGAGGATCACCCAGCATAGGAGGAACCCACCAACAACGATGGCAATCGATTTTGCTACTCATCAACCGTTCAATGAGATTTGTGAAAATTGTGGAAACTTTTGATAATGTAGACAAAGCTCGCACACTAGAATAGTATTACATTAATAGAAACACTGCCACTCGACCGTTAAAATACATACTCTCAATTGCCATCCTGCACGGTCTCGAAAGTAGTATTTTTTGAAAAGAAGAAAACTACTATAAATAAATGGATGCCTCTTTTTTTTTAGCACTGGCAAAAACTTAAGCTGGCTCATCCTATAAGGTGGAACACCAATAGGTTGAGCCCCAGGTACTAAATCTATGCGATGGTCTACTGCCCGTTCTGGAGGTAAACCTTCCGGCAATTGAGCAAGGAATATATCCATGAAATCATCTAACAAAACCCCTCAGCAGAAGGGGCCACCACCCAACCAGATGTTCCTCACGTAGCAGAGGTTAAGAGTCCGCATCCACCCTCGCACCATCACCGAACCCCAGGAGTTCCTGATGTGGCGTTGGTGGACGATTGTGAGGCTGCAGTTAAGGAGGAGCGGATCCAAAGCCCCGACGAGCCTGAGCAGCAGAGGAAGCTTGGGATTGCCCCCTTCCCCTCCCCTCCCCCTCCCCCTCCAGATCCCTTGCCCCTTTCCCCTCCACTCCCACCTGGGCTCCCTCCTCCCCCCCCACTGTGATCACTCACACCACCCGCCCCCTTCCCTCCGCCCCCCCACCTCCTCCTGCCCCCGCAACCCTCCTCTCCACCTCCGCAGCAGGTTCCTCAACCTCCCCCTCCTCCCAGGCTTCGACACCCTTGCCAACAGGCAAGGGTAAGACGTCCCCTTTTACTCCCTCACCGCAGCATCAAGCCCATCCAGGGAGGGAGGCAGAGGGACGGGGCTCGTCCTCTAGGCCAGCTACCCCCCACCTCCAGCTTCGGTGCCCATTACCGCGGGACTTCTGGAGGCTGGGACCCTGGAACTACTACCTGGAGATCCCAGACTCCTATCCTCTATCGCTAGAGGTAACGCTTATGATCCTGCAGCCACGGCACGGAGGTTTGATTAGTGCAGTGGGCTCTCAGACACACCCCGTTTGGAGCTTCCAATTTGCCTCCACAGGGTTGGAGAAGTGGACCCCAGAGGTGTTTGATGCTATTATGGGAAACCAGATAGAACGCATGATGGATGAGTGGATGGGAGCATAGGTACTGGACCTTTGGTACGCCCATGGGATGGAGTGAATTTACTGCTGAGCTTCACGCGAGAGAAGCCGTTATGTGGTTTGGTGGCAGGAGTTATCAGATTGCTGCTTGAGACCATGGTGGACCATGCATATTGCTAGCCCCTCACGTCGTCGCACAAACACGGACTATTCGCCCTCAAAATCCCGGACAAAGTCACTTAAGGCAGTCTTTCTGGAACAGGAACCCACTCACAAGAGAGCCTTGTTCGCTGCACGCTTGTCCTCGTGAGCTGGACCATAGTGAGTTGGAATGTGCACGGGCTCCACGACCGTGCTCGTAGTCAGCCGCAGTACCTGATACTCTGGCAGGAGTTGCAGAGGGCCGTTGTAGGATGGTCAGTGGATATCCTTTTGATTCAGGAGCATATGTTTTCAGCAACAAACATCAGACGGTGTCACCACCTCCTCCCAGGGAGAGGTCTGGAGGAGTGGTCCCCTACAGTCGCACAGAGCGGAGGGGTTTGCATCTCGGCTTGACAAACTTTGGCTCCAGAGATCTACGACCAGGGTGAGCTTATCCCTGCACGGGCAGTTTGGATGGGAGTCAGGTCGGGAGAGTCCAATATTGGGATCCTAAACATGTATGCCCCAGCGTGCAGACAGCACCGCCCTGCCTTTTTGAGGAGGCTGACAGAGAGTCTTCCGGATGTAGACTCTTGCATTGTTGGAGGAGACTTCAACAACCTGGAGTTTGGGGAAGACAAGCAGGTCGGCGCCTCATTCATTGAGATGCCTACAGTAGAGCGTAGCACCTGGGAGCAGTTCATTTTCATGATCAGTGGCAGAGACCCGTGGCGAGAGCCAGATTTCAGCAAAATACCTGGCAGCCTTCTATTCTCTTTTGGACAGAGGAGACATGATGGACTGCTTGAGAGACTAGACCGTTTCTACGTTGGGGATCCGGCACTGCACAGAGGCAACTCCACCGGGATTTTGGCAGGTACCACGATGTCAGATCACTCTCCCGTAGTACTTCACTTATAGCAGCCCCACCGAGGTCCCCCCCGGAAGGGGGTCCGCATCCCAGAGGACATCCTACAAGATGAGGAGATCCAATAGACCATGGCGGAGATTGAGGAGCACTCAGAGATGATACCAAGCAAGGGTTGGGCTTCGTGGGTGGCCGATGCGATCCAAAGGAGCAGTGAGGAGCTACAGGCTAACGCCCTTAGGCGGAGGAAGATGCTTCAGGATCGTGAGCGGGACCTCGCCTCGATAGAGCGGCTCAGGGAGCAGGACCCAGGTTCCTAGGGCTTAGAGACAGGCTCGAGAGCACTCGCCTTGAGCTGCAGGACACGGAGATTAGGCGGGTTGAGTTCTCTCTCACTCTTCCCAGGCCCAGTGGGTACAGCAAGGGGACAGGATGACGAAGCAGTTCTTTCAAACCACTGGGCCTCGCTCGGCAAGCACATAGCTATAGCGTCTCCGAGATCCGCAGGGCATCATGCACACTGACCCACAGGAGATACTAGACCTGACCACAGATTTCTACAGCCATCTTTTTCAAACGGAGAGGATGACTCCAGCTGGTTTAGTGGCCCAAGAGGTAGTTTGGAATCACGTTCCGACAGTGGTCTCGCAGGATTTATGCAGCAGGCTAGAGGTGCCTTTCACCGATGAGGAGCTCCGGAAAGCCTTCAAGGCTCTCCCGACCGAAAAGTGGCCTGGCGAACATGGCTTGACTCCAGCCTTCTTCCGAAAATTCTCGAAGTTCATCTCCACCCCTTTCCGACTAGCATGCTAGGAGGATTTTGACACGGGCTCCCTCCCGCAGTCCTTGAGCAAGGGTTGGATTTGTTTGATCCCGAAAGGGGGAGATAGGTCCAACATCCCGCAGTGGAGACCGATCACTCTGCTTGATACCGCTTACAAGATCCTCACCAAGGTCTTGAGCTTGAGGTTATGGCCCCATCTTACGGACATCATCCACGACACACAGACGGGGTTTGTCTAGGACGCAACATCCTGGACAACATCTTTACTTTTTGGGAGGCAGTGGATTGGTCCAGGGAGGAGTCACAGCCGCTGGCCGTCCTTCTCTTGAATTTTGAGAAGGCCTATGACAGGGTGGAGTGGTCCTTCTTGGAGGACACTTTGCAGAGATTGGGTTTCTCAGACAAATGGGTCAGAGGAGTTTCATCGCTCTATGCGGGGAGCTCTTTCCGGATACTTATCGGAGGACATACGGGCGAGGTCTTTCTCTCTTGCACGCGGTCTGCCAGGGCTGCCCACTTGCCCCTTTCCTCTTCGTTTTCGTGGCGGAAGCCTTGGGCTACTATTTGAGATCACGGGTGGCGGGCCTCACAAGGTTGAGGCTCCCAATCCGTCACGAGGAGGAGCTGCTTGACTCTGAGTTTGCATATGGCACGGCCTTATATGTTGAGGGCACCACAGCGAGCTTGGAGAGTCAGGGGAGCCTTGGCTATCTACTGCGAGGCCTCGGGTGCGCGGATCAAATGGACAAAGTCTATCGGTTTCTTCATGGGCCAGGAGGAGACACAGGAGATCCGCGAGTGGGGGAGTGATTTTGGCTTCAGATACCGAGGGGTCAGACATCGAGATACCTCGGTTGCCGATATCACAGCAGAGCAACAGATTGCCCCGGTCCTAGAGAGTGTTCGGCACAAGCTTCTCTACTGGAGCTCAGCCAAGCTCTCCCTAGCAGGCCGTGCCTTAGTGGCAAACCAGGTCCTTCTCGCCACGGCTTGGTATATCGCCTCATGCTGGTGCTTTCACAGAGGATGCATTAGGCAGCTCCGCCGACTAGTTCGGAACTTCCTTTGGGCAGGATCGGACGGCACGTGGAATACTAGAGCCCAGGTCGCTTTGCAGACGGTGATCATGCCACAGGCACTGGGAGCATAGTTACTAGGGAACCATGTTTCATAGCTGTGGAACCCTGAAACGGCGTTCCCTTCAGAAATGGTTATGGAACGTTAAACTTCTGTAACGGCTACAAAACACTGGAGAACACCTATGGAATCTCGCAGGATATCATCTATACTCAACGCTCCACCTGGGAGCGTGGGACTCCAAGCTCTAGAGCAACTATTGAGCGAGAGCTCGTTTCTGCAAGGTTTGGCCTGCAGGAGTCTTCTACATCTTCACTCCGCGAGGGATTCGCTGGTTGTATAGTCACCCCACTTGGCTATTAGCCCCAGTACCAGAGATTTCCTAGGCAGTGAGCTGGGTTTCTCTAGAACAGGCTGGTCTTTTTTTCAGCCTTTTCCTGGTTTTTCTCCATACTCAGCACCTTCGGGGCTGCGGTTTTATATAAAGTTTTTCAAGCATTAATAGAAGGTTCCTTTCTTTGAAAAAAAAAAAGAAATGTTAGGTGTCTCTCCCTAGCAATTAGAAGACACCTAGCAGTGCATCAGGGGTTTTCACACCCCTAAATAGCTCCAAACAGCGGGTCATCCTTGGCGAAAGGAGCACAGATAGGCAGCTATATAATGGGGAGGATCTCACCCTCAAAAGGCAATCTGAACAGAGAAAATGATTGAGGTGCACAACTTACAAGTAAGGTCCTTGCACAGGGAGGTGCAGCCTATGGGACCCAGCATGCACGTAAAATGCTTCTAGAACTATGATACGTACCCATGGAACAATGGGGTAGGTCAAGGAATTTTGTTGGTAGAGAGAGACATGGGAGCCACAGAGAATACCAACAGGTCACATAAACACAACTCTCCTTGACCACACACGATACCTATGTTCCCAGTGGTGACCATCAAGCGAGCTTGGCGACTTGCTTGATGGTTTGGGGTGCATGGTCCCTCACGTCGAATGCCATGAAAGGATGCAATCCTTGAATAAATCACAGGGGAAGCATCACCTGCATGTACTGTAGAAAGAGGAAAAGCCTCCATATATATTCCTGGAATGTGCCAATCTAGGATAATGCATAGAGTTCATCCTGAAGCTTGTAACTGGCTGGAAATGGAGCTTGCGACTGGCTATAGCTAGCTGTAGATGGAGCTTGCAACTGGATGTTTTAATGCTTCAGGAATAAAGGGACAAGAAGCAGTAGAGGAAACTCTGAGTAGTAAAAGCGTGGGCAGCCAAGCTTTGAAAAGATCCAAACGCATAGAGGCCATAGCTGTTTGCCTCTCAGTCATCCCAGTTATCTGACAAGACATCATTCACACTCTCATGGTTATTGGGACAGGATTCAAGGTTCATCAAGTGCCGCAGTTTCTTCATGGCAGTTTCACTCTCTAGATTGGTACAGCAGCCTCACTTTTCTTTTGGATGATTTTGTACAAGGCTTTCACATGATTTTTTTATTTTGGTCATACTTGATAGAGGTTCACTTTCTTGCACATACCCCTCCTCCCGACCTGAAAAAAATGAAAAAGAAGGAAAGAAACATAAGCTCCACTTCCTTCATCTCAATGCAATTCATTAGATAGGGACCTCTACATGGAGGCGTAGAACAGGTTCTAGTTTGATCCTTTGCTAACTAATCGGCATAACAAAGTAGCATCATCTGCAAAACGATGATCGTATGCCAAATGAATTTATGATTTTCCTTCTTATTAAGTTGCCTTTTTTTTCCATGAAAAAGACTTCTATTAGAAAGAAACCCGTGTGAGCAAGCTCGAAGTGGAAATACATCATGCTAGACATGAGGGGAGAAAACACTCTAGAGGAGTAAATAAAAACTCACAATGAGCTGGAAAGAAACCAAGGTTGAGGCTGAAAATGCCACCTCAACCATGCTGAAGTCTCTAAGAAAAAGGGGAAGCCACTCCATTCCGTAAGGAATATAACCATCTTGGCAGAGGCTGCTGCCCGAGAGGACCCCTGCATGCTTGCCCAAATGGCCATCAGAGTGTGAATAGTATCAGCCCAAATACTAGCCAAGGTGTGCGAAGGGTGGACATATGATCCATCTATGGCCTTTGTGCATCTGGCTCTCCAAATCTGCCAAGCAAAAATACTAGCTAGTATCTCCCTAGCAGAATCCACAGCAGTGTGTACTGGTCTATAGCGGGAGATAGGCACGTCCTCCAGAGATCAAGGCTCGACTAGGTGTTGTCGAATGGAGATGGCCCAGGAAGCATCTTGAACTCATAGAAGATATGAGGTCCCGACAAAGAGAGCCAAGGCCATTGATCCCCAAGTCATGAAGAAACAAGAGGAAACAAAAGTAATGAGAATCTTGGCAGCCCCTATCCATATGACTCTCGCATGTCTGCAGTCCCATAAGCACTGATGAACCAACTCCTCCGTAGACGAGCACCTAGGAGTCTCCCAAACCTTGACCTCCACATGTTCACTGCAATCCCTCCATGAATAGAAAGCCAAAAAAAAAAAGTAATCTTCCTATTTCTTCGAGATTTCTAGAGCCTCCTCAAAGACTCTCTACAAATCAACAGAAACCTGGTAACACTTCCAATTAGGGGCTCTGGAAGGTCTCCAACCTCTACAATTGATCTGGAATCTCCTGGCATTACTGACCGTGTAACCAAAAAAAGGGAGACTCTTCTCTTGATTCCCTACAACAATCCATTCCCACTCTCAAGGGTCCCACTGAAGATACTTTATTGGGACTCCTCCATAGAGACACAACCTCCATGAACCCGAGAAAGAAAGACGAGGGCTCGTATCTATATGCCATGCAGAGTCCTTGCCCTGTTCCACATAGAAAGGCATGCCGAAAAGGATATCATCTGAAGAAATAGACAGCCTACCACTTGCCTGTACATCAAAGACCAAGGCATCCTCCTGTGCTCACAAAAAAGCAATGACCTGAAGAGAAATACCTATCCTCGAAAAAGCTACCATCCACTGTGAACAAACTACTGGCATGTCATCTATATCCACCCAATCATGGGGTAAGGTTGCATCTAACTGAAGTATGCATTGAATGGCAGGTGCATGGGTCATAGGATAAGGATAGGTGTAAATGGAAAGATGGAACTCGAGTGATCTCAAGGGACATTAATGAAAGGGTATCGCCCTTTCATTGTGAATCTCACGTAGCATTCTCTCTACCACATTGCATTCATCCGCCATCTCTCTCCCACCTTGCATGTAGGTCGAAATAGAAACAAGTACTCTCACGAGGGCGCTCTTTCCCATTGGAGGGCCAATTGGCATTCAAATTCTGCATGCTAGTATCAAAGCGGCGACGGTCCACGAGCGGAACAAGAAGAGGGTGAGAGAGCAACGTTCAGAGCGGCGACGGTCCACGAGCGGGACAAGAAGAGGGTGAGAGAGCAACGTGCAGAATCGTGGCGGAAGCACCTGTGTGGGAAAGACACGGCATGTGACAGGCGCAAAGGACGAAGGAACAAGGCACGGAAGCCGCGGATGGGAACGCGAGACAACAAAAATCTGACGACAAAATCCCGACAACACGCATGTCCAACGGATGGCGCAACAAACATCCGGACTGCAAACATCTCCTCCCCCGGGAGCAACACCTTCTCGATCAACCCCGAATTCTTGAGGTTCTGAAACAACGGATTTTTTTGGGAATTTTTTGTCTTGAATGGTGAACGGGGTGTCCTAACGGGGTGACGCCCCCCCCGTGTGAATGTACCCTTAAAATCCTTAAACCGTGAGGAAAAGGGACCCCCCCGTTCTCCCCAACGGAAAGCCGGATCGGAACAAGATTTAAAAGGGGTGATCCACCCATCAAGTACCCCCTATAACGGTATCTAGAGCTCCAATACGCTGAAAACAAGTAGCCCAAACGGAGCGTACCAGTTTACAGCAGAAATACAAGAAGAAAAGCTTAAAAGAGAAGGAAGAGGAGGTCATTTTAAGTGTCTTCTCAACACAAACGAAGCGGGAGTCGAATAAGTACCACCAACTCTACAACACTTGACTTTTGCTGTAAAATAAACCCCTTTTTTGAAATTACAACAAGTCATTTTCTCTCTTGTATTACTAAAAGGAAAGAATGGAAGGGGAAGGAAGATATAACAATGAACTTATTCCTTTTCCTCCATTACCCCAAGGAGAGAGAGAAAGAACACCTTCACCCCCTCCTGAAGAGGATGGATTAGGTGAGAGTTACACACATCTTGAGTATGATAACCCACAAATAGATTTACAGCAGTCTCTCCTTCAAGAACCTCTTGATAGGGAGTCCTCCTTTCGTAATGAAAGAAGAAATGAGATCATTCAAGAACAAGGTGATGAGTTTACGCCTTCAACTCAAAACCAGCACACATGGATTATAATCTAAGTGCAAGAGGAAGAGAGGAGACTCCTATTGATAAGCTGATTTTCCAGCTTAGCAATATGATTGAGCAGTCCATTATGACAAGATTAGGGACTAAGAGGACTTTAAACTTTGGGGATGAAGAGTTGAGTACCCCTTCTAAGAGGTCCAAATTCCAACCGCGAGAGAGAATTGAGTTCCCCAAATATGATGGGGCAAGGGAGGCTGACAAAATACTCAATTTGATTCGCCATTTTGAGCTATACTTTGCCCATCAAGATAAGACCGAGCAAGAGAAGCTTGCTCTTGCCACATTGCATCTGTAGAAGGATGCTCTAATGTGGTGGTCTTTGTCACAAGCAGGAAAAGAGCCTATTCATGAATGGGCAAGCCACTTTCATTTCACCGAGGCATGAAGAGAACCTAACCTTTCGTTGGGAGAGGTTTAGGCAGTTCGATAATGAGAGTAATGCAGATTTTACAGACAGATTTTGGAAACTCTCTCTAGAGTTACCCGAAAAGAGTGAGGAAGATAGGAGAAAGAAGTATTTAGCAGCCTTAAGCCCAAAAGTAAGGTACGAGGTTGAAATGTTTAACCCGATCACGCTTAAGGGCCTCACTAAGCTAGCTGAAATAGCCGAGAGGAAATTGAATCCTCGGAGGGTGCACCGGTCATCATCAAGACCAATAATATACCCACTTTTAGGAAACCAAACCGGTTTAAGAATAATAAAGGGAAGGGTAAAGCTCTTGTAAGGAATTTGAACAGCCAATCACGTCTTGGATGGGTGCCATTTCCTTCTATGATGGACGAAGAGAAGAGGAAGTTGATTAAGAAAGGAAAATGTTTCGGGTGTAAGAAACATAAGCTAGGGCACGTATAGCATAAGTGTCCCGTTCTCTTGGCTAAGATCACCAAGACGAATTCAGTAAAAGGGAAAGCCAAGGCATCCAAGCAGGAGGGTGAGGCTTCTACCTTGAAATCCACCGTGACTATTGAGAGCCAATAGTGAATGCTGTCCATTCAACCAATACCTTTGGGCCTCATGATCTTTTTAAGGTGTATGGATTCATGAATGGACAGAGAATGGTTCTCCTCGACGATGGATGTAATTATGACTTAGTGAGTGATAGATTGGTAAAGTTACTCCATCTTAAACCAGAACCTATAAAAAACATGTTGCTCTCAGGAGCTTTTAGGGGACACAATGAAGAAGACACATCCATAGTACGGAATATTCCTTTTCGTATACAAAAATATAAAGATCGAAGGGATTTTCTAGTAGCTCCTTTACAAGACGTTGACATGATTCTAGGTAAACCATGGCGGTATGATTTTAACCCTGCTATTAATCCTCATACTCATCATTGTTGCTTTGTACATAAAGATCGTAGGCGATCGGGACGTGTATACAATTCCATTAATTACTCCTACGGTAAAAAGAGGAGTAGATTGTAATCTTGTGTATATACGGGATTCACGAGATCTTCATATCTCAAAAGAAGATCGGAAGAGAAATGAGTTCCTTAGAGCTTATGAGGATCAATTTTCAAGAGATGACTCATTCGAATTGCCTATGGAGAGAGAAGATGATCATGCCATAGACTTAGAGCCAGGAGCTTCTCCTCCATGTAGAGCCCCATACAGGATGAACAGGATAGAAATGGAGGAGGTAGAAAAACAAATTGAAGATCTATTGCAAAAAGGCCTCATTCGACCAAGCAGTTCTCCATTTGGAGCACCTGTATTATTGGTCAAGAAGAAGGATGGATCATATCATATGTGTATAGATTACCGTGCTTTGAATAAACTTACAATTAAGAACCGGTATCCTATTCCAAGAGTGGATGATTTATAGGATATGCTTAAAGGTGCTAAAGTTTTCAGCAAATTGGATTTGAAATCTGGTTATCATCAACTTCGTCTGAAATCTAGGGATGAACATAAGACTGATTTTCGCACTCTCACTAGACATTATGAGTTTTTGGTCATGCCTTTTGGCCTAACTAATGCTCCAGCCACTTTTAGTAGGCTGATGAGAAGGGTTTTACGACCCTACTTGGGAAATTTGTCATAGTCTTCTTTGACGACAATTTAGTTTTCAGCTAGAATGAGGAAGAGCATAAGGATCACCTTGCTAAGGTGATGGAGCTCCTAAGGAAGGATCGATTGTTCCTAAATACCAAGAAGAGTGAGTTCTTCAAGACAGAAATAGAGTATTTGGGACACATTGTGTCTGCTGAGGGAATTCGGGTTGACCCTAAAAAGGTCAAGGCCATAATTGAATGGCCAATACCCAAAAATATACATGAGCTAAGATCCTTCCTAAGGATGTGTAGTTATTATCGCAGATTCATTAAGAATTTTGCACGTCTTACTTCTCCACTAACAGATTTGTTGAAGAAGCATTCCTTATATGAGTGAGGAGAGGTTCACCAAGTAGCTTTTGAGGAGCTTAAGAGAACATTGGTCACTGCACCAGTGTTAACACTTCTGGACATGGACAAAGAGTTCTTTGTTGTATGTACAGATGCGAGTGGTACCTCGATTGGGGCAGTGTTGATGCAAGGAGAGCATCCCATTGCTTATGAGAGTAGAAAACTTCAAGGGGCTGAATTTAAATATATCACGTATGAGAAAAAGTTACTGGCAGTCATTCATGCTTTAAAGTTATGCAAGCATTATTTATATGGTTCTGCTTTCAAGATTAAGACTAATCATCAAAGTATCAAGCACTTGTTTTCTCAACCCATTGTTTCTTCAAGGCAAATCAAATGCGCTGAATATATTCAATCCTTTGGGCAACCAAATATTGAATATCAGCCAGGAAAGGAGAATTTAGTAGCTGATGCTTTGAGTAGACAGCCCCAAGTTACTCACATTTTTGTGATTAAGAAGAAATCATTAGGAGCAATGGTTGAAGCTTATCCTTTAGATGAGGACTTCGCTGACATTTATGGGAAGATTCAACATAATGAGGTCGGAGGTTTAGAGGCTTATTCCATCATGGATGGATACTTATTTTTGGGACGTGCCATATGTGTACCCAAAACACTTCCGTATCTAGTCATAAGTGAGTTACATGCAAGTCCATATTCTAGACATAGAGGCATTAGAGATGAAGAGTCGCGTAGACAAAAGGGAACACGTACAAGGTACAAGGGTCGATGAGAAACGCCATCACGTCAGCTAGGATTAATGAAAAAAGGAGTACAAGGTACTTGTACCTAGACCTAGGACTAAGTGTCCTAGGTGTCACATAGGACTAAGTGTCCTATGTGGCCTAAAAGGCACTAACACTATAAGTGCCTATATTTATGCCTACAAGGCACATACAATGGCCTATAGGGCCTCACTAGAACCACCAGGAGATGGCCTACAAACCCCCCTCCATGGGATGGGCTGAAGTACTTTGGAAATGTCTCAGAATACCTGGTATTTTCTGGTCATGGTGGCACATGTTCATCCAAAAGGATATAGCTACCTATGAATGTACAAGGGATGTCAGATCATCTAACAAAGGGAACCAAGTGTAAAGCCTGTCGGAAGACTTCGAACTTGGGACGAGGAAGTGCCTTTGTAAACATATCTGCTATGTTGTCCTCTGTGGGAAGATAGGACAACTCTCTGTCTCCCGCAAACAACCGCTCCCAAACATAATGATAGTGAGCTTCAATATGCTTGGTACGTGCATGAAACACTGGGTTATGCGCAATGGCCAAAGCACTCTCGCTGTCAGTGTAGACAATAGTGGAGGATGTCTAGCGAATACCAAGATTTGTAAGTAACTGTCGAAGCCAAACACACTCTACTGTAGCAGTGAAAGCAGCCCTGTACTCAACCTCACAACTAGATGTGGCAACTGTTGGTTGCTTCTTGTTGAGCCAAGAGATACATGAATTGCCAAGCAAAAAACAATTGCCGGTGTGTGACACTCTGGTGTCAGAACATCCTGCCCAGTCACTATCCGTGTAAGCATGCATGGTAAGTGAACCCTGATCACCATAGAAGAGGGCTAAATCCTGAGTGCCTCTGAGATATCTGAAGACTCTCTTCACTGCCTGCCAATGTTGTGAACTGGGCATGTGCATGAATCTACTGAGCTGAGATACTGCATACTATAGGTCAGGTCTGGTGTGACATAAATAAATAAGGCATCGAACAGCCTGCTGATAAAGAGTGATATCACATGGTGGGCTCCCATCATGAGCTGAGAATTTGAAGCCAAGGTCCACTGGAGTAGAGATTGGCTTGCAATCCTCAAACTGAAAACGATCAAGGAGCTGTCCAATATACTTGGACTGAGACATCATGATACCCCCCTCAACATGAGCAAACTGAATGCCCAAATAATAATAGAGCTGTCCTATGTCTAACATGTCAAAAATCTGCTGCAAATCAGCCTTGAAAGCTGCAATTTGCTGAGTATCTGGGCCCGTGATGAGCATATCATCCACATATAAAATCAGCACTAAAAAATCAGATCCACTCCCACGGACATAAAGAGTGGGTTCTGTGGGACTATTTTGAAAACCAAGGGATAGTAAGTGTGCATGAATTTTGGCATACCATGCCTTGGGTGCCTGCTTCAAACCATAAAGGGCTTTTCTAAGCCGGCATACCTTATTTTCAGAATTAACAACCTCAAAGCCAGGAGGTTGTGTGACATATACTTCTTCCTATGGATCCCCATGAAGAAAAGCAGTCTTGATGTCAAGTTGGTGCACTTGCCAATGATGATGGGCTGCAATGGCAATGACACATCTAATGGTAGTAATCCAAGATGTGGGAGCAAATGTCTCCTCAAAGTCAATGCCTTGTTGTTGGGCATACCCTTTTGCAACAAGACGGGCTTTGTAAAGATCTATGCTGCCATCAGATTTCCTTTTTAATTTGTAGACCCACCGGGTACCAATGGCATGCTTGCCGGGAGGCAAATCTACTAATTCCCATGTGTCATTTTTGGCAATGGATTGTAACTCAGCTCTCATTGCATCCATCCACTCTTTGCCGTCAAAAGCATCTTTACGGCACAAAGGCTCTTCATTGCAAGCTGTAGCAAGGAGTGCAAACTCAAGAAAGTGACCATGCATCTATCTATTCCCTGATCTTGTCCGGGCAGCAAAAGGCTGATCTTGTTTGCTGTCCCTCAATGTATCAAGAAGCCATCTGGGAACTTGCCTTTGCTGTCTATTGACAACTCTTTCTTCAATGGCTGCATCATGAATAGTGGGATCATTTTGTGCTGGAAGAGAAACCTGCAAATCAGCATGGGGTAGTGGCTGATTATTGCTTGGTGGAGGGCCTGCAAGAGGCTCATGTTGCTGGTCAAAGTCCTCTTCTGAGGATGGCAGAGGTAACCAAGATTCAAAGGCATCAAACATGTCAACATCTGGCTTAGCTTTGCAGTCCACAAGAGGAGAAGCTGAATGTTCGGCAAAGATTACATCTCTACTAACAATAATCTTCCCAGTATTTGGTTGATATAACCGATACCCTCTGCTCTCCTGGCTGTAACCAATAAATATGCATTTGATTGCCTTGTCATCAAGCTTATGTCTCAGCTGAGATGGTACATGAACATATGCAAGAGACCCAAAAACTCTCATGTGTGAAAGTGAAGGCTTCCTGCCTTTCCATGCTTCATAAGGTGTAACAGTCTTCAATGCCCGTGTAGGTGATCTATTCAGCACATAGTTGGCACACATCACTGCATTAAGCCAAAATTTATTGGGCAAAGACTTGGCCTTAAGCATGCATCTAGCCATCTCCATTGTGGACCTGTTTTTACTTTTAGAAACAGGATTCTGCTGAGGAGTGTAAGGAGTAGCGCATGAGTGAATAATACCCCGTGAAGACAGAAATGCATCAAACTCCTTTGACATATACTCTCCCCCCCTATCTGTGTTGAGGGTGACAAGCTTGCATCCTGATTCATTCTTGACCATATTCAGCCACCTTTGAAAGCATGAGAAAACTTTAGATTTGGCTTTTAAAGAATATACCCAACAATATCTTGTGAAATCATCAATGAAAATCATGAAATATTTGTTACCCCCCAATGGCATTTGTCCTCATTGGGCCACATGGCACAGACATCACTGTGCACTAGCTGCAATTTCCTTTGTGAGAGTTTTGGACAGTTCTTTTGAAAAGGAAACCGATGCATCTTACCCAAAAGACAACCCTCACACACATGTTTGGAAACTGTGTGAGTTTGAGGTACATCATTTGCCATCTGCTGTGAATGTAGCTTTGCAAGAGCTCTATAATTGAGATGACCCATTCTCTCATGCCAAAGATGAGTTTCAGCAAGCTGTGAATCTGAAATAGCAAATGCTTCAATAGAAAGTGCAGCTAAGTGATGATCAAGGTGATAAAGCCCCTTTTGCAAAGTGCCAGTGAGAACTATGGCATTGTCATCATGAAGATCATAAACTAGGCATCTGTAGCCATCAAAAATCACTTTGAAACCTGAAGTAGCAATTGCTGAAATTGAGATCAAGTTGACTTCAATTCCAGGCACAAAGAGAACATTTGTCAAAGTGACACGATGACTTGAAATAGATGTGAGCTGCACATCTCCAATTCCTTTTACAGCATATGAAGCATTATTAGCACATGTGACAGTCCCCCCTCGAGGTGCATCAGCTAAAGATTGAAGCAACTGTCTGCAAGATGTGACATGCTTAGAAGCACCACTATCAAAGTACCAAGACTGAGCATCATTAGCAGTAAAGAGTGCATCAGCTTTAGATGGATCAAATGAGCAATGGACAGCCCATGCCCAATCATCCTGAAGAGCATGTGCATGTGAAGCATCTGCTGACTCATGGGATTCAATAGCATGTGAGGCATTAACTGTCAATCCTGCTTTCTTTTTCTCCGAAGCAATGCGCTTCCTGCATTCTGAAATGTCATGTCCAGGCTTGCGAAAATAGTGGCATCTTTTCTTCTTTGACTTATCTGCTGTATTTTTAGATGCATGGGAGGAATTACAGCTGCTATGCGCAGATTTAGGCTTGCCCATAGGCTTGGAAGCCTTGCCTCTTCCTGTCTGTTGTGAAGCAAATGCATGATCAGGAATAATGGCTTGTCTATTAGCTCGACTTTGCTCTTCCTGCAAAAGCAAAGTAACTAGTTGATCAAAAGAATAGTGGTCTGGATTACCCATGGCCACTAATCGAAGGGTTGTAGCGAACCCTTGATATGTATATGGCAATCCATTCAATGTGGTACTCACAAGCTGAGAATTTGGCACCACCTCATCAATGTTGGCAAGTTGTTCCATGAGGTCCTTGACCTTTGTCGGGTATGCATCCATAGAGTCACCTTCATTCATACTGACTTCCTGTAATTGCCTTCTCAAATATGCAACACAAGTTGAGCTGCTGCTCCTCCCCATGAGCTACTGTCCCCCCCTCTCCCTCTCTCAGCCAGCCCCCTCTCCCTCTCCCTCTCCCTCACTGCCCCCCCCTCGCTGCTCCTCCTCTCCCTCCCCTCTCGCCAGCCCCCTCTCCCTCCTCCCTCACCCTCCCTCTCCCCTTCCTCCTCCCCGCCCTCCCTCTCCCCCCCCCCGCTACCCCCTACCTCTCCCTCCCCGCCCAACCTCTCCCCCACCCGTCAGCCCCCCCGCCCCGCTTCTCCTCCCCCGTCATCCCTCTCCCGCGCCAGCCCCCCCCCGCTGCCCCCTTCTCCTCTCCCCTCCCCCGCTGGCCCCTTCTCCTCCGCCCTCCCTCTCCTCCGCCAGCCCCCCCGCCCCCTTCTCCTCCCCCGCCCTCCCCGCAGCTCTCCCCCTCCCCGCTGCCCCCTTCTCCTCCGCCCTCCCTCTCCCCCGCCAGCCCCCCCGCCCCCCTCCCTCCCCCACGCTCTCCCCCCCCAAGGTGACCCCCCCGGGCCAATCTCTGTCCACCTCCACCGGCCGTGAGAACCGTCATTTTTTCAGAAGACGAGCTGCAGCAGCTCAAGAAAGATGTGGAATTAGAGGGCTCCACATCACTTTTCGCCCGCATCTTTGGGTCACACCCTTCCAGATCACAGGCTAGAGACTGGATGCTGGCGACGTTACCAGGAGACCTCGCCCCTCATCTCAGGGATATTCGACTTTTGGGACGTAGATTCTTCCAAGTGGTTTTCGACTCCCACGAGTCCACAGCCCTATTTCTCAAAGCTAATCCCCTGGCTTTGGGTTCGAGGAGGATCTTTCTTTTGCCCTACACCTTGGGCTTCGATCCCGTCGAGGAGGATAGGCACGTCACATCACTATTCATTAGGTTTCCTGGTCTTCCTCAGGTCTACCATCGACTGCTTGCCACTATCGGAGCCACATTCGAGTGGTCACAAAGATCCCCTCCCTTCCTGGCATGACTCTTCCTTGGCAGAGGCAGTCAGTGCAGACGGGGTGCCTCATGTTAGGGTCATTGTATCTGACCCTAACATCTCAGATGACCACATTATGCTTCAGCGTCCAAACGGCTCTCTCTTTCGACAGAGAGTCGAGATTTCTGGTAGACACGACCAGTGCAGGATTTGCAGGACCCTTGGGCACTTTGCTAGAGACTGCCCAAAGAAGAGAAAAAGACCCAAGAGGTCTTCTGGTGCGTCGCCTTCACGTACTACCACAACTGCACCTCCCCAGCACCCTGTACCACGCACTCCAGGACCACCAAGAGCAACAGCGCGCCCTGTTTCGCACACCCCAGGACCACCAGGGGTGGCAGGGCGCCCAATTCCCGCAGCACACCCAGTACCACGATGGAGAGCTATCACAGTGGCTCCCTTACCTCAGGAGGAGACTTTTGATCCTGTTCAGACAGATGCCTTCCAGACTCCAGAGGTGGATGTTGCTGCAGCCCCAGACACTACAGTTCCACATCAAGAGGGGCCTTTAGATCCACCAGCCCCAGTCACTTTGGTCTCTGACCCCTTGGTTTCTGACCACGAGGGGACTACAGGTACTTCTTCCTCGCAGACTGTTCCTGCCACAGTCAAGACAACCGAGAAAGTGCAGGCGCAGATGAGGGCTCCTGATTCCTCTTCACCCCAGCCACAAGCCTCCTCAACCCCCAGCTCCAGTTCTACTGATAGAGGCCTGGCAGGTCCTTCTCCTCCATCTTCCACGAGTGCAGGCCTTCTTCGCACTCCTCGGCCAGACTTGCTTATCAGGAATTCCTTTTTGGCACTGGCAGATTCGGCGACTTTCATGGATGATGAGGAGTTTGTGCCCTCTACCTTAGGGGTCCCGGTCATTGGGATTCCTTCTGACAAGGCCTCCCTTTCAACAGGTGTGGGGATCCTTTCACCTGTTGAGTTTCCTACCCTCAGCAGGAGTGTTTCGGCCTAGGGAAAGCTGGTCTCCTCTACTAGGTCGGGTAAGCCTTTCCATCCAGCATCCTCCTATCGATGAGGATAGTTAGCTGGAACATACAGGGCCTAGGCGGAGTTCCACACCGTCGCCGTAGGCAACTGATCCGGAACCAGCTTCATCCAGGCATCACTGGAGGTGCTATTGATATCCTTTTTATCCAGGAACACAAGTTGGATGCCAGTGATTGCTCTAAGTCTGGCAAACTGCTTTCACGACATACCTTTTGGTCGCCTGCTATGGGCACAAGGGGAGATACTTGCATTTCGGTCTCTCTTTCTATTCTCCCCTTGGTTGCTGGTCATGGTATTATCTCCCCTTCTAGAGCTCAATGGATCATTATTTTGATTGGAGGGCAAAAGCTTGGTCTTCTCAATCTTTATGCTCCCAACAACAAAGAGGAGCGGATCTCCTTTTGGAAGGAGTTACTCTCTTGGGCCCCCATTGCAGATTCTTGGATCATTGGTGGCGACTTGAACATGCTTGAGTTGCCTTCAGACAAAAAGGGAGGCAGACAGGGTGGAATTCATTCTTTGGAGAGGGCAGCCTGGGATGCCTTTCTCTTTCAGTTCAGTGGCAGAGACACTTGGTTGGATGATGCCTTTCATATTATGCCACAGTCACTCCTGTACTCTTGGTCGAACAGGAGAATACACATGCCATTCATGCACGGATCGACAGATTTTATGTAGACGATTGGGCACTTGACAGAGGAGGATCTGTATGCATTTCTACTAGGGTTTCCACCTCAGATCATTTTCCAGTGGTGTTGCAGATTCTTGAGCCTCATCAGAGAGGACGCTCTGCCAGTGTCAGGATTCCGGATGCTTTTCATGCAGAGGAGAGCCTCACGGAGGATATTTTACAGATTTGGGTTTCTTGTTTCGTGAGATAAGACCACATCGGATAGTTGGTGCCATCCAACTTATCATCTTCACGAAGAAAGCCAAATAGATCTTGATTGTTCCCAGCCATAGCAAATGTGATACCCTGAAAAAAACCTGAAAACCCAAAATCCTCAAGGCTATCACTGCAAAAGCTGGCTGTCCAAAAATGACAGCAAATATCTGCAAATTTTCAACCCAAATCAAAGGGCAAATGCAAATCTAACCCAAATGTGACTGTGGCAAGCAATGTTCACTGCAAAAACAGCAAATCTGGCAAAAGCCCCGAATTTAATGAGGGCAAATAGGATATTCAGACAGGGGGTAGGTTGTCTAGATCTACACATGATATTCTATTGGAAGCTCCTTTTCAGCTTGTCAAGATTATAGGGTACGTGGAGCATGGCTCAGATTCACAATGGCACCTAGACTTGGAGCTGCTGCTACTTCTCTCTTTCAGCTCATTGGGCACTTGGCTCTATGGAGGAGTCCTCATAAAGCTTCTACAATGGGACTCCCAAGAGTGGGAGTAGGATGATGCAAGGCACTAAGAGAAGAGCATTCCATTCTTTTGTTACATAATCAATAATGTCAAGAGCTCAATTCTAGAGGTTGGAGGCCCTCCAACGCTCCTCACTAGGAGTACTTTTAGATTTTTGTTGATTTACAAAAAGTAATTTGGAGGAGACTCTGGAAATCCTTCAGGAATAGAAAAACCACTCTCTTCTTTTGGCTTTATGTTCATGGAGGGATTGTAGTGAACCTATGGAGGTCCAAGTCTGTGGCAAGCTTCACTTGTCCTCATTGCCAACAATAAACTGTGATGTGGGGCTCGATGGCATGGCTCTCTCTTTCAAGGCCTCACGTCTTTTATAAGAGGCATGACTCTTCTTGGGCTTTCTCGATACGACGACTTGTCATGCTCTCTAGATGATGTTCACTTTTCACCCTTCTAGCCTAAGCATGCTTTTGTGGATTTTCTTGGGAGATACAGGTAAGTATTTCAGCGATGCATATCTAGAGAGCCAAATTCATAGAGGCCTTAAATGGATCCCAAGTCCATCCTTCTCATGCTTTTGCCATTATTTTGAATAGATATTGTTCATACATTGATGGTCATTTGAAGGAGCATGCATGGCACTTCACGAAGCTGTTGCTACCAGGAGAGCTGTTTTTCCTTAGGGAATGGAGAGGCTCCCCTTTTTTCTCAGAGTCCTTAGTAGGGTTGAGATGGGCTATCAGCCTCAGCCTTGGTTTATTTCTTGTTTGCTATGAGGAGGCTTGTCATTGGCCCCTTCTAACATGTCCATTTTCATCCTTGCATTATGGATTTCCACCTTGAGCTTGCTCTCATGGTTTCTGTTCATACTTGATAGATTTTTACAGGGAAAAAACTATCAAGTAGCTATGATAAAAACTCCCACCAACCAAATCCGTGAGGACACAACTTAACACAGAGTTGTGGTGAGTGATGAACAAGGTGACTGCAAGCAAGAAAAAGTAAGTGGGCCCAAAGAAGCAAGCGGGTTTTCCACAATCCCCTCGTAAAGGTACTAAACATAGCTTTGTGTAGTCCAATATTTGGGTAGAATCTCCAAAAATGAAACTTAACATACTTTGTCAAAATATGGGCACAATAACTATACCAACATTGAAACTTATACTCTCCCTTAAGTTAAAATTAAAGCCATACTCACATTCTGCAATGGTAATATGTGGGTTTGTAATTGAAAGAGAACAAATTACCACTTCAAAACATAGGATTCTAATGCTGATACAATAATTCTTTTGCATCCAAAATGGGTCTTATTATCACAACTACTACAACAATTAAAATAATTGCATTGCTAAAAAATTTCTACTTTATAACAGCATAAATATCACTTCATGCATAGGCGAAGAAACACAAGTGTTTGTTGAATTAAAAGCATGGGTTTGCATCAAAAATGGAATTGCATCATACATAGAACAATATCACTACATAAAAAAATGAGTCTTCTTATCACAACTATTCACAAACTATGACCAAAATGGTTTTTAAGACCAAATTCTACTCCTCTTGACATTCATCATCAACAAAGTAGTTGCGAGCTCGTGGCCTATCTAAACACCTCTCATCATATATTTATGCCTACAAGGCACATACCATGGCCTATAGGGCATCACTAGAACCACCAAGAGATGGCCTACAAGAGGGACCATTGACAATATTGAGAGATACTTCCATTGGCCCAAACTTTGCAAAGAAGTTTCGACCTTTGTTCAACGATGTGACGTATGTCAGCGCATTAAATCTGACACAAGTAAGACTGCTGGTCTTTTGCAGCCTTTGCCTATTCCCTCGAAAAGGTGGGAACACATTACAATGGATTTTGTGTCAAGTTTCTGTTAGAAACGAGAGAGTGAGAGAGCAGGAAGCAAGAGAGCTGAACGTTGTGCTTGCAATAGAAGAAGTGACTAACACAAGAAGTGGGATGGGTTTTGTCTAAGTGACAAAACCTTATCCTTCACTAACCGTAGTTAGTGAACTAACTGTGGTTAGGGGAAAAAACCTCTAAATGAGGAAAAAGTGCCCCTAACCTACTTATTTCATTACATTGGTCACTGCTGAATTATAATAATAATTCTAACACCCCCCTGCAGTGCCAATGTCATGTACAAGGAAATGATCAATCACCAAAAGGAGATAAGTTCACGGCATTGCGAAATGCCTCAAACTTTTCACGTGGAAGTGCTTTGGTGAAGATGTCTGCAACATTGTCATGTGTTGATCTGACTATCAGTGAGAATCGGAGAAGGACCCTCCAATGAAAGATGAAGATCAGCAAATAAACGACGCAGCCAAACACATTCAACTGTCGTTGTGAAAGCTGCCCTGTACTCAGCTTCGCATGAGGAGGTAGCCACTATAGACTATTTCTTGCTCAACCAAGAAATGCAAGCATGTCCTAGAAAGAAACAATTCCCACTGGTGGAACAGCCTGACTATAGAGTGTGACATCAATTGATTCACCCGCATCATGCATTGTAAGCTTCAGCCCCGGCTCCATGGGAGTGGACATAGGCTTGCAATCATGCATGTTGAATCTGTCCAAGAGCTTTTGAACATACTTGGATTGAGACATAACAATGCCACGTTTTCTTGAATAAACTGGATCCCCAAAAAGAAATGTAACAAGCCCAAGTCTGACATATCAAATGTAGCTTTCAATTGGACCTTGAAATCTGCAATTACTTCCTCATTTGATTCGGTGAGCAGCATGTCATCTACATAAAGAATGATGACCAGAATATCCCCCCCATCCTTCTTGATGTAGAGGGTGCTCTCAGTTGGACTATTGTGTAGCCCCTTGTTAGTCAGAAAGGCATCACTTTTGGCATACCATGCACGTGGGGCTTGTTTCAGCCCATACAAAGCTTTATTCAGCTTGCATACCTGAAGTGCATTTCCTGAAATTTCAAAGCCCGGAGGTTGTTTGACATAAACCTCTTCCAACAAGTCTCCATTAAGGTAAGCTGTTTTAATGTCCAACTGATGAACATTCCATTCAAAATTTGCAGTCATGGCTATAACTGACCTGATGGTTGTCATCCTGGATGTAGGAGCAAAAGTCTCATCATAATCTATGCCCTTTTTTTGAGCATATCCTTTTGCAACCAGCCTTGCCTTGTACCGATCAATGGACCCATCTGGCTTTCTTTTGACTTTGAAAACCCACCGTGTGCCTATGGCATTCTAACCAGGTGGCAAATCCACAACATCCCAAGTCTGATTTTTATGAATGGACTGCAACTCATCGTGCATGGCATTCATCCAATGCACATTATCTTTTGCTTCTTCAAATGTCTCAAGCTCCTCCTACCTGGCACATAGAGTACATCTGATATTCTGACTGTGCCATCAGTGGATGTGAGAATAATGTCTCCCACTCCACACACTGAATGAGAAGAATTATTTGCACAAGTTACCTTCTTCTTGGTGGGTGAAGAATGCAAAGTTACAAACAGATTTTTCTTGGAAGTGATGTGCTTTGAAGCACCACTATCAAAATACCAAGTATGTAGTGTCTCATCAACACTGAAAGAGCATTCATCCTTTGAAGGATCGTAACTGCAAGTCAAAAAAGCATATGGGTCATCATCATTAGTGGCTGTAGTATCTGAACTACCCACTAAAAAACCTGAAGTGCAAGTCAGAAAGGCATAGTGCTCTTCAACCAAGTTGGCTCCAACATCTCCTCCATCATGGAAATGTGGACCTGATGCATCTGATACAACCATACCGGAATCCCTTTTCTTTTCTCTGACTATGCGCTTCTTGCACTCTCCAATATAGTGACCTGGCTTCTTGCAGTAATGACAGATGCCCTTCTTTTTCTGCTTGTTTGTATCACCCCGTGCCTTATAAGAAGGCTGTCCAGAATCAGCTTTATGCTGATGTGTGGGCTGATGGGCATGTGGCTTATGCTGCCCTTTACCCTTGGGCTTGAACTTAGAGAGCATAGCATGCTCGCCAGCCCGAGTTGCCATATTTTTGCGTGTTTGTTCCTCCTGCAACAGAAGTACCAACTCGTGAAAGGAGAGAGGATTGCTGCCCCCCCTCAATGACAAATTCAGCGAGGTGTGGAAACCGAGATAGGACTCAGGAAGAGAGTTCAGAGTGGTGGAGATCGTCTCTGAATCCGGAATGACTTCATCAATGTTCAGCAATTGTTCCCTGAGATCCTGAAGCTTTGTGAGGTGAGAATTCATGGAATCTCCCTCCTCCATATGTGTATGGGAAAGTTCTCGCTTCAGAAAGGAAACTCTAGCATCGTCAACATACTCTCCAGTATTACCCAAGCTGCCATAGATGTCTTGCATGACCGAATATGAGGTATAATGAACCTCTTGACAGAAAGAGAAATTACTGACAGAGCTTGTGCATCTCTAGAGTCCCATCTTTTCTGCTCTACTGTGGGAGCTCCTGAAGCGGCTGCTCCAATTACCTGTGCTGTATTTGTACCTCTACCCCTGCCTCCAGCTGTAGGAGTGACAGGTATAGGTGTTGTATCTGGTCTTTCTTCATCTCCATTGACATAATCCCAAAGATGTCTGCCAACTAAGATATTGCGAACCATGAAACTCCACAAGGAGGAGTTGGTGCCATCCAACTTATCCTCTTGTGTGAGAACCCCGAACACCTCATTTGAGTTGTTCTGTGCCATTTTTGCCAGATAAACTCAGAAATACAGCAAACTGAACAAGTAAAATCCCTTCCTGGGATGTAAGATGCACAAATAAAATCTGCCAAAGAAAATCTGCCCTCAGTGACAAATATTGTCACAGCCTATCAAAGGCTCAAAATGCACTTCAATTTGTCCTGCAAATGCTCTCAAAAACTTCCAAAAAACACTGCAGAATTTTCCAATGTCTGCAATGTCACTCAAAATGAGTCCAAAATTACCTGCAACAGTCCCAAAATGCTTGTACACTGCCAAATTGCATCAGAATGCTAAAAGCATGAAAATTGCATCCAAAAGAGGGCAAATTGCCTGAAAGCCCCAAAAACGCAAGAAATTGCTGTGTAAAGCAAAAAGCCCCAAATTTTTGCAAGAAATTGCAACTCAAAAACAGGCAAATTGACTGAAAGTCCCAATTTGCAATTTATCTGCAAAAAGAACCAAATTCTACGGCCTATGTGCGCAATTGAGCACACCCTCAATCCCAAAATGCACCTGCTTGAATCCACAGCCAAACAATGGCTCACTGCACAAATGCCTGACAAAGAAAATCTGCTCCGAAACAAAAACTCCTAGAACAGAACTGTAGGAATCAACAAAAACAGATGTATCCTGTACGAACAGCAACGACACTCTGACAGTCCGTACAATTGTACAGGCTGCTGTTGTACAGATGTACGGCTCTTGATGTAAGGGTGTACGGTTGCTGCTACTGCTGTTGTACGGAGGCACATGCTGGTGGTGGTGTACGGACGACCTACGGCTGGCTAACGGAAGACTGTACGGCTCTATACGGCTGGCTGACGCAGGACCGTACGGACAGTCAGCGTAGGTGTTGTACTGATGGCAGCTTCAAAATCCGTACAGCATACGGACGTTGTAAAGCTGATTGAGCGTACGTGTACGGACGGGTAACTCCTGCTATACGGAAAGAATGTGTCGCCTGTTGTACGGACGAGTGGCTCATGACCTGTACGTTATGTACGGCGGCAAACAGTATGACTGAAGCGACGCTGGGTGTACGAATGATTGCACTGGTACGGAAGAAGTTGGTACGAGAGCTGTACGGAACAGCCAACTATGGCTGTACGGAATGATTCGCAGGTAGGTAGCTTCTCATGCTTGAGCTGAAGCTTGTGGGAGCTAGTCCAGAAAGCAGGAGCTCACGATCTAAGAGCACTCTCACACACGGACAATGGCAGAAGTCCGGGGAGAGAAGCAGATGCTCTGATACCAAATGTTAGAAACGAGAGAGAGAGAGAGAGAGCAGGAAGCAAGAGAGCTGAACGTTGTGCTTGCAATAGAAGAAGTGACTAATACAAGAAGTGGGATGGGTTTTGTCTAAGTGACAAAACCTTATCCTTCACTAACCGTAGTTACTGAACTAACTGTGGTTAGGGGGAAAAACCTCTAAATGAGAGAAAAGTGCCCCTAACCTACTTATTACATTACATTGGTCACTGCTGAATTATAATAATAATTCTAACAGTTTCCCCAAGGTTGGTCAGTTTGAGCATATCTTCACTGTTATAGATAGGCTGAGTAAACAAGCTCATTTTATTCCTTGTAAAAAGGAGTTGTCTGCTCCTAAAACAGTAAAGTTATTCATTAGGGAAATCTTTAGGTTACGTGGGTTACCAAAATCTATTGTATCCGATAATGATGGCCATTTCATTAGCAACTTTTGGACAGCCCTATTAGAGAATCTTGGAACCAAACTGAAATTTACTACAGCCTTCCATCCTCAAGGAGATGGACAAAGTGAGAATGCCAATCAAACCATAATTACTTTACTTCGAGCTTATGTCCATGACCAACCTAGAAGGTGGCCAGAGTTCTTACCCATGTTAGAGTTTGCTTATAATAACACTGTACATACTTCCACCAAGAAAGCCCCATTTGAAATCATCTATGGGCAATGTTTACCCACTCCAATAACACACTTGGGGAAGCGAATTTTTGCTGCTGACCAGTTTGCTGAGGATATGTCATAGGTGATTGAGCAGGTAAAAGAACATATTAAGAAGGCCCAGGTTCAACAATCCAAGGTAGCCAATAAAAAAAGAAAAGAAGTTTATTACAAGAAGGATGATTGGGTTTTACTGAAGATTGATAAAAGAAGAATCAAGTCAGTGAGAGGAAGTACAAAACATGTGAAGTTAGCACCGAAGTTTTATGGTCCATTTCAGATTTCAGCAGCTTTATATCCAAAAGAAGGATCCAAAGAGTATGAGCAGAAATTACCAGCCCACTGGCGTATGAAGAATATCTTTCATGTGAGCAATTTGAAGAGATACCATGGTGATACTTCTGCGTTTTTGGATACTCAGCATCGAGAAGAACCTGAACTTGAAGATGGGACTGAAGTTCTTACTCCGGAACAGATCGTGTACCATAAAGAGAAGAGTACTCGTGGAAAGAAGAGAGAGATGTATTTACTGAAGTTTAAAAACCAGCCAGCTAGTGATGCACAATGGATGGAAGAAGAGTTCTTTACAGATTTTCCACATATACTCGCAGATTATAAAGAGGCAATGCAATTGCATAAGTAACAAGAGAAAGTGCACGTAAGAGGAAGAGACAAGCAATAATCCAAAAGAGGACCTCTGCTCATTCAAGCAGAAGGGAGTGTCATGACAAGAGAAATGATTATTTAGTTTATTAATAGTCATTAGAACCTTATTATTGTTAGGCGCCAATTTGATGGTGCGGTTATATGTTTGTATTTATGATCGATCAAGCTGTAAATAGTACCGCCAAAACTATGTAACATTGGCCAATGATTAATAATAAAGATGTGCACGCACGTGTCTAGGTCCTAGGGACAATAGGAAAGGGAAAGGATACATTAGAGTGCATTGAATGGTAGGTGCATGGGTCATAGGATAAGGGTAGGTGTAAATGGGAAGATGGAACTTGAGTGATCTCAAGGGACATTAATGAAAGGGTATCACCCTTTCATTGTGAATCTCACGTAGCATTCTCTCTACCACATTGCATAACACAAGCTGATTACTTTCGCCAAGATTTTATAGCAAATGCCCAATAAAGTAGATGCCTTCACTGTGACACTAAATTTCTGAAACCCCCTTTTGGGATTAGATGTATGAGACTCTTTGTAGTGAGTCGGGCATCTCACCGGAGTTCCAAACACCTTGATGTGATCCCCAATCATATGCTAAAAGGTCATGAAAAAAGAGGGTGAAAGCCGGTTTGAACCTAAGCACTTCCCCTTATGAAGGGTAAGAAGTGCAGACTAGAACTCTAAATTGGCAGTATGGAATTGCAATGGTACCCTCTGGTCTGACTTGGGAGGTTTCTCAAAAACATTCACCGGCAGAGACATGATCATTTACACCAAGACGCATGAGAGCTCAGAGAGAGGATTGCCCACAATGACAGGATATGCTTGGGAGTCAGCCCATAGGAAGGAGATGAGGAGAGACAACGGGGTACATAGGTCTGGGGGGGTTGCTGTCCTTTTCAGATCACACATGAGATCACTCATATCTGTGGTATGGAGAGAGGAGCATGCTCGACACATGTGGATATGAATCCAGCCACCAGATACACGATCAATCTTCATTGCGGTATGCTATTTCCCCTAGACACATCAGCGTATGCACACAAGGTAACACACAACCCATATAAGACGATACATGATGACCTACTGGACTTTGCATTTGATTCTCTAGTGCTGGAGCTGGATGCAGTAGAGCTTGGGATAGTGAGACACTCAGCAGACGTAGCACAGGTGACAAGGTATGGGCGACACCTACATGAGTTGAGGGCAATTCATGATCTGGTCATATATAATGGTCTTCAAAGATGGCCATCATCTGGCGGGCTCACTTGTTTCACACATGGTGGAGGAACGAGCACAGTGGACTACCTAGTGGGTCCCTTAGCCATCACCTCACGGATACATGACTTTATTGTGCCTCCCCCCCAATCATGGCTTATCACTTATACCTAGCATTTCGTTTATCTACTATTATGCCAGTCATAGGGAGGGCCCATGTCACATCCACTCAGGTCCAGATACACTTTGGACACGCCCTTGATCTCATCTATGTGAGCAATTTAGCTGAGGAGCTTCCAGTCTCCTTACTTGGAAATGATGGAGATCTCGCTCATGCCTCAGACATCCTTGCCTCAGTGGTATAGGACGCCGACATTAGATCTTTTCCCACGACTCGATCCGCACATGCCCCAACTGGGAAGATGCCCCAAAACCCTTGGTATGATGATGAGTGCAAAGAGATGAGAGCTTACCTCACACGTGAGCGAGCCCTAGGTCATCTAACATCACCTGAGGCACAATGGATCTTCCGATGACTGACATGTCACTCTAGAGCCCGGTGGATTCTTCTTTTGATTGGGGGACGTAAGGTTGGGTTCCTCAACCTCTACACCCCCAATAATAGAGGGGATTGTGTCCTATTTTGGAAGGAGTTTCTCTCTTGGGCTCCCATAGCAGATTCTTGGGTCATTGGAGGGGATGTCAACATGGTGGAGTTATCCTCGGATAAAAAAGGGCCAGAAGGGGTGGCATCCATTCTTTGGAGAGGGTAGCTTTGGATGCCTTCCTTTTTCGTTTCAGTGGCAGAGATGTTTGGTTTGATGATGCCTTTCACACTCAATCACAGGCACTTCTGTTTCCTTGATTGAACAAGAGGCCGCAAATGCCTATCCAATGCATAGATTAACCGGTTTTATGTTGATGATTAGGTCTTGGATAGAGGAGGATCAATATGCATTGCCCCTGGGGTTTCCACTTTGGGTGGTGTTGATGGTTTTTGAGCCGCACTTGAGAGGACAATATGCTATATTAGAATTCTTGATGCCTTTAATGCAGAGGAGGATCTTGGATATTAGTGACTTTTACCATCTGGTTGCTAGTACCAGGAGACGTGAGATTCTTAGACGAGAGATTGGTGTTCACCACCAGCAGTTGGCAACCTTGCAGAGGGAAGAGCAGAAGAGGCCCCATGATGCTTGGATTCAAGAGCGCCTTGCTGCAGCAAGGGCTCATCAGTAGATTTTGTTAGATCAGAGAGCAGAGTATGCCTTTCATGCACGAGAGTCCTTCTGGATACAGATGGGAGGTAGAGTCAATAAGCATTTCTTCTCTACGCATGGCCCCAGGCATAGTAGAGAGAGTGTTTCTTAGCTCATTGACTTAGGCGGAGTTTTGCAGTCAGGTCCAAATGCCATCGTGCGCATAGCTACAGACTTTTATGCCTCCCTTCTCTTAGCAGATCCTGGTAGTGAGGCCATAGATGATGCTAGACATGTCATATGGTAGTGTATCCCTAGGTTGGTGAAACCAGAGATGAGAGTCTCTCTTGATGCACCTTTCAGGTCCTCCACATAGGCAGATCCTCCCTACTCCACACTATGCTAACCTCATGGGTGGTGGGCACACCCACAACAAAGGCCCTCACTCATGGCCTAACCTAACCATGGTACATCAGGAGATGCTAACCTCCAACATGTGTCCCATACAGAGATTCAAGATGTCATGCATTCAGCTGCACTCAGAGTTCTCTTGCATATCAAAGATCATCCTTCCTTTGAGAAAGCAAAGAAGGAAGATCAGAAAAGAAAAACACAATTCCAGGAGAAGAAGTAAAGAAGTCTTCTATGCCACCACGTTTTGAAAAGGAGTCGTCTCAGCCACAGAAGTGGAGGGGTGAACCAAAGACCTATAAAGGAAGGTCTAAAGTGACTCTAGAACAAATCGAAACTTCGAAAAGGAGGGCAAGTGTTTTGGATGCGAGACAAAAGAACACTTGGCAGCTGACTGTCCCCGAAAGACCCTAGAACTCAAAAGCCAAAAGAACAACCAAAGACTTCAATGGGAGAAGTCCCTGACGTAGTAGGGACAGTGGCTGATCCATAGGCCAGAGAACTTTGTCCTTCATGGGGCAAAGTAAGAGATCAAACTGTTTTGACTTTGTTCGATCTTGGAGCAACAAATAACTTTATTTCTCATGACCTAGCCATGCGGTTAGAAATCAAGATGGAAGAGTTATCGAAGGCCCTTGATGCCCAGTAGATTTTCTAGAGACAGTCAGTACCTGTGACAGCTTTTATTAGAAAACTTAGGATCCATATTCAGAAATATGTAGATCACGAGGATTTTATGGTTTTACCCCTGGAACAATACGATGTAGTTTTGGGGATGCCTCGGTTCTATTAGAAAGAAGTGCACTCTCAAGATGCCTAAAAAAACACTAGTTTTCAATCATAGAGGAGGAGAACATCGTATTGTTGCTAAGGGGAAGGAGAATCTATTCCTGCTATATCCAGTGTTTCCGTTGGAAAATTAATAAGGTCTTTGATACAGATTGTGAGAAAAGAAAACTAAGACTTTGCATTCTCTAACTCTTGCTTCAAGCAACAATTTGGCCTAGAGGACCTCCTCAGTAACTTCACGAAGAAGAGGGATCTAGTCTCTACATATCTCTCCGATGTCCTTCGATAGGCTATGAATACCCCATCTGGAATTGCATGGCAACTTCTTGTACCATGGCCTCCCTTCCAACAAAAGTCAGCTCGAACTCGAGGGGCCTATCCACTCAATACCTCCGTGCAATACTTGTTGCAAAATATCTCCTTTGTGCCAAAAGTGCCATGCCACATGTCACGTCTGGTGCTTCAGCCTCTCATACACATGTTGGCGACGAGCAGGCGGGGAGCAACGAGCAGCAGGCACAGAATTTCTTGTCCTACGTAATTTTTGAATTTCACCATAAACTGCACACTTTGGCTGTTTTGTAGAAACATTTTAGGACAACATTCAAAATCTTTCAAAGTCCCAAAACTTGTTGTCCGGTGACCCTGGTGCTCATATGAGAAGCTTTTTGACAGCTTTGTACAAATAAGATCCAAGCCCATTCTTGCCAATGCTCATATGCTATAGACATTGAATGCAACCGTCCATCACCAAATATTTCAAAATTGCAGTTCGTGTGTGTGTGCGCCGCACATGTAATTTTGCAATAGCCAATGTAAGGACAAAAAACCTTATCTTCCGCCTGAAGTGAAGCCTGCTCCCTCGTAGGCGCATCAGGATCCAGATGTTTAACAAGTACAGCTTTGCCAGTCAATTTCTTAATAGCACGTTGCGTTTGATGCCAGACACCTAGTCTTTGTAGATAAGAACCTGCATACCACCCTTTGTGCTGAGCACAAGGACAAGGTCATTACAATGAAGATGAGACAGCATATCAATACAAGAATGAGGAGAGGCTACTTTGTGAAAGGCTTATATCTAAATGCCACAAGTAGCAAATGAAAACTGCCATTGAACACATACAAACATGTATAAGGTCCCACGTTATAATGTACCTTCTTCTCAAGGTCAAGCGTTTTAGATGCCAAGCCTTCCAGCCATTGGACTATTCTAAAGCATATCTGAGCAGTCTCATCCGTCGTGATAAATTCACATGCTTCATGTTGAGATGTAGGCTGTCACATTGCAAGTTTCTTACGTCACAGGAAAGAGGGTGCAGTCATGAAATCAGTCTTGCATTTGAGCACGGAAAGAATGCATACCATATATTCATTTTCAAGATCCATATCAGCAGACCCTGTGCAGTACAGTGCACATTAGAAACCCCCTCCAGAATCTCTCGTAGCAGTTGGAAAGGAAAAACAACAATGATAATTCCAAGCAGTCAGCAAAATTGTTCGAAAGCTTAGCTTTCAGAATTTATAATCAGAAATAAAGCTTGACTTATCAAAACGTCCCATGCAAAGCATAGTTCATATAACCAATATCACATTCAAACACTCGTGCATTTAAGCATGCTATCCTGCATGTCAGCTTCTGTAGTTGGAATATTGAAGGTTCCCCTAAATGACTTGCCATGTGCCCAAACACACTCTTCAAAGCATACATTGTCTTTCCTCCTCATGCACACATGAGCATGCAGAACTGGTAGTTTGCATCCCTTCAAAACACTCTCTCTTTAGCATTTGCTATTCCTTTCCAAGCTTGGATACCTTGGTATCAGTTGCATGACATTTTGTACTGCAAGATAAGACACCCTTTGGACCTGAAGGGCACCCCAGCGCCCTGATTGTCCTAACTGAAATAGATGGTACATTAACTGTACTAATAGTCCTAACTGTCTATAACTAGGCCTACAAGGCACATACCAAGGTATAAGTGCCATCTATAGATAGCCCATGAGATGGCCTACAAACCCCCCTCCATGGTATGGGCTGAAGTATCCTGGACATGGCTCAGGATACCTAAATATCTAGTGTCATGGTTGCACATGTTTGTCTCGTAGGGATATAGCAACCTATGACTGTACAGAGTACAACAGACCAAGTTACAAAAGATACTAAGTTTAAAGCTTGCCGAAAAGCCCCAAACTTAGGTCGAGGTAGAGCCTTCGTAAAAAGATATGCCAAGTTGTCGTCAGTGGGAACATAAGACAACTCAATATCACCTGCTGATAATCGCTCTCTGACATAGTGATAGTGAACCTCAATGTGCTTTGTGCGAGCATGGAAAACTGGATTCCGTGCAACAGCCAAAGCACTCTGACTATCAGTGAAGATGACGGTAGGAGCAGTCTGATGTAAGAAATCCTAGATTTACTATATTTAGAAATGTGCTAAGGAACAGAAAGGAGACTGAAATAGCAGAGAACAAGGAATAATTGTATTGCATCTGTAGTGTATCTGTAGTGTCATCCATACAATTGGGCCTCCCTTATATAGAGAGTGAAGAGTCACACATGAAAAGGTGTGTACTCCAAAGTGTATGTGCATGAAGAGGTCCGTACCCCTTGTGAAGAGTGTAACCCTTGATGAGAGGGTATATTACAATAGGAGTGTCTCTTGAATAGAATGTCTCTTGTGAAGGGTTATGCCTTATAGGAAGTGTCCCGTCGAAAGGGCATACCCTTCCACAAGTGTCCATTCATCAAACCATCCATAAGTCTATATAGAGAAAGGAATACGTCACAGATCGTGACATCCCTTCCCACTCAAAATAAGACCCTGGTGGAGATAATGAACTGATGTAGAAAATATCATGGTAAATTCTGAAAATACTGCTGTAAAATCTCAGGGTACTGCTGTAAGTCTTCATCAGATTGCCAAGTAGCGTCGGAGTCGTCCAGATCTCGCCAAAGAACAAGGAATTCCGTGATAAGTCGATGTCGAGTCTCTCGCTGTCGATGGTCCAGAATACGCTCAGGAATAAGGAGAACATAATCGTCTTCGATTTCTGGGACATAATCACCTGCAGGAGGAACTCCTTCATCGCCTGGAATGTATGTCTTTAGCCAAGAAATATGAAATGTCGGATGGATTTTACCCCATGATGGTGGTAATTCCAATTTGTAACTTAAAGGTGAATTTTTCTTGACGATCCAGAAAGGTCCATAGTATCTTGCTCGCAACTTAGGAAACACAGACTTAACCGTCTTATAGCGATGTGGGGCTACAAATAATAGCACCATGTCACCAGTGTCAAATTCCAAGTGACGTCTATGTTTGTTGGCAGACCGTTGATACCGCTCTTGCGCTTTTCGCATATGATCCCTGACCTGGAGGAGAATGTCGTGCATTTCTTGAAACAGTTGATCAGCTAGGGCCACTCGATATTGAAGTACAAAATTCGTTGGTACAATCGGAGTGTGTCCATAAGCTGCTTGGAATGGAGTCATGCTGATGGCACTATGGAAAGAGTTATTACAAGCAAACTCAAGGAGTGGTAGATACTCTTCCCAAGCTGCAAGGCGTGACTGAATATAATGCCGAAGCATTTCTTCCAGAACTTGGTTGACTCTTTCAGTCTGGCCATCTGATTCTGGGTGGTAGGCTGAACTGAACAGTAGAATTGTACCCAAAGATTCGAACAGTGAAATCCAAAAGTGACTGGTAAACTTAGGATCTCTGTCGGATATGATATTCTTAGGCAATCCATGGTGTCAGAAGATGTGTTGTATGAAGAGTTTGGCTATGTCCGGAGCCTGTGCACTGCTTTTGCAAGCAACAAAGTGTGCCATTTTGAACAATCGATCAACAATTACCATAATCTGAGTATTACCTCGGGAGGATCGTGGTAGTGTTGTAATCATTTTGATGACGTCGCTTTTCATCTGAGGCCAGTAGTATGTTGCACTGAGTAATCTATAAGTCTTGTTGATGCCTCGATGGGCAGCATAAGGAACTACATGATGCTCTTTTAACAAAAGACGTCAAACATCCTTGTCATGTGGTACACAGACGCGATCTTGATAATACAGAAGGTCGTCCATATAAGAATAGGATGAGAAAATCTTCTGTTCGGAAGTCGAAGGTTGATCTTTCGAAAGAACTTGTACTGCTGTGCCGAAGTCTTTATCATTGAAATACTTCCCTTTGAATGAATTCGGAACATCCACAGATAATGTAGAGATTACCATAGCTGATGCTAGAGTTAACTTGCTGAGAGCATCTGCAACTACATTGCGTAGTCCTGGAATGTACTCAATGGTCATGTGAAAGTTGGCCAGAAACTCAACCCAACGTGCTTGTCGAGCGTTCATGACTGGCTGAGTAAAGATATACTTTAAAGAGTGATGGTCTGTCTTGACCACCGAGTCGGCTCCCATGAGATAATGTTTCCAAGAGCGATAAGCATGTACAACGGCAAGAAACTCCTTATCATAAACCGGGTTTCGGGTTTGGATATCGGAATGTTTATGGCTGTCAAAAGCAATCACTCTGCCTTCTTGCATCAAGACTGCTCCTGTTGTGATGTTGGAAGCGTCGGTCATGACCTCAAATGGAAGGTTTGAGTCAGCAATAGCCATAACTGGTGTGGTAGTGAGTGCTTGCTTGAGTTGTTGGAAACTATACTCTGTTTCGGGAAACCACTGAAAAACTGCTGTGCTTTTCAATAATTTGGACATAGGAGCTGCGATTTCGGAAAATTGATAGACCTTTGTATGGTAGAAGTTTGCCAATCCGAGAAAAGAGTGGACATCATGAACATTCTTAGGAGTAGGTCAGTTTCGGATTACCTCGACCTTCTTGGGATCCACAGAGATGCCTTGAGCTGAAATAACATGTCCCAAATATTCGAGTTGGGTCTTGAAGAACTCACTCTTCTCAATGTAGATGTAGAGAGAATTTGCGCGGAGAACTTCAAAAACTTGGTGAAGATGTTGTTTGTGCTCATGTAGGAATCTGCTGAAAACGAGGATGTCATCAAGGTAAACGATGACGAACTTATCGAGGAAAGGCCTGAAGATGTCGTTCATTAGTGTCATGAATGTGGCCGGGGCATTGTTTAAGCCAAAAGGCATGACCAAACATTCATAGTGTCCATACTTTGTTCGAAAAGTTATCTTGTACTCATCACCTTCTCGTATACGACTTTGATGATAACCTGAACAAAGATCAATCTTTGAGAATTGTGTTGCGTCTAGAAGTTGATCGAAGAGGTCATCGATGCGAGGCAATGGATACTTGTTTTTTATAGTGAGCTTGTTGAGGGCTTGGTAGTCGATGCAGAGGCGCATTGACTTATTCTTTTTTTCCACAAGTAGTACAGGAGATCCGAAAGGGCTGCGACTGGGCCGAATGTGACCTTTGTCGAGGAGTTCGGTCACCTGTCTTTGAATTTCTTCATTTTGAGTGTAAGAAACCCGATAAGGAGGTTTCGACGGTGGATTACTGCCGGGAATAAGTTCGATTGGGTGATCCACCAGTCGTCGAGGTGGTAACTGCTTTGGCAATTCATGTGGAAAAATATCCAGGTAGGGCTGGAACAAAGGTTGGTTGAGGTATTCAGGAGGATCCTTTATTGGTGTCTCCTCTACTGTCGTAACCAACAGAAGTGAAGTCTTTACTTGGCGTTTACGAACCCACTTCTTTACTTGTAGGGCAGAGACAACTGGGGTTGAGGGAGAGTCCCTAGAACCAATTAGCTCAATAAGTTTTCCCTGGTGGACAAACTGGATAGTATGGCTGCGAAAACTGATTGATGAATCATAGTCGTAGAGCCACTGTTGTCCAAGTATGACATCATACCGGGAAAGAGGCATGATGTCGAAGTTCAACTTGTCCGTATAATGTTGGATGCGAAAAGACCAGTTTTTTATCTTGGTGTTGCACACGAAGGTGGTTCCATTTGCGAGTTCAATCTGATAGTCCATGAAACTAGGACTGGTGGTCAACCGAAGTTTATCGACCATAGAACTAGCTAGGAAGTTATGAGAGCAGCCACTACCGATGAGGATAGTGACCGTTGTTCCACGAATCGATCCTTGAACACAAAGTACTTGAGTGGCCAGGGAAGGTTCGGGGTTGCTGGCAAGGCTCAGGTGGATGGTATTTGCCATTCGAACAGCTTTGCCTTTCTTGTCTTGTGCTGGGGTAGCATCTTCTGTTTGGGAAGTGCTAGGTTCCATATTTGAATTTTGCTTTGGTCGCTAGGGACAATCTGTAAGAAATCCTAGATTTACTATATTTAGAACTGTGCTAAGGAACAGAAAAGAGATTGAGATAGCAGAGAGCAAAGGAATAATGATATTGCTTGAATGTCTGTAGGGTGGATGTGATTGTCATCCATACAATTTGGCCTCTCTTATATAGAGAGTGAAGAGTCACACATGAAAAGGTGTGTACTCCAAAGGGTATGTGCATGAAGAGGTGTGTACCCCTTGTGAAGGGTGTGACCCTTGATGAGAGGGTACATTACAATAGGAATGTCTCTTCATTAGAATGTCTCTTGTGAAGGGTTGTGCCTCATTAGGAAGTGTCCCGTCGAAAAGGCAAGTGTCCCGTCGAAAGGTCATACCCTTCCACAAGTGTCCATTCATTAAACCATCCATAAGTCTAGAAAGAGAAAGGAATACGTCACAGATCGTGACATCCCCTCCCACTCAAAAGAAGACCCTGGTGGAGATAATGAACCGATGTAGAAAATATCATGGTAGATTCTGAAAATACTGCTGTAATAGATCAGGATACTGCTGTAAATCTTCATCAGACTGCCAAGTAGCGTCGGAGTCGTCCAGATCTCGCCAAAGAACAAGGAATTCTGTGATAAGTCGATGTCGAGTCTCTCGCTGTCGATGGTCCAGAATACGCTCAGGAATAAGGAGAACATAATCGTCTTCGATTTCTGGGACATAATCACCTGCAAGAGGAACTGCTTCATCGCCTGGAATGTACGTCTTTAGCCAAGAAATATGAAATGTTGGATGGATTTTACCCCAGGATGGTGGTAATTCCAATTTATAACTTAAAGGTGAATTTTTCTTGACGATCCGGAAAGGTCCATAGTATCTTGGTCGCAACTTAGGAAACACAGACTTAACCGTCTTATAGCGATGTGGGGCTACAAATAATAGCACCATGTCACCAGTGTTAAATTCCAGGTGACGTCTATGTTTGTTGGCAGACCGTTGATACCGCTCTTGCGCTTTTCGCATATGATCCCTGACTTGCAGTAGAATGTCTTGCATTTCTTGAACCAATTGATCAGCTAGGGCCACGCGATGTTGAAGTACAGAATTTGTTGGTACAATCGGAGTGTGTCCATAAGCTGCTTGGAATGGAGTCATGCTGATGGCACTATGGAAAGAGTTATTATAAGCAAACTCGAGGAGTGGTAGATACTCTTCCCAGGCTGCGAGGCGTGACTGAACATAATGTCGAAGCATTTCTTCCAGAACTTGGTTGACTCTTTCAGTCTGTCCATCTGATTCTGGGTGGTAGGCTGAACTGAACAGTAGAGTTGTACCCAAAGATTTGAACAGGGAAATCCAAAAGTGACTGGTAAACTTAGGATCTCTGTCGGATATGATATTCTTGGGTAATCCATGGTGTCGGAAGATGTGTTGTATAAAGAGTTTGGCTATGTCCGGGGCCTGTGCACTGCTTTTGCAAGCAACAAAGTGTGCCATTTTGGACAAGCGATCAACAATTACCATAATCTGAGTGTTACCTCTAGAGGATCGTGGTAGTGTTGTAATGAAATCCATGGAAATACTTTCCCACCTTTCAGTTGGAACTGGAAGAGGCTGAAGAAGTCCTGTTGGAAGTCGTCGACTTGCTTTCATTTGTTGACATGATAGACAAGATGTAACCATGTTGATGACATCTCTTTTCATCTGAGGCCAGTAGTATGTTGCACTGAGTAACCGATAAGTCTTATTGATGCCTGGATGGGCAGCATAAGGAACTACATGATGCTCTTTTAACAAAAGACGTCGAACATCCTTGTCATGTGGTACATAGACGCGATCTTGATAATACAGAAGGTCGTCCGTATAAGAATAGGATGAGAAAATCTTTTCTTCGGAAGTCGAAGGTTGATCTTTGGAAAGAACCTGTACTGCGGTGCCGAAGTCTTTATCATTGAAATACTTTCCTTTGAATGAATTCGGAACATCCACAGATAATGTAGAGATTACCATGGCTGATGCTAGAGGTAACCTGCTGAGAGCATCTGCAACTACATTGCGTAGTCCTGGTATGTACTCAATGGTCATGTGAAAGTTGGCCAAAAACTCAACCCAGCGTGCTTGTCGAGCGTTCATGACTGGCTGAGTAAAGATGTACTTGAGAGAGTGATGGTCTGTCTTGACCACAGAGTCGGCACCCATGAGATAATGTTTCCAAGAGCGATAAGCATGTACAACAGCAAGAAACTCCTTATCATAGACCGGATATCGGGTTTGGATATCAAAATGTTTATGGCTGTCAAAAGCAATCACTCTGCCTTCTTGCATCAAGACTGCTCCTGTAGCGATGTCGGAAGCGTCGGTCATGACCTCAAATGGGAGATTTGGGTCAGCAATAGCCATAACTGGTGTGGTAGTGAGTGCTTGCTTGAGTTGTTGGAAACTATACTCTGTTTCGGGAAGCCACTGAAAAATTGCTGTGCTTTTCAATAATTCGGACATAGGAGCTGCGATTTCGGAAAACTGATAGACCTTTGTATGGTAGAAGTTTGCCAATCCGAGAAAAGAGCGGACATCATGAACATTCTTAGGAGTAGGCCAGTTTCGGATTACCTCGACCTTCTTGGGATCCACAGAGATACCTTGAGCTGAAATAACATGTCCCAAATATTCGAGTTGGGTCTTGAAGAACTCACTCTTCTCAATGTTGATGTAGAGAGAATTTGCGCGGAGGACTTCAAAAACTTGGTGAAGATGTTGTTTGTGCTCATGTAGGGATCTGCTGAAAATGAGGATGTCATCGAGGTAAACGATGACGAACTTATCGAGGAAAGGCCTGAAGATGTCGTTCATTAATGTCATGAATGTGGCCGGGGCATTGTTTAACCCAAAAGGCATGACCAAACATTCATAGTGTCCATACTTTGTTCGAAAAGCTGTCTTGTATTCATCGCCTTCTCGTATACGAATTTGATGATAACCTGAACGAAGATCAATCTTGGAGAAGTGTGTTGCATGTAGAAGTTGATCGAAAAGGTCATCAATGCGAGGCAATGGATACTTGTTTTTGATAGTGAGCTTGTTGAGGGCTCGGTAGTCGATGCAGAGGCGCATAGACTTGTTCTTTTTTTCCACAAGTAATACAGGAGATCCGAAAGGGCTGCGACTGGGCCGAATGTGACCTTTGTCGAGTAGCTCGGTGACCTGTCTTTGGATTTCTGCATTTTGAGTGTGAGAAACCCCATAAGGAGGCTTCGACGGTGGATTACTGCCGGGAATAAGTTCGATTGGGTGATCCACTGGTCGTCGAGGTGGTAACTGCTTTGGCAATTCCTGTGGAAAAAGATCCAGGTAAGGCTGGAAAAAAGGTTGGTTGAGGTATTCAGGAGGATCCTTTGTTGGTGTCTCCTCTACTGCCGTAACCAACAGAAGTGAAGTCTTTGCTTGGCGTTTACGAACCCACTTCTTTACTTGTAGGGCAGAGGCAACTGGGGTTGAAGGAGAATCCCTAGAACCAGTTAGCTCAATAAGTTTTCCCTGGTGGACAAACTGGATAGTATGGCTGCGAAAACTGATTGATGGATCATAGTCGTAGAGCCATTGTTGTCCGAGTATGACATCGTACCGAGAAAGAGGCATAATGTCGAAGTTTAACTTGTCCGTATAATGTTGGATGCGAAAAGACAAGTTTTTAATCCTGGTGTTGCACAAGAAAGTTGTTCCATTTGCGAGTTCAATCTGATAGTCCATGAGGCTAGGACTGGTGGTCAACCGAAGTTTATCGACCACAGAACTGGCTAGGAAATTATGAGAACAGCCACTATCGATGAGGATGGTGACCGTTGTTCCACGAATCGATCCTTGAACACAAAGTACTTGAGTGGCCAGGGAAGGTTCGGGGTTGCTGGCCAGGCTCAGGTGGATGGTATTCGCCATTCGAACAGCTTTGCCTTTCTTGTCTTGTGCTGAGGTAGCATCTTCTTTTGGGGAAGTGCTAGGTTCCATATTAGAATTTTGCTTTGGTCGCTTGGGACAATCAAACCATCTATGGTCGCCTGTACAGATGGTACAAAGTCCTTTTGAGCTGGAGTTATTCTTCTTGTCAGTGGCCGCACCTTTATGTTGGGGCTGTCGGTAATGACTTTGTGAAGAAGAAGAAACACGATCCTTGGGGGACTGCTTCTGTTGGAATCCAGCAAATGATTTCTGAGGCTCCTGGGGATCTTGAGACTGTCGCTGACCTTGATTACCGAAGTTTTTGCGAAACCTGGTATTATCTTGAGGGCGAGCACCTTTGGCCATAGGAGAGTTCTGTGTGCGAGTAGCACTCTGCTTCCCTATGTTGAGGAAATCTGTAATGCGCTCCGCGTAAGCAATAGCGCCATCTGTGGTGGTGATATTGGCTTTAAGAACATCAATGCGTAACGAGGGTTGTAGGCCTGAGATGAAAGCATGAAGGCGATCATCCTCAGTTAAACCATCAATCTCTAGCACCAATGTGGTGAACTGAGAGATATAAGAAGACAGGGAACCCGTTTGCTCCAACTGTCGAAGTTTTGATCGTGCTTGGAAGTCCGCATTGGCAGGTACAAACTGCTTACGGAGCACGTGTTCAAAACGTTCCCAAGTTAACACACTTTTTCCATCCTTTAAGCGTCTTTGCCACCATAGAAATGCTGTATCCTTTAGGAGGGAGGCTGCCAAGGCGATCTTTTTGCCTTCCGTGAGGTCAACAGTGTCAAAATACATGCGCATTTTAGCGAGCCATTGGTCAACAGTTCGGCGATTACGTTGACCAGTGTAGGCTTCCGGAAGTTTGACGTCAAGTCGCTTTGTTTTGGAAGCTTGAAGTAATCGGTAGAGAGTACGCAGTTCAGTATTTTCTACCTCGGGGGGGAAAGAATCCGCATCGTCGTCGGGTTGCGTCACGTTGTCCTCTGTATGTGCTGGACTTCGAGAATCTTGGAGTTGTTGAACTTTTTGAACCAGGTCGGAGATGCTGTCCTGAAGCTGAGATATTTGAAGTTGCAATAGAGATTCACTTTGGGTGTTGCCTTCAGGGGTCTTTTTGGGACTTGATTCTTTAATCTCGGGAGAGGCTTCACGCGAGCGGTGCGACATGTCGGAAATCCCTGTGAGAGAGGCGCGAACTTGCGCTCTAGTTTGTACCATCCCTCAAAGAGGATTCGGGCTGTTCCCTGAGGTTGCTCATATTGGAGGGGGCAGGCGAGGCAGGATGGAACCACCCGTGGAAATCTGGTAAGGGAGGTCCTGTCGGAGGTAACACTGGAGATTCTGAAAAAGGTGTTACTGCTCGTGATAAGACAGGGGTAGGTAGCAGAGTCCACGGATCTGAAAAAGGGTAAGGAGCTGCTGTCGGAAGAGGAGGATATCCAGGAGAGGGAGTGCCTTCAGGATGTAAATACTGACTGGGAGAAGGTACACCCTGTAGAGGAGGATATCGGGGAGCTGAAGGAGGTGGAGAGTACCCTGGGGATGCCGAAGGTGAAGGGTAGAACTCTCTCCAAAAATGAACAGCAAACTCCTGAGGAATATCGTGTTCCGGATATCTTCGTGTCTCGTGGAACACAACCTGTACTGTGCTGAGGAAATAATGTAATTGAGGTGCCTCACGCAGAAGGTAGAGGATGTGATCCAAGTCACTCGGAGGGCACGTGACACAGAAGACCCAAGATGCAAAGGCTCCAAAATGGGCTGGCTGTGCAATTTGAACACGATATTGTGTAGTAGCTGATGTCCTTGAATGGCCGGGTGAATTACCAGGGGTTTCCATGCTTTAATGTGGATTCTTTCATTTGCTGTAATTTGTTAAAAAGAATCCTTAAAAGCAGATTGGAAAGACTCCACCTGGCAATACTTTAATCTGCCAAATGATTGCGTAGAAGAAGGCTGCAAATCGTTGTCCGGAGGTCCATGTCGCAGTGTTTTACGAGGAGTGCTCGAGGCTGGTCTGGTCCGGGCTGTCAACGGGCTTTCTTCATTGCGAGAATTGGCAACTGGTGCTGAATTGGCAGGGTATTAATGGCGAAACAAGGAGAGGCAGCAGCCTGTCAGGAAATCGGGTATCCAGGGCTGCAATGGCAAGGCCAGGGCTGCAAGTAGCGAGGGGGGCTGTCAGGAATCAGGGACTGGCAGCGCCGGGAACCGGGACTTGGCAGTGCAGGCTGATGAAAGCAGTGCTGACCGTACGGCTGTACGGTACAGGCTGTACGGAAGTACCGTACAGACTGTACGGTCGAAATTTCGCAGGCTGGTGGCGAGTAATGGCGCAGGGCTGCGGCAGTACGGCACAGGGCTGCGGGTGGTACGGCGCAGGGCTGGTGCAGGGGTGCGCAGGAAGATCCGTACTGTGCAGGGCTGGCCACGCAGGAAAGTACGGAACGATGGCGCAGGCTGCGGTGAGTTCGTCAGGCTGTACGGACAGCGCAGGGCAGTGGTACGGACTGTTGCGCAGGGCTGTACGGATTGTGCGGAAGGGCTGCCATGGCTTGCGCAGGCTGCGGGAGGTTCATACGGCCGTTGTTTTGTGTTTTGTTTTGGCTGGAAGGTACGCCCTTTCGTTGGGCTGCCTAAAGGTTATTTGCCCCAAATTAATTTGGGGGTTAAGTTAACCCTAGGGTAGTTAGGGTAACCTAGGGTTAGGGGATGGGTTTAATTTTTTATCCCTTTTTACCCCTCTAGGTTCCCTTTTGTAGGTACTTGGGCCTAGGAGGTGTGCCTATTCGAAGGGGTGTGACCCTTGAAATAGGTGCACCTGTTCATGAGGGGATATGTCCCTATTGTTAAAAGGGGTGCGACCCTGCATGAATAGGTATGTCCCTTTGTCCACGATGGGGTATGTCCCATGAGTGAGGAGTCGAGACTCGTCACCAAAAGGTGTGTCCCATGGTGGAAAAGGCGCGTCCCTTGATTTTGGGACAGCCCAAGCACCTTAAAGGACACGATTTTGGTCGTGTCCATTCACATCAACTTGTGATGTGAGGGAGATGGAGAGGCCAGGATGACTTTAGGCGTTTAAAAATTTTACGCTCATCCTCTCCATCTCTTCCATGCACTATGTGCACGGATGTCCTTCTAGCGGCAAAAATGTATCAGATCAGCACTAGAAGGTGAGGGGCATTTCCTACAGGCAGGAGCGAATTTTGCTCTGATACCACTGTAAGAAATCCTAGATTTACTATATTTAGAACTGTGCTAAGGAACAGAAAAGAGATTGAGATAGCAGAGAGCAAAGGAATAATGATATTGCTTGAATGTCTGTAGGGTGGATGTGATTGTCATCCATACAATTTGGCCTCTCTTATATAGAGAGTGAAGAGTCACACATGAAAAGGTGTGTACTCCAAAGGGTATGTGCATGAAGAGGTGTGTACCCCTTGTGAAGGGTGTGACCCTTGATGAGAGGGTACATTACAATAGGAATGTCTCTTCATTAGAATGTCTCTTGTGAAGGGTTGTGCCTCATTAGGAAGTGTCCCGTCGAAAAGGCAAGTGTCCCGTCGAAAGGTCATACCCTTCCACAAGTGTCCATTCATTAAACCATCCATAAGTCTAGAAAGAGAAAGGAATACGTCACAGATCGTGACACAATCGAACCATCTATGGTCGCCTATACAGATGGTACAAAGTCATTTTGTGCTGGAGTTGTTCTTTTTATCAGTGGCCACACCTTTATGTTGGGGATGACGGTGATGACTTTGTGAAGAAGAAGAGGCTCGATCCTTGGAGGGGTGCTTCTGTTGGAATCCAGCATACGATTTCTGAGACTTGTGGTGATCTGGAGACTATCGCTGACCTTGATTGCCCGAGTTTTTTCTAAACCTGGGGTTATCTTGAGGGCGAGCACCTTTAGCCATAGTAGAGTTCTGTGTTCGATTAGCACTCTGCTTCCCTGTGTTTTGGAAATCTGTAATGCGCTGTGCGTAAGCAATAGCGCCAGCTGTGGTGGTGATGTTTGCTTTGAGGACATCAATGCGTAACGAGGGATTTAGGCCTGAGATGAAAGCATGAAGGCGATCATCCTCAGTTAAACCATCAATCTCCAGCACCAATGTGGTGAACTGAGAGATGTACAACTGTCGGAGTTTTGAACGTGCTTGGAAGTCCGCATTGGCAGGTATGAACTGCTTACGGAGCACGTGTTCAAAACGTTCCCAGGTTAATACACTTTTGCCGTCCTTTAAGCGTCTTTACCACCATAGGAAAGCTGTATCCTTAAGGAGGGAGGCTGCCAAGGCAATCTTTTTGCCTTCAGTGAGGTCAACAGTATCAAAGTACATGCACAATTTTGCGAGCCATTGGTTAACTATTCGGCGATTTCGTTGACCAGTGTAGGCTTCCGAAGTTTAATGTCAAGTCTTTTAGTTTTGGAAGCTTGGAGTAAACGGTAGAGGGCAGCAATCCACTGTCGAAACCTCCTTATCGGGTTTCTTACACTCAAAATGAAGACATCCAAAGACACGTGACCGAACTCCTCGACAAAGGTCACATTCGGCCCAGTCGCAGCCCTTTCGGATCTCCTGTACTACTTGTGGGCAAAAAGAATAAGTCAATGCGTCTCTGCATCGACTACCGAGCCCTCAACAAGCTCACTATAAAAAACAAGTATCCATTGCCTCGCATCGATGACCTCTTCGATCAACTTCTACAGGCAACACAATTCTCAAAGATTGATCTTCGTTCAGGTTATCATCAAATTCGCATACGAGAAAGTGATGAGTACAAGACAGCTTTTCGAACAAAGTATGGACACTATGAATGTTTGGTCATGCCTTTTGGATTAAACAATGCCCGGCCACATTCATGACACTAATGAACGACATCTTCAGGCCTTTCCTCGATAAGTTTGTCATCGTTTAACTCGATGACATCCTCGTTTTCAGCAGATCCCTACATGAGCACAAACAACATCTTCACTAAGTTTTTGAAGTTCTCCACGCAAATTCTCTCTAGATCAGGTGATTATGTCCCAGAAATCCAAGACGATTATGTTCTCCTTATTCCTAAGCGTATTCGGGACCATCGACAACGAGAGACTCGACATCGACTTATCACGGAATTCCTTGTTCTTTGGCGAGATCTTGAACATAATCCTAGATTTACTATACGTATGGAAATCCTAGATTTCTTAAACATTCCGGATCTGTGACGTATTCCTTTCTCTATATCTAGACTTATGGATGGTTTGATGAATGGACACTTGTGGAAGGGTATGCCCTTTTGACAAGACACTTTCTATAAGGCACAACCCTTCACAAGAGACATTCTATTCAAGAGACACTCCTATTGTAATATACCCTCTCATCAAGGGTTACACCCTTCACAAGGGGTACACACCTCTTCATGCACATACACTTTGGAGTACACACCTTTTCATGTGTGACTCTTCACTCTCTATATAAGAGAGACCCAATTGTATGGATGACACACTACAGATACACTACAGACACTCAAGCAATACAATTATTCCTTGTTCTCTGCTATTTCAGTCTCCTTTCTGTTCCTTAGCACATTTCTAAATATAGTAAATCTAGGATTTCTTACAGTGGTATCACAGCAAATTTCGCTCCTGCCCTGTAGGAAATGCCCCCCACCTTCTAGCGCCTATCTGATACATTTCTTTCCGCTAGAAGGATATCCGTGCACATTGTGCATGGAAGAGATGGAGAGAATCAGCGTAAAAATTTTTAGCGCCAACCCTGCCTAAAGTCATCAATGGCCTCTCCATCTCCCACACATCACGAGTTGATGTAAATGGACACGACTTTTCATGTGCTTGGGCTATCCCAAAACCAAGGGACGCACCTTTTCCACCATCGGACACACCTTTTGATGAAGAGTTTTGACTCCTCACCCAAGGGACACACCCCATCATGGAAAAAAGGACACACCTCTTCGTGTGGGGACACCCCTTTTAAAAACAGGGTCACACCCCTTCATGAAAAGGTACACCTATTCCAAGGGTCACACCCCTTAGAATAGGCACACCTTTTGGCACCAAGCACCTTATATAAAAGGGTACCTAGAGGGGCTAAAAAGGAAAACCCAGCCCCATACCTTAGGTCTTATATAACACGCCCATTGGTCCTCTCACTTGGAAGGGTGGCACATGGACATGCCCTGCCACCTCAACCTTGTGCCCTTAGCACACAATATTCTATACTACTAGTGCCACATAAACACACACTTACTTTTACTAATAACATTTCCCTACACTAAGCCTTCATACTGATATTTGGGACTTCCAAGACATTATAATGCTACTTTGCATAGAGTATTGTGCTTACCTCCTACAAAGCAATCTAAGATAAGCCTTCATACTGATATTTGGGACTGCCAAGACATTATAATGCTAATAAGCATCCATATGGATTCATCTTACATATCATCTTTTAACTATTTAATCACAATCTGTAAATAATAATATTTCATTGAAGTGACGTTTCCAAACCTGTGAAGATGATGAGTAAATTTGACTTCGCATCTATCTACTCGCATAAAAGACATGAGATGATTGTGTACACTCCAACATGTCTATTGCACTGACTTAGTATAGCTATTGTTATTTTTACTTCAATAAAAGGTTCATGTACCTTGTCCAAAGAGATGCCACATAAGTGCCCATGTCGCAGATTCTCCATGCAACATTTGAGCTTTTTGCCTCATTAAACGGTCCTCTATTGCCCTATGCCTTTCAGTGGCTTCTTCTCTGCATCATAGAAACATGACAAACCTTCGAGCTCAAAGAAATAAGAAGGATGACAATATGCTCATATTGCCACGTAGGCAATTCAAGGAAGCATTAAACCCACCAGCATGAGAAGCCAGGCAACATTATCTTTTGGATCAAATAATAGAGCTGAATTCAGACTCGAGGAAGAATAAAATTAGCAATGGCATCAGTATGCTTTTAAGCTAACATTATCTACAATGTATTTTCGTAACTCAATCGTTGAAATTACAAAAGATAGACATAAATAAGATTACAAAAAGTGAGCATCTGCATGCATTTCTTGCCTAAGAAGGGTCAAGAAGGCAATCAAAAGAAGCTTGAAACCCACAAGAATCTTAATTAAGGCAAGAATAACTTCAGTACAATTAACAAAGGTAGACCCAGATAAGACATCAAACAAAAAAGTACATAGTGAGCAATGAGATTCATTTTAAGGGACAATTGTGTAAAAGGAAAATAATCTAGTTTATAATTAAACAGTAATGCTCACAAAATAAAAACTTACATACAGTGAACAGCATTTCCTTAACTTCTTGAAAGAATACACCATGGAAGTAGAAACCTTGATAACATAACAAATTAAAAAGACAGAATGGATTGCTTGCACACTACTTTGTTGGAATCGGAGTCCTAGTGTGTGTGGTCCTAGTGTGCGTGGTCCTAGAGTCCTAGGAGTGTCCTATAGTTGTGTGAGTGTGAAGAGTCTTGAGGCCACTTGTGCCACCTCATGTGGTAGGTGTGATTCCTCCCCTAGATTATAGGATCTAGATTCTCTTGTGTGTGACCTCATCTATGAGGTGTCTGTGTGGGAAGATAAGGCTTGCCCAGCCTATAAATGAGGCCATGTACTTGCTACGATTCTACCAACTATCAACATCAGCTATTGTGCCTCAGCTTTTGTCTCCAATCATGTGATGAGTGTCTCTCACCCTCTCCCCATTTTCAACAAATGGTATCAGAGCCTCGTTTCCTACTCCTCCTTCCCGAGCCTCTCCTATGGAGACCTGCTCATCATATTCGTGGAGCTGCTGTCAAAGACCTGCGCCATACACAAAGAGGACGGCGTGACGACATGAACTAAAGAAAGAGCCAGCCATGTTCCTTCCTGACTCTCCCTTGTTGAAGTGCGCTCACTCTCTCCTCTTTCTGCCCTATATCTTCCCTGATGCTGCACCATTCTGCCCGCCATTTCCTCCTCATTCTGCTCACCACCTTCCTTCTCTTTTTGCTCGTCATCTGCTCGCACAACAGGCCTGATTTGTTGCTCCTACGCGTGCCATATAGCCTCTGATGCTGCTGCCCGTACACCTCCTGCTTGCCTGCCGTTCGTACTGATGGGCCATACTGTCACAACTGCTGCATGAAGGAGCTGATCTATATCGACATGTGCTACTGATACTCACGCTGGATGTTGCGCCCCTTTATCTCTAGTTCCTGCCCAACATATCCTTTGAAGTTGCATCGCTTATCTGCAGCTGTTCATTGCGTATCTCTTGGGCTGATCTCCTGAGTAAAAATTTGCAAGCTGGAGTCTAGATTCTGATCTAATGACGTTCCTCTTTCTCTATTTAGAGCTACGCTGTTGATCTTCTTCGTTCGCCTCTCCACATGAGCTCCTACCCAAGCCTCATCATCGACTGCTCTTTAGCCTCAGCATTAGTGTACAAGAGCCCGTATCAGCCCAGACCTATGCCTCTCCATTGACCAGCAAACAAGCCGTACAGCCGTACGGACTGTACGGACCGTTGCGCCGTACAAACAGGCCTACTGTCCGTACAGCCGGCCTTGAAATATGCGCTATATTCTGCCTACTCTCATGCTCACACTTTTCCAGCCCCTTTCTGAGCCCAAAACCCTAAATTGCGATTTTGAAGATTTTTGCCCCATTTTGGGTGAATTTGTTGGGGCTTTTATGGTCTGAAGCTTCCCTAGTATTGCTAGAACACTATGCTCTAGGAAATTTTGAAAAGCCCCAATTTTCTGCAAACCCTAATTTTGCAGCAACCCTAACCCTAAAATTTAGGGCTTTTCTGTTCTGTGTCTTCCTTTGGCATAATTGAAGCTTCTACCATGTAAAATTTGGGCCTTTTTTGAAATCTGAGTAAACATTGTAAGGGATTTAGACACTGGCTGTAATAACAACTAAGACCTTCCCACCAATGGATAGCATAAAAAACTCCTCGTTCATCAAGAAATTCTCAGGGAGCAATTTCCCAACTTGGCAGACAAAACTCCAGCTTCTTCTTGAAAGGGAGTGAAGGGGGAAGAAGAGCAAGAGAGTGAGAGTGAGAGAGAGAGACACTCAAGTGCGGGTGTGAAAAAAATGATGAGCCACACCACAAACTCACTTGTGTTTTATTAGGATTAGGTTTACCCTATGACTGTCTTAAGACAGTCATAGGTGTCCTATCTTTTAATGAAGGGTTGGCAATGTGCCTTTACCCCAACAACCTCCCACCTAAAGGCCAATGTGCCTAAAGGGGAGAAAAGAATAAAAATTACAGCAATATACAGTTACTGTATACAAGACCATAAAGTAAGAATGGTCTCATCCTAATCCCATGATGTGGCGGCAATGTGCAAACCGCTCTGTAGGCAAGCTCTTAGTGAGCAAATCTGCAGGATTATCATCAGTATGCACTTTCACAAGCTCAAGTCGCTTGTCTTCCAGTACCTCCCTGATGAAATGATATTTCACTTCTATGTGCTTGGTCTTCTGATGAAAGACCGGATTCTTTGCCAACATGATAGCACTCTGACTATCACAATGCAAAACTGGCATATCTCCTGTAATGCCCAAATCTCCCACCAGCCGAGTAAGCCATATTGCTTCCTTGCAGGCCTCAGTGGCTGCAACATATTCAGCTTCTGTGGTTGACAGTGCAACGCATTTCTGCAACCGAGACACCCATGATATAGCACCTCCTGCAAATGTGAAAATATAACCGGTAGTAGACTTCCGGTTATCTACATTCCCTGCATAGTCTGAATCTGTAAAACCATGCACCAATGCATCTTGCCTACCATAGCATATGCACAAGTCTTTGGTACCCTTGAGATACCTCAAGACACCTTTCACTGCTTCCCAATGCCGCTTGCCTAGATTTGCCATATACCTGCTGATGACTCCCACCGCAAAAGCAATATCCGGACGAGTGGCAACCATGGCATACATCAAAGATCCAACTGCAGATGCATACGGAACCTTGGCCATTTCAGCCTTATTATCATCTGATCTGGGGCTGTCCTTACTGCTGAGTTTTAAATGTGGAGGCAACGGGGTACTAATGGACTTCCCCCCCTCCATTTTAAACCTCTGCAGTACTTTGTCAATGTACTCTTTCTGTGACAGAAACAAAAGTCCCTTGGACCTGTCACGAGTAATACGCATGCCAAGAATATGATTTGCATCACCCAAGTCTTTCATGTCAAAAGACTTATGCAGTTGTTTCTTCAAAGCACTAATCTCATGCTGAGATTTACTGGCGATAAGCATGTCATCCACATATAGAATGAGTAGCATCAAACTGCCATCCTTTGCCCGTTTGGTGTACAAGCAGTGATCGGTCTCACACCTATGATACCCTTGGGACTGCATGAAGGCATCAAACTTCTTGTACCATTCTCTTGGTGCCTGCTTGAGTCCATACAAGCTCCTTTTGAGCTTACACACAAGCTGCTCTTTCCCTTTAACAGCATATCCCTCTGGCTGACTCATATAGATCTCATCATGGAGATCTCCGTGAAGAAAAGCTGTCTTCACATCCATCTGACATAAATCCATGTCGTCATGAGCAACAAGAGCTAACACTGTTCTCAAAGTAGTCATCTTGACTACAGGGGAAAAAATATCATCAAAGTCAATGCCCTTCTCCTGCTTAAATCCCTTGGCAACCAATCTGGCCTTATACCTCGGTAAAGCATTTGAATCCACTTTGACTTTGTAAACCCACTTGCATGGCAAAACTTTTCTGCCTACAGGGAGTCCATTTCTGATTGCATGGCTTTCTCCCACTTCTTTTTCTCTGTTCTTCCCATAGCTTCCTTGAAGCTGGAAGGCTCACCACAATCTGTCAGCATGATAAAATCAGCCACATTATTGGCTCCTGGAACAAACCTGGCAGGAGGCCGTTGTACACGGGTGCTCCTCCTAACAAAATGTTCCGGATTAGGCTGCTGTCCAGCCTGTTCTTCATGCATGACGGGTGGCTGTACCACCATATCTGGCTGTGCTACAGCTCCATCTGCTGGCATATCCAGTGGTGCATCATTGGCAAAATTATCTGGCTGATTTTCAGCCTGTATACCGTCTTGAACAGGGTTATCTGCAGCAGGCTGCTGCTGCATATAAATGGGCATTCTTTGCTGTCCAACATCATCATAAATAACCCTCCTGTATTCCACAGGTTGCACGGGTTCCTTGTGTACACTATCCTCTTTAAAGATGACATCATTGCTGCGTATAATCTTCCGTTTAACGGGATCCCATAACCTGTACCCCATTTCACCTTCGTCACCATAACCCATAAAGATGCATCTGATAGACTTTGGATCCAGTTTGGTGCGTAGTTCTTTGCGTACATGAGCAAAGCACTCGCAGCCAAATACACGTAAGTGCTTATATGAGGGTGGCTTGCCAGACCACACCTCCTCTGGCACTTTCAACTCCAAAGCCTTGTTTGGCGACCTGTTAATAATGTGAACTGCTGTTTCCACGGCTTCTGCCCAAAAGCCATGGGGTAATGCAGCATAAGACAACATACATCGAACCTTTTCCTGAATAGTTCGATTCATCCGCTCACTTGCACCATTTTGAGATGCATTATGAGGGGCTGTGAGTTCCTGTTTGATGCCCTTAGCTTGGCAAAACTGCACAAAAGCATGTGACACATACTCACCCCCATTATCGGATCTTAGGCATTTCAGCCTACAACCTGTCCGATTCTCTACCTGAGCGACAAACTTCTTGAAAGCATCTAAGGCATCTCCCTTATGCTTCAAGAAATAGACCCACACTTTGCGTGTGGCATCATCAATGAAAGTAATAAAATATTTTGCACCCCCTAGTGATAACTCTGGCATCTCACACAGATCAGTGTGCACTAGATCAAGCGGTGCTCTATTCTGGGGAGTTCTCCTCTTATGAGGAGTCACAGAATGCTTGCCAAATATACAATGATCACAAGTAGGCAAATCTGAAAAAGAAAGAGGTGGCAGATAACCCAAACGTGACAGTTCTTGCATTCCTTTAACAGACATGTGTCAACCGGCTATGCCACAATGAAACCTTTGGCAGCTCGGTTATGGCAGCAACATGATTACCCACACTGGAAACATAAAGAGGGTACAAGGTATCACTCTTAAAACCCTCAGCCAATACAGTCTGGCCATCAGTAATCACCCATTTGGAATCCCCAAATGTGGTGTGGTAACCACTGTCATCCAATAAGCCAGTGCTAATCAGATTTTTCTTGATTTGCGGCACATGGCGAACACCATCAAGCATAAATGACCGTCCATCAGGAAATACTATCTGTATACTGCCAATCCCTGCAATCTGACATGCATAGTTGTTCCCAAGATGAACAACTCCATGAGTACCTGTGTAGGAAGTAAACCACTCCCTATGAGGAGTAACATGAAAAGAAGCACCTGAATCCAAGAGCCAGGTGTGCATGTCATGGCCATCAATAACCAAAGCATGTGCTATTACAGCAGAAGAGCATAAAACATCATGTATGTCACTGTCACTGTCCTCTGCTGCAACATTCACTGCATCCAAGTCATCTGCCTTGGCCTTGCCTTTGCCTTTGCCTTTGCTTGCATTTCCTGCATCCTTTGATTCAGCCTTCTTGGCTTTTTGATCCCGTATGAACTTGAAGCACTTAGACTTCACATGTCCCTTCTTGCCACAATAAAAGCATTCAATGTCCTTTTTGCCACGGGACTGACTGCGGGATTTGGACTTACTAGCAGATCTCCCCTTCTGCTGAGTCCTGCCTCTATCCTGTACCTGCAAAGCATTTGAAGACTTGCTGCCCACATTATTCTTCCTGCTCATCTCCTCCATAAGGAGAGAGCTCTCTACATCAGCATAAATAAGAGTGACATTCGAGTTTGACAGGGTGGTCTTGAAAGTGTCCCAACTCTCGGGGAGGGTACACAGCAAGAAAGTAGCCTTGAACTCCTCATCAAGGTTCAACCCCTGTGCAATCAGCTGTGTAAAGATGGCATTGAACTCACTCAAGTGTGAGGTCATAGCTGTACCTTCCTTCATGCGAAGATCGACCAGCTTCTTCAGCCAATAAACCTTACTGGCTGAGCTCTTTTGGGCATACAATTCTTCTAGTCTTTGCCATAGACCATAAGAGGTCTTTTCAGCCTGTACATTGAACACAAGAGTGTCTGAAATAGTGAGCATGATAGCTGCCCTCGCAGACAAATCAAGCTCTTCCCAGTCATCAGCTGCCATGTCAGATGGCTTGACACCCTTCACCCTTATGGGCTTAGCAATCTTCTTTAACAGAAGTACATTCAAGCACTGTTCTGCCCATAATGCATAGTTGTGTGCTCCTTCCAGTTTCTTTATGTTCAGAATTGAAGAATCACTTCCCCCTGATGCCATATCAGATGAGGAAAGTACCTGACTCCCTGGAAGTAAACAAGAACTGAATAAAAATTCTGATTTCTCAGAAAAACCTGCTCTATTCAAGAGCCAGAAGCACTCTCAATGGTGCTGTTTTTTACTGTCAGGAAAATCTGCAGCAAAACAGTAAATGACACTGCAAATACTGTACCTTCTGACACACTGTACCGTGCTCAAAAAGAGGCATAAAAACAGTAATTTCAGACTGCTGCAGCTGCTCAACAAGTGCTTAACAGTGCATAATCATCTGACAAAGCACAAACACTGCCGTAAACCCTGCTGTACTGTCTGAAAAATCTGCTGTACTGTCTGTACTGATCACTTCTCCCACCTCAGATGAGGTATTGCACTGAGTTAATATGCATAAACCACTTGGCAATCACCCAAAAAAAAATGACACTTCAGCCTGTCACATAACCTGCAACAGTAAATGGGATAAATCCCAAGCAATCACCCTTATACCAAGGGGAGAAAATGCATCTGAAGATCTCTGTCGGTAACCCAAGTGCTGTCAAACAAAGTCTGGGCAAAAGCCCCTTGATCTGACACCTGAATCAAGTGGAGAACACCTCAACACTGAGGTAGCAAGCAATATGAAAATCTCTCTGACAAAATCATCCACCAATGTAATGCATATACTGCCCTGTGTAGAAATGACATACACAGATCCCAACGTACAAACACTCAATGAGGAACCTTTTGAGCACTGTCAACGATGGACAGTTAGGGACCGAGTAAACTCGATGCGCCCTGGCCAAGCGTGGCTCAATTGAGGTTCTCTGAGTGTGGCACAAGAAATGTGACCTGCAAGAAAATGTCACCTCGACACTGCGGAAATCAAGACAAATGTGTGCTCTTTGGCACCACACTGCCTCAAGGCATACAATGCATCACCTTCCGGGCAAAAGCCCTATGATCTGCTCACCTGTAAACTGAGATTCAAACCCAGTAAAAGCATATGTCCTCTTGCAAAATCAAGGCATTACATTCCCAGAACAGAATAACTGTGCAATCAACCACACACTGTGGTTCCTTCACCTCAAGCACGAGATGAATGAAAGTACGTGCTGTACTTTCAAAATAAGACAGTTTTGTGAATTGAAAAATGACCCTGAATCAAGAGGAATGAAGAGCAGAATGCTGTTTCAACTCTCTTTCTTCCCCAAACAAAAAAATGCCTTTTGTACTTTCGTACTTGCTGTACTTGTACAACAGCCAGATCCCAAAAAAAAATTCTTCGGACACAGATCCCGAAAAACCGAAATAATGTACCTCCCTGCTGCACAAAAATCGAAAAACAGCTCCCTGTACCTGCGCTGTGGAGATCCGTACGGCAGTACGACTTCTGTACGGAATCCGTACAACAGGTACGGATAACCGTACCTGAGCGCGCGCTGCACGCTCTGGTTTCGCGCAGCCTGATGCTGTGCACAGGCTGCTCTTGCACAGAAGAGCAGCTAGTAGCTGCTGGACAAGGCAAGGGCCCGCGCCAAAACGATGCTCGCGCCCTAGCTTGGAAATGCGCCGCCGCCCTGCGTGCGAAATGCACCGCCGCCCTGCGCCAAGATCTGCTGCGCCGCCGTACCCGCGCTCGCGTCCGCGCTGCTCCCGTGCCCACGCCACAGCCCGCGCCCGCTCGAAGTCCGTCCGTACGACTGTACGGATGACGTACGGTCGTACGGTGCTGTCCGTACGTCCGTACGGAAGGGGGTCGGTAGGCTAGGGAGTGAAGGGAATGGCTTTGATAGGGAGTGGAGGGGAATGGCTCTGATACCAGTTGAAAGGGAGTGAAGGGGGAAGAAGAGCAAGAGAGTGAGAGTGAGAGAGAGAGACATTCAAGTGCGGGTGTGAAAAAAATGATGAGCCACACCACAAACTCACTTGTGTTTTATTAGGATTAGGTTTACCCTATGACTGTCTTAAGACAGTCATAGGTGTCCTATCTTTTAATGAAGGGTTGGCAATGTGCCTTTACCCCAACACTTCTTATGCAAGAAAGCATATGGAATATCACCAATGGCAAGGAGCCAAAACCCCAAGGTGATGATGCTAGAATCAGTTGGTGGGAGAACCAAAATGATAAAGCAATGGCTATCATTGGCCTAGCTTTAGCTGACAACCTTATCCACCATGTGGATTTTGATAAGACAGCAAACGACATTAGGGAAAAGTTAGAGAATTTGTTTGGAAATAAGATCAATAATTTCAAAGTATTTCTCAAACAAAAACTCTTCAAGCTCAAGATGAAGGAAACTGAAACCCTCAATGAACACTTGAGCAATCTTGGGTCAATTCTCCAACAATTATCTGCCATCCAAGCCATTGTTGAAGATGATGATCAAGTTGCTGTACTTCTCTCCAGTATTGAAGACATTTCCAAGTACAATGAGATCCTTGCTGTCCTAAGAGTCAGCCGCAATATGAGCTTTAAGGATATGGTAGCTCATCTCATTGATGAGGACCGTAGGCTTACAGAGAAAGCGGAATCTTCCTTCGAATCTGGCAAAGCATTCTTTCTCAAGAATAAGCCCAAGAAGAACGGAAAACCTCTTAAATGTAATTACTGTCAGAAACTTGGCCATCCAGAGGATCGTTGCTTCAAGAAAATGGCAAAGGTACAAGCCAAAGAACATGCCAATCTGGTTGCGGAGCAGAGCGAGGACGAAGACGATGAAGCTACACCTTCTGGACCTGAGGAACAAGCCTGCACTGCTGCTATTTCTGGTCTATCCCTCCATGAGGTGATAGATGAAGAGTGGGCTTTCTAGAGTCATGTGTGTTAGGTACTCTACCTTGGGTAGTCCCCCTAAAATGATGTAATAATTTGTCATTTTTGTGTGCCTTGTCCTATAAAAGACTCCACTTATTTCCATGTACCCAGTTAGGAGACAGGGGGGTTGTTATGTCTTTCCTTTATCAAGCCTGGCCGAGTTTCAGGATGTTGGTGTACTCCCTAGACCTATGAGTTGGTCATGCATCCATGCTCAGATTTGAGTCTCTGATCACGTTGACACCTAAGCCATGAGAGTGCTTGGTTCAACCTCTGAATTATGCTCAGCTGTTAGCCTCTGAGATTGCCTGGGATGCACAGTCTGGATGATGTCATAGTTTCTCACCCTAGCTCCGAAGGGGGGTTTGTTGGAATCGGAGTCCTAGTGTGTGTGGTCCTCGTGTGCGTGGTCCTAGAGTCCTAGGAGTGTCCTATAGTTGTGTGAGTGTGAAGAGTCTTGAGGCCACTTGTGCCAACTCATGTGGTAGGTGTGATTCCTCCCCTAGATTATAGGATCTAGGTTCCTCATCGATTATGACACCTACTTCGGAGGGGTCATACACTGCTCCGCATTACACCTCGATCTTTTTCTCCCCTCTACTCAGTCAGCCTACGTTCCCACACCCTACTGGGATCACTTTATCCAAGACACTATCATCTCCATATCGTACCCAGCTTGCCCAGTCATCACCCAGCCTCCAGCCTCACCCTCACACTTTCATGCCACAGTCCTTCCAATTTCCGCTAGAGAACTTGTTGATGAAGTCGTCACCCAGCCTCCAGTCTCACCCTCACTATAATGCCACAGTCCTTCCAGTTTCCACTAGGACACGGACGAGCTGACCCATCGAAGGCTTGGGAGAACTTATTGATGGAGGTACATAGTATTCGAGAGCGCGAGATGGAGCTGTCACGCTTCGCACAGGAGCAGGCCCACTTCACCCAAGAGCAGGCGCGTCTCATACAAGAGCAGGCTTGTGCTATTCAAGACCAGGCTGATCTCATTCAGGGACTCAGACAGGACATCTCACAACTCCGAGTCGTCACCGCTATACGCACAGTCCCAAGGAGCACTACAGTTGTGGAGGCATAGATTGCGAGCATGCAATCTGCAATTGAGGAGATGGCCAGATGGGTCGACGTAGCCAAACGGGAACTTACAAGGGTAACCGTTTCGGCTACCCTCTTGGAGCTGCGACGGCCTTCGTGGCCACTACTCTGGGGGTGACTGAGCACATGATTGAGAGAACATGGCGGGTGGGGAGAGACCCCAACCGAGAGCAGCCCCTGATCATACAGTTCCACGACATTCGGCTTTACAGCGCAGGTCAGCCCTACAAGACCAACCCAGCGATCTCCATGGATGAGGACCTCACTCCACTACAGGTTGAGGAGAGGCGCTTCATGTTGCAACAGTGGGATCGGGCCCGCAAGGAGGAGAAGTGGATAGTAGTAAGAGATGGACGACTCCTTACAAGCCCCCGTCAGGCACCCACCTCCCCTCCCACATAGGGAGGCGGGGTCTATGAGACTTAGATCTTCGAGACCCTATCTTGCACCATTTGGAACTGTAATGGTACCTTATGGTCAGAGCCAGGGAACTTCTCGAAATCCTACACAGGTCGAGACATAGTCTTTTACACAGAGACACATCAGAGTCCAGAGCGTCCACTACCAGTTGTCAGCGGGTACACTTGGGAGTCTGCTTATAGAGATGAGACTAGAGACACAGGGGGCTACGAGGATCAGGAGGAATAGCAGTTCTTTACAGATCCACCCTTCTCGGAACCATTTCAGTAGAGCAGAGGGATACGCACTCCACGGTCCTTTGGACCCAGATCCGACATGGGGAGAACCAGGGTCTGTTTGTCACAGTCTGCTACTTCCCTTCCAAGACATCCCACTTTGCTAGAGATATTCGAGATGAGGCTGAGACATCCCCATTTGCAGCCCTTTATCAGTCCATTGTTGACTTCTCAAGCCGCGGAGAAGACCTCCTAGTTGGGGACTTCAATGCGAGGACAGGGGCCCACTAGGTATCACTTCTCGACTTCAGAGATGATTCCATTCTATTGCTAGATATTGACCTTGAGGATGCAGGTATACTACGGGTTTCGGTTGACAGACGAGGTCCGGTCACATCTTATGGGCAAGCCCTATTGGACCTCGGTAGGATGCATGATCTCATTATTTATAATGGTCTTGACAAAGGGCCCGCCTCAGGTGGTCTCACATGCTTTCCACATGGGGGAGGTTCTAGCGTTGTTGATTACATCATGGGATTCCCTACCTTCACATCTCGCATCACTGATTTCACTGTAGCACCACTTCCTCCAGGGGTTGATCATACCTACCTATTCTTTAGCATTTTCACCCCCCGTCGCATCGTTCCCTCCACCCCACCGAGTTCTTACTCCACCTATCATTATATATGCTTCGACCGCGACCACTCACCTATTTACTCAGGCCGTCTATACATACTCCTCGCTTATATTGACTTCATACGCCTTTTAGAGGACCAAGCTGCCCCGATCACCCGCTCACTACACGAAGCTGCCTTCACGCTTTCCCTCACACCACTCGCTCCACCCGCCCACCACCACCTGGGACCGTACCCTACTATAGTTGGTATAATGATGAGTGTAAGGCTTTATGCCGTCATCTCAGACACAACCAAAAAAAGTATTTCGAACGAACTAGAGTGCATGGCTGCTCTCCACCCCAATACCAAGACCCCCTGAGAGATTAGGGAGAGAGAGAGAGCAAGAGAGTGAGAGCTTGAGAGCTGAAACCTTGAGAGCTGAGTTGCAATAGAAGAGTGTAAAGAGTACAACTCAAAGAGTGAGAGATAAGGTTTTGTTCTAGTGACAAAACCTAAGTAGTCACTAACCATAGTTAGTGAACTAACTGCGGTTAGGGGAAAAAACCTCTTAAAGAGGAAAAAGTGCCCCTAACTAGCTTATTAAATTACATTGGTCACTGCTGAATTATATCTATAATTCTAACACCCCCCTGCAGTGCCAATGTCTTGTACAAGGCTGATCAATCACCAAACGGATATAAGTTCAGGGCACTGCGAAATGCCTCAAACTTCACGTGGTAGTGCTTTGGTGAAAATATATGCAACGTTGTCATGTGTGGACACAAAGATCATACTGATCTCTCCTGCATGCAACTTCTCTCTGACGTAGTGATAGTGAACCTCAATGTGCTTCGTGCGAGCATGAAACACTGGATTCTTTGCCACTGCAATGGCACTCTGACTATCAGTGAGAATTGGAGAAGGACCCTCCAAAGACAGACTGTAACACGATTTCTCTTCCCAGTCGCTACTGCAGATCACGGGAGTAGCACCTCTCTTGTCCACCCAGCCAAACTGCCAAAACTCAAAGCAAGAGAGAGAACCGTTACGAAATCACGTAATTCCACAATTCTTCATTCTCTCATAAGCCTTGACAGACCCCAATTCCCTAGATAGATCTAGATGCCACATGTCATCCATATAGGGCCTTTCTAATGCAACATTTCACCCCTCTCTTGGGATGCATTTAATTCCTTGCCCCTAGGCACATTCTTTGCACTAGGCCCCTGGTCTCAGATCTATCTAGTCCGGTGCTATCAGCCCTCACCTAGGACCTTGACATTGATCCCTCCCGATCATTTACATAAAGCGCAAACACATATATTACAAAGATAGATCCTATAAGGGAAATGTCGACTGATTCTTCCGAGGTCATGCTACCTCGGCTAGAGCGTAACATTCCTTCCCTCTTCAGACATCAGCGTCCTCGATGATAAAGTCTGGGAACACTCTCCGCAACTGATATACGGACTCCCAGGTAGCTTCAGATAGAGGCTGACCATGCCATGCAACCAACACCGTGGGTATCTTCCGATTTCGTATTTGCATTGTTCCTCGGTCCAGGATTCTTGTTGGTTTGCGCCTTGCAATATCCTCTATCTCCTGAAACAAAACCACACCTTCGATTAGTGAGTCACCAGTATGTAAAAATTTCTTTAAACGTGAAACATGAAAAACCGGGTGCACCTTACACCCCTGTGGCAATTCTAATTTATAGGCTACACTGCCTATTCTCTTTAGAATTAACCACGGCCCACAGTATCGAGGTGATAACTTAGCACACTCTCCTGAAGTCAATGACTTCGAGTGCGAAGGAATTCTGAGAAAAACTTTTTCTCCTTCTTCAAATACTCTTATAGACCGATTTTCATCCGCATACACCTTGGCTCTATCCATAGCCTGACGGATATTAGCTCTCGCAAGTGCTAGCATCTCCCGCATCTGAACTACAAAGTTCGCGGCACTAGGCACTTTCTGAGGTACTCCAACTATAGTTCGATTGGCTGGCCTATAACCATAGTTCAGCTCAAACGGACTGAACCCAGTAGATGAATGTTTCCTATCATTGTAGGCAAACTCCAACAATGGCAACCACTTGTCCCATGTATGTTGCCTCAATGACACATATGCCCTCAGCATATCCTCTAAAGTCTGGTTGACTCTCTCCGTCTGACCATCCGTCTCAGGATGATCCCCACTACTCATTCCCAACTCAGTCCTTAGTGTCTCAAATACTGCTGTCCAAAAGTGACCGGTAAACCTGACATCTCTGTCTGACACTATGGATCTAGGCAATCCATGCAGACGAAATATATGTTTAATAAACAATTCCGCTACTTGCGGGGCACTAACAGACTCTCTAGTCGGAATGAAGTGAGCCATCTTGGTTAGACGATCAACCACCACAAGGATAGAATTATATCCTCCTTGTGTTGCAGGTAACCCTACAATAAAGTCCATGGAAATGCTCTCCCACTTGCTTAGTGGTATTTCCAAGGGCTGTAAAAGTCCGGGTGGCTTCACCCGCTCGGCCTTACTTACTTGACACGAGAAACACCGTGTCACATATTCATGAATATGCTTTTTCATCTTTGGCCAAAAGAAATCTCGCTTCACGAGATCATATGTCTTCTCGACTCCTGGATGTCCCGCACACGGGCTATCATGGCATTGTCGAATGACTCTCTGCCTGAGATCATTCTGACCAGGTACTACAACCTTGCCATTTCTAACTAGCATACCATCCCTTATGGTATATCTTGCATAAGTTTGGCCTTTTCTGGATGCCAGGTCATCCTTTTCACTTTCCCCGGGTTTTAATACATGAGCTTTAGACCATAAGCTCTGGACAAACTCGTCCACCTTCTGAGTTTCTCTAATCTCGGCCATTAGAGCACTCTCTAATACCGTGAAACTCAGATTGTGCATAATGCGAGACAACGCATCAGCAACCTTATTGTCTTTTCCTCTTCGGTACCGAATCGTTAAATTAAACTCCTGCATGAGCTCTGCCCACCTAGCTTGGCGGCCCCTCAAGTCAGGTTGTTTACAAAAATGTTTCAGAGTATCATGATCTACATCCACATAAAACTCTGAACCATACAAATAATGCCTCCATGTTTTCAAAGCATGGATAACAGCATACAGCTCCAATTCATGAGTTGGCCAATTCCTTTGAGAGGGAGAAAGCTTCTTGCTTTCAAAGGCTACTGGCCTTCCCTCTTGAAGGAGGACTGCTCCTACCGCAATGCTACTTGCATCGGTTTCTAGGAACAACGGTTTCTGGGGATCAACTATTTTTAACACCGGTCCTGAGACCACAGCTTGTTTTATGGTGTTAAAACTTTCTTGTTGATTCTGTCCCCAAATAAAAGGTACTCTATCTGAGGTCAGATCAGTCAATGGCGATACTATTCCGGAATATCCTTTGATATGCCTTCTATAAAACTGGACAAATCCCAAGAATGATCGCAACGCGGTCAGACTCTGAGGGATTGGCCAAGTCAGTATCGCAGCCACTTTCTTCGGATCCATTTCTACCCCCTGTGGAGTAATTATGAATCCTAAGTACTCAAGCCTAACCATACACAGTATAGTTTTCTTTTTATTCACGTAAAGACTGGCTTTCCTCAAAGTACTGAACACTATTCTTAAGTGTTCATGATGTTCAGTAAGACTTTTACTGAATATCAAAATGTCGTCAATAAAATGTACTACGAACTTTCCGATATACGGTCGTAGTAAGTCGTTCATAAGCATGACGAAGGTCGCTGGAGCATTGGTAAGTCCGAAGGGCATTACCAAAAACTCATAATGACCAAACCTGCTTCTAAAAGCGGTTTTATGCACATCCTCGGCTCTAATCCGGATTTGATGATAGCCGCACTTAAGATCTATCTTGCTGAAAACCACGGCTCCATGTAATGCATCTAGCAAATCATCAATCCGAGCCATCGGATACCTGTGCTTAACAGTGATATTATTCAATGCTCTGTAATCTATACAGAGGCGAAACGTATCATCCTTTTTCCTCTTTAATATCACTGGTGAAGCAAAAGGTGAGAAACTTGGTTGAATCTGCCCCAACTTGAGGTATTCTTCCAATTGCCTACGCACCTCCGCTTCTTCAGTAAAACTCATTCTATAGGGAGGTCTATTTACAGGCTCTGCCCCCGGGATGAGTTCAATCTTATGCTGAACTTTCCGCTCTGGAGGTAACCCATAAGGTAGTTCATCCCTAAAGCATTCAGAGAACTCCTCTGTTATAAGATTAGCCAGCTTGGCCATCTATACCAAGTGTAACAGACACACAGAACAAACAAGGTACTAACCTCTGAGAAGATCCCGCTAGCTGAATCTGCATCTCTTCTGCTCTGGGACTTCCCTGCATCTCCACGTCGCACTCTGAGATCACCATCTCAGCCATCCGACGATCTTTATTACGTGGACAATCTCTCCACTGATGAGGTTGAAGGCAACCAAAGCATAAGCCTTCTCTCCTCGCTTTTTCCCTTTGTTCCGGGTTCAAGGGAGACTTAGACCAAGCCCGGGCTGCCATTGGAGTTACTTTTCTCTTCACTCCAATGGTGGTACTTGGTTTAGGAGTTTCAGCCGGTCTCGCCTGCTTGGCTTGACCACTCGGCTGTGAACCACTCCCTTTACTAGTCCACTTCTTCTTAAACCCAGATTTCTTCGGATACCCATACTGGGTTCCGACCTGTGCAAACCCACTTGGCTTGCTGCCCTTGGCATCTTCGTAGTTCAGGGCTATAGCTATTGCATCATCTAGCGTGTTCGCGTACTTAGCCCGAACTTCCATTTTTATTCGGTCATTCAATCCAATATGAAATCTTTCACTTGGATTGATTGAGGCAGGGGTTCGTCAACCTTCATTACACTCTCTCGAAACTTATCAGTGTATTCTGCCACTGATAAATTTCTCTGACGCAGGTTCCTATATTGATCCCAAGCTCGGGATGCCTCGTCAGGAGGTAAGAAGTGTTTCCTGAACTCTCTTTTAAACCCCTCCCAGGTAGTGGATGCTATGCCATCTTTTTGTTGCTTAATCCACCACCGATCCGCTGCCTCACTAAACATATGGGTGGCTTCGCGGATCTTTTTGATGTCATTTCTGATCTCACAAATGGCGAACGCCTCGTCCCATTTGTGTAGCCAGGTCTCAATGACATCGGAGCTACGGTCGTTCATCCGACCAGAATACTTTTCCGGCCTGTAATTAGCAATAATTGGCACTTTAGCCTTCCTAGGCTCGACCGTATGGACACTAGACTCCGGTTCCATCGGAGCCTTTCCCTTCTCCTCTCGAGAAGGTCTGGCAGACATACTCTGGAGTGCTCTCCTAAGTTCGGACTGCCCTGCATTGGCTTGTAACTGCTGTGCTAACAACTGTTGCAAGGCATCTTCCAGCAATGCAATCCTGCCAGATAACGTATGAGCTACTGGGCGCGATCCCTGCTGGGTCGGCCGGACTCCTGATTCACCAGGGTCCCTCCTGGAAGCTCCTTCTTCTGCTTCCATTTAGTTCAGTAGGTGTTTTGTTTTGGGGCTTTTTTTTTTTTTTTAAAAACTCCCCTAGAACACTGTAATCACAAGCTCACACAATTCAGGGTACTGACACTCTGAACACAATTCCCTATACTAGGGAATTCCTGCAATCCCACATGCACACTGATCAAGCATTTAATACAAGCATATCTCACAGATGGCGCTTTTCCCTATACTAGGGAAATTCCTGCATTCTGACTCCGACTGAAACACACAGGCATAATCTGTTCAAGCATAATTTATTCTTGCCATAGCATCATCAACTGCGACCTCTGATGACCAAGAAAATCTAATTGCTTCCAACAAAACAGGAATAACGAAAACCCAAAAGGAAAATAGATAGAGTGCTCCCTGGACTTCGAATCCCACAGCTTGCAGCCCGAGCAATTTGCAATCAGCTAGCTACAGCATATACGCGGAACTGGTGGCCAAAAGAAAATCCCAACTACGAACTGTCTACGTGAGCTTGGAGGGCCAAGGCTACGGTGGAACGGATGGCAGCGTGCTGGCAGCGTGCTGTCAGCCAAATTCAATCATCACAGGTGCTCAGATCCCCCGTCCTCCAGCCTGCGCGTCGCCCTTCCACAAGTCTGACCGAAAACCACCACACTCCTGCGCTCCGTCGTTCTGCGCCACCTACCACTAACTTCGTCGAACGATTTATGTAACCTCCTTAGACACCACCCGTGGCCCAGCACGACTTTGAGACTGTGCATCCCAGGTCCATCACGGACTCTTCGGGTGGATACCTGCTCACGCAACGGTCAACGCCATTAACCGTCGCTGCACGTCGACCATCTGCTTATCCTTCGTCGCTTCCTTTCCAAAGAAGCTCCGTCAGGTCCGCACGTTCCTGCGCTACATCTCACCTATTACGTATCGCCTAGCCTGTCCACGGTCTTACGCTCCACACCTGTCCCCATGCGGTGTAAGCCGTCGCTTCACGGGCAGCCAACGATCCTTGACAAATCTTTCCTTCCCTACAGCTCTGATACCAAGTGTAACACGATTTCTCTTCCCAGTCGCTACTGCAGATCACGGGAGTAGCACCTCTCTTGTCCACCCAGCCAAACTGCCAAAACTCAAAGCAAGAGAGAGAACCGTTACGAAATCACGTAATTCCACAATTCTTCATTCTCTCATAAGCCTTGACAGACCCCAATTCCCTAGATAGATCTAGATGCCACATGTCATCCATATAGGGCCTTTCTAATGCAACATTTCACCCCTCTCTTGGGATGCATTTAATTCCTTGCCCCTAGGCACATTCTTTGCACTAGGCCCCTGGTCTCAGATCTATCTAGTCCGGTGCTATCAGCCCTCACCTAGGACCTTGACATTGATCCCTCCCGATCATTTACATAAAGCGCAAACACATATATTACAAAGATAGATCCTATAAGGGAAATGTCGACTGATTCTTCCGAGGTCATGCTACCTCGGCTAGAGCGTAACACAGACGAAGATCCGTCGCAGCCAGACACATTCAACTGTTGCTGTGGAAGATGCCTTATACTCAGCTTCACATGATGAGGTAGCCACTGTAGATTGTTTCTTGCTCAGCCAGGAAATGCAAGATTTACGCAAAAAGAAACAATTGCCACTAGTGGACTGCCTAGTGTCATAATCACCAGCCCAATCTGAATTACTGTAGGCATGCATCTGCAAGTCACCCCCCCTGGGAAATAGCAAGCCAAAAGACTTCATGCCCTGCAAATAACGGAAGATGCGCTTAACTGCCTGCCAATGCATAGTTTTTGGGCTGTGCATGTACCTGCTCACCTGAGATACTGCAAACTGAATATCAGGTCTAGTGTTGCAGAGATATATGAGGCATCCAACAGCCTGACTGTAAAGTGTGGCATCAACTAATTCTCCTGCATCATGCATTGTGAGTTTCAGCCCCGGCTCCATGGGAGTGGCTATGGGCTTACAATCATGCATGTTAAATCTGTCCAAGAGTTTCTGCACATACTTGGACTGAGACATAACAGTGCCACGTCTTTCATGAGAGAACTGGATCCCCAAATTAAAGTGAAGCAGCCCCAAATCTGACATGTCAAAGTTGGTCTGCAAATCAGCTTTGAAATCTGCAATTTTGTCTTCATTGGACCCTGTGACCTTTTTCTGAGCATAGCCTTTAGCAACCAGCCTTGCCTTGTATCTGTCAATGGAGCCATCTGGCTTCCGTTTGACCTTGAAAACCCATCGTGTGCCAATGGCATGTTTACCTGGTGGCAAGTTTACAACATCCCAAGTCTGATTTTTTTCAATGGACTGCAACTCATCGTGCATGGCATTCATCCAATGCACATTGTCCTTTGCCTCTTCGAATGTGGCAGGCTCGTCCTCATCAAGAAGAGTACCTGCATATTTTGATTCCACTGAATTAGCACCTTCCATGTGCCTTGCTGCACTGCGAGTCCTGCCAAGTAACGGAGCATCAATTTTACTCTCCCTGAGAGTCTGTAACAGCCAGTTTGGGACTATTTTTGCTGCATGTATGTCTGCAATTTCTTGCTGCACCACCTGTTTCACTGCCTGTGGAGGTGGCAAGACATCCTGTGGCGGAACTAAAGCATCGGGAGGTGGCTGTAAATTCTGATTTGCATCAGAAATATCAGCAGGGGAACCCAAGGTGAAGAAGAAGGCATTTGAAATTCAGCGTGAGTGTGAGCTGAATTTTCTGCAAATATCACATCTCTACTGACAATGATCTTGCGTGTAGCAGGATTGTAGAGACGGTACCCCTTGCTTTCTGCACTGTACCCAACAAATATGCACTTAATGGCCTTATCTGACAACTTGTGCCTAAATTCAACTGGCACATGAGCATAAGCAAGGCATCCAAAGACTCGGAAATGATCCACTGAAGGCTTTCTCCCATTCCAGACCTCATAGGGAGTTTTTGTTTTTAAAGCCTTAGTGGGAGCCCGATTTAAAATGTAATTGGCACACATCAGACCTTCAAGCCAGAATTTGTGAGGCATGTGTTTGCTTTTCAGCATACATCTGTCCATCTCCATGAGAGTTCTACTTTTCCTCTCAGCTTTGCCATTTTGCTGAGGGGTCAACCTCACTGTGAGCTGATGCACAATACCCTTGCCTTTCAGAAAAGCATCAAAATCTGCAGACAAGTATTCCCCACCTCTATCTGTGCGCAATGTCTGTATCTTGAGTCCGGTTTCATTTTCAACCATGGCTGAAGAAAAGTGTTTAAACACCATGAACACTTCTGATTTGCGCTTCAGCCCAAAGACCCAAGTGAAATTGGAGTAATCATCAATAAACGTAACAAAGTAGAGATGACCACCCAATGGAGTCCTCATGGGACCACAGACATCACCGTGTATAAGCTGTAATTTGCGGACAGCTTTAACTGAACCATCCTTTTTGAAGGGGAATCTATGCATCTTGCCTAAAATGCACCCTTCACAGGCATGTGGAGGAGGTATCTCAAGAGGTGGCAATGCATCAACCATAGAGTGCTTCTGAAGTGTCATCAAGCTGTTGTAATGCATGTGGCCATATCGGGCATGCCATAATTCTGCATTCTGCATGGCAGCAGTAGGGGTAGAAACTGCAAGAGCATGGGCTGCTCTTTTCTCAAAAAGATCAAGCTGAAAAAGCCCACGCAGCAGAGTACCAGATAATCTTAAGGCATAATCATCTTCCCTGTCTCGGACAGCACATTTGTCATCCTCAAAGATGACCTGAAATCCAGCTCTGTTAAGAGTGGACACTGAAAGAAGATTTTTGGTGATACCAGGCACATATAAGACATCTGAAACTCTGAAAACTGAGCCATCAATGGCAGTAAGCTCAACATCTCCTGTGCCACGTACTGAATATGATGAGTTATTGGCACAAGTGACTTTCTTACCAACGGGAGGTGGATGCAAGGAAGTAAAAAGACACTTCCTAGAAGTGATATGCTTGGATGCACCGCTGTCAAAATACCAAGTGTTCAGTGTTTCATTGACACTGAAAGCAGATGCATCCGTAGAAGAGTCATAACTGCAAGTCAAAAATGCATATGTATCATCATTACAAGTGGTTGTACTATCCCGAGCATCTTAAGCAGCTAGCCTAGAATCTGAAATGCAAGATAAAAAGGCATAATCCTGTCCAACAAGGTTGGCTGCAGCATCCCCACTGTCAGATGCATGAGGAGCTGAATCTGAAACAGCCATACCGGAGCTGTTTTTCTTCTCTTTTGCAAGCCTTTTCCTGCATTCTGCAATGTGATGACCTGGCTTTTTGCAGTAATGACAAAAACCCTTCTTCTTGGGTTTACTTGCATCATTTTTAGCCTTTTGTGAAGGCTGTCCTGACCCACTGGAAGGCTGATTTACTGATGACTTTGCCTGTCCTTTTGTTTTTGACTTAAACTTTGAGAGCATAGCTTGTTCACCTGCACGTGAAGCCAAGTTTTTCCTGGTCTGCTCTTCCTGAAGCAGAAGTCCTATCAACTCATGAAAAGTGAGAGGATTTGCACCCCCCCTCAATGATAAGTTCAGCGAGGTATGAAAGCTGAGATAAGACTCAGGAAGAGAATTCAGAGTGGTAGTAATCATCTCTGAATCATGAATAATCTCATCTATGTTCAATAATTGCTCTCTAAGATCCTGTAGCTTTGTGAGGTGGACTGACATGGAGTCACCCTCTTCCATATGTGTATTACTTAACTCTCTTTTCAAGAAAGATACCCTTGCATCATTCCGGGCTGCATACATGCTTTCTACAATATCCCACGCTGCCTTCAAGGTCTTACACGACCGGATATGCGGAATGATAAATCCTTTCACTGAAAGAGAGATGCATGACAAAGCTAAGGCATCCCGTGAATCCCATCTCTTCTGCTCTGGAGTAGTGGCTATAGCTGCACCAACAACTTGTTCTGCAGCTGCACCCTGTGCACGACCTCTTCCATCTCCTTGCTGAGGAGGGGTATTAGGTGCCATACCTGTTGGTCGGATCTCACCCCCATTCACATAATCCCATAAATTGCGAGAAATCAGAATATTGCGTACCATAAAACTCCAGAGGGAGTAGTTGGTACCATCCAACTTGTCTTCCTGTGAAAGACCACCGAACTGGAAGTCATTCTGATTTTGTTGGGCCATATCTGAGAAAGAGATTTAAGCAGATACAAAACTGAATTCCCTTACTAGAAATGAAATGCACAACTCCCAAAAAACACAGCCAAGCACTAGCTGTAAATGCAACTCATATTTCTGCACTTGCACTGTCAAAAATCTGTCCAAGCATCAAAAACTCTCCAGAATCTGCCAAAAGTGTTGCAAAACACTTCAAGAAAGGCAGTATGAATTGAAATCTCCAGAAATTGCTCTCCCAACACAAAAGCCCCAAAATAGGCCCGAAATTGCAACCGAAAAGGGGCAAATTGATCAAAAGCCCCAAATGTTGCAAGAATTGCGCTCTGTCTGCAAAAGCCCCAAATTTCACTGCGAAATTGCAGTGTAATTACAAAATCCCCAAATTTCTTCAAGAAATTGTACTGCAGAATTGAAAGCCCCAAATTTCGAGCTTGAAATTATTTGCAAAGTCCCAAATTTTGCAAAATGCCCAATTCAAATAATATGCTCAAATCTGCTCAAAAAACTGCTCTGCCAAACAATGGCTTCCTACAAAGAAATGTCTGCCAGACGACCAACTGCAAGAATGCCTGCAGGGATGAAACCTGCTCAAAAGGCCAAAAGCAACTGTACAGCCTGTACGATGACTGTACGACAGAGGTACGGATGGCCGTACTGTGCGGTCGAAGCAGGTTGGTGCCACACGTGTGGTACGGAAGCATGTACGATGCAGGAGCTGTACTAAAGCAGGTACATGACATATGCGAATGGTGACAGCGAACCGTACGGAACTGTACGGCAAGTACGAAAGCAGGTACGCGCAAGTGCGCATGGTGACAGCGAACCGTACAGAACTGTACGGCGAACCATACTGCAAGTACAGAAGCAGGTACGCGCAAGTGCGAATGGTGGCAACGAACCGTACGGAACTGTACGTCGAACCGTACAGTCTGGCGACGAACTGTACGGCTGAAGATTTGCTGTACGAAATAAAAATGCAGACTGTACGACGCTTCACTTGTACGGACGACGAGCTGTACGACGACCACCCAGGTACTGAAGGTACGGACACATTAGGTACGGTACGGAAGGTAGCAGCAGGAGCGTGGGCTGTAGGCTGGAGCTGAACGGGGAAAGAGCAGGGAGCAGGATCAATTGCTCTAATACCAAATGTGAGAGATTGGGAAGAGAGAGAGAGAGCAAAAGAGTGAGAGCTTGAGAGCTGAAAGCTTGAGAGCTGAGTTGCAATAGAAGAGTGTAAAGAGTACAACTCAAAGAGTGAGAGATAAGGTTTTGTCCTAGTGACAAAACCTTAGTAGTCACTAATCATAGTTAGTGAACTAACTGCGGTTAGGGGGAAAAACCTCTTAAAGAGGGAAAAGTGCCCCTAACTAGCTTATTAAATTACATTGGTCACTGCTGAATTATATCTATAATTCTAACAGACCCATGTGTGGCCCAAAGGATGGCTTGTTACACCACAAGGAAAAAAGATATGCCCTAATGGGTGAATCTAATTCAGACCATGAAGTTCAGCAAGAGATGCTCTAGGTAGGGAAGCAAATATCATCCAATGGCATGGCCATAACCTTGTTGTCCCACCTATCTTCTCAGTACTCTGCATTCTATTTTTCCTTGATAACCAGTGGAAGGATGAATAGGTTGACCTAGAAGGAATTGGTACTGATGGTGCTCAACCAAGAGGAAAGATTTCTAAATCCTTCTTATGACATTCACTCAGAGGCTTTGTCAGCTGAGCAAAAGGGGAGGAAGAAGATGACAGCTGAGAAAAGGTAAGCATTAAAGGCTTCACGTACATGTAACCGTTGTGGCCAAAAAGGTCACTATTAGCGACAATGTCTTGAAAGGATCCGTGAGGGGACTAGTGAGAAGAAGGTTCTGCGTCCCTCACATCGATTGGTCTGGCCTTCTAATAGCATGAGGCAAGATGCACTACCACATGCCTTCTCGTTCCAAATGGAGGATTGCTTGCTTATTTGTGGCAGCGGGCCTGCCGAACAAGTGCAATGGTAAAGGAGACTTTGATCGAGGCAGGCTTTCAAGCAAGATTTCGAGCCACGAGGAGTTGTTCTTGCCCCTAACTCAGGTGGTCAACTGTTTACCAATGTGTATTTGTTTGGACGTATTGACCTGGCTGATCCAGAGGGGGTTTCCTTTTGTTCTTATGCAGCTACTCTCTGATGAGCTACCAGAGATTTGGATGGGTCTAATGATTGCCAGTGCGGGAATCCAAACACCGCAAATTGATCCTTGTGAGCAGTGGGATGCCCTTTGTTTCGGGAGCACAAAGGTCATTGATCTGGGCGTAGCATACCAGAGGGGGCTTCAAAGGGGCTTCAAAGGGGGCTATATAGCCCAGTGATGCAAGTGCCCTTGCCGGGAAGCAGAACTTGCACCGATGGCAATATCAGTTGTATTGTTGTACGAGCACCCAGCTCCATCGAGATCATGTTACATCCAGGAGCTAAGAGGCACCCAGCATCTCTTAATGTACCATAGTTAAGTTAGGTCATGAGTGAGGGCCTTTGAAGTGGGTGTGCCCGCCCCCTATGAGGCTGTCTAGTGTAGGATTGGGGAGGTGCCTATGCTAGTAGGGGTCCATACCCCTATGGGCCAGATCACAGAATGGCTCAGGGTGCAATGCACAAGTGGGCAGGCTGCCATGATGGCACGCTGTCTGCGAGGTGTTCCCAAGAGGGTACCGGTCTGCTGCGGCACTGGTTTAGGGCCCTTTGTGGCCTGCTTGCTGCCATGTGGCAGCCCCTCTTGAGGGGCCTTGGTCAGGTTAAGTATGGGGGCCTGTCTGGCCACCCTTTAATGCTGCAGCCCCACTCCTAGCAGGCTATATATGAGCAGAGGTGGGCCAATCTGTTGGTCAGCAACCTAGGCTGCTGGTCGGCCCAGTTGAGGCAGGGGATCAGCCGCTATATGGCTGCATGGCAGCCCATATTAGGGCAGGAGGGGTTCGGCCCCATGGAGCTGCTCAGTCGGCCCTAGAGGCAGGGGCCAGCCCCTTATAGGGCTGCATGGCAGCCCCCCATATGCTGCAAGTGGGTCGGCCCACATAGGCCTGCTGGTCGGCCTGTTTGACCAGCTGACTGGGCGGGGGGGTAGAGTGCCTATTTATAGGCCCCCTCCCTCACTTATTTGAGCATCTCATTTTGTAGAGGTTTTCCCCAGCAGTTCAGGGGGTTTTGCCTGAGATCCCTTGCAGTGTCTCTTGTCTCTTCTCTCCTTTCAGTTCAGTTTGTGTGTGGTTTTCTCTCTCTCTCTCTCTCTCTCTCTCTCTCTCTCTCTCTCTCTCCTTTCCTGTTCAGTTTCCACTGCACTTCTCACAGCACCTACAACTAGCACCTAGCACCAGCAAGGCAGCAATTTTATAGCAACCAGGGCACCTCTACCACACAGTATTGTACATCTGTTTCCCAAGAATTCACTACGGGGAGGGGGCCAGTTGGACACAATGTGTGTTACACGCAACATGCTATGTCTTTGCAGCCTGTCTAGAATCTTGAAACCTATGTGCTTGGTTTCAGTTGAAGTTCGGTTGCATCTCTGCAACTTGTACTGCATAGCATCACAGATCGCATGCTTGCTATACAAAAGCAATGCTTTGGATCAAGAGTAATCGGAAATTTTCATTTGATATCCATATCATGATGTCATCTTTTAATTCTCAAAATTGAGGACCTTGGCCTTATGTTTTCAACCAAAAAAGTGTGGAGCTGGAAACAATTTAGAATTTGAGAAACTGATAGGGTTTGTGTTTTCAGGTCTACCTCTTTTACTGATGCAACTAGCTAAGAAGATCACAAAGTAAAGCTCCTCATCAATTCATTCTCTGGCGATTTATGCAAAGGCGGTCCTTGCTTACCTCCTTGCTCAGTGATTCTACCCTCCAAGTCCTAGCGCATTCTACCCTCCAACTCTTAGTGTTTGAGTGTATAAAATTTGACTAGACCTGCCTTAAGGACTCTCTTCCTTTTATATACCTGGTTGGACAGCTGTACTGCATCAGCTGCAAGACAAGCCCTTTCTCACTCCACTATATACATGTATGGTTTCCTTCCTTGCCAAAAAATTGTCACCATAATGAATGTTACAGAGCACTGAACACTTTAGAGCAGAATTCCACCTCAGCTTGGATGTTCTGTATAATAAGCTATTCAGTATAAATGCATTTATGGAACCTGCCACAGAAAACACAGAACCTTTTCGTGAAGAATGCAGAGACTGGATTACATCTACCTGACATGTTCAGCAAGGTCTCCACAGCAGGCCTCAAATTGCAGTATTAAGTCAGGAAACGGTAACAGCCCTGCAAAGGAAGTATACTTTCTTTTATGACAATGCAAAATGCAGGAGAAAATACGCACACAATATTCTTTAGGGAATGCATGTGTGACAGATCCATTCTAGCAACAAGATTGAATACCAAAGAAGCACATCTTGACAGAGGTCCCACATATGGATGCACACAGAAGTATATGGAACAATAAGATATAGAAAAGTGAACATTATAGTGAAATACATGAATGTCTTAATGAGGACAAAGCCAAAGACAGATTCATATACCTAGATGAATCCAGGAACATTCCCAAACTCATCCTCTAAAAACACAACATAGTGCAGTTTCAATCTCACGATAGTCACTCATAAGATTGAAAACCATAAACTCCATCATGCATAGCAGGGACTAGCTACTATGACATCCCCACTGACATCATCAGCGCCCAACAGTGTGTGTAGACCATCGTATAAAAATATTCTCTCACACATACAAATCCACACACACACATACTTGAGCATCCATTTATACAAAGTCTTCGTACTGAGTTTCTGTCGGCACTCCGGAGGTGAAGGGCAGACTCAGCCATGACGAAGGCTAGCACTAAAGGAGAAGGCTAATCAAAAAGTAGTCCAATATCTCTTCATTCAAGCTACAACTGCTTGTGAAGTCTAAACAATTTCATTTTAGTCTCTCCCAAACGAGCATCTAAATCTAGCTGATAGGGCAACGCACCATTTAAGATAGAAAGAATTATCGCAATACCAGCAGGCCGCAACTTGGACAAAAACTTCACAAAGAAGACAAATTCATGGCAGGAGAAAGAAAGAAAGTGAAGGAGATAGCAAGCTTGGTATCAATTGTTTCTTAGTACTAATATACATCACACTAGGATCGAGTTTCAAAAAATTGACAGACTCCCAAACCAAAAGCTAGCTAGGAACTAAAGAAACACATGACCAGATTCAAAGCTTTCTTGTTTAGAATTCAGCACCATCTTATTTAGTATTCATCCAACTTCCTCAATCAAAAGTTTCGCGATTTAATCAAAAGGTGTGAAGATTATTGATAGAATACGTCTCAGCTGAAGGATAAGGGTGATGTGAGGACGAACACTATTCTTAACCAAACTTTTGATACCAGCAAATGACATACGACCACTCATTGAACAATCGAATGTTATGGGAGTACTTGAACCCATCAGAAGCAATGAATGTAATATAAGGACCCCTAGATAAACCATGAAATGAGGGAGGCGAATATGGATACATCCGGGACATTTTGCAGTATAGGAAGTGTTTAGCAATCAATACCACAAAGGTTATAGAGGTGAAGAGTATGCCTCAACTGAACACAATGGTGATATGAGGACAAATACTTTTCTTGAGTAAACTCTTGATGTCAGTAAATCACATACCACAACCAATTGAACAATCAAACACTAGGGGAGGACTCTAACCCATCAAGAGCAACGAATTTCAATATAAAGAACTTCTAGATGAAGTTTGAAATGAGGGAAGTCAATATGAATACATTCGAGACAATTTTGCAGTATGGCAAAAACCCTCGTCTTGATCAAGGAGAACTACAAACAAAAACTCGTGCAACAAATTCTATACAAGCCAAAAACTACCTTGTAAAGCAGACTGTAGCACAGCGGCAAAGCGAGAGAAAGAAGATTCTCCACTGTCAGAGACCTCCTCTGGTTCCTATAATTCACAACAATAAGCACAATCAACAACAAATAGGAAATAGAAAACTCGTAATGGCATCTAATTCTGGGACTAATTTTGATACAAGATGGATCTAATTCTGAGACAATGTTTAGTATAAATATAGTCATGGACTCAGTAAAGTAGGTTTTCAGTCCAACACTTAACCTGTTTAACAACTTTAAGAGGTGGCATTGGTGCTAATGGCGTGAATTCTTGACCTTCATAAAGACTCTTCACTGGGATCTGACTACTTGGCAAAACCATTTTACTTGGAGGTTTCCTGCTCCATTTAGGACTATCTCTTGAACCTCTGATGCGCTTAAATTCATCATCAAGGCTCAATTCTTCTTTGACAACATCTGCTTGCTCAGAATACTCATTGTCGAGCACATCAGGGCTGCCCATATCTTCAGGGGGGAATACCCCAGCAGATGACCTCCTTTTCCTGCAACTTGTCAGGTTTTAAAGATGCATTAGGACATTTAGCATGCATAGTAGGTTTCAAAGTTCAAAGTCAAGCTATTTTCTGCAATATGTATCATCGTCTCTGAATACATATGCACATGCAATGTTGAAGACTTCAAAATTGAAAACATGACTTGGTGCTTCAATTGGCGAGAAACCTCACATAAAAATTTTGAACGAGCCAGTAATACAGAGACAATAAGACAAAGAAAGGGGAAACTTTCCTGGTGTGCTGGGACTAGTCCCCATCTTTAAACTATACTAGCCACTTATCCACACGAGTGAAGATATCATTCATACCAGACGACTTCTTAGATGTTTTTAAAATAATCTAAGATTTAGGCACACATGAGCCCTTGGGCTGTCATTGTAAATTATGCAGCCAAGGTACATTTAAACTTTTTCCCTTGTATCAATAAAGAAGGATCCTATTTTCCTAGAGCGAAACCCTAAAAAAACAATCAAGCCCAGAATGACTGCAATGAAATATACCTTTGTAAGACTAGAATATGTCCAATCATACAAGTTTAGATTTTTTGTTGTTCTAAAGACCAAAATCTACACAGAAAATAAAAGAGAAGAAAAAAGAGGTAAACAAAAACTTTTATGAAAAACAAAAGGAAGACATACTTAGCAAGCAAAGCAACACTTATGTCGTCATCAGTTAGTGACTAACTAGAAAGAAACATTGATTAAAGCCACAATATTTAAAGGCAGGATGCTAGGACAAACATGAATTAATTGTTTAGAGATCCCTGAGGGGCAATAAATTAATCAGCATAAGCTCTAGAAATCAGTATGCAGTATGGAACTAAAAGGGGTCTAGTAAATATCTGGGATAGTAAGGTGATGAAGCTCTCAGCATGAGAAGCCACTATCTGCACTCCATGGCCCTGACTGTGCAACCTCCATACCATTTGGTCATAGAAAAGATATATATACCTTCATGAGACTAGAATATATCCAATCTTACAAATTAAAATTTTTATAGAACAAGCAAAAGAACAAAGGAAAGGAGGGCGTCTGTACTGCTCCTACCGTTCATCTTCACTGATAGTCAGAGTGCTTTGGCTGTTGCACGGAATCCTGTTTTCCATGCTTGCACAAAGCATATTGAGGTTCACTATCACTATGTCAAAGAGCGATTATCAGTAGGTGATATTCAGTTGTCCTATGTTCCCACTAAAGACAACTTGGCATATCTATTTACGAAGGCTCTACCTCGACCTAAGTTTGAGGCTTTTCGGCAAGCTTTAAACTTAGTACCTTTTGTAACTTGATCTATTGTACTCTATACAGTCATAGATTGTAATATCCCTACACGATGAACATGTGCAACCATGACATTAGATATTCAAGTATCCTGAGCCATGTCCAAGATACTTCAGCCCATACCATGGAGGGGGGTTTGTAGGCCATTCTATGGGCTATCCATAAGTGCCACTTATTCCTTGGTATGTGCCTTGTAGGCCTAGTTATAGTCAGTTAGGACTATTGATACAGTTAGTACATGTACCACCTAGGTCAATTAGGACACTTAGTCCAATTAGGACAGTTTGCCCTAGGGTTTTGTTAGGTTGGCTCCCTCTTGAGCCTCCACTCTCAGTTTTCAAGCAATCTATTACAGCAGCTCGTTTTTCTCCTTCTCACCTCCATTTTTGAGCTTCCATTGCTTGCCATAGCCAACAGCCGTGCCTTGTACCTATCAATGGATCCATCTGGCTTTCTTTTTACTTTGAAAACCCATTTGGTACCTATGGCATTCCTTCCTGGTGGCAAATCCACAAGATTCCAAGTCTGATTTTTCTCAATCGACTGCAACTCATCTTGCATGGCATTCATCCAAGGCACATTGTCCTTGGCCTCTTCAAAAGTATCAGGCTCTTCCTCATCAAGAAGAGTACCTGCATAAGCTGATTCAACAGAAAGAGCCCCCCTTTCGTGCCTTGCTGCACTACGAGTTCTGCCAGGCAAAGGAGCATCAAGCTTACTCTCCCTCAAAGTTTGGAGCACCAAATTGGGAACCGATTTGGCTGCGTGTATTTCTGTAATCTCTTGCCTGACAGCATCTTCCACTGCCTGTGGAGGAACTAAATCAGCCGGTGGCTGAATTGGGGCATGTGGAACATGAGGAGGTTGCTGTAAATTCTGATTTTCAGCAAGGATGAACCCAAAGCAATGGGTATTAATCCCTCAACAACATCATCTGATGTAGAAGAAGCGGGCACATTAAATTCAGCTTGTATTTGTGCGTAGAAACTGAACCGTGAGGCCTGTTTCATTCTCAACCTTTGCCACAAAGTGTCAAAAATGCTTAAACACATCTGGATTTTTCTTTAAACCATAGACCCAAGTGTAATTAGAGTAGTCATCAATAAATGTGACACAATAGAGATAACCACCCAATGCAAGAGTCCTCATGGGACCACAAACATCACTATGAATGAGCTGTAATTTCCGAATAGCTCGTACTGCACCATCCTTCTTGAAGGGAAACCTGTGCATCTTCCCAAGTATGCACCCTTCACAGGCATGAGGAGAATGTTTTTGAAGGGTCATCAAGCTGCCATAACTCATATGCCCATATCTAGCATGCCATACCTCCGGCATTTTGCATAGCAATAGTGGGAGTAGAAACTGCAAGTGCATCATCTAATCTTTTCTCAAAAACATCAAGCTGAAAAAGACCACGAAACAGAGTGCCAGATAGTCTCAAGGCATAATCATCTTCCTTGACTCAGACCGCACACTTGTCATCTTCAAAGACAACCTGAAATCCTCTTTTACTGAGAGAGGACACAAAAAGCAAATTCTTCTTGATTCCGGGTACATAAAGAACATCATGAATTCTGAAATTTGTGCCATTTGTGGCTGTAAGTACAATCTCACAAATACCACGAACGGAATAAGAAGAATCATTTGCACAAGACACCCTTTTTCCAACGGGTGATGGATGCAGAGAATCAAACAAACACTTCCTGAAAGTGATATGTTTGGTGACACCACTATCAAAGTACCAATTATTCAATGTCTCATTGATGAATCCTTAGAAGGATCATAACTGCAAGTCAGAAAAGCATAAGAGTCATCCTCAAATGTGGCTGTAATATCTGGAGCAACCACTTGAAAATCAAGACTGCAAGTCAAAAAGACATACACTTCTTCCACTAAGTTAGCTGAAGCATCACCACCATCATGTGCATGAAGAGCTGAATCTGTGACAACCATACCTAAATCCATTTTCTTTTCCTTGGCAACTTGCATTCTTCTATGTAGAAGAAAGATGCATTACTGTCTTCGGTAGGCCTTGCGGGCCTATGAGACAAAGTACAATCACAAAATAACTCATACAAGCCACTGTGGGCTGAAGCAGAGGGCTCGCTTAGGCGGCACTTTGCTGAGTACTATGCTAAACTAAACTCAAAGCTCAAGAGACAAAACTAGTACTCAATCTCAGAATCAAAAGACATAGCTAGGCACCATGGTGGCTCTCGCGAAAATGTCTCGTATCTGTGTCTATCGGGTCATCTCTCTCTGTGGCGAGGGGCATGGTCTCCATGATCTCTGTATCCCATGGGCCATGTCGAGGGGAAGGAAGATAGAGGCATGGGGAGGACAAGTAGATGCTACAAGGGGAGTGCCAAGCATTCCAGTAGATTAGAAGCCAATGATTTGTCAAATTATGTCTTGCCTACAATGAGAGACAGTGCCAACCCCATGAACTTAGCTTATGTTTCTCCTCCATAAAACCATCCTTCCATAGGAATTGGCCCTCAAAATTATATGTCCCATAAGGAGAGTCTTTGGACACATAAGCCACCCATCAATCTACCAATAGGTAGGGTGCTCTACACAAATGTAGCTATGATTTCTCATCTTCTCGTATGCCCCACCATTTGATGAGATAATCTAGGTAAACCTTGTTTCAAAGGACATTAAACTCTCAAGTCCATGATTTACTCTAAAAATCAAGGATGTGGCCCTCACCCATAAGTGGCAACTCAAGCAAGACTTGCATGTAGTAACCCACATGAATTTTCCATGCGTGGAATAGCTTTGCATTAAAGTGCTCAACTAATACAACTCTCGAAACATGACCTAAAGAACTAGCAACCGGCTGAAAAATAGCCGAGGACTTGCACTATCCTTGCAAGATAGGAAGGACTCCTAAAATTCATGGATCTTCTCAATACTAGTTAGAATTTGTGCAAAAAACCTTTTGTGTTCCTTTCGGAGGATGCTCATCTCTCAACCAATTCTTCAGGCCTCATATGAAGCCCACAAAGGGCATGAAGTAAGAACACTTTATAGGTCAAAGTGTATAAGCCTTGTGATCAAAGTCTTCTCAATTATGAACCAATTCTTTAGGCCTCCTATAAAGGCCCCAAGGAATGTGGAGGCAAACCCTTTATGGTAAACAGTGTTTATAGATCATTGGTGATGCTTAGACGATGATGAAATTTCTAATCATGAGGGCATACTTTCCCATCAAAAGAAGATAATGAGAGTGATTGTGAGGGAGAGAAAGAGTGAGATTGAAAGCACAACTACAAGAAAAATAGTGATAAGGTAGCCTAGGTGAACACGGTTCTAAGAGCTTTGCGATGGTAGCACAGTGACAAAATAGGGATGAACAAGAATGTGGCATCACATCCAATCAGTTTCTTTACGAAGGTCAAGTATGGTTGTAGGGACTAAGGACGGGAATTGTGTGTGAAATGGGGGCCGCATGGCCCGTCTTTTACAATGAGGGGAACAGTCGTGACTGCCTAAAACCCTGCCTACCTTTGCCAACTTATAGAAGGCCTCACCAATAGCCCTCATTTGCAGCCTAACCAACCAAGCCAACAAAGCTAGCCAAGGATATCTTGGCAGGGCCAATATATTTGGCCCTTATGTCCCCTTCGGGCAGGCTGGGGGACTAGCCACAACTAAATCTAAGAAGTTTCCAATAGCAATGCTGCTAATGGTCTCTTCCTTTCCTTGCTCTAACAGAGGCTCATTTTAAGGGCTTGATTGATGCTGAATGCTCCTTTTTGTTGGCAGTCTAGCAACAATCAACTGGTTGAACTTGAACTACCCGATGCCCTTTTTGTGTTCTGTATCCCCTATGAGCTTAAGTTGGACCTTGTTTGGAAAAGGTCTACAAGAGCACCTTTGTAACATCTAGTCTTGTGTTGTCATATCCAAAATTGAGTCTGCAATGTTCTGCTTTTGTGGAGTTGTCTTGTGAATGGGAAGAAAAGGCATTGTTCTCTATTGGTCAGCCTCATGTTCCTCAAACTCTTAGGAGACTCCTAAGCCTTCCCTTCAGCCCAAGTTCTTTCAACAATACCACCACTTGTCAAGCTCCTTGGAGTATGTCCTTGTAAACCACTCCATGCCGTTGAATCTATTGTCAAACTAACTGCACTTGCTCACTTTTCCAAGAATGACAAAAGGAATGGTTGCTATGAATGGACCAAGGGTCTTGCTCCCAAGGTACTAGATCACCTCTCAAATCCTAAATGGAGATCATGCTCCATGCTCAAAAAGCCATGGTGCTCAAAAGAAGACATTGGAAATTATATCGCAAAGTTCGTAACCAACTAATTATTTCTTCAGCTATACTGAGGTAGCCAAAGGCATGGACTTGGGCTACGTGTTAATTTTGCAAGAGTGGCTGCCTTCTCCAAACAACTCACGTACTTGATGCTTCAAAGGTCAAAGCAAGACTATGACTCTCTCTTCTTGTTTGAGCATAGCACTGAAAAGGCAAAAGAAACATCCAACAGGCAGCAATGTATACTACTTTGTTATCTTTGAGCTGACGATGAGTGTCACATGGACATTCTTAGGAAAAGCGCAAATCTCTGCTTGTGCATGTATTGTAGGCATTATGGCCCTATGTATCTCTTGAAAGATAAAAAAGGCCTTAGCCTAGAGCATGTAGTCGCATACTAGGGTTACTTTGTAACTCTGGGACAGATTTGAGATCCAGGAACTGCAGCAGTCAGCATAACAATGGGATACCGGAGCTAAGAGACTAAGATGATGCATCTTTTCACAAAGATGCGCCTTAGGGGATTGCATCTTGGAACAATAAAGAAGACAGCAACCTCATCTAGTTAAGTTGCTCGGTATGTGTGGTTGAATGCAAGTATAACTAGCCTGCAAGAGCTGGTTAAATCCATGCTTTGAAGACATGGAGACATTTTATACATTATGAAATTGAATCAAACACGTGTATATATTTTTAATGATCTAACACGGAAGAGCAAAAGGTTGTCACCTCCCAAACACTGCAGAGGACTGTTTCAGAGGTAGCAAGCACATTCACAAGCAAATGTCATGATCTAGTCTGCATTGGCTTAATCAGTATGAATGACACTAAAGGTATGATCTTGTCATGCTTGTAATTCCAAGTGATGATGCAGAAATCCCTCATCCAGGAGAGATAAAGTACGGGCATCGAATCTGCGAGTAAAAGAAGGTTACCGATATCGACGATACAACTCCCGTAGGCCGCCATGGTCGGGGTCAGGCTCCATGAGAGCGTCCAAACTGATGTTGGGTATTCCTGGAATGAAATCGGTAGACATTGTTGTCGTTCTTTTCGAGCTGCTCTTCTGTCTCCCGAGCCCTTGTGGTTTTTCTCGGGGTTTTTCAAAAAGGTGGGTGTTAAAAGAAAAAAAAAATTACAGGTGATTTTCCACTTGTATTTTTCCCCCCTTTTAAAAGAGTCTTCACAGAACTAGAACTGAAGCAGCCACGGCCCGCCCGTGGTAGGCCTACCTACCTACCTACCGCGGCGGCCCTTGTTTTCGATTCCCACGGGACTACAAGCGCTTCGCTACTCGGAATGAGGATATCTTCCATTCCCATTCTCTGTAATCCTAGAAGGGTGTTTCAAACAATCCCCACAACCCAAGATTGGAGCATAAGATTATAGCGGGATATTACTATTATTTCTATTCATTCCATCTAGATACCCTCAAATTGGTGTGTTTTTTTTTTTTAAGAGTGTTCACAGAACATCAATTTTCTCAAAACTTCAGGTTTCAAATCTTTGAGCAGTTTCCTTAGAATTTGCAAATTTTTCAGCTACAATATAATTAAATCTCCTAACGTTTTGCAGGTTTTACGAAATTGATAAAATATTTTTTACTAATGAAAAATGAAAATGTTCTAGGTTCATTGTATATAGTTTGCAAGGTTTCTATGGGAGACAATTAGGGGACCCGCGCATTTCTACGGCACAATATGATTCTACCTAGTTCCTAGAAGCAGCAACAAACCCGTGTGCAGTACACGTTCTTTTCCAAAATTTATCAAAAGCTTCTCCAGGATTCAAAAATGGAGTGGTGGGCAGGGGATGGTTGGGCAAGGTTGTACCACGTGGCAAGCCCTTAGCGCCACTTCTTAAGTTGCTTCTTCTTTTTTTTTAACCTCATTTTTGGGAGCTTTGTGAAGGTAACGTGTATAGAGAGAGAACAACATCAATTCGTAGTGGGAGATTGAGCATGAGATTAATCTCATCCCCACAAGTACTTTGCCAAAGAAGTAGCCGGTAGAACATCTTTGTTCAAGCATGTTGAGATAAGAAGGCAAGTCAAGAGTTACAAGAAAACGGGTTAATAAGAGAATTGTTCATGTCCCATGTTATGTACTATGAGGAAGGAGAAATGTAAGGAATGTGTGGATAGCAAAGTTCTAAGCATCACAATGAGGTTTGCATTTCCATTATGTTGGATGGAAGGCATAATTGATAATTGCAAGGTGTAAGATCCTTCTCAAAGGTGGATATGAGATGAAGTTACTAGCAAATAAGGATAAGAGATGAAGAATCATGTAAGTCATTCTTTCATGACAAAGGATGGTATGTACGAATGGATAATAGGACGATTGGTCACTCCAATGCACCTACTATTATCAATTGGCTAATCAATCATGTGTTGAGACCGTGGGTAATTTTTTCATTGTTTACTTGGATGATCCCTTTGAAAAAAGTAAGTTTTTTAACCAAAAGCTTGTATACCATGGTTTTTGCATCAAAATTGCCAAATACTTAGAGTATTTATTCAAGAAGGAATGGCATATTTCAACAAGAACATCAATGAAGGAATCAAAGTTGCACTTATGAATCAAAGGTTGTGTGCTCTTATGCAAGCATTGAAGTAATGGAGACACTACTTGCTCCTAAAGAGTTTACCATGCATATGGACTACCAAACGCAAAAGCAATTGCAAAGCCAACAGAATCTACAACCAATGCATGACAAATGGGTACAATATTCATCTATTATTAACCATAAACTATGAGTCACAAACAAAGTGGCTAATGCTTTGGGTAGAAGAAGAGCATTGCTAACTACAATGAAGAATGAGCCAGCAAGCTCCATATAGATGTAGGAATTGTATGCTCAAGATGAAAATTTGGTGAAGCTTACTGAGCTTGTGTGAACCAAGCATGCAAGATGTGTAACCATACTGATATTACTTGGTTTAAGATGGATTTTTGCTTAATAAAAAGCAATTAGCATTCCAAGAGGATCACATATGAGTGGATGATTACTCAAGTGGAATGGAAAGAAGGGTTAAGATTTTGTAGCTTATTAAAAGCAAATACTTTTTCCCAAATCAACAAATTTGTGGAGGTATGTGCTCAATGCCAATAAGGAAAAGGAAAGAAGTCCAATGCAAGACTATTCCAACCCCCTACCAATGCCAAAGAGGTATTGCTGATAATAACAAAGGGCAATGATGCCACATTTTTCTTGTTGTAATGTGACATCGATTGCTACAAATGATGTTGACCTATATTTTCAAAGGAGTGGTGGCATCTTATGTATTACCATTGGGTATTGCCTTAGATAGCAAAACTAGCTTATTTATAGAAAACATTGTGAAAGAAGACTGGCACTAAACATCTTTCTAGCGCAAGTTGAAATCCATAGGAAAAAGAAAAAATATGAGTGGTGAATAGAAGTCTTGTCAGTATGCTAAAAGATGTATTACAAGAAATTATGCAAAGTTACATTGCAAGAAAAAGTCCCAAGTTTTGAGATACTTAGTAGGCACAAATACAATCTGCCTACATAAATAGCCATAATCACTCCACTGCAAGGTTATCCGCTTTATACATTATGCATGGAACAAACTCGAGATATCGAATATATGTATTGAAAAAAGAGTTTGGTGAAGAAAAGCAAAGTATACTAGCAAAATTGATTGTTGAAGGAATGCAAGAAAACTTGAAGAAGTGCAACAAAAGCTTGAGGTGTAAAATCTTAGTTACATGAACCATGTGGACAAAGGAAGAAGAGCTAAAAGAAAGTTGAAGAGGATGACCTTGTATGAATATACATAAGCCAATCAAGCATCCTAAAGGGAAGCATGATAAGGTGAAGATGAAGATTGGACCTTGTAGTGTTATGAAGAAGATTGGCCCAAATCCATACACTGTAAAGTTACCAAGAAGCTAGAATATTAGCCCAATACTTAATCTTGTAGACTTCTATGACTACTATGGAAAAAATAAATCTAGTAGATAACACAAATCTAGAGTATATGCTCAATGATAAACATCCAAGATGAGAATAAAAGAGCTATGAAGATGAGAGGAAAAGAGTTATTGTCTTGTAGGAAAAGCATCCTATGCGCTTGGAGATAAAGAAGGTCATATCTCAAACAAGTAGACATTGTGAAGATGAGAAGAAAAGAGTAATTTTCTTATGGGAAAGCATCGAAAAAGGAAAGAATAAACCAATTTATAAGAACTAGCTAGCTTAATATCTCAGATAAGTAGACATTGTGAAGATGAGAAGAAAAGAGTAATTCTCTTGTAAGAAAGCATCGAGAAAGGAAAGAACAAACCAATTTATAAGAACTAGCTAGACTTAATTGCCTAAATAATGTAAAAAATGAAAGGTAATCTAAATGAATTCTCTTAACTTATAATAGATTGGGATCTTTTAAACTATGAGAATTGGATGCAAGAAGCATCCATTGCTCATATAGAAGCATATGGATGTTGTTATAAAGTCAGAGGCATGTGATATATGACAATACCTATTATAAAAGTACAACGAGTGTACTAAATATCAAAAAATGTGCAAGTAATTCATGTAGCAACAAATCAATTTTAAGAGATGGGTAGGATCCCTCTTCTTCTTCAAAATCCTCACTCATTCATGCAATTCATTCATACTCCAACATTGTAAAGGTGAACATTGAAGCAAGAGACACTTGCACAGTGAGATGGTGTTAAAGCTTCTCCTTCCTTCCCATTGCAAGTGAGAATACAACTTGAATATTGCTGAGTATCCAACTTTATTGTGTTGCTTGATTTTGGTCTATTGAGTGTTGTGTGCATGTGTGTGTGTGTGTGTGCGCACGCACGTGCGCAAGTGCATGCTTTTCCTCCTTTGTCTCCTTCATCATCTCCTTCTCCCTCGACTCCTCCCCTGCCTCTAGTCTCATCCCCTCCCTCACCTATATCCTTGCTTGGGTCAACCATGCCACCCTAAGAATATTGTGTGAAACACTTTAGAAAAAAAAGTTAAAGCTATTTTGTAAGAATGGAAATGCACATTCAAAAAATTTGGACTTTAGTAAAGTCCAATTTCAAAACTAGACTTTAAAAAGTCCAAAAATGATGAATATTGTCATAATGCAAGTTTTAAAGCAAACTTTGAAAACCAAAATTTAGTGAAATAACCAAATACTAGATAAGCTTTAAAAAATACCTTCTATGATTAACCAAATAATTACACATTGGTCCACACCACATAGTTTTGAACTAAAGTCCTTAGAATATCAAGATGACTTGTTCTCTTGGACAAATTTTGTACATATACACATTCTTGGTGTAAAAATACTCCGTTTAAGTGTAGACCTTTTTCACTTGCAATTGGATGCTCGCTTACTTCAACCAACTTTATGATGAAGGGGGGGCTTGCCTCCTACTACTGTCATCGAGGGGATCCAAGGGGAAGCGACAGATGCACATAGAGGAGATAAGTTTTTATTATATATAAATATTATGTATTTTGATATGTATTCTAGAAATTTCCCAAAAACAACCCAAAATGTTTTTTTAAAAACCAACATAAGTTTTGCAAGTTAAAAAATTTGTCCAAAAAAGAGCTTCAATTTCATATATATTATAAAATTTCCCAGGATACAGCCCAAAAAAAAACTCTCCTAAATTTTGAAAATTTAAATAAAAATTCCTAAATTTTACTTTTTTTAAAAACTCTCCTAAATTTTGAATTTTAAAATAAAAAAAATCCCCAAAAAAACTATATTTTTTTAAAAATGTTTGTTTGAAAAATCAACAAAAGTTTTGAAAATTAAACAATTTACCCAAAAGAAAACACCCACATGTGGCATGCACCACATGTGCAGGGAGACCCCCACGTGGTGCATGCCACATGTGGGGAGAGGGAGGGGGGGAGTAGGGACATGTGGTGTGGGTGAGGGGGAGAGGGAGGGAGAGAGCGGAGAGAGGGGGGGATGGGGGAGTGAGGGGGGAGTAGAGAGAGAGAGAGAGAGAGAGAGAGAGAGAGAGAGAGAGAGACACACACACACACACACACTCTCTCTCTCTCTCTCTCTCTCTCTCTCTCTCTCTCTCTCTCTCTCCCTCTCCCTCTCCCTCTCCCTCTCCCAACTCCCCCCTCCCTCACCTTCCCTCTCCTCTCCTCTCCACTCCCCACTCTCCCTCCCCCTCCCCCTACTCTGCCCTCACTCCCTCCCTCTCCCTCTCACCCAGACCACATGTGGTGAGAGGAGGAGGAGGAGGGAAAGGGAAAGCAGGGGAGGGGAGAGATGAGCGACGTGAGAGAGAGGAGGGGTCTGTGTGTGTGTGTGTGTGAGAGAGAGAAAGAGAGAGAGAGCGAGGGGAGATGAGAGGCAATGAGAGAGATAGCGAAGCGGAGAGGTGACATGAGAGAGAGAGAGAGAGAGAGAGAGAGAGAGAGAGAGAGAGAGAGAGAGGGAGAGAGAGGAGGGGAGAGGTGAGTGACGTGAGAGAGAGGAGGGGAGAGGTGAGCGACATCAGAGAGAGGAGGGGAGGAGAGGAGGGAGGGGTAGAGGGGAAGGGCAATGTGAGAGAGAGGAGGGGAGGGGGGACAGAGGAGAGAGGGAAGGGGAGTGATGGAGAGGGGAGAGATGGATGATGGGAAATGTTATATATATATTTTTGAAAGCTATATCTTCCCTTCCCTCCCGTTTCTCACATTGCCCTTCCCCTCTCTCACGTTACGTCTCCCCTTCCTTCTCTCAAGTCGCCCTCCGCTCTCTCATGTCATCCCTCCCCACCCCTCTCAAGTCACCCTCACCCTCCCCTCCTCTCTGCTTAGTGGGTTTTGACATTTTGCGAGTAAATTTTATTGTGAGTTTGCAAGTTTTCCAAGTACTTTTATGTGTGAATTTTATAGCTAGTGGCTAGTCATAATTCTTACATATCACCATGCAAGTATAAATCATAATAAAACTAGGCAATATATTTCTTAAACATAGGAAACACTCAATGGAAACCATGGAGCTAGTTTGATTAGAGGACAAGATCTCATCATAAATACCTTGAATCAATAGCTCATTGTTAAGCTACAAAGGCAAGCAAGCAAGCATTAGCCAAGCATCGTTGCATTTGTGCATTCGTTGAGCCAAGCATAAATATCTTGAAACAATAGCTCATCGGCGAGCTATAAAGACTGAGTGCAAAAAACTCTTTTCCCAAATGGCATTTTGGGGTTTCATCTAAAGGTACCCATGTTTACTGCCGTTTTTAAGGTTTTTGGGCCTTCTAAGCTCATTTTCTGGTGTCAAAGAGGTCAAATTGTGCATGTATCAAAATTTTTGTTTTGTTCCAAGGAATTTATACCCCTCTGGCAACATAGTTTAAGTTTTGTTTTGTTCCAAGGAATTTGTACCAATGGAGTAGAGTAATGATGGTCATCCATAGGTCAAATATTTGAACATCAGTAATTTCTAGTTTTATGGAAGATGTGTCTATTTGTATTGGGTCCTCTACATGGACGAATACAAGTTTGCATATAACATTATTTTAAATTTCTCCCAATGCTAAATGCATAGTTTTGCTTAAATTTTCCCATTTAAAAAAAGCATTATGGTTGAGTCAAATCAATCCTTATAGCTCGAGATCAAGGTGGTTGTAAGACTTCTACACCATACGATCTTTAATGGCATGCCATGAGCTATAGAAAAATTTCAATAAAAACTCACAAAACTCGTAAAAACTTACTCGCAAAATTCCAAGCCCCCTGCTCAGCTTCCCCTCCTTGCCTACTTCCGTTCCTACACCTTCCCTCTCCACCCCCCCTTCTCTCTTTCCCTAGTCCCCCTCCGCTCCTCTCCCTCTCCCCCTCACTCCCTCCCTCTCCCTCTCCCTACTCTTCTCCCCGCAACAACCACTTCACATGTGGTGCACACCACATGTGGGGTGGGGGGGGGGAGGGGACATGTATGCCACATGTTTTTTTGTTAGGGGGGGCATATGTGGCGCACGCCACTTCAAGCCCTCCCCTCCCCCCGCTCCTTGAACATGTGGCGTGCACCACATGTTGTGTGTGTGTTGGGGGGGCACTCTTGCTCTCCCTCTCCCTCTCCCTACTCCCCCCTCCCTCTCCCCTCCTCTCTGCTCCCCCCTCTCCCACTCTTGCTCCTTATTACTCCCTCTCTCCCTCTCCCTACTGCCCACTTACTCCCTCCCTCTTCCCCTTATTATACCCAAATGTGTTGTGTCCCCTAAACCCTAAACCTTATTACTCCCCCTCTCCCTCTCCCTACTCCCCCCTCACTCCCATCCCTTCCCCTTATTATACCCACATGTGTCATGTGCCCTAAACCCTAGACCCTATCCCTCTTTGAGCCCTTTGCCCTCCCCTCCTCTCTCATTCTAATATTTTTTTCACATTTCTAATTTCTAATCAAATCGATACCAAAAAATGAGAGTTTTCAAGAAATATACCATTTTGAATTTTTTCCCAAGATAATAGCAAAAAAATAGGGTTTTAAAAAAAACTTTCTAGAGTTTGAATTTTTAAAAATTTTTTCTCCAGAAAACATATTTTCATATTGGATTTTTTTCCACTTTAAATCTCAAAAGGGGGTTTTTCTCAACCCAAGGACACACCTAATTCGAAACCTTAGGTATAGTTTAAGGGCCCTCCAATGTTGTGCTGAGTTTTTCCACACCCATTCGAGGGCACGCTCCATAACTTTTTCTTGATTTGTTGAAACCAACATAGCTTGAAAATTTAGAATCTAAACTAGTGGGACTGCTACATGATGGTCTTAAAACATTAACAGTTGGTGATGTTGATATCTAGATTCACCCTAGAATGGAACAATTTGATAATGCACAATTTTTTTATCTGCAAAGATATTTTAATAAATCCAACACTATTAGGTTCTTTTTCCATGCACTTACTTGCTATATGGCTCATAAGCATGTCAAAGGTCATTGCATTTCATAATGTGTAGCATTAAACCTGATATCATGCCCTTTGGCCTATTTGTATTTGGAAGCGATTTGGCCCACTTTGCACTTGCTTGAGGGCAACCGTTATATCCAATTTTTCTAACGTGTATCACCAGAGGGGGGAAACCATGACGGCTAAAAATTTTGCTATCCTAATGCACATTCAATTTTTTTCACCACCTACCCAACAAATATTCAAATATTAAAGTGCATCCTCATCGTGCGCCACCCTACAAAGTACATTCGCCTTGCAACTTGCCCCATATAGAGTCATCTCGATGTGACCTCGTTTTTTGGTTTGGCATTATCTTCTTTACTTGGGTAGAGCTCCTTGGTGGACACACCACCCTAGCCTTTATGGAGAAGAGCCCTATCTTCCCCGGCCTGGCACTTGGTCTACCTCTTTCCTTAGTGGGTTTACATAGACAGCATGGACATGACCCATCATGTGCCTCATTTCTTGGTGATGCTCCACTTTCTAGGGCTCCTCATGAGAGAGGACCATCCTATCCTTCACTCCATTGGGAGATGCTTTGGTATAATTCTTGGGTCTCTGCCTCAGTCAACAACAATAGTGGTAGCAAATGATGGAGCTCCTCATGTAAGGGTGATAAGTGAGTACTCGAAGATACAAGAAGTGATTCTTCTAGAGAATTATCGAGGAGAGTTTAGACAGCAAGTCAAGCAATTGGGACTACTAGGTGAGTGTGTTTGGTGTAGAAAAATGGGGCATTAGGGCAGTGTGCTTGTTGGATAGAGCACAACACCTAGCCAAACAACAACCAAGTCCCAAGCACCCTAGGTAAAGACATTTGAGGGGGCTTGGACCAAGGTGTATTGTAAGAAACCTAGCAAGAAAAACTTGAAGAACCATAGGTAGCATGCCAAACTTCAAGAGTGTGAGAGGGCAAAGCACGAGATAGCTTCTTAATCTAAGGCGAAGAGTCGAAGTGTGTCCTAGTAGGCCATCCCCAGACTTCAAAGGATGAGCCCCTTTTATGATTTTTTGATAGACCCAAGCTTTTGCAGAGTAGCAACAGGACACAGAGTTCCCGCCACTTCAGCTTCTATTGCCCCTTTAGCCTACCCTTCCCCTCCTCCGCACCCACCCCCCTTCCTCCCCCTTGCCTTCTTCTACTCCCCCCCCAATAGCCTGCTCGCCTTGCCGCAAATCACTCTCACTACATACCCCCTACGCTCCACTTCTCCACTCCCCTCCTCTCCTCATTCCTTTGTAGAAGCTCCAACTGCTTCTTTTCTCTCCCACCCGCCCCCTCAACCTCATCTAGACTCCTAGCCCTTGGGCACAGGTGAGGTTGAGTCTCCTTGCCATGATATGGCTTCCTCCTCTTAGTCACACCTATCCCCCCCATTTGGAGGATGCATCCTTCTTAGAGCAACTAGGGTCAGGTGGTATGTTCACACAACTTCCAAGCCCAAAGCCCCCCTTGTCAAGGGAATTCTAGAGGCTTTTTAGCATGAAACTAGCTAGATATATTGGATGAGTATCCTCGGACTTTAGAGATGATGGTGTTGATTTCACAGCCCCAAAAATGGGGATCCATTGAAGTGGTTGTTTCCTACAGTTGGGCTTCCACTTTGCACGACATGTGAGAAGAGTGGCAGATCGCTAGATTGTTCCACTTTATGATGTTACAATAGTTGTTTCACGTGATGGAGGAGTGGTCCCCAGGGGAGGGATATTTGAATCACCCATGGTGATCCAGCTTCCTTCAAGCTCAATTTCATCTTGGGCAAGCATTTTCCATTGTGTGATTCAATTTAGGCTAGAGGAGAAGCTCAAGCAAGCTACAAAATAAAAGCTCCAATAATGCACTACCAAACTTGGGATAGAGGTCTTGATCATGATGCAATGGGCCTTGAAGTAGGCATAGAGCCTGTTATGCCTCTTGAATGCCATTTCATGGATGTAGAGAACCTTGGTGAGTGGTAACAGGCACGAGCTTCACGATTGTATGCGGCAACAAAACATCTGATACCTTCCTAAAAGTTAAAGACGAATGTGGTAGGATGGGCAATAGACTTTTTTTAAATCTAACAGCATATGTTTTTAGCACTAGATGTTAGACACAAGTGTCATCTCCCCTTAGATAAGGGCCTGGAGGTGTGGCCCCCCATAGTAGGTAGGAGTGGAGGGGTTTTGCATCTCTGTCTCACGTGCACTGGTTGCAGATGTATATGATCAAAGTAATCCTCTCATAAGGAGGGTACTATGAATGTGTTTATGGTTGAAGACCTCACATTTGAAGGAGGCCAACCAAGAGAATTCGTAATGTGGAAACTTGGATTATTGGAGGTGACTTCAACAATCTAGAGTTTGACGAGGACAAGTAGGACAAAGAGCCTCTTTTTCAGAGATGCCTGCAACCAAGCGAAGCACGCGGGAGGTTAATCTTTGTGTTCTATGGTATGGACCCTTAGCAGGAGGCAAAGCTCTCTAGGCTTCCCGATAACCTCTGCTTCTCCTTGGGCAAGGGCCGCATGATGGACTTTTAGAGAGGCTGGATAGGTTCTATGTAGGTGATTGGGTGATGCATAGTGGGGGAGCCACCCAATTTGGCAAGTACCACAATGTCTAATCATTCCTCAATCTTGCAACACTTAGATCATCCTTGTCATGAACTCCCCCACAAAGGGATATGCATTCCATATGCCTTATTCCAAGAAGAGGAGGTACATCAAGCTATTATAGAGATTTTGCAATAGCTCGAGACTCTATGTAAGGGAGGTTGGGCCTTGTGCGTAATGGACACAATTCAAATGAGAAGGATCTTCAGTCTTAGGTGCTTCACCGATGGCACCTCCTATAGGATTGCAAGAAAGCATTGAGATGGGACTTGGATTTTGCATCTCAGGGAGTAAGACTCAAGTTCTCACTAGCTTGCAAATCGGTATCAATGCACATGGCTTAACCTCTACATCCATTTCTAATCTTGAAGGACAAAACATGGGTTTTGTAAGAAACATAACTAGTTTTGTAAGAAACAAAGATCTACCAAGTTCTCTTATCACTCTTCCCAAGCACGATGGGTACAATGCATGACAAGATGAACATACAATTTTCCCAAACTATTAGACCCTAGTAATTGGGGATGCAACTATAGAGATTGAGAAATGAGAGCAAAAAGATACACTCTAACCCCCAGGAGATCCTAAAGATGACCACAACCTTCTATCATTGCTCTAGTTCAAGGAGGAACCTCCCTAGGTTCATGCAGCTTGGCAGGAGTTTGGACCCATATCTTGACAGTCATCTCTCCAAGTATGAGCATGCAAGTGGAGGAGCCTTTCATTGATCAAGAGTTCTGGGAGGCCGTCAAGGCCCTCCCTCCATAGAAGTGCCCTAGGAAATATGGGATAACAATGTCCTTTTTAGGTGCTTATGGGAGCACATCCACATCCTCCCTTTTTTTGCCTTTTAGGAGATTTTTGAGTTAGTTTCTCTTCTATAATCTCTAAGTCATGGTTGGATTTGTTTGATCTCAAAGGGGGGGATAGGTCTCATCTTCATTAGTGGGAGACTGATTACTCTATTAGACACTGCATACATGATCTTGGCCAAGCTCTTAAGCTTGCAATTTTAGCCCCATCTAGTAAATATCACTCACAACATGCATACACATTTTGTTCAAGAACATAGCATCCTAAACAACAGCTTCACCTTTTGGGAGGTACCAAATTGGACCAGGGAGGAGACCCAACCTCTTGTGATCCTTCTCTTGGACTTTGTGAAGGCTTACAAGAGAGTGGTGAGGTCCTTCTTGGATGGGACCATGCAAGGATTAGGCTTACTAAACAGATGGATCAAAGGAGTCTGTGTCTATGGGCATAGACATATCAATAGAGGAGGAGATTACCTTAGTACTATAGTGTGTGTGGTACAAGCTTCTCTATTGGAGCTCAGCCAAACTCTCCCTTTCTCCCTAGTAGGTGGGCCTTGCATGCCAACTAGGTCCTCCTCATAATGGCCAAGTACGTAGGCTCTTGTTGGTCCTTTGACATGGCATACATGGGGTAGCTCAAGTACTTGGTGTGCAACTTTTCATGGGAAGGATTAGACAGCATGAGGAACACTAGAGTCAAAGTTTCATGGTAGATAGGGATCATGCCCTAGCCACTAAGAGATTTGGGCATCATAGATCCATATATGCAAGCAGAGCCCTTTTGGACATGTTAGTTTTCTAAGGTCTTACACCAAATGTAGAGCCGTAGAAGCTCTTAATTTAGCATTGTCTTCTCAAGAACACCCTACGCATTGGTGGCTTGTGGTAGTAGTCCCATTGATGGATCTTCTCTAAGGCCCCCATTATATGGAAGGGCTCCCCATTGATGAGGAGTCTTCATGGGGTCTGGTAGTGGCTAGCAAGAGGGCTCATATGAGCTTGCCCTTGCTATAGGGAGAAATTTGAACATCAGCCTCTTATTTGGCACCCGGAGGTTTGGGATTAGGATGGTCTCATTCTAGGACAACAGACTCACATAGGCTAGGCACAGTGGGACAATGGCCAAGCCAACACTTTTGGGAGTTGGAGTAGGCTCCTCATGAAGGCAAAGATGTAGCTTGGGGCTATCTCTCATCTCTAAGGGGGAAGCTCATGGATGAGGGAGATTGACATAGCCATTACTGAGTCATGGTAGGTAGGACTCCATATACTAGTAGACAATTAGTGTGCGGGTCACTTCTCTAGGATAGGGCTACCTTTGAGAATTTTGTTTAGGCACAAGGAACACTCCTATCTCTTAGAGTGGTACTCGGAGGGTTCCTTTAACTAGTGTATAAGCAAGACCTAGAGATGGATGGGAGCTTGGATTTGCTTCAGTGGGAGAAGTGATTTGAGTAGTGGCTAGTTGGGCAAGGAGTGGCCCATCAACCCATCATTCATTTTGGTCCAAGATGCACCTTGGTGGTGCATTTAGCTTTGCAATGGCCTTCCCTTTGTGAGGTCCAGAGGGATTTAAGATAGTGGTTTTTTTCTTCTAGAGGAGGCCACTCAGAGTGCATAGAGGGGGTGTCCTTTTTCTCTCACATTTGTATAGGATGTGCCTTCAATAGGAAGCAATGGCATGGGCTCCTTCAAGAGAGACACTGGGCTAAGCAACAAGTACCCCAAGACTTCCAAGAAAGATTTGACTATGCAAGGAAAGACTTCCAAACAAGAGTTGACTATGCAATAGTCAGATTGTAAACACACAAGCAATAATCCTACATGACAAGATGCAATAGCAACCACACATGACCAAATGCTTTCAATAGAGTTGATGATGGGTGATGCACAACATTAGACACAAGCACCAACTAAACTAGCAAGCAAGTAGACTTTATGGAAGGCAAGCTACATATGCAAAGTAGACAGACGTGATAGATAGTCCGGATACCTACAATAACACTAATAAAAGAAAGGCAAGGCAACGAAAACAACAAACACAAATAGCAAAAGTAACAAAACACACAAATATCAAACACAAACAACAATGACAACAATCTACACAAAATTTATGCAAGAGAAAGAACGGAACAAAAAATTCACCTTCAATATACCTACAAGGCAAATTGTTAGCTCCAAATGCCTAGCATCTGTAGACCTTTAAGATGGATGGATATGGCCATGTGGGAGGTTGTTCCAGTTATGAGTGAGTCAATAGCAAGGTTAACTGAGCCACATGGCAATAGCCAATGGCAATCAAATCTAGTACCATCTGAGTACACACACTTTGTAAGCATCATTTGAGCACACATTGCCACATCATCATATTTATTTTTGAGAATAAGACCACAAGATCCTCCTAAAAATAAAAGGCGGTAGTAGTTGAATAATTTGGTTCAACATGAGTTTAGCAAAGAGGACATCATGTTGAGGCTCAATAGAATCAAATAGAAGCTAGATAAATTAGTGTATGACTTTGTAGTGTGAATAAGGGTGTTGACCAATCAAATAAACAATGCACAAAATGAAATGGCATTGCAATCCTAGTTGTTGAATAGTCTCACCGATAGCATAGAGCTCAACAACATGGAGATAGCCTCGTTGATGAAGATGTATAACAAATGGCTTCACAAGGGAAATTTGATTGAAAAGAAGGTGATAAGGAAACCTGATTTGGGTTCAATTTTATCATTCAAGCACTCTTAAGGCCTAAAATCTCTCTTGCTTCCATAACACTCCTTGCCCCATAAACGTCTCCTAGAAACTTGAACAAGTGGAAGGAATGGTGAGAAACCCACAAAAAAGAAAGGGCATATACAAAATTCCAATAAGCCAAAGGGGATCGAGACCTAGAATCCCCTAGAAGTGGCCAAAAAGCAAAGAAGAGGTTCTTGAGTAAAGGCACTAAAAGAAGAGCACAAGAAACTGCGCATCAACAAGCATAGGAAGCACAGGGCAAAATCTGCAATGGCTAACTTGGACTCCATCAAGGAAGAGACTGTCAAACTTTAGGGTCACGTCTAGATTTTGGAAGCATAGATAGTCCCAGACTTATCCAAAGCAAAGTTCACAAAGGTCAAGGAAAAATCCAGTAGTGAAAGGTCATTGATCTTTGTGGGGATTAGTCGACAAAGATGAATTATAGGGAGAGATTGGAGAAATTCTTCAACTTCTAACAAAGCTAATGGATCTCCTAGACTAAAGGATTGAAAAGATAATGATCTCAAATTAGAGATAGGAGGGGGTGTCCCTCACAATGAGACTCAGTGATATCTACATTTAAGGCCACCCCCACCAATAATACATCCACAAGCACTTAGCATAACCAAGGTGGAGAAAAAGAGCTGATGAATGAGACTGAGCAGGAGCAAAATATACTATTGGAGGAGTAAAGAATCAAGGAACTAATGGAGTACGAGTAGAGATGGGTAGTTGACTTCACCAAGGTCGAGCTCAAAGAATTTCCTATTGCATCAAGGACCCAATAGCAAATGTTACTCTCATAGCCCATCTACTAGGACATGGCAAAGTGTAGATGGGAAGTTGGTCTCACCAATCTCCCTCAATATACCTATGAATATGAAGAAAGCTTAAGAGTGGGCCATTTCGTTGCAAATTGCAAAAGCCAAAAGATTCAGAAGGTGGTATCAAGCCACCAAAACACACTACTAGACACCATTGAGAAATACCAAGTCTCGAGACCCAACACAATGTCATGTTCTATTTAAAGATTTCAAAGGATAAATATTACAAGACACATTGCATCTTGGAGGTCAGAGCACCACATATTTATGACTTGCTTTGTGATTGTGGAGAAGCCTTGATGCCCAAATGGAATGCCAACACAAAGCAATGATACATGGCATAGGAGTGAGAGATTCAAATTGTTAGGACATGGCTATAGCTTTAGTTGGGGGTAATGTTGAGCCTCCTAATAGAGGAGACAGGGTTTCAACAAAGGATGAGGTCAAACAAAGAACCAAGTCCAAGAAACAAAGGCCCCACTAGCAACAACAAGGACAAGAATGAATACAAGGATCAGCCAAAGAAGTAGGGATTGATCCATTTACCCAAGTCAACATTGTATTACTAACCCAAGATGACTATTACTGGAGCATGTCGAGTCGAGTGGTAGGGGGGATTCTTGTATTAGAAGGATTTGCTACCTATGTTAGAACTTTTTATAGCATTTTGGCACTAGGATTGATGGTGCCTACCCTTCTCATGTACAAATATAAATGCTCATATAAGGGAGTGGCATGAGATAGTTAGGGTTGTTCTTGTTGCTAATGTAAGTAGTGGGTGAGTAGAGCTCTATCCCGATTATACTCTCATTGCCAAGGTGCCATGGTAATACAAAGATATTTCTTTCATTCTCCTTGAGTACTTTCATTCTTGCCTTCTCATTTCCAAGCAACTTTTTCACTAGCTTTGTGTCTGATGCTTCATTCATTCCTAGAGGTATGCATAGCACTCATTCAAATAAACTTGCCCTTCACTGGCTTTGTTTTTGATGCTTTGTTCACTAGCCTTGTATCTAATGCTTCATTCATTCCTTGCAATATGCATAGCACTCATTCCAAGTAACTCACTCTTCGCTTGGTCTCTGGAAACAATAATTTGCCCTACATACCTAGAACAAATGCAAACACAATAGCAGCTCCAGATGAACAAATGAATTAGTTGTTGTTGACTAACATTCGGGCATAACAATATTGTGCTAAAGATTTGTCTACAAATTCTTTTGTTGTGATATGTCAGTTTGTGTCGCTTTAAGGATCACATTGGGGCTTGCTTGATCTTCAATTGCATTAAAGTGATTTAGTGCTCATACTTACGCTTGTGAGCTTTGCCTTAGTAAGCAAGTATTTGCCTTCCCCTTTGTGCCTGCTAGGTTAATGTTGGCACTTATGTTTTTTTGAGCTCATGCTCAACTCATTCTTATAGATCCGATGATGGCCCTCATAGGCCTACAGTAGACTTGTATGTTGCTACATGTGTTTGTGCTACATGCACGTAAGCATGCTTGCTACAAGATTCGGCTTCATATACACTACAAGTCCCTATTCATAGCATTGTTGCTTATGCTAATTCTTTGCTTAGGTGTCAATAGGCCTTGGAGCTTAACAAAGTGATGATATTGTGGCACTCTAAGAACTCTCCTCAATGCCTTGCTAGCCTCTACTCATCAAGCCAATATGTACACTCTTGTTGTATTGAACCTCTAATGAGGCTTAATGTTGCTTTTAAGAAATTGTTGTCATCATTGAGCATTGATAGGGATTTGCTTGACTTATATGCAAGGTCCCCTTAATTGCCTCATTGTTGACTCTCACTAGCCTTGCAAGCTAATTGCTGCCAACAATACCTTGGGCATTTAAATTAAAGATAGTAAGAAAGGGAGGGGCTACAATTTTCATCCTTCTTCAAGGCCTTAGAAGATCTCCAAGGTCTCACTTCTCACTATAGAAGAAAGCTTTTATGAAACCACCATGGTCTCTCCTCTAACATTTAAAGAACTAGACACAGAATCCCAATTTTATACTTGTCCTCGTGAGATTTTAAGCTCTCTCAAAATTTAAGAAGGGAGGAATCGAAAGAATCCCATAGAGGAGAGAATCCACATAAGGACCGACACATAATGCAAATAAGAGGGAAACTAGAAAAATCTAACAAAACAATTATACTGAAGCTGACAGTTTCAATAAATTAAGAGGAAGAAGGGAGTCATAGATATCCTAGCGCACTCAATGCTAACTATTAGTCCCAAATCTAAGTTCATTCACTTAGCCCTAGACATGGTACCGTATTGAAATGAGACAACCACCCATCAACTTTATAAACTGTACACTTGCTCTATTATGCATAATATTGACCCTTGCACCCCCTTGGCCATGCATCCCTATGAGTGATCTATTTTGCTTACAAATTCTTTCTACACCTTTATGAAACGTTCTAACAAAACAATCACACTTTTGTTGAAGTTGACAATTGCTAAAATTGAAGTGGGGGGAGGCGAGCTGATAGATATCTCAACTCACTCAATGCTTGAACTATCACTCCCAAATCTAAGTGGATTCACATAGCCATATATAGATCAATGCTACGATATCATGTTGAAAATGAGGCACCTACCCATTAGCTATAATGCACTTGCTCTAATGCACATAAGATTGACACTTGCACTCCCTTGGCCATGCTTCCTATGGGTGCACCATTTTCTTTACAAATCCTTTCTATATCTTTATGAAATGTCCTAGAAAAAACAACCCTTGACTAGTTTAATCCCAATACATTTTTGAAACATTCTAGACAAAACACCCTTAACTAGTCCAACCCCCCTTGCTAGCTTTACTTTAATTTACTAGATGGATCACAAAATGCAATTGGATGTCTATAGTACTATCATAAAGGCTTTCTCAATCTAGAATAAAGAACTCAATGGCATGGATTCTCATCAACATAATGGTTTTCAAATCTCGTTCGATAATATGCACCTAAAATAGATACAAAAAATGGAAGCACAATGATTTTTGCAAAATTTAAAACTAGTTTAGCGTAAGGTTAAAAAGGAATGTATTTTGCAAAAGAGCACAACTTGTTACTTGCCTCCCCGACCTCTTCCATCAAGGATCTCCATAAGGCTCAATAGCATGTACTCTTGAATACAAAACATAGCATGAATCTTGAATGCAAAACATACACATCCATAAATTGATTTTCTCAAATGATATTTTCCTTGTAAAGTGGAAAAAGGGCAAATTTTACTTGCAATGTGTTGTGCTAATCATGAGATTTTAGCCTACTTTGTTTCCTTCATTCGTAAAATCATCCTACAAAGAATTCATATGTCCCATTGAGGTCTTCATGAATATTTTCCCCAATCTTTGTCTATACCCATGGTGGTCTTACTAATAACTTCCTTGTACCTACTTTGTCCTTGGCCACATGTTGCTTTTTACTCCCTTCAACTTCAAGACAATTTTTAACACATTGCTCTCTTTGCACTAATGAGATACTTCAAAATTCTCTTATCGGCATTCTCTAGCATGTATATTAGATACAATAGACAAGGCCACTTTAAATGCTTCCAATAAGGGAGCTTAATCAAGGTGGAAAGCCTTTCCTTGCCTAGCTAGGACATGGGCATATCAAAATCATTTTATGTCTAAAACTAATCAAGTGGTCTCACCATTAAAGGCATGTCTCTCATCTCACGTTTGCTAAAGCTTTCAAATTGGTTCCTTAGGGGTGATAGACACGAAGGTGTTTTCAATGGTCTCTCTACACATTTTTTTTGAGGTCCTTTAATCACTAAGACTTTGAGGTCTCTTTACATAGTTTTGATGAGGTCCGTTAATCACTAAGACTTTAATATGGGGCTACATGTGGTGCAAGTGTCATGTTACAAAACCACGAGTTGCAAAAAAGGTAAATACATCAATCAACAATAAAAAACAAGCAATCCTTAGAGAGACAAATATATCAATTGAGCTCACTCACTTCATGCATATGCAAAGCAAATAGAACCTTTGAAGTCATCTAAGATTGGACATTCATGCATGATCCACACTAAAATGTCCTTCATATTGAACACTCTTTGCCCAATGGGAATAAAAATGGCATAAACACATTGGTTAGCCCACAATAGTTCCATCTCCTCTACCATTGTGATAGGATCAGTTATTCTTACTTGATACTTTCATTTCAACATGATGTGTTTTTAATGGGGTGCGCCATGGTCAGTGATATAGTTCACTACAACCACTAGCCATGTTGGCCATGGGCCGAAGCTATCAACCAAAAAGGGAGTCACACTATTCATTTTCAACCCGAGATGCAAATATCACGACTCTTTTTTAAAACATTGCTAGCATCTGTCTACATGCCTCCACATGGGAATTCCAAATGTTTCATTTAGTAAGCACTTCTAAGCATACAAATTCATAGGTTGGGCCAACAAGAGACAAGAAAAAAACATGTGTTTTATCCTAGGTATAGTGAGAATGAATCATAATACCTTCCTTGGTATTTTCTTATCTTATTTGTCTCACCTATATGACAACTCCTCACAGTTAGGAAAAAGCATTTCATGCTTGTACTCTTATATGGAGGATACAATCATTTGGACAAACATGAATTGAGTTGTACATTCCTAAGGAGAGAAGGCCAACTTTTATTTTCTTCATTTAGTCATTGTTATCTTGTAAAATAGTCTAGCATGGGAGGATTTGTTGTTTCTATGTAGAGGTTTTTTTTGGGGGGGTTTCTATGTAGAGTTTGTTGTTCATTTTGACATTGTCATCTAAAACATTTTGCAAAGAAATCTAGCATTCAAGGAGGGGGTGGGTTGTTGGTTTCTATGTAGAATAGCTCCACAACAAAACAATAAAATGCACAAGAATGTGTAGCATCTCCCACTAAATAGGGACATCACACTCCTATCCATGACATCAATATAAACAAAGATCAAACTCATGTTTGAAAATTTTCACTTACTTAAAAATTTAAGATCAAGAGGATAAACACTAGGTGGATGTTTGGGACCCTTCATAATACATGGAATTTTCTCTTCTCTAAGTCTCTCCTCATCTATCATGGTCATTAACTCTTTAAATATAAGCCTTTCATCATATATGTCCTTTTTCTCTTTGCGGAACTCTACACGCATCTCATGGTGTTTGTTGGGGCATTTTTCAAAGGCTTCCCCATCCTTCATAGGATGCATATATTGAGTCATCGGTTGCCCAATCATGATCATGCTAATTAAAATCACTCTTTTCATGTTAATGCATGCCCTTCTCATCTCGTGCACACCCTTTTTTATCAGTTCAGTCCTCTATCAATTGCTCATATATAGCTAAGAGGCATTAAAGAATCATGAGGATGATTGTACAATGTTACTCTTTATAATTAGCCCTACCCTATCACTAGTGGCCCTTTCTTCATCCCAAAATATACAATTGAAATTCATAATCAATGCATATGAGGGAATGTAATCCAAGTTGGCACTCTTGCACTGAACTTTAAGGCTTTGAAATTTTGGAAGTGGCTCAAATATACCATTCTTCTAAATACAATCTATCCTCATAATGCATTGTTGCTTGGCTTGGCCCTTGTGATGCATGCATGATATGGTATTCCTATTTTGAGATAATATTCTCTTGATCGCAATGGTGGTTGACCTTTCAAAACCCACGGATGATGTTGACATTTAAATGACAGTTTGGTAGGAACTTAACTCTAAGGAAGATTTTGACATGTAAATGATTTCAAGAGAAACTTAACTCCAACATACCTTTCTAATCCTTAAACCATTCAAAACCACATTGGTGTCAACAATAGGAACAAATTGAGCATTTTCCCCAAAAAATTATATGTATAGGCATTAGAATAAGGTAAACTAAAAAAAAGCATCAACAAAAGCATTAAAATACATTGTTAAATTTTTCATAGCCAGTATAGCTATTGGTACAAGTGTAAAAGACAACACTAAAAACAAGAGAAGAAAAAGAAAGGCGATGGCCCAAATTGTTCATCTTCACCATTCATATCATTCCAACATACCCTTAACCTTTTCACCACATAAACTTCCTTGGTTGTTGTGAAGACATCAATCACAATGTAGCTATCTTCCAGTTGCAAATCTTCTCAAGCCCTTGAAATCAAGTGGCAAGCCTAAGGTGGCACTAAAGGAAAGCTCATGATTAACCCAAGTGAAATCCCTCACTCTTTACTGAAGTCCTCACCAGTGGCATTGAAGATGAAGGCAAACACATTTTTCTGTTGTATCTAGCTTCAAGTATTGTTGCACTCTAGCTTGAGGCTATTAAATCCTTATTTCCAATTTACAAAGTTTGCATGATGCTCGATCTTCGCTCATACATTTCCTTCTTGAGAGCTATGTTGAGAAATGTCTCAGCAATGTAGTCTGCCCCACTGAATAGACCCTTCCCTCACTCTTTACTAAAGATATAGCCAGTGGCATTGGAAGATGAAGGTAAACACAACTGTCTATTTTATCTAGCTTCAAGCATTTTTGCACTCTAGCTTGAGGCTATTCAAGCCTTATCTCCAATTTACAAACTTTGCATGATGCTAGATCTCTCCATACATTTTGTTCTTGAGAGCTATGTTGAGAAACCTCTTAGCAACATAGTCTACCCCATTGACATAGACCTCCATAGGACCTCCATACAACTTTCAATACATGTATTAATACCTAGTAATTCCAATAGCCAAGACTTTACCTATGAACTCAAACAACTCCCTTAATATTTCTTTGCAACCTTCAAATCCCTTACACTCCACAAACAATGTGAAATCATCTCGAGGTCACTATTTGCACATCAGTGGTATCTCCTATCAACACACATCTATGAAGATGATGGGTGATCCCTTAAGGGCTACCATCCAAAATATTTAATACGTAGTCTACCCCATTGACATAGACCTTTGATGGAGGTAATGTGACCTCCATACAGCTTCCAATACATGTAATAATACCTAGTAATTCCAATAGCCAAGACTTGACCTATGAACTCAAATAGCTCCCTTAATATTTCTTTGCAACCTTCAAATCCCTTACACTCCACAAACAATGTGAAATCATCTCGAGGTCACTATTTAAACATCAGTGGTAACTCCCATGAACACACATCTACCAAGATGACGGGTGATCCCTTATGGGCCACTATCCAAAATATTTAATCTTTTGTGGTCGAAGGTTCGTCCACAATTGCAACCTCTTGGGACACCTATGGCTTGATCCTCCATTGCCACTCTCTCAAAGGACTCCAAACTACCACCCCAGATTGAAGATAAATAATGCATTCTGTATTAAAAAATCAGGGCACCTACATAATTCTCTTTGAGTGTCCTATTCTAGAAGGGCAAGAACACTCGCCTGGATCCCACTACACCTGTGGAAGGGGGTGGACCTCCCACAACCAAAGCTACTAATGCAACATACACTATCCCAAAAGTGACTAGTGCTAGGTCAACGGTCAAGTCGTTGCCCAAATGACCCACTAGGCTAATCTGCTGCCATCAACCAACTCCAAGGTCCCATCTAGCTTTGGTTCTCCCTCTATCTCTGACTCCCAACCCCACACTCTATAATACATGGAGCAGAAGGAGCTAAGAGATCAGTGCATATTCTATATCCTCAAGGATAGCCTTATCTTAGAAAACTAGCCAACTAGCACTAGAGAGCTAAGGTTTTGTGTAACCAACCCTTTAAGACTTAACGACTGTCGTGATGAGGTGTTCTTTTTTGAGGTTATGGTTGATTACCATGGCATTTTTCTCTTCCTTTTAGCAAATACAAAGCTCGTTCGGCTTCTTGGGACTTGGCTGGGCTAACCCTTGTGATCTTGTGAAGAGTTTTTATATGTATCTCCACCATAACACTACTCCTATCATTAGTGCACAATCATCTTGCTCGCATGCTTTTTGTAGCATGTTGAGTTGTTACTTCCACAAACAATATTCGCTCTTTACTGGCATTCTTTATTGTAGAAAGTAGCATGTTGTGTTTGTGCTTTTTGACCTATCTCCTCGGTAGGGCCTTTGTGTTCTCTTTCAGTTGGTGCACACCAGCAACCCTTTTGTTCTTATTGAACATACACTCAGTTGTGTGGCCTGATTTATCACAAATGTTGCAATACTACACTCATTCATTGTATGGCCATCCACTTACACTTGTGGCACCATACTTCACCCTTTTCTAAGTCACTCTATTCCCATCTTCACCTCAAGATCATCACTAACTTGTCCGTCTTTTTTGCTATTCACTTCTTGGAATAGCACCTTCTTCTTTTGAAGGTTGCCCGAGTTGTCAAAAAGATGGCAGAAAACAAGAAAAGGGAAAGGCTAAGAGCTTAGGGCTAATAGCATGACACCTTAGCAAATAGCAAGGTAAAAGACCCTTGCTAAAGGCCTGCAACTAGAAGGGTAGGCTAGAGGAAAGCGGCCAAATGCCTCGCAGCTCTAGGAAGAGCTGGGTAATCACAAAAATCTAGAAGTCATTAGAGGAGAGAATAAAAGGGGGGTGGCTACACGAAAGAGAGGAGAGGAAAGCGGGGGGTGGCACAATGAGGAGGCGATGGAAAGGGGCAGAAAGAGTGAGAGTGGATGGATGGGGCAGATGGTGAGAAGTTACAAATCTCAATCAAAAAACATTTTATCTCTACAAACTTTCTAAATCATCGTAATGGAACTTTCGACACAAACACCAATCCAAAATAGTGATGTTGTTTAAAGTATGGCTTTGCAACCAAGGATGTTCATCTTTCACATGAATGGATCTTCTTGAGGCTCTAGCAAGGTTTCTTCTCTCCATTGACACATCTCTCACTTTCCTATACTCCCCCCAATCCCTCCCACTACTCACTTGTGCCCCCCCCCAAAAAAGAAAAAAATTTGTGCGCAGTTTTTTTCATTTAAGATTGGTTTTTGTTTGAAATTTAGGTTGGTCTTGTCGTAGGGGTAGTGTTTTCATTCTGGTTACAAGTGTTGTTAGGGGTAGTGTTGGAATTTTGCTTACAAGTGTCGCTATTGAGGTGGCTTGGAACCAATGCTTGTAGGGACCCAAGTGAAAGATGTTCTAGCCTCATTATTTCAAGGGTGTAATGTCAACTATAATACCAAGGTTGTGATATGAGGCGGGAAAACAAGAGGGCTAGGGTAAAGGGCCAGTCTTGTGCACCCCTATGCTTTTTATAATATAAGGGGTTGCGCCTATGGATTTTTTAATCTTTTCCAAAATGTAAGGGCATCCATGAATCGCAATAGAGGGAGGATATAATTTTTCCAAAAAAAATATGAAATTTTTTTGAGCTTGGTGGAAAACTTAAATAGCCAATACTAAAGGCATTGGTGGGCCAGTACTATGCCACATGTAGACTAACTTAACTTTTCGTAAGAGCTTGACACCTAAGCATATTTTCCCTTTTTCATGCCTCTTTATTGGGTCTTTGCATGGAGCAAAAAGGGGGGATGTTGACATTTTCAAGGCACCCGCCTTTTTACTAGCCCCTTTGCCCTAGACAATGCCTGCATACGTGGAGTAAAGGATTATGGTCTACGAGAGTTCATAAGCCTAGGCGTTTATTAGAAGGTGCAATTGCAGTGGTTTAAAGTAACGCCACTTCTAGATGAATGTCACACTAGAGAAGACTCGACATGGTGGGCATTGGGCAAGACAGGAGGATTCGAGAGAGAAAATGACATAGACTTGTTCAGTGATAGAATTTAGTCTTTGTTTGCTATTGCATAGATTTGCTACCAATAGTTGAGACCTGTAGAAGACAAAGGTGCTTGTAGAATCTCGGATGGCCGTGCACACAAGGGCTATGTAAGAGTGACTCATTCATATCACAGAGTTTGGAGAGGAGCAGCACATTGAAAAGGAGGAGGGACTCACAACACTGTGCATGGAGTAGATTAGTTTGTGAAAAGAAGTCACGTTAGACCAAGTTTGAGGCACCCACATAGTGGCTTGAATTAATATGTCATAGGCTTTGCCATAGCCAAGCTCCATTGAGGAGGCTAAGGATTGAAAAGGTCAACGGGTTCGGGCCGAATAGAGGCTAAAATCGAGGAATACACAAAGCACTGAGGACCTCCTGTGACATTAATCTGCACATAGAGGGCAAACTGTAGAGTTACAAAAGCATGGAGAGAGCGGCGTTGTCACCCAACAAACTGCCTCAACCACATGTGAAGGAATGGAGGCTCACGACGACACCACCAATGATTCGACCTACTCACAGAACACAGAGAAAGAAGATAGACAAATCATCTAAGGTCTTTAGAGCTTGGGGAAAGGCCAGGTCACCTTTGTCTTTTTCATCTCGCTCTAAAGTATTAAGTCCCGCCTCTCTTTCCAAAGCTTTAAGATCCTATTTCACCCCTTCTTGAGGGGTTTTGTGAGAGGCCTGAAAAACACCTATAAGGTTGAGGTGAGAAGAAAGACCTTGAAGAAGCAATTAAATATAACCATGACGGGGAAATCTAAAGATAAAACTTCGGAACAAATTGGTTTTGCTCCTACGTTCAACAAATTTCAAATCTTAAAAAGAAAGGGACACTTTAAGATGGAGGCTTCTCAGGCACCACCTAAGAAACATCAAACACAAAGATATTCTCTCCTGAAAAGGAGAATTATGAAAAGGCCAAGCAAGAAAATCTTTGCTTCAGATGTTTGGGCAAAGATCATGCTGCCTGGAACTGCCCTAGAAACAAACAATCGGGAGCTAAAGCCCCAAATAAGCCTCCACAAAAACAAGTACACATGGTGCAAGTGTTGCTACTTTGGTACTGAAAAGTATGTGGAGGTAGAGGTTTATCATGAGGATAGCACTCACATATGTTGTCTATCATCGGCAATGTGCCAACCTGCTCCAGTCCTCATTATTTAATGAGGATGCATGAAAAAATTAAGGTGCAAAAGTTGTGGTTGACGATAGCGTAATATACAATTTCTTAAACTACTCATTAGCAAAGGGGCCTCTATAGCAAAGTGCAGTGATGAAAAGGTTTGGGACATCTTGATTCATGGTGTAGAGGTGGATATTCAAGGTTATTAGGATGCCTTGGATTTCCAAATTATGCATCTAGATCGAACAGATGTACTTGGTCGCGAATGGTTGTATAGTCTTAGACATAGCTTATAATGGAATATTTAAATAACTCCATTTTGTTTGAAAAAGACGATAGATTTCAAGGAGAACATGATGTGCCTAACTCTCCCCTTCCTTGTTCGATGAAATTAGGAGGACTAGAGGATGTAGAGCCAACATTTGTAGCAAAATCCACATTTTGACCTCTCTTCTCTGCATCACCAAACAACCTAAGCATCCTTGGACATTAAAGAATGGATTTGTTCTTAGAGATTCTAGAGAATGTAGAGCCTACCTTTCCATCTCTTCACAATAATTTATGTGCATAATGCCTTCCGTAGCTTGGTAGTACTTCATGGATGAATTTTTTGAAGTATCAGGATTACAAATTTGGATTTAGGTAACATCAAAGTTTACTATGTTGACTGGCAATATTTGTTTTTATTCACCAATACTTCACAAAGCAAAAGTGATCCTAAGAAAGGGCCTTGTAAGTAAGAGATTCTTGCATATGCAAAGATGCTCTATATTAGTCCTATCCAAGCAACTTGAGAGGGGAAAATAAGTGCACAACCACTGATACAACAAATGCCATTGTGAGGATGAAACCACCATATCCTATTACACAAAACCCTTTATGTAGGTAATAAAGGAATAAAGACTCTTAAGGCACAACACTAAAAGCATATTCAAGACATTATGTTATAGTTCTTTAACCAAAACTAGCTTTGTATTCTTTCGAGGGCGTTATTCTTTACTTAAAGATGGTATAATTAACAAATGGCACCTTTGAAATGTTTAGCTTTTTCCTTCTTTGATTTGATACGACAACTTTGATTTAATAAGACAAAGGTTCTATTGAGACCCAAGTTATTCAACACATAACTTGTTGCAAATATACACTTTCTTCTTAATCAATCTGCATGCTATTTACCAAATAGAATCTCTTATGATATGTCAAGTCTGGTATTTACGATTGGCACATTCCATCCAAAGACAACAAGAACAACCCCCCCCCCCCCCCCCCCCCGCCACCCCAAAAAAAAAAAAGCTTAACGAAAGAAATTCATGGACAATACCACATTGCGTACATCCTCTATAAGAAAAGTTCACATACAAGGTGCAACATTAAGTCTATTATAATTTGTACTTATTTGGAGGCTCATTATATCCAAATGTCTACTACTCTCTCTCTCTCTCTCTCTCTCTCTCTCTCTCTTTCTCTCTCTCTCTCTCTCGTATGCTCATGCAAAGTGACCATGAGTGTGCAGAATTCTCTTATAAGCCCTACTGGTTTTGATGCACGTCATAGCATGTATGTGTACAAGCTCCATAATACTTTTTCTCTCCTAGAATATGTATTTCATGGGGGAGAGTGACCCACCCCCTCACCCTTCTTACATCTCGAAATTTATGTGCTGAAAACAAGCAGCTAGTGCGATTCCTTTCAGAATATTTACCTCCAGTTTTTGCTCTAGTGATTTTAAGTAGTTATTTGTAGAATCGAATCGCTTTTGTGAGTTGACAATTTCCGTTGGAACTTTACGCTTTACCCAAGATTATCTAAGTTACAATAACTTTCTTCATTTTGCTTCGACCAAAATGTAAAGAGGTTTGTCTCCTAGCTTCTCCCGTCCCTGCAAGAGTTTTATGATCAGTTTGCATGGGAACTCTCGTTTTGCCAATAAAACTAGAGTCCAAAACTCCTTAAAAATTCTATTTCTGGAAACTATTGATTTCTTTGTAAGTTACCTTGAGTTCAGGTATTTCAATGATGCATGCGCACTCCACGACTGCAGCTCCAACCCTCTCTGCAAAAAAAAAAGTGTAATATAGTTACATTCGATATTGGACCTTGACAATAAAATACTAACTCTTCTGAAGAAAAGACATACCTCTCAACAAATGTCTACACGTTTCATTTCATCATCCTATTCTCCATCACAAAACTACAATTTCATGCTGCTTTTTGTTGCAAAGAGATGCTTGAATAAAACAACCATTTACATTGAAGATTGTATGTTGGAATTGGGTTGACTTAGCCGTGCAGATGATCAAGTAGACTTAGCCGTGCAGATGATCATACTCAGTAAGACAGTGTAGTGACGTAGACAACTGAGCACTGTAAAATCAAATTGATCACATACTGTAACTAACTTGCAACCAGACAATTATCTAAATATGACACGGTGCAGGGTAAGAATGCTTTACAACTTGGAAGAGTATTTTATTTGAAATTTGTCTAAAACGATCAGACATGCACGTAGGATGACAAGAGGGTGTCCAGAGAAACACTTTGGGAAGGGGCCACTTTATACACAAAAAGTGCGTTCATCTCAACCCTACAGCCCAGAACAGAGCCAGCATCCCCACTAACACTAAACGCTTAATAAAACCCTTCATTTTTCTTGAAAATGCAATTCCAGAAACTGAACTAAGATTGTTTTTCTTGCTTACATCAGTAAACAATACCTTGCTCGGTTTATTGCAGATAAATCTAGGGAGTTAGTATTGGATAGGGAGAGAGAATGATATATGACATATATAATCACAATGTTGCAGTTCGAGCTATCACAAGAATGGTATATGATATATATAATCACAATGTTGCAGTTCGAGCTATCACAACTTTGAACAGTCTCATGTGTGGACAGAAAAATAAAAAATGATAACCTCACATCCTTAATGGTTTGCTCGGGAAACTTCTTAAAATGTTCAACCAAACCCTTGAACAAGAGAAAGGCATGATACTTTAATACTATCTTGACTGAGGTTGATACAATTTGCAGCCTTTTAAGGAGTAAAAAAAGTTTTGATATATACAAAACTGTCATTCAAGCCTAATTTTAATCACAGGAGGATTTTCATTCATATGTACAGCAAATAATCATAGGTATTGTTTGAGGGGGAGGTCTGTTCACTTCCGGAGGTGTTACCGGAGGCCTAAGGCCACTGACGTGAGAAGCGTGAAGTGGGTGATGCGTAGACCTATGACACAACTCTACCTCGTCTGCACTACAGTGCGTGATGCGTGAACCTATGACACAACACTAGTCGAAGATGCTATGGAGTGCTGAGTGCTAGAACAGGAAGAGTGCTGAGTGCTGAAGATGCTACGGAGTGTTGAGTGCTAGAACAAGAAGAGTGTTGAGTGCTGAGTGCTCAGTACTGGAACAGGAAGGACAAACCCAGAAATGACAGATAACGGAGAAAGCAGTAGACAATCCTCATACACTAGTCTCTTTGGAGTAGTGATCAAAGACCACTCATCCACGGTAGCAATACACCATAACAATGCAACAGGTGAGCTCGTAGATCTAGCCTCTCTCCTTCTCACTCTCAATCCCCGTACAATGCTGAATGAATCCCCATCCCCATAGAATGAAGGGATCCTCATACACTAGTCTCTTTGTAGTAGTGATCAAAGACCACTCATCCACAGTAGCAATACACCATAACAATGCAACAGGCAAGCTCATAGCTCTAGCCTCTCTCCTTCTCACTCTCAATCCCCGTACAATGCTGAATGAATCCCCATCCCCCCTCTTCCCCTCTCTTCACCCTCGCCTTCCGGGTGGGAAATCCCCTCACTCTCTCCTATTGGCTGTCCCCTCATCCTTAGCAATCCCGCCGCATTGAGTCTCTTCATGTCTTTTGCAATGGCCAGCTTGTGCTGAGCCGGTGCATTGTAACTACTCCATGTGCACCGCTCACAGTGAAAGAGAGCCATGCTCCATGAAGCCCACTATCCCGACTGGCTGAAACGGTACCTCCAACAAGATATTGTCTGTGGATCTGGACAGCCTGCCCCCCAAAGAAACATCAAATACTAAGGCATCCTCATGTGGGTCAAGAAAAGCAATCACCTGTAAAGGAACTCCCAATCTGGAAAATGCCCCCATCCAGGTGGAGCAAGTAATAGGCTAGAGACTCTGGATGCTGGCGGCGTTACCAGGAGACCTCGCCCCACATCTCAGGGATATTCGACTTTTGGGACGTGGATTCTTCCAAGTGGTTTTCGACTCCCACGAGTCCACAGCCCTTGTTCTCAGAGCTAATCCCCTGGCTTTGGGTTCGAGGAGGATCTTTCTTTTACCCTACACCTTGGGCTTCGATCCGGTGGATGGACAAAAGCAGTAGAGCCCAATCCGCCTTCACAGCCACCCTCATCCACGTTTAAAACACCCAAACAACACAATCACAAGGCAAAAGGCATCCATTCAACATCCTCGTCTCTTTACAGACCTTCTGAGACAACTCACACTACCATGCTCATAAGCACTTGACAAAATCCATGAAGAACAACCCCGGACCTCTTTGACTTCAAGTAGCCTATGCTCAAACAAGACCCTGTAAGGGAACCTACATTGTGAGCTAGACTAGCATGCTTTGTAATAGCACCTTGGACTCAATGAAGCTCTGTTTCCATCATTTACATGCTGCCCATAGCCTCGTCATCACAAGCAAGGCCTCTTCTATAATCAACTATGGACGTCTAGCCAGCCACCAAGATATCGATCTCCTCCTCGCTTCTCAGTTCAGTCTGCCCTTCATCATCAGCAAAACTCCCTCTTTCAGTAAGCATGCAACGTTAATTTCTCCTTCACGTGATGATCTCTACGTGCCTGCTCATCCTCGAGCTCATGCACAGCTGCTTTTTGGTGCTTTCAATTCATGTCTCCAACTTTCGGTTCCTTTGCGAGTTCGCCGAACAGTTGCATCCGCCATGGCCTCTCCTTCACGATAGTAGCTGCTCACAGAGCATCCACGATGCCTTTCTCCTTCATGTGATCATATCCAACTAACCGACGCACCTCCTAATCCAAGGCACCGGCTTTCAAGCCAACAACCATATCAAGGAGCTCCCACAAACTCATTGACCACCTAGTGAAGACACCATTTTCGATCAAGCTGATCTCCCCGTCAGTAGAGCTGCAGCCTCTGTTGTCTCTCTATCCTTCTCCTCAGCAACCCAAGTTGCTTCAGAGGCCCTTTCCAGAGCACTATTGGCAGTCTCCTATCGTCTCCTCAGCTTCCTGTTGACCATATTGCTTAGTCTCCTCCATCTCCCTAGCAGCTTGTGCGGACTCCCTAGCCTTCTCATGTGCGCGGCCTCCTTCCCGTCGTCCTCACCAAGTTCCCCATTTGCTATTCGCCATTCTCTTCTTGGTCCTCCCTTCCTCACAGAGCTGAGAACCCACCGTGCTTTGCGATTATCCGTCGCCCAAAATCTCTTCCCCAGCCCGCATCATCTACTACAGCCAAGTCTTCACAAGACTTCAGTAAGCGCTGACTGTACCACAGAGCTCGTTACCACGGAGCTCCCACCTTTGTCGTCTTCTTCACAGCAGCTCCCTTTTTGCTGCCTTCACAGTGCTCACGAAGCTCCCCCGTTGCCTTTTTCCTTCATGTAAGCATAGCAGCTTCACAGCTACTCCTGATCCTGGAGCTCACTCTCCTGTCATCTGAGATCCTGCCTTCTGCACAGTAACCATGCCCAACCAGATCCTGCAGCTCCCAGCAAAGCAACAGCCCCGTCGTCCGTCAAGTGATCATAGCCAGTACCGCAGCTTCTCCCTTGCTCATGGAGCACGCCCTCCATCTCCAAGGCGCTCCCGATTGCACAATAGTGTCCCCCAGTTTCGTGTTCTCCAACTCGTATATTAGCGACGCACTCTCGGAAGCTCCAAGCACCTCCCCCCTCATGTAGCTCTCCCTTCGCTCCTTCTAGCCGTCGCCTTCATCCTTCCGAGCCTCTCCTTCATGTGAAGCTTCTAAACCAGATCCCCCTCCATCCAGGATCCCTGTGCCACCTTCATAGTTACCATCCTCGCGTATCCCCAGCTCACGACCAGAAGCTTCCCTTCCTATCACGTAGCCACGTGCATGCATGCTTCTCTTCTCCAAAAATCAGCCACGTCATCCCATGCTTTTTACCACTCTCCCACTCTTTCAACCTTAGACCAAGGTGCCTATATTCCAACCTTAGGCACAACACATTTGCACATAATCTTCTAGCACATTTTATTGCTTGATTGCCACATATAACCGCGTGTCCATGAAGCTCACAACCCATGATATAATTGCTCACATGACTTAGAAATCAGGAGCAATCATGGTAAGACAAACATAGGACACAGGACGGAAATGAAAAGCATGTCATTCCACACCAATTGCTCTGGAGTGTCTGATGCACCCACACTGCACTTCATTATCTCCCAGAAGTCCCTGGAGAAGCATCTGCCATCTCAAGAAAGTATATCATCAATGTGGAGTCTTTTATGAGAGTATCCATAGCTCATTTCTACAACCAACTAGCTATATACATAGCTATGCACTCACCCATCAACATGCAACAAGTAAAAAACATTTTTTCATTTTTATCCACACATCTCTAGCAACCCCTACTCTTCTGCTGTGACATTCATGTCCAGCAGCTAAAGAAAAACATCAGCAAACCACCTGGATCAAAAACAAAGCAACCTTATACTCTATGCCTCTGCTTTTCTCCTCCCGGATCAAAAGGATAACTTTGAATTCTCCATTGCCAGATATGCATAATCCACCATCCTCCTGGATCAAATGGAATCAACAATACACCAATTTGATGTAGCCACCAGCTCTTTTCATGTACCCACATCCTCACTAAGCCTCCAAGATCCCATAACTTATCCTGCCAAGACATTACACCACTCCACTGGCTATTAGCCATCATACTTATATCATGAGTCTTGCTCATCTTCACATGAGCTACATCTTTTGAGGTCACTACTTCACACACAGATCTCACGGGCACAACCAGCTCATAATCTGTGATTAGGGACTTCTCAGCATACCCGATTGGCTTAACCTTGAAAGCTGCAAGTCTTAACCCATCACATGAATTATCAAGATCACCCAGGAGCAAACAAACATCCTTCCCACCTGAAGAATGCTCAAACATATCAGCACACTCTTTCTTGTCATTGCCAACCACACATGCAAAATCCACAAGGGTATCATCAAGTAAAGCATCCAGTTGATCATCAACCACACTATCACTACCATCCTGCTCAACATGCATACTGGTGTTTTCATTCTCTTTCGCAGAGATCAATGCTAACATATCATCCAGTGCATCATCAAGAAAGCAATCCAGCTCATCCTCTGAATCATCATCATCCTGTAAACACTGAATCTTAACCTCATCATCCACATCAAAGTTTGCATGCACACAATCAACACTTGCTGGTCCCACCCAAACTAAGTGTTTTAACTGCAAGTCTTTTACTTTATCAGTAATAGCCACATCAGCTTCATCTCTCTCAGACATGATTGAGCTCCCATCTTCACTACTAATTTCACACCTCTCTTCCTCATTTGTTGAACTTAAAATCTCAGCCTTTTTGGCATGCACAATCACAGTGTCAACCACAAACTGATTGCATTCAGCCATCATAGGCACATCATCACCACTCAACACTGGAGCATGATCATCATCTACACACACAGACTTATCCTTAGCTGCCTTTAATGAGCTCTCAACCTTTCTGCCATCTATGGCAGCAACCCCTTCTCTCGGGCTCTCTTCTGCCACCTCACACAGATCTAGCTGAGCAACACCCTCCTCCATAGCAACTGACAAGCCTCCTTTCATAAGTGTAATGATTTCCAGCTCCTTTACATCATCAACATCTGGCTTCTTCAATAGTGAAGACAACTGACTCTCTTCCTCTGATGAGATGCTCTCTTCCTCTGTCTCACTCAAAAAATCTATCTCTTCATCTGTGACTGTCTCCTCAGGTTCCTCTTCCAATTCCAGCCTACAGCTCATCACATAATCTGGTACTCTCCTTGCACCAACTGAACTCCCTTCTCCTCCATCCATAGCCTCTCTCCTGTTATTTTGACCTCTGCTTCTTCCTGCAGTCTCCATCCAATTTAGGCTGAATGTTTTCATCAGCTCCACAACTTCATGCAAATCCTTTCTCAGGGAATCATCCTGCACAGGAACAGACACCGGCTCTCTCTCTACATATGCCTTGATCATTTCTGGCCTGCTGACCAGCGTTTTAGACTCCTCTTGCATGCCAAGCTGCCTCAGTCTCTTGACTTTCCATTCCTTCTCCCTGGCCACTCTGACTGCATCCTCAAAACTTTCAATATTCTTCAGCTCCACCTTCAGATGGAGGGTAGGCTCCAGACCAGCCACAAACCGGTCTCTCTTTATCATTTGCGGGGGTACTTCAGGAATCAAAGCCTCACACCATAGACTCCATAGTCTATCAAACTCTATCAAATACTGATCCACATCCTGATTATCCTTTTGCTGAATTTTGCACAACTCCTTCCATACTTCATTAGGGCTCCTGGATTGTGCAAACCGTGCAAGAAAAGCTGCTCTCACCACTGTATACTCCGGATTTTGCTGCTGAGGATGAGCAGTCCTGAAGGCAGCCACTTGAGTCTGCAACCATGCTTTTGCATCTCCCTGCAAACAATAATTCATGATCTGAAACAAAATCTCAGGGGTTGCCCTATCCTTCATCAGTGCTGTAAATTCCATCTTTTCCAAGAATCTCACTGCATTCTCATATGGCATCCCCCAAAACTCTGGAAAGTCTTCTGCCATCCTCACAATCTTTCAACTGTCACACACCCTGGCTTTCTCAACCACAACAAAACTCGAAGGCAACAAAACAAACACACTACTGAAGAAGCTCACTCTGCATCCGAAGTGCATTCTTTTTCCTGCGGGCAAGCACTTTCAAAGCTCTCTGCACTCTGGCTCGGAGTCGGATCACACGTAGCTGGACTTCAATACATCTGTCCTTCCTGTGACCACATTCTCAACACCACTCACACTGTATCACTCTCATGTGTGGATTTCTCCCCATGGCTTGCAACACGTCTCAGAACACCTGCTCCTCCAATCTTGTAAACTGAAGTGAACTTCCTCCGTGGAGGCACCAAAACGTAGATGGACAAAAGCAGTAGAGCCCAATCTGCCTTCACAGCCACCCTCATCCACGTTTAAAACACCCAAACAACACAATCACAAGGCAAAAGGCGTCCATTCAACATCCTCGTCTCTTTACAGACCTTCTGAGACAACTCACACTACCATGCTCATAAGCACTTGACAAAATCCATGAAGAACAACCCCGGACCTCTTTGACTTCAAGTAGCCTATGCTCAAACAAGACCCTGTAAGGGAACCTACATTGTGAGCTAGACTAGCATGCTTTGTAATAGCACCTTGGACTCAATGAAGCTCTGTTTCCATCATTTACATGCTGCCCATAGCCTCGTCATCACAAGCAAGGCCTCTTCTATAATCAACTATGGACGTCTAGCCAGCCACCAAGATATCGATCTCCTCCTCACTTCTCAGTTCAATCTGCCCTTCATCATCAACAAAACTCCCTCTTTCAGTAAGCATGCAACGTTAATTTCTCCTTCACGTGATGATCTCTACGTGCCTGCTCATTCTCGAGCTCATGCACAACTGCTTTTTGGTGCTTTCAATTCATGTCTCCAACTTTCAGTTCCTTTGCGAGTTCACCGAACAGTTGCATCCGCCATGGCCTCTCCTTCACGATAGTAGCTGCTCACAGAGCATCCACGATGCCTTTCTCCTTCATGTGATCATATCCAACTAACCGACGCACCTCCTAATCCAAGGCACCGGCTTTCAAGCCAACAACCATATCAAGGAGCTCCCACAAACTCATTGACCACCTAGTAAAGACACCATTTTCGATCAAGCTGATCTCCCCGTCAGTAGAGCTGCAGCCTCTGTTGTCTCTCTATCCTTCTCCTAGCAACCCAAGTTGCTTCAGCGGCCCTTTCCAGAGCACTATTGGTAGTCTCCTGTCGTCTCCTCAGCTTCCTACTGACCATATTGCTTAGTCTCCTCCATCTCTTGAGCAGCTTGTGCGGACTCCCTAGCCTTCTCATGTGCGCGGCCTCCTTTCCATCCTCCTCACCAAGTTCCCCATTTGCAATTCGCCATAGCTCATTTCCACAACCAACTAGCTATATACATAGCTATGCACTCACCCATCAACATGCAACAAGTAAAAAACATTTTGCATTTTTATCCACACACCGGTCGAGGAGGACAGGCAGGTCACATCACTAATCATTAGATTTCCTGGTCTTCCTCAGGTCTACCATCGACTGCTTGCCACTATCAGAGCTACATTCGGAGTGGTCATTGAGATTCCCTCCCTTCTTGGCGTGCCTTCTTCCTCGGCAGAGGCACTCAGTGCAGACGGAGTGCCTTGTGTTAGGGTCATTGTCTCTGACCCTAACATCTCAGATGACCACATTATGCTTCGGCGTCCAGACGGCTCTCTCTTTTGACAGAGAGTCAAGATTTCAGGTAGACAGAACTAGAGCAGGATTTGCAGGACCCTTGGGCACTTTGCTCGAGACTGCCCCAGGAAGAGAAAAAAACCCAAGAGGTCTTCTGGTGCGGCTCCTTCACGTACTACCATGACTGCACCTCCCCAGCACCCTGTACCACGCACTCCAGGACACCAAGAGCAACAGGGCGCCCTGCTTCGTGCACCCCAAGACCACCAGGGATAGCAGGGCGCCCAATGTCCACAGCACACTCAGTACCACGATGGAGAGCTATCAGAGTGGCTCCCTTACCTAAGGAGGAGACTTTTGAACATGTTCAGACAGACGCCTTCCAGACTCCAGAGGTGGATGTTGCTGCAGCACCAGACACTACAGTTCCACATCAGGAGGGGCCTTTAGATCCACCAGCCCCAGTCACTTTGGTTTCTGACCCCTTGGTTTTTGACCACGAGGAGGCTACATGTACTTCTTCCCCGCAGACTATTCTTGCCACAGTCAGGACAACCGAGAAAGTGCAGGCGCAGATGAGGGCTCTTGATTCCTCTTCACCCCAGCCACAGGCCTCCTCAACCCCCAGCTCCAATTCTACTGATAGAGGCCTGGCAGGTCCTTCTCCTCCATCTTCCATGAGTGCAGGTCTTCTTCGCACTCCTCGGCCAGACTTGCTTATCAAGAATTCTTTTTTGGCACTGGCAGATTCGGCGACTTTCATGGATGATGAGGAGTTTGTGCCCTCCACCTTAGGGGTCCCGGTCATTGGGATTCCTTCTGACAGAGCCTCCCTTTCAGCAAGTGTAGGGATCCTTTCACCTGTTGAGTTTCCTGCCCTCAGCAGGAGTGTTTCGGCCCAGGGGAAGCTGGTCTCCTCTACTAGGTCAGGTAAGCCTTTCCATCCAGCATCCTCCTGTCGATGAGGATAGTCAACTGGAACATACAGGGCCTAGGTGGAGTTCCACACCGTCGCCGTAGGCAGCTGATCTGGAACCAGCTTCATTCAGGCATCACTGGGGATGCTATTGATATCCTTTTTATCTAGGAACACAAGCTGGATGCCAATGATTGCTCTAAGTCTGGCAAACTGCTTTCAGGACATACCTTCTAGTCGCCTGCTATACAAGGGGAGGTACTTGCATTTCGGTCTCTCTTTCTATTCTCCCCTTGGTTGCTGGTCATGGTATTATCTCCCCTTCTAGAGCTCAATGGATCATTATTTTGATTGGAGGGCGTAAGATTGGTCTTCTCAATCTTTATGCTCCCAACAACAGAGGGGAGTGGATCTCCTTTTGGAAGGAGTTACTCTCTTGGGCCCCCATTGCAGATTCTTGGATCATTGGTGGCGACTTCAACATGGTCGAGTTGCCTTCAGACAAAAAGGGAGGCAGATACGGTTGAATTCATTCTTTGGAGAGGGCAGCCTGGGATGTCTTCCTCTTTCAGTTCAGTGGCACGGACACTTGGTTGGATGATGCCTTTCATATTATGCCACAGTCACTCCTATACTCTTGGTCGAACAGGAGAATACACATGCCAATTCATGCACGGATTGACAGATTTTATGTAGATGATTGGGCACTTGACAGAGGAGGATCTGTATGCATTTCTATTGGGGTTTCCACCTCAGATCATTTTCCAGTGGTGTTGCTGATTATTGAGCCTCATCGGAGAGGACGCTCTGCCAGTGTCAGGATTCCGGATGCTTTTTATGTAGAGGAGAGCCTCACAGAGGATATTTTACAGATTTGGGTTTCTCACATACAAGGTGGAGCTGTCCACCCATCTCAGGTAGCTGCAGCCTTATCCGAAATTAGTGACTATTATCATACAATCGCTGATTCTAGGAGATGTGAGATTCTCAGATGTGAGATTGGTATACGCCAGCCCTTAGCGTCCCTTCAGAGGGAAGAGCAGAAGAGGCCCACAGATGCTTGGATTCCGGAGCGCCTTGTTGCAGCAAGGGCTCCTTTGCAGACATTGTTGGATCAAAGAGCAGAATATGCCTTTCATGCACGGGAATCCTTTTGGATTTAGTCGGGTGGTAGGGTCAACAAACACTTTTTCTCTACTCATGGGCCCAAACATAGTAGAGATAGTGTTTCGCACCTTGTTGACTCAGACGGGGTGTTCTAGTAAAATCCTGATGCTGTCATGCGTGTAGCTTCAGATTTTTTTGCATCCCTTCTTACTGCAGATCCAGGCACACAAGCCATTGATGATGCTAGAGAGGTTATTTGGCAGTGTATCCCTGTATTGGTGAAGGATGAGATGTATGTTTCTCTAGATGCACCTTTCACCAATGCAGAATTCAAGACTGCATTACTTGCCCTTCACAACGGCAAGTGCCCAGGTTCAGATGGACTTAACCCCTCCTTTTTTATTACTTTTTGGGAGCAGATTGGTGATCACATTACATCAGCCTTGCAGGGCGTGTGGGACTCTGGTGAGATGCCGGACTCACTTACAGATGGTCTCATTCATCTCATCCCAAAGGGGGGTAATAGGAATCTTGTGTCTCAATGGAGACCCATCACTCTATTGGGCACTTTTTACAAGATTCTGGCGAAAGCCATCAGTCTGCGGCTATAGATTTTTCTTCCAGATTTAATTCATGACATGCAGACAGGGTTTGTGCATGGCAAAAGTATTTTTGATAATATTTTCTCAATTTGGGAGGCCTCAGAATGGGCCATGCAGAGCCGCCAGAGATTGGCCATTCTACTCTTGGACTTTGAGAAAGCTTACGACAGAGTAGACTGGGATTTTTTAGAGGGTACTTTATCTCGCTTTTGTTTTTTAGATGCATGGATTAGAGGAGTATCCTCTCTCTACAGATCAGCCCATAGCCAATTGCTCATTGGGGGGGGTAAGAGGGGATAGGTTTCAGATTTCCAGATACATCCGCCAGGGATGTCCTCTTGCCCCGTTTCTTTTTCTGTTTGTGGCGGAAGCTATGAGTATCTACATTAGATCTCAAGCTGATATTTATGGGCTGAGGCTTCCTATCCGCCGGGAAGAAGAGCTCCTGGATAGTGAGTTGGCAGATGACACAGCTGTTTTTTTGGATGCCTCCCCCAAGACACTCACTTCCTTCTGGACAGCCGTGGATTTGTTTTGCACGGCTGTTGGTGCACACATTAATTGGCATAAATCCAGTGGTTTTTGGATTTGCGAGAATGACACCCCGGATTGGGGTAATGATTTTGGCTTCACTTGGGTACAGAGGGGCGTCTCCGTCAGATATTTGGGCTGCAAGGTTGGGGTGGGCATCTCTCCCTCACATCAGTTTGCTCCGGTGTTGGAAAGCATAAGAAGAAAGCTCCTTTTTTGGAGCTCAGCCAAACTTGACTTGGCCTCCAGGGTGGTGGTGGTTAACCAGGTTCTTCTAGCCACAGCATGGTTTGTATGCTCTTGTTGGTGCCACTCTAGGGATTGTATCACTCAGCTTAAGAGGCCTGTACGAAACTTTTTATGGAGTGGTCTAGATGGCACAACTGATGTTACAGCCAGGGTGGCTTGGGAGACCTTGATTCTTCCTACAAGAGAAGGGGGTTTGAATATCATCGACCCAGATCTACAGTGCAGAGCTTTACTCTGCAAGTTCGTTGTGAGAGGGCTTATGCCAGGGCAAGAGCCTTGGAAGGATTTTATAATCAGATGCATACAGTCTCGCACGCCCACTTCAGGAGAGGATTGGACACACAGTACTAGATGGGTTTTCACCACAGCCCACCTTAAGTCTCCCTCTTCCCCTCTTATGGTTGCTATCCTTAAAGCATGGGCCAGCTTCAGAAGTACTCTTCGCAGGATTCCCCCATCCACCCGTGAAGAGATTGAAAGGCAGCCTATCATGTGGAATGATAGGATTTTGGATGAGCTTGGCAGACCACTTGGAGCTTCTCCTTACATGCAGTGGCCAAGATGGGAGAGGGGCCCTGCATCTACAGTGGGAGCATGGAAAGCCTTCAGGAAGCTTCCTGCAGACCAACAGGCCCAGATGGTTCTTAATCGCAGAGGGAGTGCATGGATCCTCAATCTTTTGGAATGTGAAACTAATCAAAATCATTTCATCGATTTATTGTGCACCACCTGGCAGCCGTGAACACTAAAGAGACTTATTGGTGTTATGCTAAAAGGCACAATCTTCCATAACAAAGGTCGACAGTATAGATGGTTACTCAAAATGCTTGCCCTGGCACACATTTCTACCATCCATCAAAACATTGCTACGTTTACTCAAAATCAGTCAAGAGAGCTCATTTGACAAACTGTAGGTCCCTTCCTCTTTGGACACAAATTGCGGCCACAATGGGGCAATTTTCTTCACGAAATTTTAGTGGAGGTTGTGAAGCCCTTGTTTGGTGTGGCTTTGAGCAGCATTTGATACTGGTTCATATTAAACATCAGTGTGCATACAGGTTATTTTTTTCTCAGATAGCATTTTGCTGTCATATTAGCCCAAGGTTGTGGAAGAGGTCTATGCAGAAGGAAGGTGGGAATTTTCCCTGGGTGGGAAGTGAACAGAGAAAACTATTGGTTGTGGAAGGGGAGGGCAAGATGTAAACTAATATCATGGAACTTGTGGAAGCTTACTGAAGCAAAGGAGCCCTTCTAATGTAGGATTGGAACACACAATTATGCACAACCTGAAGAGTATCGAGGATATGGTGGCTGCTTCTTACTACTCTAGTTGACATAGCACTACCCAATGAGAAAGCATATCCACTAGTAGAACTCCTGCCCATGATGCCACCAGCCTAGTCCGTGTATCCATACAAGCATAAGTCTCCACCTTTTACATAAAACATGCCATAGATGACGTAGAATAGCGTAGAATTCATCTGACCGTGACTCTTACATGGTCGTTGCATAAACCGGCTGATCTTTCCAACTGCATAGCTCAAGTCTGGGTATGTAATGGTTAGCTATATGAGACTCCCAACCATTTTCCGATACATCATGACATCCTGTATGTATTTGCAATCATCCAACATCTTCACATTCTGATAAAGCCATGTGCCTATGGGCTTGCACATTGTCATCCCACATGGTTTCCTCTCCTGAGATTTCTTCCACATCAATCTTTTTTTTGCCCTTATCCACATGCCTACTATCCATAAGCCTACCACTCCAACACTGCCTGTGTGCTTTTTTCACTCTCTAGTAGTCATGCTCGATAATCCTGCATGTTGTGCATCAATTCGTGCATCATGCTACTCCTCATATACATCAACCACTGTCACTTTTTTTTCCCCCCAAGAAAAGTACTTCATTAAGTATGAATAAAAACTGGAGAGCAAGCTCAAGTGCGGGAGTACATCATGTCAAGCATGAGAAAAAACAGCTCAGAATGAGCAAACAAAAATCCCAGGTGGCGGCTGAAAATGCCACCTCATCCCTGAAGGAGAGTCGGAGAAGAAAGGACAATCCTTCCAGACTCTGAGAAAAGCAACCCTCCTAGTAGTAGCAGTCCTAGAGGTTCCCTGTATGTTCGCCCAAATGGCCATCAAAGTGTGTATAGTATCTGCCCAGATACTGGCCTTAGTCTAAGAAGGGTGAACCTGGGAGTCCTCCAAGGCCTTTGTACATCTGGCTCTCCAAATATGCCATGCTGTAATACTAGCTAGAATCTCCCAAGATGAGTCTATAGAAGCGTGGGGAGCTCTGAATGGGGAGTAAACGGAACATCCCGGAGGGAGCATGACTCCACAAGGTATCGTCGAACAAAAAAAGCTGTGTTCGTGTCATGTCCCTCGAAGAAATCCTGTGGACTAGTGAGTGACAACCAAGCAACTGATCCCTAGGTCATGAAGAAGGGTTCTCTATGAAAAATGCAAAGTATCCTAGCAACACCCTTCCAAATCGTCCTCGCCTGAGTGCACTCCCAAAGGCAATGCTGCACTGACTCAACTGCTGAGTGGCATCGAGGATATGTAGGATTAGCCCCGAACCTAGATCTCCACAGGTTCACTGCAACCCCTCCATGAATAGTAAGCCAGATGAATAACGTGATTTTCCTATTCCTCAGGGATTTCCAAAGTCTCCTCCAAAAGTCTTTCTGCATCTCTGCATAAATCTTGAAAGTATCACAATGAGAAGCTGTAGAGGGCCTCCAGCCTCTACAATTGAGCTGGAATCTCCTGGCATTTCTGACCATGTAACGAAAGAAGGGGATGCTCTTCTCTCGGTGCCATGCATCTATCCACTCCCATTCCCCTGGATCCCGCTTCAAGGATCTAATAGGGGAACCTCCATACAACCAAAGCCTCCAAGATCCAATAGCCAGGAGAACGGGGTCTCGATAAAGATACAACTGTGAGTCTCTACCCATCTCCATGTATCCTGCAATCCTGACAAGCTGAAAAGGAGCCTCCAAAAGAATGTCCTCTGAAGATCTGTGGAGTCTGCCTTCTGCATGAACTTGAAAGACAAGGGTATCCTAATGTGCATCCCGCAAGGCTATAACCTGCAGAGGGATACCTGTCCTCGAAAAAGCCCCCAACCAGGTGGACTCCGAAATCGGGAAATGGTCTGTATCCATTCACTCCACTGGTATGGCTGCATCTATCTGTTGCATCTTGGCTGCACTTCCTCTGAGGTGACTAACTGAACGAGCTCTCTCATCCTCTTGAAGCATCCTAAACGCTTTCCAAGCACCCACCGTGGATGCAAGTCCCAACTCCCATCTAGACCACTGCATATAATGTGACATGCACAGTGATCTGCCATGCTCATCTGGTATGCAATCATTCCACATGACGGGCTTCCTGTCAATTTCTTCAAGAGAGGAGGGTGGAACTCTCCGAAGAGTACTTTTGAAGCTATCCCAAGCTTTCAGAGTGGCAGCCATGAGAGGGGAGGTAGGAGATCTGAGATGGGCTGACGTAAAGATCCATCTAAGGCTGTCCATCCAATCTCCTCCCTGAGAAGGTGTGCATGTCTGTATACTGCGTAAGAAAAAATCCTTCCATGGTTCCTGACCAAGCATCAAACCTCTGACCACCATCTTGCAGCTCTACACTGCAAGTCTGGATCGATAATATTGAGGCCCCCTTCCTCAGTGGGTAGAATAAGAGTCTCCCAAGCTACCCTAACTATCACATTTGAAGTGCTGTCTAATCCACTCCACAAAGAGTTCCTGATAGGTCTCTTGAGCTGAGTGATACTGCTTCTAGATCGGTACCAACAAGAGCAAACAAACCAGGCTATAGCCACCAGTACTTGGTTTTCAACCACCATTCTCGATGCAATGTCAAGTTTGGTCGAGCTCCAAAATAGGAGTTTCCTCCTGATGCTCTCCAACACGGGAGCGAACTGCTGTGCTGGAGAAATGCCCACCCCAACCTGGCATCCAAGATACTTGATGGAGACACTCCTTTGAATCCAAGTAAAGCCAATATTAGCACCTCAATTTGGACTGTCCTCATCACTAATCCAGAAACCATTGGATTTAATCCATCTAATGTGAGCCCCTGGTGCAATGCAAAATAAATCCAAGGCTGTCTTGAAAGAGGTGAGTGTCTGTGGAGTTGCATCCAAAAAAATAGCCATGTCATCTCCCAGCTCACTGTCCAACAATTCCGCTTCCTGTCTCAACGGAAGTCTCCGTCCCAAAAATATCAGGTTGAGCTCTAATATAGAGGCTCATAGCTTCAGTCACAAATAAGAATAGAAAGGGGGCTAGAGGGCACCCCTGTCGGACTGATCTGGATATCTGAAACCTGTCTCCGCTGACTCCACCAATGAATACTTGGCTATGGGCTGACCTGTAAAGAGCGAAAACCCCTCTAATCCACAAATCTGAAAATCCAAAGCGAAGAAGGGTTCCCTCTAGAAAACCCCAATCTACCCTGTCATATGCTTTTTCAAAATCCAGGAGTAGAATTGCCAATCTATGGCCCTCATGCATAGCCCACTCAGAAGCCTCCCAAAATGAGAATATGTTATAAAAAATGCTTCTGCCATGGACAAAGCCTGTCTGTGTGTCATGTATAAGATCTGGCAGGATGGGCTGCAATTGCAGGCTCATGGCTTTTGCCAAGATCTTATACAAAGTGCCCAGTAAGGTGATCGGTCTCCACTGAGACACTAAATTTCTGCAACCTCCTTTTGGGATAAGATGAATGAGACCCTCAGAGAGTGAGTCCGGTATCTCACCTGAGTCCCAAACACCTTGCTCTCGTCTCTCCTGATACTAGCAACAGAATGATAAAAGTCGCTAATGTCAGTGAGGGCTGCAGCCACATTTGATGGGGACGACTGCCCACCTTGCATGTGAGAAACCCTCCTCTGCATAGAAGGCATATGGAATCCTGATGCTAGCAAAGCGACCTCTCCCCCGAGGCTTTGAAACCACCAAAACAACCAAAAAATGATCTGAAGTGGACACCCCAGCGCTGATGCATACTGTCCCACCTCAAGAGCAACTCCTTCCAAAGGAGGACACGATCCCCTCTCAAGTTGGGTGAATAAAAATTAAGAAAGCCAACCTTACACCCACCAATCATCAAAATAACCCACTGTGCTCTAGAGGGGACTATGACTCCATGTCCAATGACCAAGGGGGGTATCGAAGAAGAGAGAGAAATGCAAATGCCTCCCCTGGTGCCCAAGGCAGGTGACCAAAAAGTATGGCTAGAAAGAAGCTAACTTGACTTGGCACAATGGGGCCACCTGAAACATCTGGATGGAGTTGGTTACGAATGAGCTACCTATGGCGGCGATGAGGTATACCACCGAGGCCCTGAATGTTCCAACTAACGATCCTCATCAATGGGAGGAGGCCGGGTGAAAGGCCCTACCCGACTTGGTGGTGGAGAAAATCCTCTCCTGTGAAAGAGTCCTCCTGTCAAGCGGAGGGAAATCAACTAGTGAAAGAAAACCCACTCCAGCACAGGGGGAAACCCTGTCCAACGGAATCCCAATAATCGACTCCCCTAGGGTAGAGGGTACAAACTCCTCCGCTGTCTCAATCTCTGCCAAATCTGCAAGTACTACAAAAGAGTTCTTGTAGGAGGGAATTGGCATACGAGTGCGAAGAATCCTTGCACTCGAGGGAGAAGGAGAAAAAACTCCCTCACCTCTATCAAAAGGTGAAGTGTGACTAACAGAGGGAGGGGATTGATCAGGAACATCAGTGACAGGACCTAAAGAAATGGGTTGCCCCTCCTGATGAGCAGGTGGGGGATTGGGGCAACCACATCTACACCTACAGGAATATCACATGCTTGTAACTGAGAATGGTCCGAGGTGCCTCGTAGAGGTGGCGGAGTGTCAGCAACCCTCACAGGCATCCAACGGGATATTGATCGTACTGTGTCTGTAGCCTAAAGGGGTGGGAACCGTGGATGTGAGCAAAGAGTGAGGTGGCATACTCATGCTCTGAATCTGTCTTGAGCTATTGAAGCTCGTCTTTGGAAAAGGTAACTGTTTTTACGACCGGTCGAATCGGTCGAGGATTGGCTGAATGGGAACCCATTCATCAATCAAGGTGGAATGGCCGACACGAACACGAAGATGCTCTGTCCGTCCAACAACCTGCTGCCAGAGAGAGCAAATCTCTCTCTTGTTCCTAGAAGGGTTGAAGAGGGGGGGGGGGGGGGGCAGGCAAGGGGGGGCAGTGTAGGGAAGGAGGAGAGGGGGAGGGAAGGAGGGGAGGGGGAGGGAACGAAAGAGGTGGTGAGGCAAAGGCTGAGAAAGGGGCAAAGGGAGGGAGGGAGGGCAGAAGGTAGGGGCGGGGGAGGGGAAGGGAGGCAGGGTAGGGGGAGCGGGGGGTAGGAGGAGTAGGGGGATAGGAAGGAGGGGCAGTGGGGGGGTAGGGAGAGGAGGGGAGAGGGCAGCGGGGTAGGGAGGGAGGGGCGGATAGGAGGAGTGGGGTAGGGGGAGCAAGGGGTAAAGAGGTAGGGGCAGCGGGGGGGTAGGGAGAGGCAGGGAAAGCAGCGGGGGTAGGGAGGGAGAGGTAGTGGGATAGGGAGGGAGAGGTAGCGGGGGTAGGGAGGGAGAGGTAGGCAGCAGGAGAGGGAGGGAGGGGAGCGGGAGAGGCAGCGGGGGGGACGGCAGCGGGAGAGGGAGGGGAGGGAGCGGGAGAGGCAACGGGTGAGGGGGAAGCAGCCCGGGAGGAGGGCCTGGCAAGGAGAGGAGGGAGGGGAAGGGAAGGGCTGGGAGGGAGGGAAGAGGGGTGCAGGACGGAGGGTAGTAGGGAGCAGCAGGACGGGGAGCTCAGCAGCTCACTCGTAATTCACGACACTCTGTTCAATAGCGGTCTCACAATAAAGTACTGAACCAACCAACCACTGTCACTTGCTTACGCTTACACCATAATTCATGCTCGCTGAACCACACATCTCGACTCACATACACCTGCCTCGTGGTGAAATCATAGCACTTATATCCTTTCTTCTTCTTTTTTTTTCAAGAAAGAGACTTCTACTAAGTAAGGGAAAAAACCCGCGAGAGCAGACTCAAAGCGGAATACATCATGAAATCATGAGGATAAACAAAACCCCCTCAAAGTAAGGTGGAAAACAACCAAGGCTGAGGCTGAAAGTGCCACCTCAACCCTGTAGGAGTCTCAGAGAAGAAAGGAGAATCCTTCCATTCCCTGAAGAAAGAAGCCCTCCTAGCTGAGGTTGCACGGGAGTCTCCCTGCATACTCATCCATACGGCCATCAAAGTATGTACGGTGTCTGTCCAGATACTAGCCAATGTGTGCGAGGGATGAACTTGAGTACCCTCCAAAGCCTCTGTGCATTTGGCTCTCTAGATATGCCAGGATGCTATGTTCGCGAGAATCTCCCAAGAAGTATCCACAGAGGCATGTACAGCGGTAAAAGGAAGGTGTGGTATCACATCCAATGAACAGGACTCAATCTGATGATGTCGAACCGAAATGGCCCGAGAGGAGTCAAGTCTCTCATAGAATACCTAAGGCCCTGTAAAAGAAAGCCAAGCCACTGAGCCCCATGTCATAAAGAATGGGGAGTGGGCAAAGTGACTGAAAATCCTGGCTACCCCCATCCAAATCATCCTCGCCATATAGGGCCTAGGCGGAGTTCCACACCGTCGTCGTAGGCAGCTGATCCAAAATCAGCTTCATCCAGGTGTCACTGGAGGTGCTATTGATATCCTTTTTATCCAGGAACACAAGTTGGATGCTAGTGATTGCTCTAAGTCTGGCAAACTGTTGTCTGGTCATACTTTTTGGTCGCCTGCCTTGGGCACCAGGGGGGGCACTTCTATTTTAGTTTCGCAGTCGGTTCTCCCCTTGATTGTTGGACGCAGAGTCATTATTCCCTCTAGAGCTAAGTGGATTATTCTCTTGATTGGAGGGTGTAAGGTTGGTTTCCTTAACCTGTATGCCTCCAACATTAGAGGGGAACGGGTCTTTATGAGGAAGGATCTGCTCTCCTGGGCCCCCATTGCGGGCGGATTCATGGGTGATTGGAGGTGACTTTAACATGGTTGAGTTACCGTCAGAAAAAAAAGGGGGTAGAGAAGGAAGACTTCACTCTTTGGAGAGAGCAGCTTGGGATGCCTTCCTTTTTCACTACTGTGGCAAAGATACTTGGTTGGACGATGCCTTTCTTATTCAGCCACAGTCCCTCCTGTTCTCTTGGTCGAACAGGAGGCAGCAGATGCCTATTCATGCACGCATTGACAGATTCTATGTACATGATTGGGCACTTGACAGAGGTGGATCGGTATGCATTGCTGCTGGGATTTCCACTTCAGACCACTTTCCTGTTGTGCTGGCTATCTCAGAGCCTCACTTGAGAGGCCCATCTGCCAGCATCAGGATTCTAGATGCCTTGTACACAGAGGAGGACCTTACAGAGGCAGCCCTGCAGATATGGGTTTCTCATGTCCAGGGTGGGCAGCCATTGCCATCACAGGTAGCTGCTGCCCTTTCTGGTATTAGCGACTTCTACCTCTCAGTTGCTCGTACCAGACGAGATATTCTCAGACGTGAGATTGGTGTTCGCCAGCAATTGGCAGCTTTGCAGAGGAAGAGCAAAAACGGCCTTCAGATGCTTGGATTCAGGAGCGCCTTGCTGCGGCAAGGGCTCATCAACAGGTATTGCTTGATCAGAGAGCAGAGTATGCCTTTGATGCACGGGAGTTCTTCTGGATTCAGATGGCTGGCAGAGTCAATAAACACTTTTTCTCTACTCTTGGCCCTAGACATAGTAGAGAGAGTGTCTAGACATAGTAGAGAGAGTGTATCCCAACTTATTGACTCACATGGGCTTTTATAGATAGATCCTGATGATGTCTTGCGCATAGCTTCAGATTTTTATGCCGCCCTTCTTACTGCTGATCCTAAGACACGGGATAGAGAGGATGCTAGACAGGTTATTTGGCAGAGCATCCCTTTGTTGGTGAAACCGGATATGCATGTTTTGCTTGATGCACCTTTCACCAACATAGAGTTCACGACTGTACTTTCAGCCCTTCACAAGGGCAAGTCCCAGGTTCGGATGGCCTTACCCCCTCTTTTTTCATTGCATTCTAGGACATGATTGGAGATTACATTACTTCAGCCCTGCAGGGTATTTGGGACTCTGGTGAGATGCCCGGGTCACTTACAGAAGGTCTCATCCACCTAGAAATCTAGTGTCCCAGTGGAGGCCTATCACACTTCTAGGGACTTCTTACAAAATTCTGGCCAAGGCAATCAGCCTCTGATTGCAGCCCCTTCTCCCAGATCTTATTCATGACACTCAGATGGGATTTGTGCATGGCAGAAGCATTTTTGATAACATTTTCTTTTTCTACGAAGCCTCAGAGTGGGCCATGCAGAGCGGCCAGAATCTAGCCATTCTACTTTTGGATTTTGAGAAAGCTTGACAGAGTAGATTGGGGTTTTTTGGAGGGCGCCCTTCTACGTTTTGGCTTTACTAATGCTTGGATCAGAGGTGTTTCCTCCTTGTACAGATCAGCCCACAGCCAGGTACTTATTGGTGGGGTAAGGGGTGAGAGATTTCAGATTTCGAGATCAGTCTGTCAGGGATACCCCCTTGCTCCTTTCCTTTTTTTGTTCGTGGCCGAAGCTATGAGTATCTATGTTAGATCTCAAGCTGACATCTTTGGGCTGAGACTTCCCATCAGAAGGGAAGAGGAGCTACTTGACAGTGAGTTGGCAGATGACACAGCAGTTTACTTGGATGCCACTCCACAGACGCTCACTTCTTTCAGGACAGCATTGGATTTATTTTGCTCGGCGGCAGGGGCGCAGATAAATTGGCATAAATCCAATGGCTTTTGGATCAGTGATGAGGACACTCCAGGTTGGGGGCTTGACATAGGATTCACTTGGGTTCAGAGGGGTGAGTCTATCAGGTATTTGGGCTGCCAGGTGGGCTTGGATATTTCTACCATGCAGCAGTTTGCTCCCGTTTTGGAGAGCATCAGAAGGAAGCTTCTTTTTTGGAGTTCAGCCAAGCTGGATCTTGCCTCAAGAGTTGTGGTGGTCAACCAGGTCCTCTTGGCCACGGCCTGGTTTGTTTGTTCATGCTGGTGCCATTCTAGGGACTCCATCATTCAGCTCAGAAGACCGATCAAAAACTTTCTCTGGAGTGGGCTTGATGGCACAGCAAATGCCTTAGCCAGGGTGGCTTGGGAGACCCTCATCCTCCCTACACAGGAAGGGGGTCTCAATATTATTGATCCAGATTTACAGTGCAGAGCTTTATTTTGCAAGATGGTGGTTGGGGAACTTATGCCAGGGCAGGAACCGTGGAAGGACTTTCTTATCAGCTGCATACAGAGGTGCACACCTTCTTCAAGAGGAGACTGGATGAGCAGTGTTAGGTGGATCTTCACCACAGCACACCTCAGATCACCTTCGTTCCCTCTCACGGTTGCCATTCTGAAATCTTGGGCCAGTTTCAGAAGCACTCTTTGGAGGATTCCTCCTTCCTCTCAGGAAGAGATTGATAGGCAATCCATCATGTGGAATGACAGTATTTTAGATGATCATGGCAGACCACTTGGTGCCTCACTCTACATGCAGTGATCCAGGTGGGAGAGGGGACCTGCATCTTCTATGGGGTCTTGGAAAGCTTTCCGCAAGCTTCCAGAGGAGACCAAATCAAGGTTGACAGGACATCTCAAAGGAGGATGCTTTAGTTTTTACTGTGCAGGATGGTGGTAGATTGCTCAGATCCACAGAGGACATCTTGCTTGAGTCTTCTTTTCAGCCTATCAGGGTTGTAGGTCTTTTGGTGCAGGGATCAGATTCAGAGTGGTTCCTCGACCCAGACCCCCGGCTACTCTCCACCGGGTCTTGGAGGCTTTGGCTCTACGGGGGAGTTTCCATTAGGTATTTGCAGTGAGACCCTGGAGAGTGGGAGTGGATTGATGCAGGGCATCGAGAGAAGAGCATCCCCTTCTTTCGTTACACGGTCAGTAATGCCATGAGATTTCAGCTCAGTAGTAGAGGTTGGAGACCTTCCAGAGTTCCTCACTGGGAGACATTTGATATCACTGCAGATCTGCAGAGGTGCTTCTGGAGGAGACTCTGGAAATCCCACAGGAATAGAAAGATCACTCTCTTCTTTTGGCTTTCTATCCATGGTGGCATTGCAGTGAACCTTTGGAGATCCAGGTTCAGAGCCGACCCTACTTGCCTGTCTGAGGGGGGGGGTTTCTTAACACTTACTTCCGGAAGTATTACCGGAGGCCTAGGGCCACTGGTGCGAGAAGCGAGTAAGACGTGCCATAAGTGTCACTGATGGAACGTAGGTGAGTGCTTGTCGATGGTGTCAACTATGTGCAAGCGGTAGATGGTGTCAACTATGTACAAGCGGTACAAGTGCTGAAGTGATGTGAGCAAGAAGAAGACCCAAAGCGGAACAACATCATGAAAGCCATCCCTCGACATGAACAGCAAGGAACTTCAACCACATGACACAGGTCCGTTGTACCAGGTGAAGGGAGAGGAGGGGAGGAGAACACAACGAAAAGAGATTTTAGAGTAGCGAGCAGAGATGGGAAGTAGCATAACTCATTAGAGAGCAAGATGACTGATACACTCCCCGAAGATACACACGAGGCGAGCTCTTGACTCTAGCCTCTCACTCCTTCACTCCCGCCTCTCGTCCCCGCGAGAATGTCCCTCCCCTCTTTCCTTTCCCCCTCTTCACCTTCTCTTCCTCTGCTCCACCCCCGCGCTACCAATCTCCACACCTTCTTCCTATTGGTTGCCTTCTTGCACCCTTAGCCATCCTTAGCCATTCCACCGTTTGTGGGCCGCTCTGTCCTTGATGGCTTCCGCAACACTCCAGCCTGTCCTGGGTCAGTGAATCCCGTGCTCCATGTGTTCTCCTGCGCTCCTGACACTAGTTGGTTGAGAGGGTTGGTGCACCACCTATGCCTCTTAACTGATGGACTGCTTCCCATGTGCACCAACAGGTGTATCCCGCGTACCATTGCGCCAATACTTCCCTATGATTGACTTTGACCATGGTGAGTCGAGGTTGAGGTTTGGCACCCTTCAGTCATGTATTGCTTCCGTCATGTCCATGTCAAGTCCATGTCATGTCCAAGTCATGTCCATGTCAAGTCATGTCATGTCCAAGTCATGTCCATGTCAAGTCCAAGATGTGAACACATGTGAACACGCTGCGACTAGGTATGACCAAGGTCTGACCAAGGTCTAACAACTTGGCATGTTGCTGAGGTGACCATGACATGACCCAAGTGTGACTCTTGGTGGGTCGCCATAAACTTTGAGTACAACAGGTCCCCCGCCACTATCATTCACCGTCCCGGTGAATGACCCAGGATCTTGTGAGAGAAAGTTAAGTGTTAAGTACAAATAAGAAAGTGACCTTGGGGTTGACATCCCAAAACTGAAAAGAAAGGGCTCATGGCCATACAACTGTAAAACTGAAAAAGAAACTGGCTCATGGCCATACAACTGTAAAACTGAAAAAAGAAACTGGCTCATGGCCATACAACTCCAAACTCCTTATTTACATGAGAATCCAAATGTACAAAGTTCCAAAAAGATATGCCGAACTAAAAGATCCAGGAGCTACTGCTTGCTGGATGAAAGTCAGGGAGGGGGAGGGGGTGGGTGTGGTGGGTGTGCTGAGGTTCCGGGGCTGGTCCGTGCCTCTTCCTCGACTGTGTCCATGAGGTTGCGGATGTCCTCGTATTTGGATTTATACCTGTGGTAGCCAGACCTGTACTGTTCACATCGAGATTTGAGAGCAGCATTTTCATCTTGCAGCCCATGGAAGTTGTCCTGCAACTTGGAATGTGAAACTTGGAGATGGTCTTCCGCCTCGCGAATCTGCTTCATTTGACTCCGCACCTCCTCCATTTGTTGATCCACAGTAAGCTTATCCGCAGCCAGTGAGGTGTATCTGTCCTGTAGGGCGGCAAGCTCCCGCTGGCTTTGAGCCTGTTGGGCTGAATGGTGGTCCTCCAAAACTTTCGTGGTGGCTGTCCACTCTGCCTCCTTTGCTACAAGACTTTGCTGAAACTCGTCTTGCTGAGTTTTCCAGCCAGCTTCCCTTGCCTGTAGAATTGCTCCCCACTCCGCTGTTTTCATTTGCAATGTTGTATCCCATTCTTTATGCATGCTGGCTACCTGCTTCTCATGTTCCAAGCGGAGGTGTTGCTTCTGTGACAGAAGCTTGCAAACCTGACCCGTAGTATTAAAGAGGGAGGCACCCATCTGAATGAAGCTGTCATCTATAATGCGTTGAGCCATATGAAGGGACCTTTTAACCCATGCATACCTGTCCCGATAGGTCATTCGGTCAGCCATGTCAATAAGTTCGCCATATTCCTCGAAGGCCGCTTTCATCCCCTCTTGCTCTAGGTCCTCTAGAGCTGCCACTGGAGCCAGTGTGTCGATGTCTAGGTAACAGCTTGGAGCTTGGGATACCTTCTTGTTGGAAGCGATTGTCTCTTGCAAGGGAAGTGTGAAAATTTGGTCCAAGTCCTCCTCCTCCATGCAAACAGGAGACCGCTTCCGCTTTAATGCATACAGCAACCGTTTGTGTTCCTGGCTCTGTTCCTCTATCTGGGCCTCATGGGTGAATAGATCTCCCGAGGAGGTTGCGAAGTAGGTATCCAACATATCATTTTGAGGAAGTGGAGGACAATCCGCTGGAAAAGGTATCTTACCCCCAGCAAAAATAACCTCGCCAGGTCGAGTTTCCAGTAAGTCCTGTTCAGCAGCCTCCATACTTGGTTCAGGGGTCAGTCGTCGAGACACCCGGGGTGGGGTCTTCGCATCACCAGTGGCTCCCAAAGTAAGATTCAAGTTCAGTAACCTGTGGCGTTCTGATGCCTCTCCATCAAGAGATTCCAGGGCAGAGGTGCCAGCTGCTGTAACGGTGCCTCCTGCCGTACCTTCTGTGGAGGTATCCCCCTGAGTCGGGGGATTAAGGTGCATATCTTTGCACCCTACTGACCCTGATGAGATGATCGGAGGGGAAATGGTCATGACTGCGGGTGAGGTAAGTGGTAATGTTCTGCCATGGTGGGTGAGACCTGAGGAGGGCAGGGGAGTGACCGGAAGAACATCATCAGGGAAATCACAATCTGCCTCGAAGGGGATGGATGGAGAGGCGACTCCTGCATGAGCAACTGATGGCAAAGCTCCAGAGGCTGGCCCAAGAGGGAATGGCTCAGAAACCTGTGCTACAGATGTGGGTGAAGCAAGAGTGGGAATGGAGACTGGAGATGCAGATGTGGGGGGAGCAAGAGTGGCAACGGGGACTGGAGAGGAAGAGAGGACAAAGACTGGTGCAGCAGAGGCCGAGGATGCTGGGGCCGCACGAAGGGCCAGTGGAGATGATCTCAAGAGGGGGATCATAGGAGCGGAGGGTGGGCGGTGAGGAGAGGATGAAGTATGTGAAGGTGGAGGAAAAAGTGCAGGCGTTGCAGCCCGCCACTGGTGCAAGAGGTAGGTGAGGTGAGGTCCACAAGTACATGTGTGTGTGCCTCGGCGTGTGCGATTTCGAACAGTGGCCCGGAATGTTGAATAAAAGAGAGATGCAAAATCATACTGAGTGATGGTGAAGAGAGCATTAAGAGCAGGACGGATACCTTTCGTGATGTAGTAATGCCCGGGTGCTGAATAGAAGCGAGTGAAGAAGTAGCGTGTGATCACTGCTTCTCTGCTTCCACCTTCCAAAACCTTTTTGCAATCATATCCCCTCCTGTTGGGTTTGCACTGTGAAAGGAATGACAGGAGATGTGGTGAATCGTCGGAAGGAGGCTGAATAGGGAGAGCAGGGAGCCCCATGTACTGTGAGACCAAATTGGGTGTGAGAAGCTGCCTGGAGCCCATGAACTCAAAAGTGTCTGTGACATAGTCGTAAGATCTGATGAATCCTGTACACAGTTCCACATCCACCGGAGGGAAGATGACCTTGTCGAACTCAGTTAGACTGAGGGTCTGGATCTCGGAAGATGACAATACGGAGGATAGTTTGAGGTTCGGATCCAGAAGAGGTTTAAACATAACCCGAACGTGGGAGAGGGGAGGGGTGGTTACCGAAGGGCTCTGTATCTCCGTTGGCCCACCCGACCCTTCTGAATGTGGTCTCCGTGCAGAGGGGGTGTAATCTGAGCCCCCATGGTCAGAAGAGGAGGCACTGGAGCTCTGGGAGTGGAAAAGAACCCCCCGCTGCTGTCTTGATTGCGGTGGCTCACCATCCGAGATGATAGTGATCTCCGGACCAAGATGGGAATGTATCGCTGATGAAGTCGGTCCTGCTAATGAAGTCGGCCCTACCGATGAAGTTGGCCTTGCTGATGGAAGTGGCTCTGCTGATGAAGTCGGCCTAGCTGATGTAGTCAGCCCTGCGGAGGCTGTAGGCAGGGGTGAGGTCATGTGCACTGCAGAGGCTGCTTGAGACAGCCCTGCTGAGGCTGTAGGCAGGGGTGAGGTCATGTGCACTGCAGAGGCTGCCTGAGACGTCATGGGGGTATAGAAAGGAATGAAGAGCTTATCTCTGGGCAACCTCGGCTTATACTTAGACTTCTTCTCGAGCATGAAGAAGAACAAGAGGTAAAGTGTAAGCTAATGACGAAGCAGGAGACGAAGCTGATGACGAAGCAGGAAGGTGAGTGATGACAAGGCAAGAAAGGAAGCCGGAAGGGAAGGGGAGCTGGTGGCGAGGTAGGGGAGCTGCTGTCAAGGGCTTGAAGCAGGAAGGGAAGGGGAGCTGGTGACGAGGTAGGGGAGCTGCTGTCGAGGGCTTGAAGCAGGAAGGGAAGGGGAGCTGGTGACGAGGTAGGGGAGCTGCTGTCGAGGGCTTTGGCAAGCCCACAGAGATAGAACGAGAGAGTGGGGTAGGTGGTGACAAGAAGGGGAGCTGATGGTGATAAGAAGGGAAGCTGATGGAGAAGCACGAAAGTTAGAAAGGAAGCAGGAAAGGAAGGGGCGTGAATGACGAGGCAAGAAGGAAGCTGGCCAGTTGATAATCGAGAAGGGGAGTCGATGAGGAGGTCTAGAGAGGAAGCTTGCGAGGTGCTAATGAGAGGGGAGCTGGCCAGGTGATAACAAGAAGGGGGAAGGAGAATTGCGATGAAGGTAGGGCTGCAGAGAAGGTGTTGGAGGGAAGGCTGCAGGGTTTTGCAAGATGGCGAGGGAGGGAGAGCTGTAAGGTGGCGATGGAGGGAGAGTTGTAGGGTGGCGATGGAGGAAGAGTTGTAGGGTGGCGATGGAGGGAGAACCTGCAGGAGAAGGAGGGGTGCAGGAGAAGGTGATGGAGGGGAGGCTGCAGGAGACTGCGCTGAAGGGAGAAGGAGGGAGGATGATAGTCTGCAGGAAATATGCGAGGGAGGGAGAAGGAGGGAGGCTGCAGGAGACTGCAGGAAATATGCGATGGAGGGAGAAGGAGGGAGGCTGCAGGAGAAAGCGTTGGAGGGAGGCTTGCAGGAGAAGGAGGGAGGCTGCAGCAGGAGGGACGATGCTGTAGGAGATATGCGATGGAGGGGGAAGGAGGGAGGCTGCAGGAGAAGCGTTGGAGGGAGGCTGCAGAGAAGGAGGAGCTGCAGCAGAGGGTGGCTGCAGAGAAGGAGGAGCTGCAGCAGAGGGTCGATGCTGTAGGAGATGTGCGATGGAGGGGGAAGGAGGGGGGCTGCAGGAGAAGCGTTGGAGGGAGAAGGAGGGAGGCTGCAGAGACTGCGCTGGAGGGAGGCTGCAGAGAAGGAGGAGCTGCAGCAGAGGGTCGATGCTGTAGGAGATGTGCGATGGAGGGAGAAGGAGGGGGGCTGCAGGAGAAGCGTTGGAGGGAGAAGGAGGGAGGCTGCAGAGACTGCGCTGGAGGGAGGCTGCAGAGAAGGAGGAGCTGCAGCAGAGGGTCGATGCTGTAGGAGATGTGCGATGGAGGGAGAAGGAGGGGGGCTGCAGGAGAAGCGTTGGAGGGAGAAGGAGGGAGGCTGCAGAGACTGCGCTGGAGGGAGGCTGCAGAGAAGGAGGAGCTGCAGCAGAGGGTCGATGCTGTAGGAGATGTGCGATGGAGGGGGAAGGAGGGGGGGCTGTAGGAGAAGCGTTGGAGGGAGAAGGAGGGAGGCTGCAGAGACTGCGCTGGAGGGAGGCTGCAGAGAAGGAGGAGCTGCAGCAGAGGGTCGATGCTGTAGGAGATGTGCGATGGAGGGGGAAGGAGGGGGCTGCAGGAGAAGCGTTGGAGGGAGGCTGCAGAGAAGGAGGAGCTGCAGCAGAGGGTGGCTGTAGGAGATGTGCGATGGAGGGGGAAGGAGGGGGCTGCAGGAGAAGCGTTGGAGGGAGGCTGCAGAGACTGCGCTGGAGGGAGAAGGAGGGAGGCTGCAGGAGAAGGAGGGAGGCGGCAGGAGAAGGAGGGAGAGGAGGCTGCGTATGATTTCGTAGGCTGCAGGAGGAGGAGGGAGGGGAGGCTGCGTATGATTTCGTTGTCTGGAGGGGGGAGAAACAGCCATAAATATATAACGAAGAGATCCATCTTTAGAAAAGTAAGCTAAAATTAGCATGTGTGGGCTGCAAGATGCGGTGGGGGAGGTGGATGAGCTGATCCCAAGGATCCACGCTGAGTTTAGCCTGATGCTAAATATAGCAGTGGTTGGAATTAGGAGAGTTTTAGCCAGATGCTAAATATAGCAGTGGTTGGAATTAGGAGATAAAGGACAGACGCTGAATTTGGTGGCTAAATATAGCCTTGGTGGGAGGGGGTAGGTGAGAGAAAAAGCGGTGTGGGCAAGAGGAAATATTTGAATAAACGTGGGAAAATTGGAGTTTGAATTTTACTCTCTCTCTTGTATAGGATATTGGATCAGGGTGTTATAGAGGTGAATGAGGCTGAATGAAGCTGAAGGAGGGATGAACCAAGGGTGAACCAAGGATGAACAAGGGGTGACCTAGAGGTGAACAGGGGTGACCTAGAGGTGAACATGGGTGACAGAGAGGTGAACATGGGGAATTGACATAGGAGTGAACAGGGGTGACCTGGAGGTGAACAGGGGTGACCTAGGAGTGAACATGGGTGACAGAGAGGTGAACATGGGGAATTGACATAGGAGTGAACAGGGGTGACCTGGAGGTGAACATGGGTGACCTAGGAGTGAACATGGGTGACAGAGAGGTGAACATGGGGAATTGACATAGGAGTGAACAGGGGTGACCTAGAGGTGAACAGGGGTGACCTAGGGGTGAACATGGGTGACAGAGAGGTGAACATGGGGAATTGACATAGGAGTGAACAGGGGTGACCTAGAGGTGAACAGGGGTGACCTAGGGGTGAACATGGGTGACAGAGAGGTGAACATGGGGAATTGACATAGGAGTGAACAGGGGTGACCTGGAGGTGAACCTGGGTGACAGAGAGGTGAACCTGAGTGACAGAGAGGTGAAGAAGGATTAAGGAGGAGGGTGTGTCAGGGAAGGCAAGGGCTATCTCCGCCTTGCCAGAGAAGGAAAACTCAGTTTTTTTTTTGGTCTCTCACCAAAGAGTGCAACGGGGTTGAGAGTAGAAGCTTGACAGGGTTAGGAAAGGGAATACATTGTTGTGGTTTGAATAAATAGAAATTCAACTAATAGGAATGGAAATCCTTATCCAAAGAGAGAGTCAATGTGGATGATACTTCTTTACCCGTGAGCCATTTACAGGTGCTGGTAACTTCTTGCCCTCCAAGGTGGCCAAATAAACCCCTCCACTGGGAATAATCCTTGTGATAAAGAAGGGCCCTGTCCAACCACTGACAAATTTGGGTTTATGCTTCAGGAACTTACTGGAATATAACAAGACTAAGCTGCCAACTTGGAATTCCCTCTTCCTGAGATTTCTGTCATGCCATGCCTTCTGCCTTCTTTGCCAGACTTCCTGAGCCAGGATCGCTTCACGACGATGTTCATCCAAGGCTTCAAGATCCCATAATCTCTCAAGTGTGCATGCCTCCAAGTCATCATCCATCTCTGCCATGACCCTAGTGGTCTTCATGTGGAACTCATAGGGCATAACCGCCTCCAAGCCGTAAACTAGCTGGAAAGGTGAATATCCAGTGCTAGCCTTGTATGCGGTTCTGTAAGCAAAAAGAGCAGCTGGTAGTAGAATATCCCAATCTGCCAAGGAATGAAGGCATAACCGAGCCACAATATGAGACATGGTCCGATTGGAGCTCTCGGCCAAACCATTGGCTCGAGGGTAGTATGAACTAGAGGTCTTGTGAACAATTTGCAGTTGGGTGATGAGGTCAGCGATGACATCATTGAGAAAGTGGGTACCTCTGTCACTCATCAATTCCACAGGACATCCAAACCTAGAAATGATTTGATCATACAAGAATGAGGCCACAACTTGAGCAGTGCAGGTCTTCGCGGCCCTAGCCTCCACCCATTTAGTGCCATAATCAGTAGCAATCAGAGCATACTTGTTCCCTCTTCGAGTTGCAGGAGAGATGGGTCCAACAAAATCCAATCCCCATCTATAGAAGGGGGGTACAGGGCTGGATGGCTGAAGGGGAAGGTACTCCCGTCGGGTAGGCTTCGGCCCCCCTCTTTGACATGAGTCACAGCGGCGCACATAAGCATAGCAGTCTTGGAATAGCTTTGGCCACCACAACCCAGAGCGCATTATCTTTCTAGCAGTGGCCTCTGGTGCCATATGACCTCCCCCCATGCCTGAGTGAGCCTCCTGAAGGATGTCTTGTGTTTCATGAGGAAGCACACACCTCCTCAATATGTGGTCCTTCCCCAACTTGTACAGCTGACCCGCGATCAGTTTGAAAGGAGTAGCCTGAAGAATCTGCCTCCGCTTTTGTGCTGGAGTTAACCCTTTGGAGAACTCCCCTGTAGACAACAATTGTACAATGTTTGCATACCATGGGGGACAGCTATCCACCGCAAACAGGCAGTCATCTTTTGGTACTGTGGCATCGACACGGAAGAGGCCCGCATCTGGAAGGTCATCATCAACTCCTATGGCTGCTTCACCTGAAGAGATCCTTGACAAGTGGTCTGCTGGTTGATGTAATCGGCCTGCTCTCACTAGGATGTCAAAGTCAAACTCTTGAAATAGAAGAATCCACCTACTCACTCTCCCCCCAAGCGTTGGTTTGTTCAGTAAATACTTGAGAGCTTGATGATCAGTAATGATGATAAACTTACTGCCCAAGAGATAGTGCCGATACTTTGTCATGGCATAGACCATGCCCAAGCCTTCGCGTTCAGTGGTGCTATAGTTTCTTTCTGCTCCATTGAGTTGTCTGCTTGCAAAGTACACAGGCAGGTCGAGTTTGTGCTCTTCATCTGGTTGGGCCAATATCGCCCCAATGGCCAGCCCACTTGCATCTACATGCACATGAAAAATGATATCCCATTGAGGTTGCCGCAAGATGGGTGCCTTTACTAGACGATCCTTGAGGTTGTCAAACGCCAGTTGTTGAGGTGCCGACCAGTTGAAGGACTGCTCCTGCCGAAGGAGTTCCGTCAACGCCACCGCTATGTCGGCATAGGACCTGATGAATCTTCTATAATAACCCACATGTCCCAAAAAAGACTTGACTTCTCTGGGTGTGCGAGGAATAGGCAAGGTCAATATCACTTCCACCTTTGCTGGGTCCGTGGTCATTCCCTTAGTTGAGACGATGTGGCCAAGGAGGACCCCTCGCAAGGCGAGGAAGAAGCATTTGTCCGGATTCAAGCACAACCTAGCTTCTCTGCACTTATCAAAAACCCACCTCAACTTACTCATATGATCAGTCTGAATAGCAGGTTCGAGGTGAGAAGCATTCTTACCATTGAACACAGAGAAGTCATCCAAGAATACCTCAAGGAACTTTCCGATGTTCTCTTGGAAAAGTTTGGTGACAAGACGTTGAAACGTGGCCGGTGCATTGCATAGACCAAAAGGCATCATCCGGTAAGCATAAGTTCCCCATTGGGTGACGAAGGTAGTCTTTAACTGATCTTGCTCTCGCACCCGAACCTGGTTATACCCACTGTATCCATCCATGAAGGAGAAAAGAGCATGACCAGCTACGGTTTCAAGCACCCTGTCAGTGAAGGGGAGAGGAAACCTATCCCGACGTGTGGCGGTATTCAAACTCCTATAGTCGACACAAACTCGGAGTTTTCCAGTCTCTCTTTTGGGTACCACTACGATGCCACTAAGCCATTCGGAGTAGTCAACAGGGTAGATCAACCCTGCTTGCTCCATCTTTTGAATATCAGCATGGACAGCCTTGCCATAGTTAGGATTCATGCGATATGGTCCCCTGATCACCGGCTCGGCTTCCGGATATAGATCGATGCGATGTTCCATAAACTCAGTGGGTACTCCCTTTAAATCCTTATATGACCAGGCAAAGACATCAACATACTCTTGAAAAAAATCAGACAATGCAGCAAGGAGATAGTCATGTTCCCAGACCCAACTGGCTACCTTAAGATGTCGCGGTTGGTCTTCTGTCCCTATGTTCAGATACCTCCAATCCCTGGCATGGTCAACCTGAGGTATGCTTCCTGATGCGGAGTTGTTCGGTTCTTCTACTCCCACTGCTGGGTGCGCAGGAGAATCATCTAGAGAAAAATTCCCCACTACTTCTTCCATCCAAGAGCTCGGATAGGACGGTTGGGTGTGTTCTGGAAATGGTTGAAATGTAGAGGCAACAGTTGGGCCCATTCTCTTCTTTCCTTTTTGTGCTTGCTTGAGCATTCCTCTATATGGTAGTCCAACCACCTCGTATGTAGTGTCATGAACCTCCTGTGTCGTTGGGGAGTCAGCTTCTGACATATATAAGTCGAGTAGAACAAGGTCCGCGACATCTTCTTCTCCCTGTATGCTGTGGGCTTGCCTTGAAGGTCTGAAGTTCCAGACTCCAGTGTGAATGTGGACGGCTCCTTCAAATTGACTGGCCTCTTGACCCCTCCTAGGTTGGTCAGATTGCATAATGGATTCAATAACCCTTCCAAGAGTCATTTCCGGTACCTCCTGCCTTTGAGTGACATCAGTAAGTAGGGGATCATCCTCTTCTTCTGCAGATCCATGAGTGTATTCTCCAATACCATCATTGTGCTCAGCCAGCCTATGATCTATGTGGTCATCTTCTTCTTCCATAGATTCATAAGTGTTCTCTTCAGGTCCATCATTATGCTCCGCTCGCTCATCATCTTCTTGCATAGGATCCTCTTCCTCCTCTGTTGTGACCCCATGGTCATTTTCTTGGTGTGAGGCATCCATGTCGTGTGCATCCATTGCTTCCATTGCTGCTTCATGGTCTTGTCTTTGAGTCACCCTGGTGGCCTCCCCACCACTTGGTCTGGTACTTGCGGACATCATTCGCTGATACATGTGGGGATTATTAAGAAGGCCAAAAGGCATCCGTTCATACATGAGATCAGCCAACCCAGGTGGGGAAGAGGCTTCCTGGCTCACCTCTTGCGCATTCCGTGAAGTACCAAAATGGGCTTCAGGATCCTCTTCTGGACACAACTCCACCATGTTGATGGCTAAGGATCCCAGGGCCCCCATCCAATCCAAGATGACAGCTTCTTCCTCATCTGGTCTAGCATGTTCCAACAAGTACGTCAAGCTCTCACCAACGTCTCGTGCCGCTGTTACATCGGTTTCACCTTTGAAGGGTGAGTCCTCCACATAGCCCAACTCTTCTTCCTGTAGGGGCCAATCCCCAAGTGCCCATCGCTCCTCTTCCACCCCTTCTTCTTCTTCAAAATCCTCTTCCCCAAGTTCCACAGGTCGGTGGCGAGCCCTTCCAGTAACCATGTCTATTTCTAAGGATGTGGATCCCAAAGGTAGTCGAACTTCATCACTTGACCAATCTTGAATGGCCTTTGCTGAGCGTAACCATGGTCTACCAAGAAGTAGAGGATAAGTCTGCTCACCCTCTGTCATATTAAGTACAACAAAATTGGACAGGAATGTAACTCCCCCAATCTTCATGTGAACACCTTTTACAGCCCCCATAGGCTTCACCTTGCGTTGATCCGCCATGCGTACTTGGAAATGTACGTCAGTTGTCAATTTCAAACCCAGTTGTTGAAGAGTACCTCTCGGCATGATGTTTACTGCTGCCCCACCATCCAAGAAAACATCTTTCAGCTCCACCCCATTGATCTCCACTGCGAGCTTGGGACTTTGTTCACATGTGAGGGCAGCATAGGCTGAGCAATTGTCTAGTGTTACTCCATCTTGAACTGTTACTGTCTCTGGCGTGGGTCCGCCCTGAACAGATCCCCTTTGGCGCCCTCCTGGCATGCGATTCACAAATGCAATAGTCTGATGCTTGATATGTGGAGACAATTGACAGAGTTGTCGTAAGGTGATATTGGGCCTAAAATCCATCAAGTCATCCATCAAAGAATAGGGCTGGACAGTAGCAGCAATCTTTTGTGCCTTCATCCGCCGAGCTTCTGGCCGAGGGTCGAAGCTTACGCGAGGGAGAGGAGGTGCCTCTGGATTCTCAGTCAATATTTCCTGTGGTGACTCTCCCATCACCCATTTCCCCTTTTCTTTGGCACTACTAGGCTTCACCCCTTTTTCCTTCTCTTGCTTCATTGTGCTTCCTGAGTGGAAGGTGGATGGGCCTGCCTGCGACTCTTCACGTTTTTGCCCTGAAGTTGTCACTTCTGTTGCAAACCTCACTATTTTGGACTTGCGGGAAGGAAACTGAGGTGTGACTCCTTCATCTTCAGAACTAGATTGAAGATCTTTGGTGACACTCCTGATCACCTCCTGATACCTTGAAGGCATAGATTGCTCACTTGGAGCTGAGGTAGTTTTAGAGCTATTGATAGGTCTTGATGGCTGTGGGGCCCCTCGGGTCCTTTCTAATCCAGTTACAGGAGAGGACAAGGGCGATGTAGTCTTGTGCCCACTGTCCACCTTGGGGGAAGGAGGTGGGGATGCTCTTCTAGTGACTGAGCTGGTGTTAGTTGGTGATGAGGCCTCCGATATTGATGTTGAATCATCCTTACTACTGTCACCCTTCATTTGTGACCTAGTCACAGCTCCCAACACTGCACCAATCAAATGGGGTTTGTCACCCTCCCCCGCCACTACTACATCAACCATGTTGACTTGCGATGTTAATTCCCTTCTGCCATTGGGACAATCTCTGGTGTAGTGGTCATTTGTGTTGCACTGTGTACAAGAGGGTCCCCCAAATGGTTGTGTACAATCATCTTGGTAGTGGCCATACTCGCCACATCTATAGCACATGATGGGCCTGCGAAAGTTGGTACCTCTGCCTCCACGTCCACCTCGGAACCCACCCCGTCGACCGCGAACATAAGGGGGTCCATATCCACCCCCTGACATAGGTGGTTGATACTGTGCATAGTAGGGCGGAGGGTAGAAGTATGGAGCCCCAAATTCACTAGGAGTAGGAGCTTGGAGCAAAGGAGGATTAGGAGGATTAGGAAGTAGTGGAGGTGGAATGATAGGGTGGGTGGGTGGTTCAGGTGCCTTCACAGGGGCTGAAGCTAGGGGTACTGGCCCTGAAGTGGTCGGTGCAGCTTTGTTGATTGTAGCCACCAGTGGCTCCCCAATTGGATACTCCGGCAGAAGCTTCCTCAACCCCTTAAGATACCTACACTCAGAGGCATCATGTCCATGAATTTCACAAAATGTGCAAAAGGAGGTTGGGGTAGGTACCTTACGCTTCGATGGACATTCCCAGTAGCCATGGCCAGAACCCTTGCAGTCCGTGCACCAGAGACCACTTCTTATCTGAGCTTCAAAGGGTGACGGTCCATCCACTTTTGTTCTGTCTTTCAGACCTTCTTTGATTTCTTCTAATTCCTTCTTGAGTTGCTGCCATGCCTGTGAGCCCTCTTCTCTCGGAAGTTGGGCGGTCTGAGCGGGTGTTGAGGCGAAACTTAACTGGGACCGTTCCATCTTCACCGCTTCCCTCAGAAATTCTTGTAGCGAGGCATGTTCAGGAAGTTTGTCAACCAGCCTTATAGCAATGGTGGAGGGTAAAGCCTTCAAAAACCACCCCTTCATGACGGCGTCATTGGGTGGCACCGACATCTTTGCCGCCAAGACCCTCATCCTTGTGTACATCTCAGAGATGCTCTCTCCAGGCTTCATGGTGTCAGTGGATAACTCTTGGACAATCATGTGTTCGAATTTTTCCAACTTGAAAGTGCGTAAGAATTCCTCCCTTAGGTCTGTCCACGTCTGGAAGTGGTCCGGAGGAAATTGATTGTACCATACATCCGCAGCATCCTCTAATGACGAGGGAAAGATGTGAAGGAACGCATGCTCATTCTCCACACCTTTAGCTCTACATGCTGTGAGGAACTTCCTCACATGAGCTTCCGCATCTTCATGGAGGTGGCCTTTGAACTTTTGAGTCTTCACGTGGACCTTGTTGAGTAGCTCGAGAAGTCTCGCTCTGTCTGGAGGACTGAGAACGGCCGTCCCCACCCGAGAGGTTGGAGAGGGGGCCATCCCCACCCGAGAGGTTGGAGAGGATGCAAGAGTTGGAGGGAGTCCCGATGGGGCTGTAATGAGTGTTGGTGCTCCCGAAGAGGAGACCACCCCGACAACCCCTCCTGTGGAGGACCACAATGGAGAAGTCACTACTGATGTAGTCATAGAGGAAGTGTACCCAGATGGTAGGGCGTAAGTGGGGGGTCTCGGTGTTGCAGAGGGAAAGGGTGAGAACATGGAAGATGTGGGGGTGAAAGAGGATGGGAGAGCATTTGGGAAAGAGAGGGACGGACTTGAAGTCATGGATGAGTAAGCAGAAGGGAAGGAAGAAGGTGGTGGAAAAGGCAACACCGGTGTGGATGGAAAGGGAGATGAAACCATCATGGCAGGTAAAGGCATGGCCGGAGCAAAAGTACCCCCCAATGGAATAGATATAGAAGAGGGATTAGCTAGGAGCCCGGAGCTATGCGTAACAGATGAGGTAGCAGCTTGTCCACAAGAGGTTGAGGCGGGAGCAGATGGAGTCACCACTCCGGTAGAAGAGGTGGTTGATGAAGACATCGTTGCAGGAGGAGGAGAGGGGCTGCCTTGACCTTGATGAGTCCCTGAGGAGTCCTCGTCCTTAGTACCCTCTTCTTTCACCTGTTCTCCGCTTTGCACTTCTTCTTCTCCGGAGTCCGGATCTGACCACCAGGGTTCTTGTTGGTCCAAGTCAATGAGAGTGTCGATGAAGTTACTTGCTCTGGCTACTGCTCCAATGGGCTCACTTTGTGCTCGAGTTGAGGACTTCGCAAACTTTCGTCGCACGTAATGCTTCTTGTACCTAGTTTGGTCTGCCGGAAGTCTTTTCTCCACTCTCCTCAAGTACCTCCTAGTTCTCTCACTAGCTCCTTCAAATGTTTCAGAACTACTCGGCATAAGACCTCTCTCTAGGACCCTAGATCACCACTTCACTCGTGCTACTCAACACCAGCAGTGTCCCACCGTGATCGCCATAAACTGTCTGAGGGGGGGGGTTTCTTAACACTTACTTCCGGAAGTATTACCGGAGGCCTAGGGCCACTCGTGCGAGAAGCGAGTAAGACGTGCCATAAGTGTCACTGATGGAACGTAGGTGAGTGCTTGTCGATGGTGTCAACTATGTGCAAGCGGTAGATGGTGTCAACTATGTACAAGCGGTACAAGTGCTGAAGTGATGTGAGCAAGAAGAAGACCCAAAGCGGAACAACATCATGAAAGCCATCCCTCGACATGAACAGCAAGGAACTTCAACCACATGACACAGGTCCGTTGTACCAGGTGAAGGGAGAGGAGGGGAGGAGAACACAACGAAAAGAGATTTTAGAGTAGCGAGCAGAGATGGGAAGTAGCATAACTCATTAGAGAGCAAGATGACTGATACACTCCCCGAAGATACACACGAGGCGAGCTCTTGACTCTAGCCTCTCACTCCTTCACTCCCGCCTCTCGTCCCCGCGAGAATGTCCCTCCCCTCTTTCCTTTCCCCCTCTTCACCTTCTCTTCCTCTGCTCCACCCCCGCGCTACCAATCTCCACACCTTCTTCCTATTGGTTGCCTTCTTGCACCCTTAGCCATCCTTAGCCATTCCACCGTTTGTGGGCCGCTCTGTCCTTGATGGCTTCCGCAACACTCCAGCCTGTCCTGGGTCAGTGAATCCCGTGCTCCATGTGTTCTCCTGCGCTCCTGACACTAGTTGGTTGAGAGGGTTGGTGCACCACCTATGCCTCTTAACTGATGGACTGCTTCCCATGTGCACCAACAGGTGTATCCCGCGTACCATTGCGCCAATACTTCCCTATGATTGACTTTGACCATGGTGAGTCGAGGTTGAGGTTTGGCACCCTTTAGTCATGTATTGCTTCCGTCATGTCCATGTCAAGTCCATGTCATGTCCAAGTCATGTCCATGTCAAGTCATGTCATGTCCAAGTCATGTCCATGTCAAGTCCAAGATGTGAACACATGTGAACACGCTGCGACTAGGTATGACCAAGGTCTGACCAAGGTCTAACAACTTGGCATGTTGCTGAGGTGACCATGACGTGACCCAAGTGTGACTCTTGGTGGGTCGCCATAAACTTTGAGTACAACATTGCCCTCGTTGCCTCTCTGCTTCGGAGACTATTCAGCATTGTTTATGAGATTGCAGACAGGCGAGGATGATTTGGATGGGGGTAGCCAGGATTTTCAGTCACTTTGCCCACTCCCCATTCTTTATGACATGGGGCTCAGTGGCTTGGCTTTCTCTTACAGGGCCTCATGTATTCTATGAGAGACTTGACTCCTCTCGGGCCATTTTGGTTCGACGTCATCAAATTGAGTCCTGTTCGTTGGATGTGGTATCACACCTTCCTTTTACAGATGTACATGCCTCTGTGGATACTTCTTGGGAGATTTTAGCGAGCATAGCATCCTGGCATATCTGGAGAGCCAGATGCACAGAGGCTATGAAGGGTACTCAGGTTCATCCCTCGCACACTTTGGCTAGTGTCTGGACAAACATCGTACATACTTTGATGTCCGTATGGATGAGTATACAGGGAGACTCCCGTGCAGCCTCAGCTAGGAGGGCTTCTTTCTTCAGGGGATGGAAGGATTCTCCTTTTTTCTCTGAGACTCCTACAGGGTTGAGGTGGCACTTTCAGCCTCAGCCTTGGTTGTTTTCCACCTCACTTTGAGGGGGTTTTATTTATCCTCATGATTTCATGCTGTTGTATTTCCGCTCAGAGCTTGCTCTAGCGAGTTTCTTTCTTACTTAATAGAAGTCTCTTTTTTGCAAAAAAAAAATCATCCTCGCCCCAATCAACAGGAGCCGCTGCTCCTCCCCGTGAAGCCTCCTGCCCCCTCCGTCAGCCCCTCCCTCACCCTCCTCCTCTCCCTTGCTGCCCTCTCCCCTCCCTCTCGCTGCCCCCTCCCCTCGCTGCCCTCCCTGCCCCATCGCCTCACTGCCCTCTCCCTCCCCCCCGTTGCTGCCCTCTCCCTCCCCCGCCTGCTGCCCCTGCCTTCCCCGCCCTCTCCTTCTCCCCCGCCCCCCTCCCTCCCTCTCCCCCGCCCCCTTCTTTACCCGCGCCCCTGCCCTCACCGCCCCTCTCCTCCCCTCCCGCCCCCTCCCTCCCCCTCCCCCGCCCCCTCCTTTCCCCTCACCCGCTCCCCTCTCCCCCCCGGCCTGCTGCCGCTGCCCTCCCCCTCCCCCTCGCCCCAATCAACAGGAGCTGCTGCTCCTCCCCGTGAAGCCTCCTGCCCCCTCCGTCAGCCCCTCCCTCACCCTCCTCCTCTCCCTTGCTGCCCTCTCCCTTCCCTCCCCTCGCTGCCCCCTCCCCTCGCTGCCCTCCCTGCCCCATCGCCTCACTGCCCTCTCCCTCCCCCGCCTGCTGCCCCTGCCTTCCCCGCCCTCTCCTTCTCCCCCGCCCCCCTCCCTCCCTCTCCCCCGCCCCCTTCTTTACCCGCGCCCCTGCCCTCCCCGCCCCTCTCCTCCCCTCCCACCCCCTCCCTCCCCCTCCCTCGCCCCCTCCTTTCCCCTCACCCGCTCCCCTCTCCCCCCCCTCCTGCTGCCCCTGCCCTCCCCGCCCCTGCCCTCCCCCTCCCCCGCCCCCTCCTTTCCCCTCACCCGCTCCCCTCTCCCCCCCCCCCGCTTGCTGCCCCTACTCTCCCCGCCCCCCTCGTCCCCCCCCCCCCGCCCCCTCCTTCACCCCACCCTTCCTAACCAGCCCCCTTCCTTCCTCTACCCCGCCCTCCTTCCCCTTCCCCGCCAGCCCCCTCCCTCCCTTCCTTTCCCGCCCCCTCCTTTCCCTTCTTCTCCCCCGCCCTCCCTCTCCCTCCCCGCCCCCTCCCTTCCTAACTTCTCCCCCCCTGGCTTCTCTCCTCCTTCCCTCTCCTGTTCTCCTTCTTCTTGCGTCCGTGTTCAAGGCGTCCTGGGCAACAGTTTCACGGACGAAGCTTTTTCAGTGTTTGAATCCTTCTCCCTCTTCGTCTTCCCTCTTCCTCGCATGAAACCACATTGCAACAATCTAGAGGCCGCTTGAGTGACACTTGCGGACAGCTCGTGCTATGCATTGCTCCCACAAGGAGTAGCCGGGAGTGAAAGCTCCGTCGGCATATCTTCAACTACCCCACAACATGTGAGTCACCGCTGAGACCACACTACAGTTATCTATTGATCTCTTTTAGAGAGGAAGAGGGAACTCTCTGAAGAGTACTCCTGAAGTTTACCTAAGCTTTTAGGATTACAACCATAATAGGGGAGGAGGAAGCCCTGAGATAGGCTGGGGTAAGTATCCTCTTGGTACTATCCTCTTAGACTAGGATTTTATGCATGTAATGAAAAAATCCTTCCAAGGTTCCTTGCAGACAGCTCGTGCTATGCATTGCTCCCACAAGGAGTAGCCGGGAGTGAAAGCTCCGTCGGCATATCTTCAACTACCCCACAACATGTGAGTCACCGCTGAGACCACACTACAGTTATCTATTGATCTCTTTTAGAGAGGAAGAGGGAACTCTCTGAAGAGTACTCCTGACGTTTACCTAAGCTTTTAGGATTACAACCATAATAGGGGAGGAGGAAGCCCTGAGATAGGCTGGGGTAAATATCCTCTTGGTACTATCCTCTTAGACTAGGATTTTATGCATGTAATGAAAAAATCCTTCCAAGGTTCCTATCTTGGCAAGAGCCCTTTGACCACAATCTTGCATAATAAAGCTCCAATAGCCCAATGTGAAGCTTCCCAAAATAAGAATATATTATCAAAGATGCTTTGGCCATGAATGAAGCCGGCCTGCAGATCATGAATTAGGTTTGGAACGATGGGTTGCAAGCGTAGACTGATGGCTAAGAGAGAAATTAGCCTCCATTTTGAAATTAACTTTATGCAACTCTCCTCTAAGATAAGGTGAATGAGACCCTCCATAAATGAATCAGCCATAATAGCAGAATTCCCAAATGCCTTGCAAGGCTGAGGTAATGTGGTCCCCAATCAAATTCCAAACAGCCCAAAAAAAGTGGGTGTCAACCCATCTTAGCCCCAGCATTTGCCTTTGGGGAGGGCAAGAAGTGCAGTCCTATATTCCAGATTGATGAAGGGTGCATCAAGTGAAGCTCTCGTATTAGAATTCACAAAAGCTGGAATATCCTGCAAAACTCGACATGTAGCATCCTCTTTGGCAGGTGTGTCAAGATCTGCCAAAAGAAGGGATGCATAAATTCTATAGCTATGTGTAAAAGACGGCATCAAAATTTGATTGAAGAACCCCATTTGAGTTGATAAGATGAGAAGCACTTTATTTACCATGCCTCAATCCATGCATAGAGAAAAAATACTTATTGATGCTTTCTCCCATCTGTATCCAAAAGGATACGTTTGCATGAAAGGATTACTCTGCGCTCCGATCTAGCAAAACCTGCTCCTAATCCCTTGATGCAACAAGGCACTCAAGAATCCAAGGCACTCAAGAATCCAAGCATAAATAGGCCATTTTTGCCCTTCCCATCCTTGCAAGGCGCTAACTGCTGCCTAAGGCCAATTCCCATATGATAATCTCAGCTCCTTCTAGTACTAGTGACAGTATGGTAAAAATCACAAATACCAGAGAAGACTAGTACCACATGTGAAGGAGATGGCTATCTCTCCTTGCTTATGAGACACCTAAATTTGTAAAACATCCTTCGTGAGCCCCTCCTCTACATACAAGGCATCTGAAATCCTGATACTAGCAATGCAGTGTCTCAACTGAGGCTCTGAAATCCCCATGACCAGGGGAAAATGGTCTGAGGTGAAAACTCGTGGTGCAATGCATAACGAGCCTCCTTGGCCCAGCGCCCAATCATCAGTATACAATCTTTTGACCATGAGAACAAGAGTGAATGTGGGAAAGACGTCTTTTCTCCAAGCATCTCTACCACTAAACTAAAAAATGAAGGCATCCCAAGCTCATGAATGAATGCCTCCTTTTCCACCCTTTTTAATTGGAGGAACTCCACTATGTTGAAGTCACCTCCAATGGTCCATAAGTTTGCAACCCGAGAGAAGCTCTTTTCATAAAAGGACACAATCCCCTCTCTTATTTGGGGCAAGAAGATTGAGAAGACCTCAATCACAAAATGACCGACTAAGGAAGTCACTCGCTATGTTGGGTTTAAATTAGATAAAAAATTTATTCTCTTCTTGAAACCAATGGCTACAATAGGATCATTATAGATATTAGCAAACCATATTACATCTTACAAAGATGAGATTTTGTTTCTATGAACTCCATTCTGATAATCCCATTGAATTCCTCTTACAAACATATTACGAATCATAAGAGAATCTGAGTTTAAAACCTTAGCACTCAAATCATAAAACTGTTGGATGTAAATATCTATCCCTCAAAATTCATTCGCAAGTAATTTAGTATAAGTGGTCAAACTAATCTTCTTATATGAATCCCTTGCAAAGGATCAATCCGACGTGAGAGGCTTGTCTTCAAATCATGCTACCATGTGACACCTATTCTTTTAGATAACCTTGCATGGTAGTCTGATCAGCATGCTTCTCTTTTCCTAACAAACATCTCGGAAAAAAGAGAGATTCTTAAGAACTTCTTGGCATTGACAATTACATTTGCAAGATTAATCATATCCTACAATTGTTGGGTTTCCTCCTTGAGCGCACTACAATATCTCCTTCCTCTTTGTCTTCCATCTCTAAATTGTTAGGAGAAGGTTCCTATTTGTTTGACATATTCATCAAGTTTGAGATTATGTCTCTCTGCCCCTTGCCGCATGCAGTCCATGCATAAGTGAATTAGAGCTGTGTTAAAAGCTCTCAAGGTCTAGAGTTAAGAAACTGAATGTCACGTGCCTCCACAGTTGCCTTTTGCCTGCATTGTCTCTATCTATGCTATAGTAGTGTAGTCTGCAAGAACTTTGAGGGACGTACATCCCCATAGCCACCTTATACATATGCTACCTCTGTTAACATCACACAGTAGCACAATCCGTGCACCGTGCATCCAAGATGCCTGGCTCCCATTCCATCTTCTATCTGCGCCATCATAGCTCTAGAGCAACTACTTCTCACGTTTGTTTGCACTGTCACATAGTACTTCTATCTGCATTGCCTCAGGATTCACTTACCACACAATTTGATGACTTATGCTTGTTCGCGACATCCAATCGTACAATCACCTCTTCAAAGGATCTTGAAGATTTAAAAAAAGTAGAGCTCTTTTGTCCCCCCAAAAATACCTCACTTTCCATTGCTTTCCAAGCCTCATGGCTTAGAAAGCTCTCCTAGCTTTTCACTTCTTCTCCAACAGTAGAGCTCTTTTGTCCCCACAAAAATACCTCACTTTCCATTGCTTTCCAAGCCTCATGGCTTAGAAAGCTCTCCTAGCTTTTCACTTCTTCTCCAAAGCTCACTCTTTTCTTCTACATCTTATTGACCTCACAATTCGAAATACTTTCCTACCTTTAGCTGAATTTGGAAGAAAAACCACAAATAAGATAGAAATTTCATTTTTCCAAAGCGCGTACATCAGTCCATTAAATTTATGCTATGGACATAAGCAAGCAATAAGCTAGCATTATTGTCAAGAAGACACAACTATGCACGAGTTGAAGGTGTTAGCATCCCACCACAATTCTCAAGTGAAGACCTACTTTGATATCATTGACAAGACTACTCCTTCAAGTCAACTTCCAAGATCTCTTCACCAATAAGTGTGCTATCTAAAACTCACCACCTAACTAAAGCGCTATTAGCTCACCCTCGAGCATTCAAGGTCATAGGGAAAGACATATGGCTTGACTTGTGACCTATATATACCACAAAAGCCCCATCCACTAGGGATGTATCATTCTAGCTCACCACCCACTACAATGGCCTTAGCTATCCAGTTTGATCAATATCCTATCAATAAGCCTCATGTGCCAATATATAGTCACAGTTTACTGCAATAATAAGCAAATAGGCTCCATCCCTTCCAGATCTCCATCCAAATATAACTCTCTATTTAGGATCAGGCGAGTCACTGGCCAACTTGTGTTAGCTAGGGATGTAACATGCATGCTCCATGTTCTCCCTAGCGTGTTCAAGACAGCCTAACCCTGCTGTACTTTTTTTCTCACATCTCCCTCACCAAAGCTCGACTATACCATATGCAAATCATTGTTAATTTTGGGTCTGTTTCTAAAATCATCACCTATCTTCAATGCTGCCCCTGCTGCACATCTGCAAAATTCCAGCCAGCCTGTCCCTCTTTCTAGAAGTAGCGATTTTTGGTGGAGTGCATATTCAATTGACATCTTGCCATCTTCTAAGCTCCATGCATCCTCCCTTCACCTATTCCATCAGCCCAAGCCTCTCCTAGAGATGCTTTCTATAGATTCTTTGTTAGTTTGAGCTGTCAAGATATATTGAGTCGCATTTTTCTTACCAATCTTGGAAATTGATGCCTAGACATGGGTTATATAGAAGATGTTGAAGAGTTCTAACGTTGGATAATCAAATCGTTTTAGCTTTTCTAAAGTCTATTTCAAAAAAGTCACAGCAAAGACAGGTGCCATTCAAGCACTAAATCTACATTCGGCTTTGGAGTTTCTACATATTGTATGTTGATTCAACCTAGGAATCCCTTTATAAATCTGATATATTGTAAACCATGAGCTACACCAAGGATTCATCCCTAGTGGGGGACGTGCGACCTTTCTCACACCCCATTGGGCACTTTCTATCCTTCTCAACCCTACTCATTATGGTTCCAGTTTATTTGATGTAAGGTCAAGGTATTTCCTTTTATGTACGTGTGGAAAATTGGTTTCTTTTAATTCTAAGATGATTTTGTAAGAACATAGGACATGCGCAACACCATCAACCTTTGACAAGTGTATAATTGAGATATGTACAAAATATGAAACAGCAAGTGAAGCAAGGTTGACTTCAAACTGCGTATCATTATAAAAACATAATCCTACTAAGTAGCCATGTCAGCATGCATGAATGGTGGCTAGGATGAATGTAATCTTTTCATATTTTTCACTCACATGCATATTCACCTTTCTGCGGAAATTCCATGACAAGCAAAGGCTTACTTGGCTACAAACAACAACATTAAGAATTGCTTTCATTCACGTAATATTGGACTTTTGTGATGAAATGTTACTCGAATCTAGGGATTCAAGAGATCGGCAGGGAGATGAAACAGCGTTCTATTCCGAGTGAACTTGTCGGGTTCTCCACTTTATGTGGAGATTCAATACATTACATTTTTTCAACATTATGATCCTGATCATCCACAAAAAACTACATGTCTTAGCTTTTAGGCCATAATGCCTCATTTACTATCTTTGCATTGTTAAGTCCATTAGATCTACAATACTAAAGTTGTGAGTGGTGCTTTGAGTCTTGGACCCATTTCATACCCCACTTGTGCATGTGCCTGTACAAACCAAGATCCAAATGAACAAGCATCTAGCACAAGTGAGCATGTGTCCAATGTGTGTGCACGTGCATCCATGCAAGCAAGTGTGCAAGCACATGTGAAGGGATAGGTGCATGATAATATGATGGAATATACGTTATAACTACACCCTCTAGCCCCAAATTCATAGATGCAAAGTTATCAATTACATGTTTGGATTGTTTGGTTCCATTTCTATGAAGGTAAAAGGCAGGCATCTTCCATATAGTCTTCACTTAGGTTTATTCTTTTCAACTTTGCAGATATTAACAACCAAAATGCATGCACTTACCAAGCAATTTAATGGCAGCACACATGGTACCACCTGTCGCAATAAGGTCATCAACTACAAGAGCCCGATCACCTGATTCTACAGCACCTATGTGCATCTCGATACGGTCTCTTCCATACTCAAGAATGTACTCTTCAAAGATTACTTCCCCTATATCATTGACCTCGTGTTAGAATGAAGAAGCCAAGACCTACAATCTCATTTAAAAACTAGTCCGTTTATGAGAGCAAATGAAAGAACAAGACACTAGATATGTATAACATAATAAAAGATAACGTCATAAAGCTAAGACTAGCAAAAAATGTAAAGTAATTAATTCTTGTTAAAGAAAAATTATGTAAGCTTATAATTAGGCTGTGCACAAACTTGTAGAAAGCAACAACAAGCGCTCAAAATAAATAAATTATAACATACCCGGTAGCTTCTTAGGCTTTCTCATGGGTACAAATTTAGCACCAATCGCCAAGGCAATAGGTGGTCCAAAAATAAAGCCACGTGCTTCGATTCCTAAAAAGCACCAAAAACATTAACAAACAGCACACACACACACTCTCTCTCTCTCTCTCCAAACCCTCCCCGATCCCCCCCCCTCCCCTCCTCTGGAAAAAATATTATCAAGATGGTCATCCATGGGTGCCAATTTAACACCAATCACAAAGGCAATAAATCCATGTGCTTGATTCCTACCAGGTACTAAAAATAGTAACAATCAATACTTCAATGGATGTAAACAATCACTACTTTTTGATAGTGATCACTGTCCCATAGATCCTGAAGGGTCTCACGAGGATGTTAATACAATCATATCATCTCTCTCTCTCCAATGCACCAAAAACATTTTAAACCATATGATAGGGAAGGGTAGGAAGCGACCACCATGAAAGCCCTCTCATCATCTACATAGCTCACAATTGATGGGGATGGGAGACGTTGGTGCTCACATGGTACTAGACGGCCTTTCTCTCTCTCTCTCTCTCTCTCTCTCTCTCTCTCTCTCTCCCCCCCCCTCAACCCTTCCTGCCTAGTTTGCTTAGCTCAAAAGTGGTTGTAGAAGAATTATGTCACTACCAAGGGAAAACAACCAGTTCCAATCAAGGAAACCAGGTCGTCGCCTACCAGCAAAAGACACCTTGACACTGTTTACAGGTTGCGCTGCCACCAACAAAGATCCAGATCACGCAGGGCAAGAAGAATCTCAGATCGTATAGCAGGTCAGGTAGAGGTCGTGTAGCAGGATCAGGTCATTAGTAGAAGCAGGTCCTATCTCCAGTTCGTCACTCGTAGTTACAGCTCTGGAAGGGAATTGCTACTCATTTGAGTCCCCCTCCTTTATGACCTGGGGCTTGGCTCTCTCTTTCGGGCCTCGGGTCTTTTATGAGAGGCATGAATCTTCTTGAGCTCTTTCGGTGATGACATTTAGTTTAGTCATGCTCTCTGGATGATGTTTCACACTTTCCTTATAGAGCTACAATGCCTCGATGTACACGTTTTGGGAGACTCTAGCAAATATTTCAGCATGGCATATTTGGAGATCCAGATGCATAGAAGCTTTGGATGACTCCTAGATTGATCCTTCACGCACATTGGCTAGTTTTTGGATAAAAGTATATACACTTTGATGGCCATTTGGGTGAGCATGTAGGGGTCTTCTAGGGTGTGGTTGCTAGGAGGATATTTTCCTCAAGGAGTGGAGTGGCTTCCCTTTTTTCTTGGAGTCAGGGTTGAGATGACACTTTCAACCACAACCTTGGTGCTTTTGTAGCTCTTTTTGATAAGCACATTGTTTGCCCATTCAAGGTACTAGTATGCAACCCACGCGTTGCTGCGGTATATATATAGATAGATAGATAGAGAGATAGAGAGAGAGAGAGAGAGAGAGAGAGAGAGAGAGAGAGAGAGAGGCTCCTTTTGGCACATCGATTGATCAGTTCTTAAATTGCTAATCAATGAATCTTGCATACTTGGATTGGGTTTTAAAATTTTGGCTAAGTCTTAACCCATGGCTTTATGTCCTCCTTTCATTCCATTGAGCTTCCATCTCCCCCTTCCTCCCAAAGTTGAACTACCATCTCCTCCATTCCATTGACCTTCCATCTCCTCCTTCCTCCCAAAGCTGCCTCTTGTCTTTCCACCTCCTCCCCACAGCCTCCTTTCTTTCCACCTCCTTCCTCTCTCCAAGCCTGCATCCAAGAGCTCCTTCTTCGTAACACATGGTAGGCTCTTCTACTCCAAGTTGCCATGTGTCCTAGCTTTTCCCCCCCTTTGTCCATGGTTAATAGGTTAATGATTTTGTTTTCCATGCTATGCACGATATATTTCTGCCATGACCATTTGGTGTTGGAGTATTTTTCATACTTCATAGAAGTATTCTCATTGAAAAAATTTAAAAATAATAAAAGGCATTCTCCTTTGTTGGGGCAATAAATCAGCATAATAAATATTGATCTTGTATGAGCTCCTTGCTGAATGATATTGATCCTTAATGTGCTTCATTTGAGCATGAAATATTGGATTCTTGGCGATGGCAGTGCAACTATCCTTGTTACAATAGATTCCCACTGCATCGTCTCTAAAAATATAGATGTGTTCCAAGATCCATTTGAGCCACAAGAATCCGCATGATGTCAAGCAAGCTACTCTGGTAGGTATGGACATCTATCAAGGATGCAAGAAGTGCACAAGCTTGCATGAAGGGCATGCACCACTAAGATTCATTCTTAAAGGAGGCGTGACAAAGCTACTAGAGTCGGTTCACTCATACATCTATGGGCCTGTGGCTGCAAAGATCACTATTTGGGTCAGGGTTCTTCCTTACCTTCATATATGATTTCAACTAAATGACTTGGATTTATTGAATTTAAAGAAGCCTCAAGCTTTTGACAAGTTTAGAAAATGGAAGGCAAAAGCTAAAAATGAATTAGGAAAAAAATGAGAGACTTTTAAAACAAATTGAAAAAAAGAGTTTACTCCAAAAGAATTTGATGCATATTGCGAAAATGAGATCGAACATCAATTGACAATAGCACAGACCTACCATCAAAATGGAATAGTGGAGCAAAGGAACGAGACAATTGTTTGTAGTGAATGGTATGGTGCCAATACCTTGTCCTCAATCATGTTGGTTGGAATGATGTGGTGCCAACACCCTTTCATTGAACTTGTGGCCATCATTGACCATGCTGGATGACCCAAAAACTTGCCTTGGCCATGTTTTTGAACTAATCTTTTGTCCTTTGAGGCTCCACTTTCAATGTACCAATCATCTCCTCCATCCATCATAGCATGCGGCTATCATTGGTTGTGTCGAATGGTACGAAACTGACACTTGCCATGTTCTTGAACCATTCTTTCGTCCTTGACTTGTGTTTTGAGGCTACACTGTCAATGTATCAATCATCTCCTCCATCTTATCACAGGATGTGACTATCATTGACTGTGCTAGATGGTCTGAAACTTACACGTGCCATGTTCTTGAATCATTCTTTTGTCCTTGACATGTGTTTTGAGGCTCCATTGTCAGTATACCAATCACCTCCTCCATCTATCACAGCATGTGCTAAGCACCTCTCCGTGACCATGACCGTGAAGAGCTGATATGTAGTAACGTTGGCTGCCTTTGACTTGGATTTTTCTTTCAATTGACTTTCATCGTTCTTTTTTTTCCCACCTTTTGCTTTTAGCCGTCCTTTGCAAAGTGTCTCTACTTGTCTCAATACAGGCATTTCTTTTCTTATCTACATCTGCCGACTTGCCCCTTTTCAATCCTCATCGCCCTAGGACTACACTTTTACAGGTTGCCCTTGCCTCTCCTTTTATCAAGCGAGGCCTTATCTCCAAATCCTTAGAAGTTACAAGCTTCGTGCATTGTCCTACAGTAATGGTTGTGATTAACCCCTTACAGCTATGGGAAAGCATGCTAAGCACAAGCCTAACGATCCAAGACGAGACCAACCATTGAAAGCTATTCCCTAGGATGTAGTCATGATATGAATCCCCTCGCTTCATCTTCATATCGAACAACTCTATTTGAGATCAATGATTCTCGCATCTTTGTTGATCCTATATAGGCAAGCTGAATATGTGGCAAGATAGTTTGTACCAATAATAATGGTGAGGGCCTCCACATCTCAAAGCCCCCAATCCCTAATTGCATTGGGATTCACAAGCATCATGACCTTTCGTGAAGCGTCCTTTCAATCTTCAAGCTCCAGCTCCACTCCTATTGTTATCTCCCATATCATTTTTTCCAACTGACTTTGGATCTTCATCTTCCAAAGGGTGTAGTTGGTGCCATCTGACTTGTCTGCATCCCAAAGCTTGGAATGGGCATTCGGGCATCCATGGCAAGTGCTGACAATTGGACGCGGAGTAGTGTATGGTTGGAAGGTGGTAGTAGGTAGGTGTGAGAAGAATGCAAGTAAGGAGGAAATTACAAGTCAGCCTGGCTAGCTAAATTGCGGGGGCGGGGGGGAAGGGGGGGGAGAGAGAGAATAAATTAATTGCAAGGAAACACAAATATGAAAAAGGTAAAACGCTAAACAAAGCAAGAAAGCTGGCTTTTATCCTATGAGTAAATAGAAATAAACAACTATTATAACCTATATCAGGGTAAAATCATATTAGTTAATTAATTATTTGTTCTCGAAAAAAGGGTTATCCTAAGCATGCTAGGCCCACAAGTTGCTAGATCACTCAGATTTAACCCAAACCAAAACCAACGATGAAGGCTTGATGTGCTCTATCTATCGTGCATGTGAGTGATCAGGGCGCTACTCATTCAATTGAGGTACACTCGAAGGTTTGTTCGATCCAAAAGGTTACATCAGCCTCATGCTAGGTGAAGCTAACACACCAAATCGCACCCACGATGCCAAATCGTAACTGAATGAGTCCCGAGGACATAGTAAACCCTTGTGGTTTTGCAAAGCATCTAAGTCTCACACTGCATGATGATAGTTGAGGGTGATCTTTTTTTTTCAAAAAAGAGACTTCTATTAAGTAAGAAAGAAACTCGCTAGAGCAAGCTCTTAGCGGAAATACATCATGCTAAGCATGAAATAAAAACACCTCAAAAAAATGAGCTAGAAAGAAACCAAGGCTGAGGCTGAAAATGCCAACTCAACCCTGTAGAAGTCTCAACAAGGAAGGGAGAGTCTCTCCAATCCCTGAGAAAAGTAACTCTCCTGAAGGAGGCTACTCGAGAGGATCCCCGCATGGTCGCCCATATGGCCATCAAAGTGTGTACCGTATCTGTCCAAGTATTGGCCAAGATCTGATAAGGGTGAACCTGAGAACCCTCCATAGCCTCAGTGCATCTGGCTCTCCAAATGTGCCATGCTGCAATGCTAGCTAAAACCTCCCATGGATAGTCAACCGAGGAATAAGCAGCCCTAAAGAGAGTGGCCGGAACATCCTCTAAAGAGCACGACTCCACAAGGTGTCGTCTGACGTGTAGAGCCCAAGACGAGTCATGTCTCTCGAAGAAAACCTAGGGCCCTGAAAAAGTGAGCCAAGCCACTGATCCCTAGGTCATATAGAAGGGGAGGCGAACAAAAGTGCTGAAAAGTCTTGCAATCCCCTTCCATATGATTCTCACTTGCTGTCTGCAATCCCAAAGGCAGTGCTGTACTGTCTCCGAAGCAAAAAGGCAACGAGGGCAAGTAGGGTCATCCCCAAACCTAGATCTCCAATGATTCACTGCTATCCCACCATGAATAGAAAGCCAAAAGAAGAGAGTGATTTTTCTATTCCGGTGGGATTTCTAGAGCCTCTACCTCTGCAAGTCTGCAGAAATCTGATAATTCTCCCAATTAGGAGCTCTGGTGGGCCTCCAACCCCTACAGCTGAGCTAGAATTTCCTGGCATTACTGACCGTGTAACAAAAGAAGGGGATGCCTTTCTCTCGGTGCCCTTCATCTATCCACTCCCATTCCCTAGGTACCCCCTCCCTGCCCCTCAGCCCGCCCCCTTCCTGCCTTTCCTTCCTCTCCCTTTCCTCTTCCTAGCCTGCCCCCTTCCTGCCTTTCCTTCCTCTCCCTTTCCTCTTCCTAGCCCGCCGCCCCCTCCCTGCCCCTCAGCCTGCCCCCTTCCTGCCTTTCCTTCCTCTCCCTTTCCTCTTCCTAGCCTGCCCCCTCCCTCCCTCTCAGCCTGCCCCTCTCCCCTTCAGCCTCTCAGCCTCTCCCCTTTACCCCTCCCCTCCTCGCCCCTTCCCCCCGCTCCCTCCTCACCTCCTTTCCCTATTTTCTACCCCCCTTTCTCCCGCAACTTTTTTTGGAGCGGAAGGAGCCTCCAAATTGTTAGTGTCGGCCTCCTCACCTCCATTGGCGATGGATACTCCGTCAGCCAATCCTACTCCATCTCCACTGGCCTCGAAAACTATTACCTTTTCTAAAGACGAGCTACAGCAGCTCAAGAAGGATGCAGAGATTGAATGCTCTACCACGTTGCTAGCACGCATCTTCGGGTCTCACCCCTCCAAATCCCAAGCCAGAGATTGGATGCTTGCGGCTCTCCCCCCAGACCTCACTCCACGATTGTTAGATGTTCGTCTTCTGGGACGAGGTTTTTTCCAGGTTGTTTTTGACACTCCAGAGGCTGCAAGCACTGTGCTCAAGGCTGAGTTTTTACACCTGGGACACAGGAAGATCTTCTTTGAAGCCTTTCATATTAGTTTCGACCCAGTGGAGACAGATAAGGAAATCTTTTCGCTCTTCATCAGATTCCCCGGGCTTCCCCAGGTTTACCATCGACTTCTTTCTGTTATTGGGGAGCATTTTAGCGCAGTTGTTGAGATCCCACCCCTCCCTGGGTTACCATTGACTGCAGCAGAGGCAACCAAGGCTGATGGGGTACCTAGAGTTAGGGTCCTCTGTAAGGATCCTAACCTCAAGATGGATCATGTTATGATCCAGCGCCCGGATGGTTCCTTTTTTCGCCAGAGAGTAGAGATTACAGGCAGACAGGATCAGTGTAGGATATGCAGGACCATTGGACACTTTGCCAGGGATTGCCCCCGGAAGAAGAAAAGGCCCAAGAAGCCCTCTGGTACAGCTACCGCCCCATGGCCTCGATAGGGGGGACAGGGGGTGGTATAGGTCCAGCACTTGCTCCTGGGCCTCGGCAGAGGGGTGGTACAGGTCCAACACCTGCTCCTCGACCTTCGCATGGTGGTCCTCCTCAGGATGGTGGTGGTACAGGTCCAACACCTGCTCCTCGGCCTCGACAGGGTGGTGGTATAGGTCCATCACCTGCTCCTCGACCCCCACCTACCTCAGGGACAGGCGACGCTCTCCAGTGGGTTCCGACACGTGTGCAGATCCCTCCTTCAGTTCACGAGGGTACATTAGTGGACTCTGCTTCACTTCGAGCTGTCTCTCCAGTCTCACCTTGCACAGTCCGAGACACTGAAGCTTCGACCTCCTCCACGGTTGCAGCTTCTTCCCTACATCCAGCGGTGCCAGACACTCTTCTTGAGGCAGTAGAGGTCTCCGCGGCTGGGCAGACATAGGATAGAGAGCAGTCCTCACTTCCTCCCTTGGATAGGGGGAAGGGGATGGTTTACACTATTGATCCTCTTCCCTCAGAAGGAATCCTTCGCACTCCGGTGTCTGGCTTGCTTCACAGGAACTCGTTTTCAGCCCTGGCAGATGGTTCAGATTTCCCAGAGGAGGAGTTTGTGCCCGCTACTTTTGGGAGCCAGTGATTGGGTTTCCTATTGACAGGGCTTCTTCTTCAGGTGCCAGGGTTCTTTCCCCCGTTGATTTTCTGCCACTTGGTTCCATCCCTCCCTCCTCGAGCAGGAGGTCTTCCCCTGTTGAGGGGTTTGTTTCCGCCACTAGGTCGGGTAAGGTGTTCCACTCTACATCCTCCCGTCGATGAGGATTATTAGTTGGAACATACAGGGCCTAGGTGGCGTCCCACATCGCTACCGTAGACAGCAGATTCGAGATCAGCTTCATCCAGGTGTTACTGGGGGTTCCATTGATATCTTATTTATTCAAGAGCATAAGTTGGATTCTAGAGATTGTGCCAAGTCAGGCAAGTTGCTTTTTGGCCATACTTTTTGGTCACCTGCCTTGGGCACCAGGGGGGGCACTTCTATTTCAATTTCGCAGGCGGTTCTCCCCTTAGTTGTTGGACACGGAGTCATTGTTCCCTCCAGAGCTCAGTGGATTATTCTTTTGATTGGAGGGCGTAAGGTTGGTTTCCTTAACCTGTATGCCTCCAATGTTAGAGGGGAACGTGTCCTTACGTGGAAGACTTTGCTCTCCTGGGCCCCCATTGTGGATTCATGGGTGATTGTAGGTGACTTTAACATGATCGAGTTACCGTCAGACAAAAAAGGGGGTAGAGAAGGCGGACTTCACTCTTTGGAGAGAGCAGCTTGGGATGCCTTCCTTTTTCACTTCTGTGGCAGAGATACTTGGTGTGATGATGCCTTTCTTATTCAGCCACAGTCCCTCCTGTTCTCTTGGTCGAACAGGAGGTAGCAGATGCCTATTCATGCACGCATTGACAAATTCTATGTAGATGACTGGGCACTAGACAGAGGTGGATCGGTATGCATTGCTGCTGGGGTTTCCACTTCAGACCACTTTCCTGTTGTGCTGGCTATCTCAGAGCCTCACTGAGAGGCCGGTCTGCCAGCATCAGGATTCCAGATGCCTTTTACACAGAGGAGGACCTTACAGAGGCAGCCCTGCAGATATGGGTTTCTCATGTCCAGGGTGGGCAGCCATATCCATCACATGTAGCCGCTGCCCTTTCTGGTATTAGTGACTTCTACCGCTCAGTTGCTTGTACCAGGAGACGAGATATTCTCAGACGTGAGATTGGTGTTCGCCAGCAGTTGGCAGCTTTGCAGAGGGAAGAGCAGAAACGGCCTTCAGATGCTTGGATTTAGGAGCGCCTTGCTGCAGCAAGGGCTCATCAGCAGTTATTGCTTGATGAGAGAGGAGAGTATGCCTTTCATGCACAGGAGTCCTTCTGGATTCAAATGGGTGGTAGAGTCAATAAACACTTTTTCTCTACTCTTGGCCCTTGACATAGTAGAGAGAGTGTATCCCAGGTTATTGACTCACATGGGGTTTTACAGACAGAGCCTGATGATGTCTTACGCATAGCTTCAAATTTCTATGCCACTCTTCTTACTGCTGATTCTGAGACACATGATAGAGAGGATGCTAGACAGGCTATTTGGCAGAGCATCCCTGTGTTGGTGAATCCGGGTATGCATGTTCTACTCGATGCACCTTTCACCAACACAGAGTTCAGGACTGCACTTTCAGCCCTTCACAAGGGCAAGTGCCCAGGTTCGGATGGCCTCACCCCATCTTTTTTCCTTGCATTTTGGGATATGATTGGAGACTATATTACTTCAGCCCTGCAGGCCATTTGGGACTCTGGCGAGATGCCTCGGTCGCTTACAGAGGGTCTCATCCACCTTATCCCAAAAGGAGGTTGCAGAAATTTAGTGTCCCAGTGGAGGCCTATCACATTTCTGGGGACTTGCTACAAGATTCTGGCCAAGGCTATCAGCCTCCGATTGCAGCCACTTCTCCCTGATCTTATTCATGACACTCAGACGGGATTTGTGCATGGCAGAAGCATTTTTGATAACATTTTTTCTTTCTGGGAAGCTTCAGAGTGGGCCATGCAGAGTGGCCAAAATCTTGCCATTCTACTTTTGGATTTTGAGAAAGCTTATGACAGAGTAGATTGGGGTTTTTTGGAGGGCACCCTTCTACGCTTTGGTTTTACTGATGTTTGGATGAGAGGTGTTTCGTCTTTGTACAGATCAGCCCATAGCCAGGTACTTATTGGTGGGGTAAGGGGTGAGAGATTTCAGATTTCGAGATCAATCCGTCAGGGAACCCCCTTGCTCCTTTCCTTTTTTTGTTCGTAACCAAAGCTATGAGTATCTATGTTAGATCTCAAGCTGACATCTTTGGGCTGAGACTTCCCATCAGAAGGGAAGAGGAGCTTCTTGACAGTGAGTTGGCAGATGACACAGAAGTTTACTTGGATGCCACTCCACAGATGCTCACTTCTTTCAGGATAGCATTGGATTTATTTTGCTTGGCGGCAGGGACGCAGATAAATTGGCATAAATCCAATGGCTTTTGGATCAGTGATGAGGACACTCCAGGTTGGGGGCTTGACATAGGATTCACTTGGGTTCAGAGGGGTGAGCCTATCAGGTATTTGGGCTCCCAGGTTGGCTTGGATATTTCTACCATGCAACAGTTTGCTCCCGTTTTGGAGAGCATCAGAAGGAAGCTTCTTTTTTGGAGTTCAGCCAAGCTGGATCTTGCCTCAAGAGTTGTGGTGGTCAACCAGGTCCTCTTGGCCACAGCCTGGTTTGTTTGTTCATGCTGGTGCCATTCTAGGGACTGCATCATTCAGCTCAGAAGACCGATCAGAAACTTTCTCTGGAGTGGGCTTGATGGCACAGCAAATGCCTTAGCCAGGGTGGCTTGGGAGACCCTCATCCTCCCTACACAGGAAGGGGGTCTCAATATTATTGATCCAGATTTACAGTGCAGAGCTTTACTTTGCAAGATGGTGGTGCAGGGACTTATGCCAGGGTAGGAACCGTGGAAGGACTTTCTTATCAGTAGCATACAGAGGTGCACACCTTCAGGAGGAGACTGGATGAGCAGTGTTAGGTGGATCTTCACCATAGCACACCTCTAATCACCTTCGTCCCCTCTCATGGTTGCCATTCTGAAAGCTTGGGCCAGTTTCAGAAGCACTCTTCGGAGGATTCATCCTTCCTCTCGGGAAGAGATTGATAGGCAACCCATTATGTGGAATGATAGTATTTTAGATGATCATGACAGACCACTGGGTGCCTCACTCTACATGCAGTGATCCAAGTGGGAGAGGGGACCTGCATCTTCTATGGGGTCTTGGAAAGCTTTCCGCAAGCTTCCAGAGGAGACCAAATCAAGGTTGACAGGACATCTCAGAGGGAGTGCAGGGAGGATCTTGCAGATTGAGGCAGCCCTTCCAGAGGTTTGGTTAGACACAGATGATATGCCACTCACTTGCTCCACTTGGGCAGGTACTTTTTTAAGAGGCGGTGTTCCACTTCAGGTTTTGGCCTTTCGAGGTGCACAGGAGGATGCTTTGGTTTTTAGTGTCCAGGATGGTGGCAGATTGCTCAGGTCCATAGAGGACATCTTGCTTGAGTCTGCTTTTCAGCCTATCAGGGTTGTAGGTCTGTTGGTGTAGGGATCAGATTTAGAGTGGTTCCTAGACGCAGACCCCCGGCTACTCTCCACCGGGTCTTGGAGGCTCTGGCTCTATGGGGGAGTTCCCATCAGGTATTTGCAGTGGGACCTCGGAGAGTGGGAGTGGATTGACGCAGGGCATCGAGAGAAGAGCATCCCCTTCTTTTGTTACACAGTCAGTAATGCCATGAGATATCAGCTCAGTAGTAGAGGTTGGAGACCTTTCAGAGTTCCTCATTGGGAGACTTTTGATATCACTGCGGATCTGCAGAGGTGCTTCTGGAGGAATCTCTGGAAATCCCACAGGAATAGAAAGATCACTATCTTCTTTTTGCTTTCTATCCATGGTGGGATTGCAGTGAACCTTTGGAGGTCCAGGTTCGGAGCCTTCGATGCCTTTCTGCTTCGGAGACTATTCAGCATTGCTTATGGGATTGCAGACAGGCGAGGATGATTTGGATGGGGGTAGCCAGGATTTTCAGTCACTTTGCCCACTCCCCATTTTTTATGACATGGGGCTCAGTGGCTTGGCTTTCTCTTACAGGACCTCAGGTTTTCTATGAGAGAGTTTTCTCCTCTCGGGCCTATTCGGTTCGACGTCATCGGACTGAATCCTGTTCGTCGGATGTGGTACCACACCTTCCTTTTACAACTGTACATGCCTCTGTGGATACTTCTTGGGAGATTCTAGCGAGCATAGAGCTCTCCAGCTTTTGCTTGAGGTAGCTCCAACAGTCCAGCGGCTGTTTTTTGACCTTTTGAGGTCCGATTTCGATGTTTTTTGAAATTTCGGAGCTGCCCGCATACAAACTAGCTTGTTGCCTTTCTAATTTGGAGACAATACAGCACTGCCTTTGGAATTGCAGACAGGCGAGAATCATATAGAAGGGAATGGCAAGACTTCTCAGCACTTTTATTCGCCTACCTTTCTATACGATGGATCAGTTGCTTGGCTCACTCTTTCAGGGCCCCAAGTCTTCTTTGAGAGACTTGACTCCTCTTGGGCTCTTCACATCCGATGACACCTTGTGGAGTCTTGCTCTCTAGAGGATCTTCCAGCCACTCTCTTCAAGGCTGCTCATTCCTCGGTTGACTCTCCATGGGAGGTCTTAGCTAGCATTGCAGCATGGCACATTTGGAGAGCCAGATGCACTGAGGCTTTGGAGGGTTCTCAGGTTCACCCTTCTTAGATCTTGGCCTGTACTTGGACAATACAGTACATACTCTTATGGCCATTTGGGCGACCATGCAGGGATCATCTCGAGCAGCCTCCTCTAGGAGAGTTACTTTTCTCAGAGATTGGAGAGACTCTCCCTTCTTTGCTGAGACTTCTACAGGGTTGAGTTGGCATTTTCAGCCTCAGCCTTGGTTTCTTTCTACCTCATTCCTCGAGGTGTTTTTATTACATGCTTAGCATGTTGTATTTCTGCATAGAGCTTGCTCTAGAGAGTTTCTTTCTTACTTAATAGAAGTCTCTTTTCTGCAAAAAAAAAACTAGCTTGTCCCTGAGTAGAGCTGCTGTTCCTCCCCGCTTTTCAAAAATCCTAAGTAGAGCTGCTGCTCCTCCCCCCTCCCTTGCTGCCCCCTCTCCTTCAGCCCCTCCCTCAACCCCCTCCCTCTGCCTCAGCTGCTCCCCCTCCCCTGTCCTCAGCCTCTCCCTTCCCTTCCTCCCACTTCTCTCCCTCTCAGCCCGCCCCCTCACCTCTCAGCCCGCTGCCCCCTCCCCTCCTCTCCCTCTCAGCCCGCCCCCTCCCCTCTCAGCCCGCTCCTCCCTGCCCTGCTCCCCCGCTCCCTCTACCCTGCTCCCCCGCTTCCTCTTCCCTACTCCCACACTCCCCTCACCCTCACCTCTACCCTTGCCCTTGCCTCTACCTCTCCCCCGCTCCCTCTACCCCGCTCCCCTCTCCCCCACCTCTTCCCTCCCCCTACCCTTCTTCTGCCTCTACCCCTTCCCCCCGCCTCTACCCTCCCCCTACCCTTCTCCCGCCTCTACCCTTCCCCCCGCCTCTACACCCCTCCCCTCTACCTACTCCCTACCCCCGCCTCTACCCCCCCGCCTCTACTTCCCTCTTCTCTTCCTCCTTCTACCCTCTCCGGCTTAGCTGCCCCCTCCCCTCTCAGCCCGCTTTCCCATCCTCGCTCCCCCACTCACTCTACCCTGCTCCCTCCCCCCGCTTCTGCCTCAGCCCTCCTTCTACCCCGCTCCCCACCCTCGGTATTTTTCTTCTTTCTTCCTATCTCCCCCCTCTTCCTTCTCCTGCAGCGTTTTTTGGAGCGGAAGGAGCCCCAAAAATGTCCGGGTCGGCCTCCTCACCTCGATTGGCGATGGATATTCCGTCAGCCAATCCTACTCCACTTCCACCGGCCGCAAAAACTATTACTTTTTCTAAAGACGAGTTGCAGCAGCTCAAGAAGGACGTAGAGATTGAATGCTCTACCACGTTGCTCACACGCATCTTCGGGTCTCACCCTTCCAGATCCCAAGCCAGAGATTGGATGCTTGCGGCTCTCCCCCCAGACCTCACTCCACGATTGTTAGATGTTTGTCTTTTGGGACGAGGTTTTTTCTAGGTTGTTTTTGACACTCCAGAGGCTGCGAGCACTGTGCTCAAAGTTGAGTTTTTACACCTGGGACACAGGAAGATATTCTTTGATGCCTTTGATATTGGTTTCGACCCAGTGGAGGCAGATAAGGAAATCTTTTCGCTCTTCATCAGATTTCTCGAGCTTCCCCAGGTTTACCATCGACTTCTTTCTATTATTGGGGAGCATTTCGGCGCTGTTGCTAAGATCCAACCCCTCCCTGGGTTGCCATTGACTACAGCAGAGGCAACCAAGGCTGATGGGGTACCTAGAGTTAGGGTCCTCTGTAAGGATCCTAACCTCACGATGGACCATGTTATGATTAAGTGCTCGCATGGTTCCTTTTTTCGCTAGAGAGTAGAGATTACAGGCAGACAGGACCAGTGCAGGATATGTAGGACCATTAGACACTTTGCTAGGGATTGCCCCAGGAAGGAGAAAATGCCCAAGAAGCCCTCTGGTACAGCTACCGCCCCACGGCCTCTACAAGGGGGTGGTACAGGTTCAGCACCTACTCATCGACCTCCACATGGCGGTCCTCCTCAGGATGGTGGTGGTACACATCCAGCACCTATTCCTCGGCCTCGACAAGGGGGTGATATAGGTCCAGCACCTGCTCCTCGACCTCCACATGGCGGCCCTCCTCAGGATGGTGGTATAGCTCCTACTCGCCAAAGTGCTCCTCCATTGAGCGCTCCTTTAATACCACCACCTTCTACCTCAGGTGCCTCACGACCTTCTACCTCAAGGGCACCCAACACATACTAGTGGGTTCCGGTTCGTGTGCAGATCCCTCCTTCAGTTCATGAGGATACACTAGTGGACTCTGCTTCACCTCGTGTTGTCCCTCCAGTCTCACCTCGCACAGTCCGAGACGCTTCAGCTTCGACCTCCTCCCCGGTTGCAGCTTCTCCCCTAGAACCAGCGGTGCTAGACACTCTCCTTGAGGCAGTAGAGGTCTCCGCGGCTGGGCAGACACAGGATCGAGAGGAGTCCTCATTCCCTCCCTTGGATAGGGGGAAAGGGATGGTTTACACTATTGATCCTCTTCCCTCAGAAGGGATCCTTCACACTCCGGTGTGGGAGAAGAGGGAGCGCTCACAAAGGGATAAAGAGACACCAGAAGTGGTGGAGCAAAAGCTACTCCAACTTATACCTCTATCATATATATATGAGTATACACGGGCATTGTACAAGTGGGCGGGCACACTGCCCTTTACCCCAACAACCTCCCACTTAAAGGTAGTGTGCCTTTAAGGGAGTATAGTACACACATAATACAATCAGCCATCAGCTGAAAATTAAGATGACCAGACCGTCATCCTATGCCCATCGGCACTTTACAATGTGCAAAGTGCATAGAGGATAAGCTGCTTGTAGACATCAAGTCTGTAGGATAGAAAATGACAAGCTGTAGATGCCTATCAACCAAGATCTCATGCCAGATCTCATTGGGAGAGTGAACTCTCACCACCACGTGCTTCTATGCTAAGTCCATAGCACCCGAACTGTCACTGTGCAAAGAAAATGTCTTTGTACCACCTGTGACCATAAGCACATGCCCTACAATAGACCTCTGCTGGTCTACCCAACCTGCATCACCTACATACTGCTCCTGGAAGCATAAGGACATAATGTCCACAACCGCTTTCCTACTGCCAAAATTTGCCATAATCATGCTACCAACTTCCACTGCAATGGAAGCAAGAACCGGGAGTGTAACCCCAATGGCAAACATGTGAGAACCAAGTCTCAACCCAGTCATGGATGGCTTCCATATCAACCATAACTTGCTGCTCAACTGATTTGTGATCGTCAAACCTGCTGCGTTTCAAGTATGGAGCCAATACAGGCAATGGAGTACTCAGTAACTTCCCCGTCTCCATACTATAACAACCAACTATTTGAAGACAAACATCATCAAGGCCATGAAGCTCCCACTGCAAAGCATATCAAACCTATGAAGCCAAGCTCGAGGGGATTGCTTCTGGCCATGGAGGCACTTACAAAGCAAACATATCAATGATTCCTGCCCATGGGAGCAAACTGTAACTGTCCATAGAAGATGCATCAACAATCTCCATAGGAGTATAAACATGTGGAATACTCGAGACATCTGAGCGTCTCTGACCAAAATCAGGAAGTAATCGTGGCTGTTCCAACTTTATAACCTGCTCACCGTGGGAAAAACCTCCCACTCCAAGGGATATGGGCTGCCCCTGCAAAGAATTCGGAGGTATCAGTGCACTTACACCCTCCTGGAACACCACTCTCCTACTATCCACAGTCCTGGGCTTTCTAAACATAGCATTCTCTCTGAAATAGACATTATGGCTGCATATTAGCTCTCTAACTGAAGAATCCCATAACCTGTAGTCGCTACTGGACTAACTATATCCAAGGAAGATACACCTCCTCGATCGGGAACCATGGGCATAAGCCTCATAGCCAAACACACGTAAATGCTCATAACATGGTGCCCTGCCTTTCAAGAAGTCAAATGGCACTCTACCATCCAGAGATCTCCTGGGTGACCTGTTAAGCAAGTATGCAGTTATCTTACATGCCTCAGCCCAATAGCATTCGGTAAGACTTGCATATCGTAGCATGCTACCAATCCTCTCCAATAGAATCCGATTTATGCCTTCTGCCAAGGCATCATGAGCAGAAAGATGAGGAGTGATCAACACCCTCCTGATACCAAGTGTACCACATAGATGCTGAAATCTAAGAGAGGTAAACTCTGCATCACCATCAATCATCAAGCTCAATAGCTTCTTTCCTGACTAATTTTCAGCATTACCCAAGAAGCGCTAAAATGTATCATATACATCATGCTTTTTATGAATCAGATATACCCATATATACTTTGTAGCAGCATCAATAAATGTCACAAAGTAAGAGGTGCCACCCAGTGAAACAGTAGGCATAGGCCCACAAACTGCACTATGAACCAACTGCAATGGCTCAACATACCTCTCACTAACTGTCTTCCTCACAAAAGAGGATCCTGACTGCTGACCATCGTGACAATCATGACATAAAATCTGAGAGACATCCATAATAGGAATGTATCTCAATGTTGTAAGGGCTTCCATACCTGCAGCAGACATATGTCCAAGTCTGGCATACCATAAACTAACTGATGGTTGCTTACGAATCATAAGCATATGATCCTGGACACTTGATACATGCAATGCATAAGAGAATCCAACCCGTGATCCCCTAGCCATAACCAAATCGCCTCTAGCAATCTTCCATGCATGATCACCCAGAGAGACATGATAACCTGCCTCAACCAACTGTCCAATACTGATCTTGCCCATAGCAAGCCTTGGTATATGTCTAACCCTCTGCAGAACAAGAATAGAGCCACTAGGCATAACAAGGTGGATATCCCCGTAACCATAGACATCCATAGAATGATCACTGCCCATTAAACTGTCCCCCACAATGCATTCTTGATATGCACTGAACCGTGACCTATGAGGGGAAGCACATGGATCTAACATCCAATCACCGAGAATGGGTACATCAGTAACCAAGAAGGAGGTGTTAAAGGTGCATTCATCACTGCTACTTTCAATGGAAACCCTGGCATCCACGCCTTAAAGCTCAACATGCTTCTTCTCCTTCTTCCTGTCATTCTTAACCTTGCTCTTCTTCTTGCATTTTCTTAGCCATTTCTAGCAATACTTTTTCATGTGGCCATACTTTCCACAATAGAAACATCTAACACAAGTCCAAGAGCTAGACTTGCTCTTGGAATTCCCCTTGAACATGACCTGTTTCTACCAATTGATCTACCTCTGAAGTGCATCTCAGGGCTTTATTTCAGCCCATCAGGGCATTTCAACCCATCATGCTGTAACATAACACTATCATGGTCATACATCCGGCATATATGAGTATAGAACTCATATGCATGGCAGTCTATACCCTGTACACCATCTTGTACCTGCAAGTAGATTGACTTCAAGAGTGATGATTGAATGATAGAGCATGCTTGCTCATCCATGTCATCCCAATCACTCTGTTTAATGCTATTAGGCTTGACACCTTTGCATTGAATGGGATTATGCTGCCTCTTCTGCACTAACACATCATAAATCTGCTCTTTCCAATATTGAAAGTTTGATCCATCCAACCTCTCAATATCAAAGAGGGCACTACCAGCTGTAGATGCCATATCTATGGCACAATAGCTCACAACCAAAGAGCAGTATAGTGCAATAGGCAACCCAAATGACCAAAAAAATATAGTGTTGTCCAGACCAATCAGGTCTCTAAATAAACTGGTTGATCCAATGCTCAAAAGCACTTAGCCATAAAGAGGCATAAACAGGAATATATGCAGCCCAGTAACCTGCCAATGCTTGGCAATCCAAGTAAGCAACGCACTGAACCAAATGAGCAATGCTTGCTCAACCAATGGCAGTAGGAGCCCAGCTCAACTATCCATAAACATCAGTGCGGCATCCACCAATGCAAATCCATAATGCATCAAAATGGCATTTACTACATCACAAATGCATCACCTCAAGTGTGCAACCCTTTGGCATCAAAATCAAGCATTCACCACTTGCCAAATGTGCCAAAGTGACTTGCCAAATGCCAATAATGCCGTTGGACTAAAGTGAGATCCCAATCACTTTCTGTAATTTACTATGAGTTCCCAATCACTGTTGTGCAAGAGAGATTCCTACAACAATACCTCACATCCACTTTGGGCAAGATAACACGCTGTCCCTGTCTTTGAACAGCGATATCTTTTCACCAAAAGACTGGATGCCAAAGCTGTAAACAACAAAGTTGTAGCTTGTAGAAAGATCTACAACTTGTCAGTTGACCTCAAGAGCCAAATCCTTGTGGATTCTCAGATATTTTCACCTGAAAATAGCTTCCTGCACATTGGTCACAAATAGACAGTAGACTGTAACTTTTTGTGGTTTTGCAGTTTTGCAGAGGCTGTAACTCCTGCAGCGTATACCGGATCAACTTGCTTTCAAAAGCAAAGTTGTAGTCTGTTCTGCGAGCTACAACTTTCCAGCTCAGCACAAAGTGCAATTCTGCACCAGAAAAGAGTTATTCAGTTCTGAAAATGACTGTTTAGTCATAAAAACAGCAACAGCAGCTTCCTTGTATGCTTGCTTCCCTTTACAACACTCATCTGCTCCGGCAAAACAGCCCCAAAAATGGTCAAAATACATCCAGCAGATCACCTCGTATGTCAACTGCAACACCAGCAAAATGGCAAGTACAATGCCCAACCAAATCAGCCCCGAGAATGCTCACAGATCAGCGATAAAATAGCCCAAAAGCACTGGCAAAACAGCCCCGAAATGTGCTTCAAACAACGGCAAATCACTGACAATACATCCTCCTCAGCTGATCAATGAACTGACATAAACACCACCATACATGTAGGTGTAAAACCGTCAAAATGTCCATTGAATCACTGTCAAAATGACCTCAAAGCATGTGTCCACAGTCAACAAAAGTATCTGCAATGGCCTCTGACAAGAGAACTCCTAAACCGTGAGTCTCAATGTCAGCCTACTATCGCTTAGGGTGCCTAACCGTACCCCCAAGCCAAGCCAAACTGTCAAAATTAGACCAGCTGTAATGGAATGTCCACAAGGACTAAGATGCACCAGAGTATGTCTGTACAAAGACCCAAATGCATTGAATAAATGGCACACACAGCTCAGTAGTAGTTGCAACCAACTGCTCAGTGCACAAGCACAAAAATGCCAAAACTCCACTGTGCAAAACCCGTAAAAACACGTAAAATATCCTGCAAACGCCTCAAGATCAGCCTATCCTCAGCTCCAAGAGTACAAATGCAATCACTGGCAATCCCCTAGGCATCCAACTGCATCAACCAGAAGCTTCACAGGCTCCTAGTACTACCTCGAGGCTAAGCCACCGCTTCGATAAGGCATGTAAAGCCGACAAACCTCCCAAGCGTCTCTATTTCAGGCAGCTTCAACATATCTAGCCAGCTGATGAACCTTCTCTACCGCTCCCCCTACAACTGCAAGCTTCTCACGTTCAGCCGGCCAGTTTCCACGTCCGTCTCGACGTCATCATACAGCTCTATGACAATGCATGCTCCAGCCTTCACACAACAACAGTCTGCTACGCCAGCCTATGCCTTCACAAATAGCTCCATAGCCACCTCTCTGGCCAACTGATGACTCCAGAGCATAGCAAGGCCACAAACCTTGCAAGGCCTCCTCTCTACAGCAAAGGCAACAGCTTACAACAAAAACTACTTAGCGACCAACGACCGCATCTTCGAGCTCCTGCGCAGTAGCAGCACACCAACAAAGATAGTGCTCGCGAGCCAAGTTTCCTCTGAGCTCCGAAGCTTTATCATCCAGCCAGCAATGCCCGTGGATGGGTTTTGCAGGTTGCTGGAGCACTGGAGCGCTGGAAGACAACCCAATGTGATTCTTGCAGCTGCGTTGTAGAGCAAACAGATCTGGATGATGTCTATCCAAAATCTCCCCGTGAATGAGAGAATCGAGCTCTCCAAAGCTCTCGGTAGATCTCTCGAAGCAGTGCTCATGCTCCTCTCACCGAGCTCCTCGCAGATCGAACGCCGTGGGCTTTGATACCAGTTGTGGGAGAAGAGGGAGCACTCACAAAGGGATAAAGAGACACTAGAAGTGGTGGAGCAAAAGCTACTCTAGCTTATTCCTCTATCATATATATATGAGTATACACGGGCACTGTACAAGTGGGCGGGCACACTGCCCTTTACCCCAACATCCGGTGTCTGGCTTGATTCACAGGAACTCATTTTCAGCCCTGGCAGATGCTTCAGATTTCCCAGAGGAGGAGTTTGTGCCCTCTACTTTTGGTGAGCTAGTGATTGGGTTTCCTATTGACAGGGCTTGTAGCAGGCTTCTTTCCCCTGTTGATTTTCCGCCACTTGGTTCCATTCCTTGCTCCTCGAGTAGGAGGTCTTCCCCTGTTGAGGGGTTTGTTTCCGCCACTAGGTTGAGTAAGGTGTTCCACTCTACATCCTCCCATCGATGAAGATTATTAGTTGGAACATACAAGGCTTAGGTGGCGTCCCACATCGCCGCCGTAGACAGCTGATCTGGGATCCAGCTTCATCCAGGTGTTACTGGGGATTCCATTGATATCTTATTTATTCAGGAGCACAAACTGGATTCTAGAGAATGTGCCAAGTTAGGCAAGTTGCTTTCTGGCCATACTTTTTGGTCGCCTACCTTGGGCACCAATGGAGGCACTTCTATTTCAGTTTCGCAGTTGGTTCTCCCCTTAGTTATTGGACACGGAGTCATTATTCCCTCTAGGGCTTAGTGGATTATTCTCTTGATTGGAGGGCATAAGGTTGGTTTCCTTAACCTGTATGCCTTCAACATTAGAGGGGAACATGTCATTATGTGGAAGGATTTGCTCTCCTGGGCCCCCATTGCGGATTCATGGGTGATTGGAGGTGACTTTAACATGGTTGAGTTACTGTCAGACAAAAAGGGGGTAGAGGAGGAGGACTTCACTCTTTGGACAGAGCAGCTTGGGATGCCTTCCTTTTTCACTACTGTGGCATAGATACTTGGTTGGACAATGCCTTTCTTATTCAGCCATAGTCCCTCCTGTTCTCTTGGTCGAACAGGAGCCAGTAGATGCCTATTCATGCACGCATTGACAGATTCTATGTAGATGATTGGGCACTAGACAGAGGTGGATCGATATGCATTGCCGTTGGGGTTTCCACTTTAGACCACTTTCCTGTTATGCTGGCTATCTCAGAGCCTCACTTGAGAGGCCGGTCTACCAGCATCAGGATTCTAGATGCCTTGTACACAAAGGAAGACCTTACAAAGGCAGCCCTGCAGATATGGGTTTCTCATGTCCAAGGTGGGCAGCCATTTCCATCGCATGTAGTTGCTGCCCTTTCTGGTATTAGCGACTTCGACCTCTCAGTTGCTTGTACCAGGAGACGAGATATTCTCACACGTGAGATTGGTGCCCTCTTTGAGTAGAAGTGATATAACGTTTCCCCTCTACTTCATTTTCTGCTACTACTAAACAGTCTCAAAGGTTCCTTAAAACTAGTCACTGTTAATAGCCATTAATAGAAGCTATGTTTCAGCAGTTTACTTGGATGCCTATCCTCAGAGCCTTATAACTTTCAGGACAGCTCCAGATTTGTTTTGCCATGAATAGGGGCACATGTTAATGGGCATAAATCCAATCACTTTTGGATCAGTGATGAGGGCTGGATTTTGGTTCATCTGGATCCAAAGAGAAGTCTTTAAGTTAGATATTTGGGTTGTCAAGTTGGCATAGACGTTTCTTCATCTCAATAGTGGAGAGAATCAAGAGGAAACTCCTCTTTTGGAGTTCAGCCAAGCTGGGTCTCACCTTTAGAGTGGTAGTTGCTAGCTAGGTTTTGCTGGTTAATGCTTGGTTTGTTTGTTCATGTTGGTGCCATTCTAGCTTAAGAGGCATATCAAGAGCTTTGTTTGGAGCAGGTTTGATTTAATGTCTAAAGTGAGAGCTGAAGTGACTTGGAAGAACTTGAATTTTTTGACCCAAGAGGGTGCATGGGGTCTGTTACTCCCTCTTCAAGTGATGATTGGATGGACAATACTTTTATCTTCTATAAACATCAAGGGCCTCCTTCCGTTATGGCTGCTATTGTTAGAGCTTGGCGGAGATTCTCAGACACATTACCGAGGGTTTTCCCCCTTTTGTAGGATGAAATTGAATTATGTGGAATGATTATGTTGGATGAGGGTGATAGACCTCTTTGGTGCCTCAAGATGTATGCAGTGGTCTAGGAGGGAGAGAGTCCCTGCTTCTTCTTTGGGAACTTCGAAGGTTTTCAAGGATCTTCTTGAAGAACATAGACCACAATTGATTAGCCACCTCAGCGGGAATGGTGGGAGGATTTCTCAGATAGATGCAACTATCCCATTGGAGTAGGTCTCTATAGATGGGAGACAAAATAGACTTATTAGGTGGATGTGTGCTTTAAGTCCCGCTTCAAGTCATACGTGTCTCGTGGGATAGTGTAGGAAACACTATGTCTTCAGTTGGTAGGTTGATTAGGTCCTTGATTCAAACGTGCTTTTTTATGTGTGCCTAGAGGCAGTCAAAGTTGTGGGTTTTGTTGAGTTGTGTTATTTTTCTTTTGGCTGATATGTAGGCCCTCATCGAGAAGGATATTCTCATAGTACTTGGAGGCTTTGGCTTGTGGGAGCATCCCAATAAAGTTTGTTCTGTGGGATCTAGGTGAGGAAGAGTAGCTTGTAGTAGCCAACCATGCAAAGCATCTTTACTTCGCAGTAAGTAATGCCAAGAAAATTCAGTAAATGCCTACTTTTCCAATCATCATTGTTGTTCTGGAATAGGTTTGAAATTTGCTCCAAATCTTCACCTTGCTGCTAGGTTCCAAGCTTGGCCTTCACTTCTTGTTAGCATTTTGACTCTAATCCATTTAGATTCTATTCTAAAGTCTATGATTTCTAATTTGTATTTGATTATTTAGCTATGTTCTCTAGGTGATTCTATTCTCAAATTGTTCGATTTGTTGTTAGTAATGATGAATTAATGTTTCAGAGCTTATGATATACCTTCAAGACTAGAATATATCCAATCTTACAAATTAAAATGTTAATAGAACAAGCAGAATTTTTGGAGCTTATGAGATAGATTCATACCTACTTTTTGAGGATTCTTCATCTCAAACAAGATATTGTTGAGTTTCTAATTTGAGATCAGAATTTTGTAGTAATTGATCTTTCTGGTCACCACTAGAGTTGTGGCAAAGGCATGTTTCATTATTCTATAGCTATTGAGCTCCTTTTTCAAAATAAATAATTGTTCTTCATCACGTTATGTGATAGGACTTCTAGCTCTTCTTCATCCCATCTGAAATCAAGTGAAGCATCATCTTTAATAAAGAGGGATATAAAGACTTACCCTTGGTAGGGGGTGGACCTCATTTGCACCCCATTAGGCCCCGTTCTCTCTCTTCTTTTGCTTTTCTCTAAACCTATCCCTTGTGGAAATTCTAGATGATCTATGTGGCGAATTATATTCCAGTTTGAAAGATTATTTAAACTTGCGTATTTAATTAATTAACTCATTGGAAATCATGCCTTTTTATAAGCACTACTGATAGAACATTACGATAATAGGGAGAGGGTGGATCTGCCTCAAGAGACCTTAGACCATGGATGTTTACATTGCAGCCTGCTATTTCCCTCCAAATGCCTCTGATTTGCCAAAGCTACAAGAGGAAGGGTAGCAACGAGACATTTTACAACTGCAATTTCATGCTACCACAAAAAAGCTCTAAGGTGAACACGTGTGCGATGATGATCACATACATTTATTAGATATATTTAGCACGTATGGGCTGGTCATGCACATTGGATTGCATAGATGGTGTAGATTTGAGGGATACATATGTTACAAGCATAGTGGTTGTCACATGCACCCCTGCACTTGGGTGCAAAGTGACATACTAGCTACATCAACAAGTGCGTAACAGTTCCCTAATAGGAGTTTTTGTCGTATGCCGTGACCCCTTTGCGAGCCCTTGTCCAGGGATAGTCAGGCCAAGCTACGTAAGTCAGTCTCTCAGCCTTAGGTCACCCCTGCCGCCTATGTAGGTTCTTGGAAAGACTTCAAGAGACTTCCAGAAGTTCGTTAGCAACAAATGGTTAGTCACGTCAGAGGATGTGCAGGGAGGATACTTCAGATTGATGCAGCCCTTTCCCTTGATTGGGTGGATACAGATGATAGGCCCGTTGTTTATTCTGTGTGGATGGGGGCCTATTTGAGGATGGGCATTCCTCTCTAGGTATAGTTTTTTTGGGAGCACACGAGGATGCCTTGGTTTTTGATGCACAAGCAAGTGGTAGGCTGGTTATTTCTTCAGAAGATATTTTTTGGGCATGCCTTTTCAGCCTATCAAGATCATAGGCTTTTTGGATCAGGGCAAGGACTTTGCATGGCATATTGATCCGAGCCCTCGTCTCTCTTTCGGGTTCTTGGAGGTTGTGGCTCTTTGGAGGAGTCCCCATAAAGTTTCTTCAGTGGGACCTTGGACAGTGGGAATGGATTGTTGTAGGGAACCAAGAGAAGAGCCTTCCTTTTTTTGGCTACACGGTCAGTAATGTTAGGAAGTTTCAGATCAGCTGTAGAGGTTGGAGACCTTCCAAGGCCCCAATTGGGAGACTTATCAGGTTTCCGCTGATTTGCAAAGGGTCTTCTGGCAGAGGCTTTGGAGATCCCGAAGAAATAGAAAGGTCACTCTATTTTTTTGGTTTTCTATTCATGTTGGGATTGCAGTGAACAGATGGAGGTCTAATTTGGGGCCAGACCCCACTTGTCCTAGGTGCTCGTCTGCTACTGAGTCGATTCATCATTGTCTATGGGACTGCAGGCATGCAAGAGCCATTTGGATGGGAATTGCCAGGGTCCTCACTACTTTTGCTCCTTCTCGTTTCTTCATGATGTGGGGATCAGTGGCTTGGCTCCCCTTGTCAGGGCCTCAGATCTTCTTTGAGTAGCAGGATGCTTCTTGGGCCATTTCGATTCAACGTCACCTAGTCGAAACTTGCTCTTTGGAGGATGTGCCTATCTCCCGCTATAGACTAGTACAAGCTGATGGTGATACCACTTGGGAGATACTGGCTAGTATCACTGCTTGGCAAATTTGAAGGGCCAGGTGCACAGAGGCCTTAGACGGATCTCAAATTATATATTCCTTAGGGAATGGAGGGGTTCCCCCTTTTTCTTAGAGACTACAACAGGGTTGAGGTGGCACTTTCAGCCTCAACCTCGGTTTCTTTCCAGCTCATTTTGAGTTTTTTGTTCCCTATTTTAGGGGGGTTTCCTCATGTACAGCATGGTGTATTTCCACTATGAGCTTGCTCACTTAGGTATTTTTCATACTTAATAGAAGTCTTTTTCAAGGAAAAAAAAGAAGAAAAACTTATCAAGCTCATTCGCCGTTATAGAAAAATGATCTTTAATGAAATAAATAAGGAGGCGTTTGACAACATATGTATCTACTGTAAACCTTCAAACCCACAAAAACCTATTTCCAAAGTCCAAATTAAAGGCCTGGTTTACAACACATAAAAGAAGGTTTCCCAAGAACCCCTAGATTCTCGCACTGATTCAAGTACAGTTAAAGGTACAGATTCAAGAAATGGTTCAGCTTCAGCAGGGGCAGCCATTGCTGCTCCTTCCTCGTGAAGATAACATACCCCATTGAGGCAATTTGAGGGCAGCACAAGTCAACGTTTGCTGCCCTACTATTGGAGGGGAATCTTCATCGAATGGGAGAAACAGAAAGCACCTCTCACCTACTAAACATTTCAAATTTGCTGAAATAGGAAACTCCTTGTTTTATTTTAGCATTTCTTTTCAAGCAATGGCATCACTTAATGAGGTAGGTGGAAATAATGATAATGAAGGTCAACAGGTCTCCATTTCCTCTGGAGTCTCCACCTAGTCCACCGCAATTACCTCTTTAGCCTGCACCTCCACCTTCTATAGATCCATTCCAAACTCTCCAACTGAGTCTATCCAAACACCTATGCTTATTGAAGCCAATACGTCACACCTACCATGTTAGTTCATGACAAATTATCCCAACTTGTGCTATATCTCATTCCTTGAAGAAGAAATTGCCTTTGAAACAGAGTTTTGTTTTTGATAGAAGATGCATTTGGAGTGCTTATTCTAGAATGGGAAAAGAGAGAGATGTTTCTCTCATTTGAAGGACATATTGTTGGAGGCAGACACAAGATAGACTTTACTTTTTTGTCTCTTGGTTTTCTTCGGTGCCAACTAGATTCACAGAACCATAGGTCCTATCAACACAATCAGGGATTTTTTAAAGATCTTGATTGTTGGCTTAGATCTGAAAAGCTGCTCTTGAGCAAATACAAGTTTAGAAGCTTGCTGATGATTTTTGCTCATGTGACACGCATGACCTAGAATTATGATTGCAGGTGAGAGCATGGTTTGAGTTGTAGTTTCAGGATCTGGAAATTTATGTACTTGCAGTACCTGTGAGTGATTATGCCTTATTTCAGATTCTATTCTTGTACTTATGTACAGCCGATTGTTCCCCACTTCACCCAATCCACAATTCTAGACTAACTGCATTTATCTGTCATAATTGCCACTCTTTTGTTCTATTTTTTGCAATCAAAGGGATTTAGGACCACAATTGTCGCACTTGAAGATTTACAGCATAGCAGAATTCTAGGAATATGTAATGGCAAGGTTGTGTCCTGAGTCCTCGAGCCACCTTTAGGTATTGGATAATGGTTTTAATGGTTATATTATTGAGAGCTCTATAATCGGTACAGAGGGCACAAGGATCTGCTGTTGGGTGTGGGCACAAATGGTGATTCTAGGAGGGAGCTTTGTAGGCCCCATTAGTTGGTCGGTCTACAGACTGAGTTGGCCAACCATATCGTGTGTGCACATATTGAGTAGGATGTAGATCTCACGTGTGATCTCATGGTCGATTGATTTTATGGGCATGACCTGAGTAGTCTTTGAAATCCTTTGCTTCCACTGGAAATGGATGCTTCGTTCAAATAATCAGTCCAGCTTTTATGGGCATGACCTGACCAGTCTTTGAAATCTTTTGCTTCCACTGGAAATGGATGCTTCGTTCAAATAATCAATCCAGCTTTCTTTAACTTATCCCTGCCATCTCGTTGATTCCATGCAGGGTACTAGGGCCATTGACTTCTGCCTCATATCTTATATTAGGTCGGAGTGAGGCAAGATATTTGGTAGACTTATCAAGAGTTACCCTTGAAAGTTTTTCAATTTAGTGAACCAACCATCGTAATAAGGCATTTGGCTTGGATATTAATGCTTAGTCCCCATTGTTTTGGCTACCTTTCATAAAACAAAGACCTTGCTAAGAAATCACACACCGTTAGATGCCAATAAGAGACTAGGCATGAAGCATATCACCCAAATTAAGTGAAGTCACCCTCAAGCTAGAGCTTTAGGGTCTCCACACATAAGCGTATCAATTGTTGCCTAGTGTCACAAGGTAAAAATGAAAAATCTAGCCTCCACATTGATCAATAGTCAAATAACAAAACCAAAGGAATTGTCTCCTCTTCCACTTTGTGATTAAACCGATAAAAGACAAGGAACCACTCGTTGTGAGTAACTTAATCTTGTAAGCTATTGTCCTCTCTCAAGAGAACAATCATGATGCAATGCTAAAGGAAAACACATCAACATCTCTTGTTATTGGGATTCACTATCAAAATTAAGATTTCTTCCAAGGATGATATTCTTCTAGAGGTTGTCTTTCAGCCTGTCAGGATTGTTGGTTTTGTGGACCATGGAGCGGGCTTGTAGTGGTACTTAGACCCCGACCCTCTGCTTTTGGCCTTGGGATCCTGGAGGTTGTGGTTATATGGAGGTGCACCTATCAGGTGCTTGCAGTGGGACCCAGGAGAGTGGGAGTGGATAGATCATGGGCACCGAGAGAGGGGGATTCCCTTCTTTCGTTTCACGGTTGGTAATGCTAGGAGATTTCAGCTGAACAGTAGGGGTTGGATTCCCTCCAGACCCCCCAATTGGGAAAGCTTCTTCATCACCGCAGATTTGCGTAGAAATTTCTGGAGGAGGATCTGGAAATCCCTCAGAAATAGAAAGATCACTCTTTTCTTTTGGCTTTCTATTCATGGAGGGATTGCAGTGAACCTGTGGAGATCACGATTTGGGGCTGATCCCACTTGTCCTCGTTGTCATTCTGTAGAGGAGTCAGTGCGACATTGCCTTTGGGACTGCAGTCAGGCGAGGACTGTTTGGAAAGGGGTTGCTCGGATACTCAGCATCTTTCATACTTCCCCTTTCTTCATGACTTGGGGCTCGGTCACATGGTTATCCCTTACTGGGCCCCAGGTGTTTTATGAGGGTGAGCCTTCTTCTTGGGCACTCTCGGTCCGCCGGCAGGTGATAGAGCCCTGCTCTCTTTAGGATGTACCACTTACTCCCTTCAGAGCTTCTCATGCTTCAGTGGACACCTCTTGGGAGATTTTGGCTAGCATTTCCTCTTGGCACATTTGGAGAGCGAGATGTACAGAGGCCTTGGATGCCACCCAGATACACCCATCACAGGTGTTCACGGGTATTTAGACTGACACGGTTCACACTTTGATAGCCATATGGGCTAGCATGCAGGGCCCTTCATGGGCAGCCTCTTCTAGAAGGACTATATTTCTTCGAGTTTGGAGGGGTTCTCCCTTTTTCTGAGGTTTCTACCGGATTGAGATGGCACTATCAGCCTCAATCCTTTCTTTTTGGCTCTTGAGCTTGTCATGCATTGCATGATGTATCCCGTATGGAGCTTGCTCTAAAGGTTTTCTTTAATACTTAATAGAAGTCTCTTTTTGCAAAAAAAAATTTAAGATTTCTTATGACTCGTCAAAATTAAAATTATATAATTTTGAGCATTGAATTAAAACACGACTCGAATCACTTGAAAAGGTCATAAAACTCAACAGTACACTGTGCTCGAGATGTCTGCGTATCATATAAATCTCCGAGTCAAGTCCTACACAAATAGACGTCAAGGTTTCCTTGTCAACCTTAGAATGATGGGCTAATGATCATGTACAAAACATAAATGGTGTTTGTAATAGTAAAGCCTCAACCTTTTCTTGAATCTAGGATAGCTTAAGGATGATATATGTTGGATCTGAGTTAATACAGATAAAAAATGGTATCTACTAGATCTACGTTAATAACATGGAGAATTATTTTTCCAAAGAATATTGGATTTGAAACTACCGATTGGGAACATTCCTATCCCAAATCTTTGTATCTACTCCTGTTGACAACTTAACCACATACTTATAATCACCTGTTGCTATTAGAAGTCGGAATTTCGTACCAATTCACAGAATTGTTAATAAAGCCATTGTCAAATAGTATTTGTACTTTCTAACCCCACTACATTGACAAGATGAACATTCACTTCCGTCACCATGACCAAGGGTTATCTATCACTCGTGAATGCTTTCTTAAGGAAATCCTTTTCCATGTTCCAAATTGAAGGTGCTCAAAGAAAAGCTCACTGTCGAAACATGAGCCTATCATTGTATGCAAAAGTTCTCATTTCCTTGAGTATAACTGTGTTGAAGATTTTCAAAATTCTCAAAATTCTTGTTCTATTGGTAATTTTTGCCGAACTAGAAATTGCACATCATCAGAAGGTCAAAGCAGCATAATTCCAAGGCATTCACTATGTAAAACCCCCCCTACATCACGTGCATTCAACAGAAAGTTTAAGCAGCCCTTATGAACTCATGTGCTATCTTACATTTTGCTTAGTGAACTCCCCAGGAAAACTTAATGGAATTAAAAAGACACCAGATCTAATTTGTGGAGCTTATTAGAATGATGGAGGCAAAAGCTGCCTTGAACACATCTCACAAGGTGACCTAGCCAAGTAGGTTTCTCCACCAATTCGCAACGGGCTGATCCCACTACTCTCAATGAACTCATGTAAATGAAAAAAAGGTGGTCCATTGACCTAAACCATCCATCCAAAAGGACTGTTTCACATTCCTCCCCCCCGCAAAGAGCTTTGAGGGAAAAAGTAGCACGCATAGGTGGAGGAAACTATCAAAGTTGATATCCCGAGCAAAGCTGACAGTCGATCTACTTCGGTTGACCACAAAGAGACACATCAAGCAGTCAATTGAGATCACTTAGTCAACATCGAGTGGCTAACCGAGAAGTAGAAGGATTGGACCAGCCGAATGACTTGTATACAAATGAATCTTTGTAAGAGACACCATGCTAGCATGAGGGATCCACAACGTGAGTTGACAGTGTTTTGACTCCTGGAAATGTGCGAGTATCCAATGGGCACCATACTTTGCACATGCATCAATCTTACCTATCTTAAGGAGCGTGCAAAGTATGGTGCCCATCATATATGCTTTGCAAGACTAAATTATTTAAATCTAATGTACTAACTAAACCTAACTAAAAACCTACACATAGGGAACAGTAGTAAGAGATAGAAAACAGCTTTGTTGTAGATTCCATTCCTTTAGTTAAGCTAATGATGGAATTTTCATAGTAACTACTTGTGCATGTATACTTGGCTTTGAATGCTCCTACAAAAACCTAAGCTATTATAAAAACTCACACAAAAAGCAGAATGGCATCAACTACCAGCATTGGCAAAGTTCATCCTCCATATTTATGGCTTCCAAGCGTAGTTCCAACCAAACGTTTGAAGTATAATACGCTAAAAAACGTTTAATATTTTACTGGACAAAATAACATCGTTCAATATTTTATTTTACTGGACAAAATAACATACCGCAAAACGTATTTCACCGGATCCTAACCCCTGGTAGCCCTCCTTAGGAAACAGAAACACTTAGAAGAAACTCAAACAACAAATTTCAGATTGATGGTTTAAAAGTGAAAACTGCTTTCTAGAATCTACATTCATGAAGAATTCGTGTGGACAAATGTGGGTAGCGATGTAGTGATGTTGGGTTCGCAAACATTGTTTCCTATTGCAGGTGGGTTGCTCAAAAAGGTCAAATAGCACACTGCAGCGAGGTCTGCACAGAACATGCAAAATGATAAAGAGAAGAAACATCACTATTTCTTCTTTTTTCTGGCCTAGAAGTTTGATCCTTACCGTACTCGTATCTTACAAAAGGTTGGAACTATGCTTCCAGAAAACCCATGATTTTCTGAAGTTCATACACGTCCTATCTCTAATTTCTCTGCAATTGATCCATGCTGCAGTTTCACAACTTTAAGCTGCATATTTCATGCATGTAAGAAAACCACGTTGTAATTTCATATCTTTGAGGCGTTGCACCTATCCTGAATGTAAGGAGAAGAACCTGCAAAATGCTGACCCTGGCAAGCCATTACATTCTAGAACATGCAAAAAAACCAGCGTTTGTTTAATTTTTATTATTTTTTACGAGCCCAAAAAGGTCTTTATTCCTTTTGAGAAGGGTCCACACTGACGCTTTTCATGTTCTCAGGAAAGGCCTGCAAAAACTCTGATGCACACAGATTATGAATGTGTATGCCTACCTTATAAAGGTCCAACGCGATACAAGCCTAGAGCCAAATGGAGGTCTACAATCTGAACTTTTGACATTCAACATTTCTCTTGTGGTACAGACTCGTGAATATGTAAATATCACTTCAACTTATAGCTTACACAGACACAACTCCGGGTCAAATGATTGCGTGACATTTTTAGGTAATGTTACATCAGCTTGTTCCAACACTCGATTGTAAACTTCTACTATTTGTATACATAAAAGGTCGTAAGTCATGTTACCTGCCACTACACTTATATTTTTGTCTTTGAATCTCTCTACAAAAATGTCAATGCAGTCCTGAAAGGCCTTGTGATCCAGCAGTAACGTTGTTATGTCCTGAAACATGATTCCTGTACAAGACATCAGGTTTATCAAGCAAAAAATTTTGGCAGACCAGAGACTTGCTCTCATTATCAAACAAAAAATTTAGGCAGACCAGAGACTTGCTCTCATGCTCCAAAAGTGGGAACAATTGCAAAACTAGTTCATAATTCTTTTAATTTGAAAATTAAGAAGGCATATATGAACCTAGAACTCTACAGAGATGAGGTGAATAAATCTTCCTCGTCGTGTGTACAAGCGAGCGACAAGCTCCATATACGTCGAGAGGTGAGGCTAAGCAATGGTATGTAACCGCACAGAGCGGCATGCGAAGAACGGGCATGGAAACAAGTAACGGGTTGGACGAAGGTTTATGCGGCAAAGCTCGAATGCATCAAAGCAGTTGAATCACAAAAAAATTACGTAACAAGGCTAAGTTCCCCTGAGTCTGCTTTGTACAAGTTTGACCGCCGCTGCTATTGCTGTGTTATCTCTCTCACCTTGAGGCAGGGAAGAGGGAGGCACCTGGCTTGGGAAAATCTGGGACGACACGAATGGCTGAAGCGATGCGTCGAGCGCGAGGGTCGCCATCGCGGCATGCGGACATGGTGATGAAGGAATTAGTGGGTGATCACTAATCAGGAGGAGATGAGCTGAGCGTGGCAAAAGATGACGAGGAGGAGGAGGAGAAGCTGGCTAAGTTGATGGGTGCGCTAGATCATCTGCCGTATGAAGGTGGTGATCGGATTTGGCCACCCGATCCTCTCAACATATGAGAGTCGCTCACTCTCTTGTGATCATCAGTACTCGGGCAGCTACTCTCAGTCAATTAGCTATGGCTGCGCCTGCAGCATCCCTTGATCTCCTTCCTCACGCTTGCCTAAGCTCATCCTTGCATCATTCCACATGTCGTATCACACCATCTTTGCAGTCTCCACCATCTCGCCCTCCTCGTAGAATATTGCTTCCACCTCCCCCCCCCCCCCCCCTACTACTACTCATCGCCAACAAGATCTCCGTGTCAGGATCGCTTAGTCAGATGACTCAGATCGACCGAGCTCTTCTATATAGCTTTTGCCTACGGATTAGATAGCCCCCCACGGTCTCCAATGCAGTCTCCGAGTCAGAATATCTGCTGCATCAGGACTTTCAGTAGCGTGCACGTTGCAATGCTCGTAGGAGATGAATCCCCACCTCCATCATCCATCACCTTTTCCCAGAGTCCCGCTCTGGAGTGACCCAGAGCTCTCAGCCTCTCACCTGTGACTTGACATCCATCCCTGACCTTGACATCCATCTCGATTTGTCACCATCCAATACCTGCAGCTCAGTGATCACGAGTCACTATCCATATGTTTTACCCTCAAGTCTCGAGAGCCTCGTCTGCCTCGCAGAGAGAGAGCTCCCACTGCCCAGTCTCCGAGAACAATCCACGGTTTTCGACTGCATGCCCAACGCTCATTGCCCTGCCTCACCGCTTCCTCCCTATACTTCATCATGCTCATAGCTCTCAGATAGTGGTCACTGGTCGGTGTATGTTGTATCTTTTTTCCCCCCGAAAAAGTGGTCGCCAGTGTCGAGTATCTTGTTGAGATCCCCGTGCGTTGCACGATGCGTCCTCCCCTCTTCATCATTCATGCACGTCACGCGGGACTTACCCTACATAGTTGCACAGCCCGTCATGCAAATGTGACCAGCTCGGTCCTTTTCTCGGTTCGCTACAATCGCAAAAAAGCTGCGGTACGAGTAATGAGTCCCAGTGACCACCCTTGCTTTCGGACAACCCCATTCTGCATTCGCTTCACCGACAACATTACCTCCAGCGTAGCATTTTCAGTTTGCAGGGATCTGTGTGGTGGACATAATTGTTTGTCCCGACTCGTGCTCTCGTCATCAGAGTCCACGTTCCGAGCGACTGATGTCAATTCATCCTTGATTTTGCGATAGCGTGAATCTTGGAAGTATTGGCACAGCCATGACACAGAGCGGGGCGATGCACTTTGCACTGTGCAGAGTCATTTTGGCAACCTACTTCCGAGACATTCACTCATACGTTTTCGATACGCTGCCGTTATAAAGCAAGCCAGCCCAACGTCTCAAGCCACCGAATTCATCAAAGATTGATTTGATTCTTCAACTGCCCCGCCGATGTATTTCAACCATCCATGATCCATCAAAAGATACGCTCCAAAGCGCCAAATCCTGATGTGATCTTCCACCCGCCCACTAGACTCGTCAGTGGTATACCCTCCATGAGTCCGTGGGCATCGATCGATTCCCATTCTTCCGAGCATCACGTCGCACGTTTGCGCTTTGCAAACCATCCATTTCAGTCGCCAGTACACCTGAAGTTATTCAAGCATCCATCACTACAATTCTTCGAGGATCCGCAACGTTTTTGCAAGGAGCCCATGTGATTGGGCGCTCAGTACAATCTGACTGGAGGAGTGTAGGCGCTTGGCGTCCTCCCCTAGCTATTGAATCATTACTCCTTCCCCGCAAATTCAGCTGCAAACTTTAGCATTCATCAGACATCTTCTTCGCATGCAAACTCCGCCTCAACTCCGCATTCGTCTTATTTCACATGCAAACTGCAAACTTTGGCATTCATCTTCTTCACATGCAAATTCAGCTGCAAACTTTAGCATTCATCTTCTTCGTATGCGAACTCTGCATTTATCTTGCTTCACCTCCAAACTACAAACTTTAGCATTCATTTCCTTCACGTGCAAACTCTGCATCGATTGAATGATGCACATCCTATTATAATTTCACCTCAAACACAAATGTAAATCTATAATTCACACTTCCAATACCCACAAAGTTCCAATCCCGTGGAGCAGCCACAGCTTAGGTGGTTTGGGCATTTGCCAACGAGCTGGCTGCCCCTCTTGTAAGCCAGGGGCAAATATGCCCCTTGGTAGTTGGATGTGAGTGGGGGAAAAAGAAAGTTCCAATCCCTCTTTGATGTTTAGGGTCGTCAGGCCACTTAGCAAGGTGGTCCCAATACACATAATTCACGCCTCCCCCCCATTTTATGATCTTCAAGTGCGAGTAACCTTGTCATCAGTGATCACTGAAGAGGTGACTGCATCACATTCTTTGAGAAGAGGCCTAAGATCCTTTGTTCTTATTCTTCCCCACTGCGTCAATGTCACTAGCACTTTCAAGTTGGAGAATCTCCTCAAATTATCTTGCTATGTCCTTTGGGATTCAATGTCTCTTGGATATCACGATCCCACACGTTATTTGAAACCTCTCAATTTGGTAGATCACAACCTACAACTCCCAAAATCAATTTGGTAGATCACAACCTACAACTCCTAAAAAGAGTACTAACCCATCTACCCTACAACTTATGCATGGAGTCCAATAAGTAAGACATTGACACATGTTGATGCTTAAATGCTTGTATTGTGAAATTGAGAGTCATAAGAGGAGCATTGGAAAGGAGACAAGGGGAGGTACACCTATCATGTGTGCTGCACATGCACCAAGGAAGTGTGGAAAAGAGAGAGAGAGAGAGAGAGAGAGAGAGAGAGAGAGAGAGAGAGAGAGAGAGAGAGGGCTCATTGGAAAAGGGTCAATCAAAGTCATATATTGATTGAGACATATCAATGAGGCTTGCCTACAAGCTAGGCCCCAAAAGAAAAGCATAAGTTGAACTTGGACTCATGATGGTGACGTGAAGTCTCACTAAATATATTACTCTAGTTTCAACAATTCCTCAACAAATCACTCTAGAAGAGGTTGACCCAGTCAAATCAATAGTAAAAAAGGTGGAAATTGGAATAGGCCAAACCAATAGCCTACTTAATCCATCTAACAAGGAAGGTGGCTATTCTAGAATCATCTCATCCACAACCAAGTCACTATAAGGTCCTACTTATTAGGCCTAGTGTCTCCACATACATGAAAAGCTGCCTCCTTCCTTAAGCTAGACAATGATATCCAGCCTCCTCAATCTTTGAGATCTACCTTTATGTGAGTCATGACCCTTTCCATTGGAACAAAATCCTTGTTTCTTTAAACTCAATCTTGTTATAAGCCCCTCCAATCTTTCTTAGGAACAGTGACCTATTTGCTACATCTAGTATGTTTGCATGAAAACTATAATATAATGCTTCTTTCAAGCTTGCTTTACAGGGGAACTTTGCATCAAGAGACTTTAACACCATGAGGAGACGGTTATGTTTCTACAACAAAGCGTGAAGGGTCAAAGTCACATATTGAATGAGACATAAACAAGCTAATAAATGAGGCTTGCCTATAAGCTAGTCCAAAAAGAAACCCACGAGTTCACCTTAGACAGTGAGTGACTGTTAAGTAGGTGGAACTAGTCAAGCAAGTTGTGGGCCTACCACAATAGAGGAAGGTGGAATTTTTTAGTATCAAATCGCAATGACCAATGGCTATGAAATCCTACTTCTTAGGGGCACGTCTCCACATATAGATATTGATATCAAATAATATCCAGGCTTCTTAATCTTTGAAATCTACCTTCAGTACAACCCTCAGCATTGTAACATAATCCTTAATTCTTGAAAATCAAAGCTCACTATGAGCTCCTCCATTCCATCGATTATCCTATGATGAATGCCCTATGGTTCACATGCCTATATCCAACACACTCATCCATCTTTAGGGGCACTTTGCATCCAGCAGGCATCAAGAGTCTTTAGCACCATGAGGAGATAATGATGTTCATGAGAAAAACATGAAGGGTGCAAGTTCTTTATACAGAGCATTATAACTTGAACATATATGTGATGTGCCCTTTTTGTGCAAGGGTAGGTGTGTATCCATTGTAACATGCATGCCATGTCATAATAACAATATAACAATCAAGTATCCATATGGACTAGTCTCCTACACCAATCCTCTTTGAAGACATCAAATCTTGTAGTTCTCCATCTTTGATACTCATGTGCCAAGCTATCTATTAGAGCATATGAAAATTGCAATAGAAGATGCAATCATACCATGACATGTGGATGGAAGGGAGCAACCCTTATTCTATAAAATCTGCATATTTCTCTTTTCTTCATTTGAATAGTTCTTGTGGTGTGCGCATGCTTCTCTCTCACACCCATGTTCTTAACATGATATCAGAGCCAAAAATTACACCTTCCCACTATGGTACATATTGAGCCATGGATCCAACATTATTGGGATGGCTCATTTTATGTAGTAGTGAAAAATACAATTTGGGGCATAGGAAATAATATAAAACAACTTTTCCTTCTTGTGCACCATGTCAAATTCTTCCATATTCATGGAAATTCTAAGGCTCTTCCAAGGTCTCTTGTGTGGATTCTTGATGGAAATGGGAACACCTATCCACACTGCAGTAAGAAATTTTCATGCTAACAATTTCCATCCATACTTATGATTCTCTGGAGGTTAGAGGGGACCGCTTCCCTCCCTTTACAAGTCCACCTAATCCACTTTTTGTAAATTCATGTAGTTGGGTTTTTTAAGGGAGTCTATTTTTTGAATGTAGTTGATATAGTAATGTTGCTTGTAAGGACAGTTCTATAATTTGTAAGAATCATCTATATTGCTTACAAGGACACATCTATTACAATTTGTTGACTTCTTTCCTTCTCATATTTTCAAGGTCCTATAAATGAAATAAAGTGTAGAATAAGATCCTTAATTTTGTGTACTACTGTGAGGGTGATTTTTTTGTGAGATTTCTATGGTGAGCTTTCGGGATTCAACAAAAATTTTGGTGAGCTTTCAGGGTTCAACAAAAATTTTGGTGCGATGTTAGCCCTAAAAGATCACCAAAATTTTTAGCGAGAGCCCTAAAAACTCACCAAAGTTTTTAGGAACAACCTTAAATCCTCTCTAAAATATTGTTCCCCTTAATTGATTTGGCCATAGTACCTCATACAAAAGCTCAAAGGTGGTTTGTTTTGTTGCTGACATTAATGTTAATTTCCACTTCCTCATTGATTTGACCACACTTCCTCATCAATTAGACCACTTCATAGAGTATGATTGTTGAGCATTTTGGTTATTCACAACATTGCAGAATTTCTTAGGATCTAGAGCTATGTTAATTTGAACTTAGGAGGGCCCACTTTCCAAAGCCCATTTTTGATATGCTCTAGTACACATAACAAAAAGGCCTGCAAAATGCGCTTTAATTTGGGTTATAGTACCAAAAGAATTGCATTCATGAGTTAGGCTCATGAGGGAGTATGCTCATGTATGATGTGTTTACAAGAGTGAGTGGAGAGTGGTGATGGTTTCATCATGTATGCTCGACTTACTCTAATCGTGATGATTAACATTCCACACATTGATAAGCTTAATCCACACTACATCCATCATTCACTTGATACTAGCATTTTGATGGAAGCTTGCCATCCCTCCTCATTTCTCCTTTTTGCATTTCACAATAGCATGGCATCATGGCCCAAATTGTCTCCAAGGATCTACCTAACAAAGCCTTTACTAGATTGGTCGAGCGAGGATCGAGTAGGTTGATGGTATTCTACTGGGATCAAATCTTGATCAAATATCGACATGCTCCTGAAATAAAAGTATCACATCAAGAAAATGGCCCTTCTTAGGATGACACCATAAAGGAAATCCTTTTGAAGGATTCAACGTACCCCCTATCATGATTGTTTTTAGCATGATTCAACATACCCCTTGTTATGATTGCTTCTAGCATGTGAATGGGTACCATTGAACATTCCTTTTAAAGGATTCAATGTACTTTTCTAGCATGTGAACGGGTACCATTGAATGTTTTTGACAAGGCTACATTCAAGGTGTCGGATGAGTTTCTTATTGACTATATGCAACCAGTCTAAGCATCGGTGCTCATGGCAGAATGGTCTAACAACAAGGAGGTTGGAAGCTCAACAAGCTCACTATTACAAATCCATTTCAAAGAGAGCTAATTGCTTTTATTAGCCACAGAGTTTTGGGATGGTTTCCATCACCGTACATGAGCTCAAAGGTAGTACAAGCTATGTTTATTGTGGAGAATTGTCGACATAGGATTGAAGT